>NC_089256.1:7305000-7905000 GCF_963930625.1 Muntiacus reevesi | reverse complement strand
ATGAAAATGTTCCTTTTTAAAAACAAGTTGTGATGGGTGATGAAAAGTGGATAGTGTACAATAATGTGGGACAGAAGAGATCATAGGGCAAGTGAAATGAACCACCACCAATCACACCAAAGGCCGGGCTTCATCCAAAGAAGGTGATGTTGTGTATATGGTGGGATTGGAAGGGTATGAACTCCTTCTCAGAAAACCAAACAATTAGCTCCAGCAGGTACTCTTCCCACTTAAACCAACTAAAAGCAGCACTGGGGGAAAAGCGTCTGGAATTAGTCAGCAGAAAATGCAAAATCTTCCACCAGGGTAACACAAGACCACATGTTTCTCTGATGACCAGACAAGAACTGTTACAGCTTGGCTGGGAAATTCTGATTCATCCACCGTAATCACCAGACATTGAACCTCCAGATTGCCATTTATTTCAGTCTTTACAAAATTCTCTTAATGGAAAAAAATTAAATTCCCTGGAAAACTATAAAAGGCACCTGGAACTTTTCTTTGCTCAAAAAGACAAAAAGTTTTGGGAAGATGGAATTGTGAAGTTATCTGAAAAATGCAGAAGATAGTGGAACAAAATGGTGAATACATTGTTCCATAGAGTTGTTGGTGAAAACCAAAAATGTGTCTTTTATTTTTATTTAAAAACCAAAGGAACTTGTTGGCCAACCAAATACTTGGTGGCTTAAAATACATATTTATTATCTAACAGTTCTCTGGGTGAGAGGTCTAACATGGGTCCCACTGGACTAGAGTCAAGGTGTCAGCAGGGCTGTGCTTCCTTCTGGGGGCTCCTGGGGAGAACTGCTTTCCCCATCCTCCCGAACTCTAGAAGCCAGCCACCTTCCTTGGCTCATGGCTCGCCCTCCATCTTCAAAGTCAGTGATGTTGTGTCCCGGCAGCTCTTCTTCCACAGTCATGCCTCCCTTACTGACATCAGCTGGGAAGGCTAAGGACTCCTGTGAAATCCTTATAATGTGCTCACCCAGATAATCCAGCATAATCTTCCTGCCTCAAGGTTCATGACCTTAACCACTTCTGGAAAGCCCCCTTTGCCATGTGAGGTAATATGTCCATTGGTTCTAGGGAGAAGGATGTGGACTTCTTTTGGGGGTCATTATTCTGCCCACTACAGTTGGTATGACAAGAAGCCCTTCTGTTAATCCTGCCAAGTCGCTTCAGTCATGTCCAATTCTTTGCAACGCTATGGGTTGTAGCCTGCCAGGCTCCTCTGTCCATGGGATTCTCCAGGCAATAATACTGGAGTGGATTGCCATGCCCTCCTCCAAGGGATTTTCCCTATCCAGGGATTGAACCCGAGTCTCTTACATCTCCTGCATTAGCAGGTGGGTTCTTTATCGCTAGCACTACCTGGGAAGCCACAGTCCTAGGGAAGAAATAAAAGTAACTTTCTATCTTCCTGAGAAGGTAGCCGGGCCTGATATATATCTGGACACTGCTTGTCATCAAGGATATAGACTTTACTGTATATCTGCAACCCTTCCCTGGACATGTTCTGAGAACTTTTCAAAAGAAAGAAGTTGAATAAGGGAGCTATCAGAAGTTGACAATGACAACTGAGAGCCATCATCGAAGCTGATCTTACAACTACATGAGAAGTTGCTCAAGAACTCAACATCGACCATTCTACAGTTGTTTGGCATTTGAAGCAAACTGGAAAGGTGAAAAAGGGGGTGCCTCATGAACTGACCACAAATCAAAAAAATCATCTTTTTTGAAGTGTCATCTTCTCTTATTCTACGCAACAACAACAAATCATTTCTCAATCAGATTGTGACATGCAGTGAAAAGTGGATTTTATACGACAACTGGCCATGACCAGTTCAGTGGTTGGACTGAGAAGAAACTCCAGAGTACTTCCCAAAGCCAGTGAGTGAGTGAATTTGCTCAGTCGTGTCCGACTCTTTGTGACCCCATGGACTGTAGGAGCCTACCACGCTCCACTGTCTATGGGATTTTCCAGGCAAGAGTACTAGAGTGGGTTGCCGTTTCCTTCTCCAGAGGATCTTCCTGACCTAGGGATCGAACCCGGGTCTCCTGCATTGTAGGCAGATACTTTACCATCTGAGCCACTAGGGGAGTCCCAAACTTGCACCAAAAAAAAAAAAAAAAAAAAATCATGGTCACTGTTTGGTGGTCTGCTGCCAGTATGATCTACTAGTTTTCTGAATCCTGGCAAAACCATTACATCTGAGAAGTATGATCAGCAAATCAATGAGATGCACCAAAAGCTGCAACATCTGCAGCTGGCATTGGTCAACAGAAAGGACCACAACAATGCCTGACTAAATAGTGCACAACCAACACTTCAAAAGTTTAATGAATTGAGCTACAAAGTTTTGCTTCATCTGCCATATTCACCTGACCTCTCATCAACTGACTACCACCTCTTCAAGCATCTCGACAACTTTTTCCAGAGAAAATGCTTCCCACACTAGCAGGAGGCAGAAAATACTTTCCAAGAGTTCATCGAATCACAGAGCACGGATTTTTATGCTACAGGAATAAGCAAACTTATTTCTCATTGACAAAAATGTGTTGATTGTAATGGTTCCTATTTTGATTAATAAAGATGTGTCTGAGTTTAGCTGTAATGATTTAAAATTCATAGTCTGAAACCACAATTACTTTTTCACCAGTCTAATAGTTTCCCTCCCCATCCCTCCTTTACTCATTCCAACAGTTTAGCTTCCTCTCAAAGCTCCCATCTTGGTGGCAACTGAAAGCACCCCTGTGTAGTCCCCAAAGGCCTCTCAGAAGACACGCTCACCTTCCCCTGCTCCAAGAATTTGTGTTCAGAGCCTGCCGTGCCTCTCCTCAGCAGGGGCTGGGATAGGAGTTTCTGTCTTCCTGAGGCTACTCTGTGGGAATAAATTTCCTGGAACAACCCCCGACTGGCAGCCAGTTCCCTAAATAGTGACTATGATTTCTTACCAGTTAAAGCAATCACCTTCCAAACCCCAAGTTCAGCCCAAGGCAGGAGCTCACCTCCAAGTTTTCAATCCTGTCTGGATGACTCAGTACTTCCACTGCAAGGAACAAGGGTTTGATCCCTGGCCGGGGACGTTCTGCCTGCCTCCTCCCTCCATTCCCCTCACCCCCGCAACGCCAGCCAAAAAAGAAGAATCACGGGGATATTAAAAAAAAATACTGGCACCTGGTTTTTCATCCCAGAGACTCTGACTTAGCGAGCCTGGGAGGCCAGCTAGTTAAATGCTCCGGGATCAGCCCACAGGGCTAACCAATTACCAGGAGTCTTTGTGAATAACTGTGAGATCGGGGTGCGGGTGAGGGAGCAGCCTTAAAATAAATACTCCCCATTAGCTGGGAAGTTTCTTTGGTAGCTCCTCCCCTTTTCATTTATGCTACTCTTCTCCTTTTCTCCCTTCTACCCCTTTTTATTATAATTACTTAGAATTAATTGTACAGTTTACTTTTGTTCATCCAAGCTATTGTTCCATTGCAACAAAGGGTGAGGGTGAAAAAGGCAGCACGTCTACAGTCTCTTAATGTTTTTATTTCCCCTTGGCTTGAAAGTCTTGTTAAGGGAGTTGGGGAGAGACGTTCAGACTCGGGGTAAATAGGAAATGAGTCAATGTACAGTTTGCTCCAGCCTGGCCTGCTCTGTGTAGCATCAGACTTTCTAGAAAGCTCTGGCAGAAGGCGTGTCTCAGGCTCTCCGGTTTCCTTTATGACTTAGTGCTCACGTCTGAAGGAGACTAAGGCACACAAACCCAGTAGATTTCAGAATCCCTGAAAGAAGGCACTGTCTACCATGAGTGTTTTATTCTGCTGTCTGCCAGGAGGAAATTAGTGTGACAGAACAGCTGCCCAGAACTTCCACTACTAGCTTTTATAAAGGAAGAATCAAAGAACTATTCTTCATTTTTTTAAGCAAAGCTGGAGTTTCAGAATATTCTTCTTTTATACTTATGATATTTGCTGAAGAATCGTATTGGTTCAAAAGCCATAAGGTGTGTGTGTTCTGTGTGCATGAGCACTTTTGCCATCATGGAAACTGTAGTTGTGTATCTTAGATGTTAGGCTTCTAGTGTTAGAGATAAAATGAGAGGAAGGAAATGGTTTCCACATCCAAAGGCTGGTTGATGTGTTTCCTGATTTAAAAAATGATAGTGTCATTTAATTGACAGCTATATTAGCAACAATTTATGGCTCATTTGAACCTAATTTTTCGGAAGGGGAGGGGGCTGTGCCCGGTCTTAGTTGTGGCATGTGGGATCTAGCGCCCTGACCAGGGATCAAACCTGAGCCTCCTGCATTGGGAGCAGGGAGTCTTAGCCATTGGACCACCAGGGAAATCTCTTGAATCTGATCTTAACCCTTTGATAGTCCTGGCTCAACTGGCCAAGACTATGGCTTCAGTTTCATCTGAATGCAAACAGCTGCAGAGGTACTGATATACACACATATATTTATATTATACATAGACACTCATATATTTAACCTGACACATGTCCATACTGTAATATTATGTTCATGTTGCTCAGATCATGGGCCTATTGGCTTCAGATTCATTCCTCACCTTCCCTGCTTTACTGAGTCTCTGGGGAACTGGCCCCTGCGGTTTTACCAGGTTTCCAGGTCGCCTGGCTCAGTCTCTGTGGGTCTCTGGGTCCTGGTGTGCACAAGATTTTGGTTGAGCCCTCCGAGCATCTCTGCCGGGTATGGGGCTTGATTCTAAATGCAATTTTGCCCCTCCTACCATCTTGCTGGGGCTTCTCCTTTGCCCTTGGATGTGGGGGTATCTTTTTTTTCGTGGAATCCAACATTCTCCTGGTCTATGAATGTTCAGCAATGAGTTACAATTTTGGAGGTCTTGCAGGAGAACATGAGCGCACGTCCTTCTACTCCGCCATCTGTGTCTGAGCCAGACCTGTGTTAGAGTCTCCTACAGATGTATGGGTCAGCAGTAGCCTGCCACAGGGGCAGGGATTCTGGGTGCAGCAGACCTGTGGCATAAGCCCTCCTGGAGGAGGTCGCCATTAACCCCACCGTACAGTCACCGAACAGACGAACCATAAAATGCCACATATTTGGTATAGAATTATACCAAATAAATTCTCATACTCTTAAGAAAGTTCTAGGGCCATAACAGATTTCCCAAACTGGGGATCTGGCAAAGGGACTGAGAACCCCCAGGGAATTTGACTTTGGAGGTCAGTGGGATTTGATTACAAAACTTGCACAGGACTAGGGAAACAGACTCTTGGAGGGCGCAAACAAAACCTTGTGTGCACCAGGGCCAAGGAGAAAGGAGCAGTGACCCCACAGGAGACTGACCCAGACTTGCCTGTGAGTGTCCACGAGTCTCCAATAGAGGCATGGGTGGGCAGTAGCCTCCTGCAGGGTTGGGGGCACTGAGTGTGGCAGTGTGTGTATGGGACCTTTTGCATGAGGTTGCCATTATCTTCATTACCTCCACCACGGTTTGGTCTGGGGTCAAATAATGGAGGGAACACAGCCCCACCCATCAACAGAAAATTGGATTAAAGATTTACTGAGCATGGCCCCACCCATCAGAACAAGACCCAGTTTCCCCTGCAGTCAGTCTCTCCCATCAGGAAGCTTTCATAAGCCTCTTATCCTTATCCATTGGAGGGCAGATAGAATGAAAACCACAATCATAGAAAACTAACCAAACTGATCACATGGATCACAGGCTTGTCAAACTCAGTGAAACAATGAGTCATGCTGTGTAGGGCCACCCAAGACATACGGGTCATGGTGGAGAGTTCTGACAAAACGTGGTCCACTGGAGAAGGGAATGGCAAACCACTTCGATATTCTTGCCTTGAGAACCCCATGAACAGTATGAAAAGGAAAAAAATGTGACAATGAAAAGTGAACTCTCCAGGTTGGTAAGTGTCCAATATACTCCTGGAGAAGAATGAAGAAATAATTCCAGAAAGAATGAAGAGAAGGAGCCAAAGTGAAAGCAATGCCCAGTTGTGGGTGTGACTGGTGATGAAAGTAAAGTCTGATGCTGTAAAGGGCAATGTTGCATAGGAACCTGGAATGTTAGGTCCGTGAATCAAGGTAAATTGGAAGTGGTCAAACAGTAGATAGCAAGAGTGACCATCAGCATTTTAGGTATCAGTGAACTAAAATGGATTGGAATGGGCAAATTTAATTCAGATGACCATTATATCTACTACTGTGGGCAAGAATCCCATGGAAGTAATGGAATAGCCCTCATGGTCAACAAAAGAGTCCAAAATGCAGTACTTGGGTGCAGTCTCAAAAATGACAGAATGATGTCTGTTCCTTTCCAAGGCAAACCATTCAATATCACATTAATACAAGTTTATGTCCCAACCAGTAATGCTGAAGAAGCTGAAGTTGAACAGTTCTTTGAAGACCTACAAGATCTTCTAGAACTAACACCAAGAAAAGATGCCCTTTTCATCATAGGGGACTGGAATGCAAAAGTAGGAAGTCAAGACATACCTGGAATAACAGGTAAGTTTGACCTTGGAGAACAAAATGAAGCAGGGCAAAGGCTAACAGAGTTTTGCCAAGAGAACACATGCATCATAGCAAACACCCTCTTCCAACAACAGAAGAGAAGACTCTACACATGGACATCACCAGATGGCCAATACAAAAATCAGACTGATTATATTCTATGCAGCCAAAGATGGAGAAGCTCTATACAAAAACAAGACCAGGAGAAGACTGACTCAGACCATGAATTTCTTATTGCCAAATTCAGACTTAAATTGAAGAAAGTATGGAAAACCAGGTATGACCTAAATCAAATCCCTTACGATTATACAGTGAAAGTGACAAATATATTCAAGGGACTAGATCTGATAGAGTGCCTGAAGAACTATGGATGGAGGTTCATGACATTGTACAGGAGGCAGTGATCAAGACCATCCCCAAGAAAAAGAAATGCAAAAAGGCAAAATGGCTGTCTGAGGAGGCCTTACAAATAGCTGAGAAAAGAAGAGAAGCTAAAGGCAAAGGAGAAAAGGAAAGATACATCCATTTGAATGTAGAGTTCCAAAGAATAGCAAGGAGAGATAAGAAAGCCTTCCTCAGTGATCAATGCAAAGAAATAGAGGAAAATAATAGAATGGGAAAGACTAGAGATCTCTTCAAGAAAATTAGAGATACCAAGGGAACATTTCATGCAAAGATGGACACAATAAAGGACAGAAATGGTATGGACCTAACAGAAGCAGAAGATATTAAGAAGAGGTGGCAAGAATACACAGAAGAATTATACAAAAAAAAGATCTTCATGGCCCAGATAACCATGATGGTGTGATCACTCACCTAGAGCCAGACATCCTGGAATGTGAGGTCAAGTGGGCCTTAGGAAGCATCACAACAAACAAAGCTAGTGGAGGTGATGGGATTCTAGTTGAGCTATTTCAAATCCTAAAAGATGATGCTGTGAAAGTGTTGCATTCGATATGCCAGCAAATTTGGAAAACCCAGCAGTAGCCACAGAACTGCAGAAGGTCACTTTTCATTCCAGTCCCAAAGAAGGGCAATGCCAAAGTATGTTCAAACTACTGCACAATTGCACTCATTTCACATGCTAGCAAAGTAATGCTCAAAATTCTCCAAGCCAGTCTTCAATAGTATGTGACTCATGAACTTCCATGTTCAAGTTAGATTTAGAAAAGGCAGAGGAACCAGAGATCAAATTGCCAACATCCATTGGATCATCAAAAAAGTAAGAGAATTCCAGAAAAACATCTACTTCTGCTTTATTGATTACACCAAAGCCTTTGTGTGGATCACAACAAACTGTGGAAAAGTCTTCAAGAGATGGGAATACCAAATCAGCTTACCTGCCTCTTGAGAAATCTGTATGCAGGTCAAGAAGCAATAGTTAGAACCAGACGTGGAACAGACTGGCTCCAAAATGGGAAGGTACATCAAGGCTGTATATTGTCACCCTGCTTATTTAACTTATATGCAGAGTACATCATGCAAAATGTTGGGCTGGATGAAGCACAAACTGGAATAAAGATTGATGGGAGAAATATCAATAACCTCAGATACACAGATGACACCACCTTTATGGCAGAAAGTAAGAGGAGCTAAGGAGTCTCTTGATGAAATTGAGAGAGGAGAGTGAAAAAGCTGGCTCAAAACTCAGCATTCAGAAAACTAAGATCATGGCATCCAGTCCCATCACTTCATGGCAAATAGATGGGGAAACAATGGAAACAGTGAGAGACTTTATTTTCTTGGGCTCCAAAATCACTGCAGATGGTGACTGCAGCCATGAAATTAAAAGACGCCTTCTCCTTGGAAGAAAAGCTATAACCAACCTAGACAGCATATTAAAAAGCAGAGACTTTACTTTGTGGACAAAGATCCATCTAGTCAAACTATGCTTTTTCCAGTAGTCATGTATGGATGTGAGAGTTAGACTATAAAGAAAGCTGAGTGCCATAGAATTGATGCTTTTGAGCTGTGGTGTTGGGGAAGATTCTTGAGAGTCCCTTGGACAGCAAGGAGATCCAACCAGTCAATCCTAATGGAAATCAGTCCTGAATATTCATTGGAAGGACTGATGCTGAAGCTGAAACTCCAATACTTTGGCCACCTGATGCGAAGAACTGACTCATTTGAAAAGACCCTGATGCTGGGAAAGATTAAAGGCAGGAGGAGAAGGGGACGACAGAGGATGAGATGGTTGGATGGCATCGTCCACTAGATGGACATGAGTTTGAGCAAGCTCCGGGAGTTGGTGATGGACTGGGAACCTTGCGTGCTCTAGTCCATGAGGTCACAAAGAGTCGGACAGGACTGAGCAACTGAACTGAACTGAACTGAGGTCACATGTGTTCCAGCTTGGTTCAGGCAATGAGAAGCACTGGATTGGGGTAAGGGAAAAGCCAGGGTGTATCTCTCCCAGGAAGCCTCTGGCCCTTTTGTGACATTTCTGATAGTACCTTAGCAAGGTTCCAGCCTCTGCTGATAGGACCAGCTGCACTCCCAGCCACCATCTTCTGGTAACACCATCTCCTATGACTTTCCCTCTGGCCCAGGCTCGGCAGTGACTTGCACTATCACTAATCTAAGCTTCTCAGATCATCCATCAACTGTGTAACCAATTCCCTGCATTAAATTACCTCTGTTGTAAATATGCAGCAATTTCTATTGTTCTGGGCAGAGCATAATGTATCTCATGGTAAAAATGTATTTTTAACACAATATTGTAAATCAACTATAGTTCAATTAAAAAGAAATTTTTCTTTAACAAAGTTTTTGTAGTTTAGTCACTAAGTCCGACTCTTTGCACCCACCAGGCTCCCCTGTACGTGGGATTTCCCAGGCAAGTATACTGGAGTGAATTGCCATTTCCTTCTCCAGGGCATATTCCTGACCCAGGGATTAAACTCACATCTCCTGCATTAGCAGGTGGATTATTTACCACTGAGCCACCAGGGAAGCACTCAACAAAAGCTAGCCATTAGCAAATTCTTTAATTAAGGTTGTGGTTACCAATATATTATATTCTGTAATTATTTCTTTTAAGGGCATCTCAGAATCTCTGGAAATTATTATTACTTACCAGTAAAATTTTAAAATACTTAAATTTCATAAATGGTTGTGAATTCTACTATCTTGGACTTCAAAGCAGTGGCCTAGTTTTACTCAATACATTCTTAGGATAAATGTAATGGAAATAGTGCATCATGAACCCACGAATGATTGTCATTCATAATAGAACTGCCACTCTTTTGTATTTTGCAGAAATAGCTCACATTCATTCTTAAGCTGATGTACTCACTGACTTCCAGCAATAACATCACAGAGAAATTATCTGGTAGTAGTTACTGTAAACGAAATACTCACAATCACTGCATCGAAACTGGGAAGTAATTTATACCTCCCTCTTTAAGTAATTTATGTTGACCATTACTTGTAATATCTTTCCTGAACCTTTGCCTAAAATCCTTTCTCCTGCTGACTGCAAATTCAGATTGACTGTATCACTCCAGGACGGGAATGCATTAATAGACTGTCCTCTAAGAGCCCTCAACTGTAGCAAGTCACTTTGGCTACCACTTCCTTTCTTCCTTCCCTTCCACATCTTAAAGTACCCCACAAGTGAAAGAAAAGTGTCCGGCATGTGAATGAGCCAGGATATCAAATATGGAAACTGGTGCTGTGTATATCATGAGAGAATGTGGATGCCTGATTAAAGATGGCAGATGTTGTGCAGTTTCTGCTGTGCAGTGAACTGTATCAGCTGCATGTAGACATACAGCCCCTCCCTCTTGAATGTCTCTCCCACCCCCCATGTCACCCCACCCCTGCGGGCCATCACAGAGCACTGAACTGAGCTTCCTGTGCTTTAGTGCAGGTTCCCACTAGCTATCTGTTTTACACACTGCAGTGTATATAGGTCAATCTTTATCTCGCAGTTCATCCCACCCTCCCTTTCCCCCTGTGTGTCCACATGTTCCTTAAGCAATTACACTCAAATAAAAAAATAATAGTAAATTGAATCCAGTAATTTTAAAATATCTAATTTGTAAAGACCAAGTAGGACTTATTCCTGAAATGTAAGCTTGGTTGTACATGTAAACATCAATCAAAGTAATATATTAATATAAATGAGAAAAATCATTAAAAATATGAGAGATGAAGCATGCTTGGTTATATCCTTGCCAAACCCCCACTAAAATGATAATAATGACTTTGAAAAAGTGATAAATACCAGTAATGCAGAGGGACTCTCAGCAGATACTAGGTTTCAAAGAATTTCTGGAGGGTAGACAGTGGATAGAGGGGTAGTGGCAGAGTAAACAGAATAGAGGAAGCTCTAATTTTATGTTACAAGTAGGAATTTGGAGGAGGATAGAACAGAGAAGGAAACCTTTTGCAAGACAGAACTTGGGACACTCGGCAATTCATAAACAGCAGCTGAGTGAATGATGGGGCTGAAGCTATGGTGACTGATAAAATGGCACAAAGGAGCAGTTGGCCTCTCACCCCATTTGGCAGCCAGATAGGGTTTCCGTTCTGCCTCTCTCCTCTCAGGAAATATTAACAACCTTGTTCTCCTTTCTACAATATGTGATGGCCCTATAGCTAAGACCCTGAAAGTCTGAGATTTAGGAATTCTGTAGCTGGATCTCTGCAAAGTAATCATAGTAAAAGTAATAGAAGCAGCAAATAGTTATATAGCACTGTAATGAATATATTATATATTAATTAACTTAATGTTCACAACTCTAGGAGAACCTGAAGAACAGAGTGGTTGATTAACTTGCCTAAGGTCACACAGCAAGTAACAGACAGAGCTAGGTCACCTACAACATAAATGTGTAACCAATAAGCCCCATCCATGTGAAAAAAAAAAAAAAATTAGTATTTCATTGCCTCGTTCTGAAGCAAAGACAGCTGAGGATGTTGTGAAGAATGGTCACAACATAAAGATAGATGGACCCAAACACAAGAGTGACCCAGAGGAAAGAATAAAGACATGAAACAGAAAGGAAGAAAGAAATCTCCTGCTACTGTCCTCAGAGAAATTTGAAAAGATATTTCATTGTAAAACAACATAATACAATGAAAAAGAAATAATCAGAGAAGTATAAATAGCCCCTGTAGGTTAAAAAACACATTTATATGAAAATTTTAACAGAAGCATTAGAATATAAATTCAAGGAAGTCTCCCAGAGAAAGGACAAAGAGATGGAAATTGTAAGAGAAAAAAGTCTTAGAGGCTAATCTAGGATGTCCTACATCTGATCAACAGAATTTACAGAAAGAAAAATTAGATAATGTGAAATATAGATTGTTTCCCAGAGGTGAAAGCTAAGAGTCTCCTAGGCTTATAAAATTTACACATCAAGGATGTCAAAGAGGTCATGATTATAGTCTGTTCTGAGAACGAAACTGAGTTTTTTGTGTTCTCTCAATAGTCTCGGCATTGAAAATGAATAACAGAGTCTACATTATTGTGACTGAAAATACTGTGTGCCGTTGGGCTAGTAATCACTCTGATTACATGTCTTTTCCTGTATAGCTTTTTGGCTTTTTCCCCCTGGAGTTTGTATTTGCCTTTGTGGGAATCTTTACCATTATTTTATTCTCAAGTCTACCTAATCTCCTTATCTGATCAAGCAGTCTCTCAAATCTCCTTCATTGCCCCCGTGCGTGCTAGGCTGTTTCAGTCGTGTCCAACTCTTTGCGACCTCATGGACCGTAACCCACCTGGCTCCTCTGTCCATGGGATTCTCTAGGCAAGAATACTGGAGTGGGTTGCCCTGACCTCCTCCAAGGGCTCTTCCTGACCCAGGGATCGAGCCCTCATCTCATGTCTCCTGCATTGGCAGGCAGGTTCTTTACCACTGGCGCCATCTGGGAAGCCCTCTTTGCCGCTGAGACTCTCCAGTTTGGACAGTTTGCTCTCCAGGCTCCTGCACCAGAATCACTCAGCATCTTCCCTGTATTCGATTATTTCCCAAATCTCACATCTTGTTCTTTTTGGTTTTACTCCCTTGGTTTACTGAAACCAGATCATTAAGTAACTTCTTTAGGAAGCATGTGCAAGCAATCAATTTTCCTCCACCTTGTATTCAATTTTCACATTTAATACCTTGGCTAGGAGGAGAATTTTACATTGAAATCATTTTTTTCTTGGAATGTTGAAAAATTGCTCCAATGCCTTTTAGCATACAGTGTTGTTAATGACACGTCAGATATAATTCAAATTCTTGTTCTGTTGGTAAGCTCACTTCTCTCCTCTACTCCCCCCACCCCAACCCTCTTAAAATGAACTCATCATGCAATATCAACATAAGCATATTATTAAAAAGAATGTATGGGGGTATCTGGGCTTTCCAGGTGGTGCTAGTGGTAAAGAACCTGCCACCTAATGCAGGAGACATGAGACGGGGAGTCAATCCCTAGGTTGGGAAGATCCCCTGGAAGAGGGCATGGCCACCCCCTCCAGTATCCTTGCCTGGAGAATCCCATGGACAGAGGAGCCTGGCAAGCTACAGTCCATAGGGTTGCAAAGAGTTGGACACAACTGAAGCAACCCATGCATGGACGTGGAGGTACCCACCAGAAGAAATGTCTTGGAAGGTCAGAAGTGGTTGCCTCTGCAGAATGGGATGGAGGAAGTCAGAAAACCACTGCTTTTATTTTATCTTCACAAAGTGCACAATTATTTTGACAAAGCTTTAAAAACAATAAAACATGGGTTGCAAAACTCCAAAGAAAAGCAAGTGAAAGATGATCACACAAGTCAGGATGGTGCTGCTTCTGGGTCAGGGAGACAACTGTGCTCAGGACTCAGGGAGGGGGTGCTGGGAGCTGCTAAGAACTCACCTCACTGCTAGTAATATTTGGCTTGAGAACAATTAACCAGTTGCTTGGCTCATACTTATCCTTTACAAGTATGAAGTCTCAGCTTTATGTTTATACTTGCATGTTTCATAAATTCTTTTTAAAATTATTTATTATTTATTTTTGGTGGCGTTGGGTCTTTGTTGCTGCTGTGGGCTTTCTCTAGTTGTGGTGCACGGAGGCTACTCTTTGTTGTGGAGCGCAGGCTTCTCATGGCTGTGGCTTCAGTTGTTGCAGTTCATGGGTTTAGTTACTCCAGGGCATGTGGAGCCTTCCCTAACCAGGGATATTGAACCCGTGTCCCCCTGCATTGGCAGGCGGATTCTTATCCACTGTACCACCAGGGAAGTCATGTGTTTCATGAATTTTGATAACTGAGACACAATTTTTTTTTAAAAGACAGATGACAAACTTGTATTCCAAAGGCCAATTCAAATTCATAGTCCAAGTCCAATATACAAAACAGAATTGTCTTACAAAGAAAAAATTATAAATATCTATATCTTTCCTTTTTGCTTCTTTCAGATTCAATAAACTGAAAATATTAAGTGCAGTCCTCATCTAACAATATATTATTTTTTTTTTTTTTTTTTTTTTTTTTTTTTTTTTCATACTGTAAATTCTTTTTTTATTTTTTTTTTTTTTTTTTTTTAATATTATTTTATTAGTTGGAGGCCAATCACTTTACAACATTTCAGTGGGTTTTGTCATACATTGACATGAATCAGCCATATAGTTACATGTATTCCCCATCCCGATCCCCCCTCCCACCTCCCTCCCCACCCGACTCCTCAGGGTCCTCCCAGTGCACCAGGCCCGAGCACCTGACTCATGTATCCCACCTGGGCTGGTGGTCCGTTTCACCATAGATAATATACATGCTGTTCTTTCAAAACATCCCACCCTCACGTTCTCCCCCAGAGTTCAAAAGTCTGTTCTGTATTTCTGTGTCTCTTTTTCTGTTTTGCATATAGGGTTATCGCCACCATCTATCTAAATTCCGTATATATGTGTTAGTATGCTGTAATGTTCTTTATCTTTCTGACTTACTTCACTCTGTATAATGGGCTCCAGTTTCATCCATCTCATTAGAACTGATTCAAATGAATTCTTTTTAACGGCTGAGTAATATTCCATGGTGTATATGTACCACAGCTTCCTTATCCATTCATCTGCTGATGGGCATCTAGGTTGCTTCCATGTCCTGGCTATTATAAACAGTGCTGCGATGAACATTGGGGTGCACGTGTCTCTTTCAGATCTGGATTCCTCAGTGTGTATGCCCAGAAGTGGTATTGCTGGGTCATATGGCAGTTCTATTTCCAGTTTTTTAAGAAATCTCCACACTGTTTTCCATAGTGGCTGTACTAGTTTGCATTCCCACCAACAGTGTAAGAGGGTTCCCTTTTCTCCACACCCTCTCCAGCATTTATTGCTTGTAGACTTTTGGATAGCAGCCATCCTGACTGGCGTGTAATGGTACCTCATTGTGGTTTTGATTTGCATTTCTCTGATGATGAGTGATGTTGAGCATCTTTTCATGTGTTTGTTAGCCATCTGTATGTCTTCTTTGGAGAAATGTCTGTTTAGTTCTTTGGCCCATTTTTTGATTGGGTCGTTTATTTTTCTGGAATTGAGCTTCAGGAGTTGCTTGTATATTTTTGAGATTAATCCTTTGTCTGTTACTAGTCATCTAACAATATATTATTTTTATCTGAGTTAAGCTGGTATTTTTTGAGGATTTAAAAAATCTTTATGGAAGAGAAAGAGAAGATTCAGTTTGATCCTCAGGTTACTGAAGACTTCAACACAAAGTGAAAGCCTTATTGTATGAGGCTGTATTTCTAGACATAGAATCCCAATTCTTTAATTCAGTTCTTCCTTGACTGAGTACTTGAAACTACCAGGAATTCATACATACGTAAGCATTTATGCCAGCCTGGTTCTGGGCCTGAGATGAGGTATTTGCCTCATAGAGCTTACATTCCAGGGGAGCAGGGGAGATAGATATCCAATAATTTAATAAATAAATGTACAATATATCATACAATAAGGCAGGAAAAGGAGTTAAGGAGTGTGCAAGAGGGTTGCTATTCCAGACAAGGCAGTGAGGGAGGGAGCTATGTGGTTATCTTGGGCAGATCTTGGGGAAGGAGAACCATTCAGCCCCTTGCCTGCTTCTGTCGACACACATACACGTCTGTCTTTCTGTCCTCAAGGTGTGTACAGGTTATGAAAGACCCAGGTGATCATCTGAACTCTCAGAATCCAAATTTAAAGGAATCCTAGGATTCAAAGTATGTTGTAGAGTAAAGATGAGAAGAAGGCCAGTGAAAGAGCTTCAAGTTTAAAGAAAAATGAAGAAAGAAACAGTGGAAGAAGCATTCAACAGGGAGGGCTGGCTAGACTGGGCCATGGGAAGGGCTAAGAAAATGGCAGAAATAGCAGTGTTGCAGGGTCAGGGAACTGGGGAAGAACTTCAAACCATGCTGCAGCCTTAAAGGTCATATATGTAAACATTATGGGCCCAGAGGCCAATGCGCTCAGAAACCACACATGCCCAGATACAGAAGGCTGAGGAAAATTGACCACAAAATTGAAGCAGGAACAACCCCAAATAACAATAAACTGCCGTTGGTCTTAGAGCTGATTTCCACTCAAAAACCCAGCCAAACAAGCAAAAAGCCTCCTCTCCCCATCCAAAAACCTTGAAAAGTAGCCTAGTGCAGGCCCGGGTGGGAGCCTAACACGGCATGTATGTGTGTGCTGTCACTTCAGTTGTGTCCAACTCTGCAAGCCTATCCCACCAGGCTCCTCTCTGTCCATGGGATGCTCCAGGCAAGAATACTGGAGTGGACTGCCATGCCCTCCTGCAAGGGAATCTTCCCAACTCTGGAATGGAACCCACATCTCTTTTATCTCTTGGACTGGCAAGCGGCTTCTTTATCACTAGTGTCACCTGGGAAGACCCTAGCACAGTAAAATGCACAGCAAACCTTCCTCCAAAGAGAAAACAGTTCCTTTCTGCCAACCCTCTGCTCGCTCACCGGGACCACTCAGACCTTGTCTCTTCCTCTCTCCACCAAACTCTCTGTCTCCATCTCCTTTACTGTTTCTCCTCCTCCCTCTGGCCTCCCCCTTTTTTTCTCTCCAAGTCAACCCCCATCCCCAACCTGATCCTAATCCTGTCTTCTTCCTGGGGGCTCTGACCTCTTTCACCCAAGGGTGACCCCCTTCTCTAGCCTGTGCCATTGTGCATCCCTTACCTCAGCTCAGACAAGCCAAAGGCCTATCCTCCAACTCAGAGCCCTTAGAAGGAAGGAATTCTAGAAATTTCTTGATGAATGTCTTCACTTATGTCACTAAACAGAAAGCAAGAGTTGGCATTGGAGCTCATGGAGGAAACCGATCTCATGGTGAGAACCAATCACCTACCAATACAACAGCTATTTCAGTTTTCCAGCAGGTGGGGGTGGTGGGGAGGGGGCTGGGTGAAGGAGAGAGAACCATGGCTTTGAGCTGCCTAATTCCTGTGCACTTCTGTCTCTCTCAGTGGATTGTAGAAACCTTGTTACTCATTGGTGGAGTCTGTGCATTCCATAGTGCCTTAGTGGATACAAATCCTTTTTAAAATTTTTTTTTTTTTAAGAAATAATGCCTTTTTATCCATGGCTGATTCATGTCAATGTATGGCAAAAACCACTACAATATTGTAAAGTAATTAGCCTCCAACTAATAAAAATAAATGGAAAAAATAAAAATAAAAAAAAGTAAGAATGCCTTTTTAGGCTGCACTGGGTTTTCATTGCTCTTTGGCTTTTCTCTGGTTGGGGCGAGTGTCTCTAGTTGCTGCGCACGGACTTCTCCCTGCCGTGGTTTCTCACGTGGTGGAGCACAGGCTCTAGGGTGTGAGGGCTTCGGTACTTAGGGCTCCCAGGCTCTAGAGCACAGGGTCAGTAGCTGTGACACATGGCGTTTGTTGCCCCGAAGCCTGTGGGGTCTTCCCAGACCAGGGATCAAACCTTTGTCTCCTGCGTTCCACTGAGCCACCAGGAAAGTCTCCTCTATCTTTTTTGAAAATGGAGAGTAGAGCACGTGGGAGACTCATGAGAACTCATGTTTCCACCAAATTAATATATACATACTATGGATGAAACTATGCATATTGTTTAGAGAAGAGGCGATTTCTAAAAGGTAAAGATTATGATGAGAGGATGGACATAAGGAAGCTCTGTCAAAATGCAGGAGCCCCTCTCATTCCAAAGGGGAATTCTATGGATTACATTGTAGAGAGAAATGTAACAGGTAAGAATTGGAGTTGACAGGGAAGAACTGCTCCGGCATACCTAGGTGTGTTATGTTCTCTGTTTCTCTAAAATCAAATTAAGTGTGGCTTTAGATTTCTCACTCTCCAAGGTTGTGGAAGAGACCCAATAATCATCATTATTGGGTCTCTCAGGGTCTCACAGGCCCAGGAAAGAGGAATATCCTGATGCATAGGCCATGGTGGGTGCCATGGTTATACCTCTGCTTCTGCTATGCGATGTGCTGCACTTTTTGGTCTTGAGGGACCACAGAGAGGCTTCTTGATGCTACATTCCTCTTTCCACTGACCGCAGTTATCCGTGAGAACCCCCACCCAGGCTCTCGAAGCAGGAGTGTGTGGTGTGCAGTACCCCCTGGCTTTCAGGTAACCCCTCATCTGAGTGTCTGCCGGGGTGGTAGACATACACATACACATACCTGCCCCCTACCCCATTCACATACAAGCACACACAGACTTCTCCACCTCAGGGAAGCCGCCGATAAGGCTGGGCTAAATATCCTCTCTTTACAAAAGCAGCACCTTCTCCGCCATCCTGAATAATTCTTAATATGTATTAGTTTCCAACCAAAGACCTGAGTCAAGGGGCCTTAACCCGGGGCCTAGAAACTTCTCTGTTTAAGACTCCGAAGCACAAAGGGCTATTTCTTTTCCCCTGAGGAAAGGAAGCCCAGAACTTAAAACTCAAGGCCAAGAAGAAAATTATCTTATCATTCTTTTTTGCTGATAAGGGTGCAGCAGTAAAAAAAAAAAAAAAAAGGATAAGACACCGATTAATTTCTCCCGTCACTCACTCTTTCTTGGGTGAACACTGAGCTGTGGGGTGTGTGTTTGTGTGTGTGGTGGGGGTGGGGAGTTGGTGGCTAAAAACATTAACACAGGAGACTTTCACCCCTGATGAAATCTCAAAGGGCAGCTTAGCAGGAGAAGCCGAGGAAAGAAACCCAAGCCACGTGTCTGCAGCATTAACTGTAGCAGGTGCCACTGTGTCCTGTGACCATGTGAAATGAGGAAACGGCAATTTGCAAAGACTTCCTGTGCAGTCATTGGTCTAGGGCTGGTGTGAGGAGCAGGGCTGATTGTATAGTGGCTCAGGATTCAGGAGGGTCTGAAGACCCCTCTTGCTCCACTCACAGAACCCTGAATCCTGGTGGGGGTGCTGTATCTGAAGGGACACCTTTTTCTAACTCATCAAATCTGTGGTCCCCAACCTTTTAGGCACCAGGGATCGGTTTTGTGGAAGACAATCTTTCCACAGACTGGGTGGGGTGGGGGATGGTTTCAGGATAATTCAAGCTCATTACATTTATTGTGCACTTTATTTCTATTATTATTACATCAGCTCCACCTCAGATCATCAGGTATTAGATCTCAGAGGTTGGGGACCCCTGGGTTATAAGACTGATAGGACCCTATTTAGGGAGGACAGGGGATAAGGGAATATACGAGGCTTGGGAAAAATGTGCATACTTGATAGACTGTAAAGATTATAAGGGTGGCTCAGTGGTAAAGAATCTGCCTGCCAATGCAGGAGATAGTTTGATCCCTGGGTCAGGAAGATCCCCTGGAGAAGGAAATAGCAACCCACTCCAGTATTCTTGCCTGGAGAATCCCATGGACAGAGGAGCCTAGAGGGCTACAGTCCATGGGATCGCAGAGTCGGTCACAATTTAGCAACTAAATAACAACCAAGATTATAAAACTCTAACCCGAGACCCAACATTGTATTAAAGCAGGGAAACCAACAGCAGAAAAATGAAAAGCATTCATTCAACTGACCCTTGATCAAGGGAGGCCAAGCGGAAGGGAATCAGGACATAGTTGCTCCCCCCATCCACCCCTCCCTTTCTCCTTCACTCCCTGCCCCCCATCTACCCCCCATCCCCCGCACCAGTCCTTGCCCCTGCTCGTAGAGTCAGTCAGTTGGTCCTGCACCATGTTAAGAAATAACCAGGGAATATGGCTAGTATCAGTCCAGGCAAACAAAGGAGAATTTTAAAATTAGATTCTCACTTAAAGAGATAGAGTAGGGCTTTTAAAGACAGTAATCACTGTCAGGGTTCCTTATTCAGTTGTAAGCAACAGAAAATTATCTTTAAAAGTGTGCTCTAGGGGACTTCCCTGGCAATCGGATGGTTAAGATTTGCTTCCAGTTCAGGAGGAATGAGTTTGATCCTTGGTCAGGAAGTTAAGATCCCACATGCCTCCTGGTCAAAACAAAAAAAAACCAAAAAAAAAACCAGAAACAATGTAGCAAATTTGACAAAGACTTTAAAAATGGTTCACATTTAAAAAAAAAAAGTTCTCTATAAGCCTCTTAGAATGAGGAAACTGGGATAGGAAGGATCTGAGATTCCCTTCATTAGTCATCAAGAATGACTTTTTAAAAGTTGATTGTGGAATTATGAATAATACCTGTTCAGGGCAGAAATAATTAGATCCTACCAAATTGCTCTTTAAAAATTATATGTATTAAAATATATGTATGCAACACTTCTCTATGTTTGATCTTTTCTCTGTACACCTGACAGTTTTGGGTGGTCTCAATCTTTTCCAAGTTGGTCCATCTGACAGGCAAATGACCCTCATGCATTGTCTCCATTTCCCTGATGCTAATGATGTTAAGCATATTTCATATTCTATTTGCTACTTCTCTCTTTTCTATAAATCATTTGTTCATATTCTCTGCCCTTTTTTCATGCATTTTTTTTTTAGCTAGTACTGATATACATATTTTAACTAGTATAGCTCTTGAAAATATCTTCTCAGGGTCTGTCATTTGTCTAACTTTTTATGGTGTCTTTTGCTATCCCGAAGGCTTGGGTTTTCACAGAGAGAAAGTCATCACTGACTTTCTTCATGGTATCTGGGATTTTATGATTTATTTAGAAAGGTCTCCTGCATCTTATGGAGAAGGGAATGGCAGCCCACTCCAATATTCTTACCTGGAGAATCCCATGGACAGAGGCGCCTGGCGGGCTTCAGTCCACAGGGTCACAAAGACTCGGACACGATTGTGTGACTACCACCACCACCACCTGCATCATAGGGTTTATAAAAATATTTTTTTAATTTTTTAAATTTTTTCTACTTTCATAGTCTTTAAAAATGTTTGTATCTAGCTTTTATTTATTTGGCATATAACATAGGGGTCACTGATCACCAGACCATTCTTTGACACAGACAACTCATTATAAGCGCCTAACTCCATTTTTCTGTGCATCGTGAAGCAAAAGGGAAACCAAGCTCGCTCATCCACCTGAGAGACATCCACTCTGCTAAGGGGGGAAAGGATGAGCAGCGTCTATGTCCAGCAAAGATCATCCACTCTAGTGGGAAGACTATTATGGCAATCCCATAATTTAAACTTCCTAAAATGGTCCTGATTTGCAATATTCTTTCTTTCTTTTTTTTAAAGAGTCTTTATTTATTTTTTATAAAAAAAAAAAAAAAAGGTAGTATTGATTGATTTGGCTGTGCTGGATCTTTGTTGCTCCTCGGGCTTTTCTTTAGTCATGATGAGCTGGGGCTGCTCTCTGGTTGCTGTGCTTGACTTTTCATTGCCGTGACTTCTCTTGTCACGGGGCATGGGGCTCCAGAGCGCCCAGGCTCCAGGAGTTGTGGGTCCCAGGCTCTAGAGCACAGGCTCAGTAGTTATGGCCTATGGGTTTAGCTGTGGGCTCTTCCTAGGCCAGGGATCAAACCCACGTCTCCTGCACTGGCAGGCGGGTTCTTTACCACTGAGCCACCAGGGAAGCCCGCAGTACACTTTCTTACTAAGAGAGTATTTCCACCCAACTTTTGATTTGGAAACTGTGGTGCTAATACAGTCAGTGAGGTTGTGTGTCCATAAGCCTGCAAATGAGACAGATAAACACCACATGAAGTATACTGAATTCTGTGAATTCGGAGGAGCAAGGGGCATTTCTGCCTGGGAAAATGAGGGAAAACATTTGAACTGGACCTTGAAAGCAAGTTAAACTTTAAGAGACCATGGTGCTGAGAAAGGCCGTTCTAGGCCAAAGGAACATAGGAGCAAAGACAGAGAAGCAGAAAAGCACGGGTGGCTTTTCAGGAACCAGTCATGATCTGTTTAATAGTCTAGCTTATATGAAAGTGGCAAAGGATTAAGTTAGACTGTAGTTTGAGCCTGCAGGGTGAAGGGCCTGGAATGCTAGGGTAACGAATTTGTGCTTTATACTCTCTAAGTAATGGATCACCACTAACGGCTGTTTTGTTTTGTTTTTTTTTCTAATAGCTTTATTGAGATACAATTCATATACCATACAATTCATCTATTTAAAAATGTATAATTCAGTGGTTTTCAATACATTCATGGATATGTCTAGCCAGCATCACAGTCGATTTAAAACATTTGCATCACTTCAGAAAGAAACCTTAGGGACTTCCCTGGTGGTCCAGTGGTTAAGGCTTCACACTTCCAATGCAAGAGGCACAGGATTGAACCTTGGTCAGGGAATCAAGACCCCACAAATCTTGCAATGCAGCAAGAAAAAAGAAAAGAAAAAAGAAGAAACATCATACTCTTTGCCTGTCACCTCTTAACACTCCATCCCCATTTCAGGCCTAAAAAGCCACTAATCCCTGTTCTGGACATTTCATATGAAAGGAATCATATAATATGTGGTCTTCAGTAACTGGCTTTTTCTGCTTGGCATAATATTACCATTGATGGTTTGAGCCACAGAATTCTCCTATCAAAGTGGCTCTTTAGAGAGAATGTTCTAGATGCAGATAGTGGAAAGGAGCTGGAAGGTCAAGGAGAGCCAATTGAATGAGTAGCTGTTTCTGGGTAATGTGAGCACTCAATAAGGAAATTTTAGCTTCAAGCAGAAGACATGGAGCTATAAACCACTTAAATAACAGGGACATTTATCTTACTCACAGGAAATCTGGAGATGGGCGTTTCTAGATTGGTTCATGGCTTACCAGTGTTGCCAAGGACCCACATTCTTCTATCTTTCTCTCTATCATTTTAGAATAGTAGCTTTTATGCTCTGACTTTTCTCCTCATTGTTGCAGGACATCTTGTTGCTTTTCAAGCTATCACTTCTTCATATAGTTGCTTACAGAAGCATGCATTTTGGTTTTTAAAGAGAGCAAACTTTTCCCCTGTAGCCTACCCCACAGACTTTCACTCAAGGACCACTGTCAGGACCATAGCACATATCCATGCCTCAGCTTGGGTACGCCGAAAATGTGCTTGTCTGACATTGTCATCTTCTATGATGGGTGGTGGTCTCTGCCATCAAGAAGGAAGAGAGAGGGGGATACTTTGGGGCAGGCAAACAACAATGATTGCTACAAGGGCCAAAGAAGACTCAGGATGGAGCAGCATTCTTAGTCCAACAAAGGACAGTCTTTCCTGGAGATAGCAGTGACCAGGACAGTCGAGTGGCACAGTGAGGTCAAGAAGGATGAAGACCAAGAAAAAGGTGATGGCATTGGTTCTTGGTTACTGAAAGTGAAAAAGTGAAAGTGAAAGTCGCTTAGTTGTGTCCAACTCTTTGCAACCCCATGGACTGTAGCCTGCTGGGTTCCTCTGTCCACGGAATTCTCCAGGCAAGAACACTGGAGTGGGTAGCCTATCCCTATCCCTTCTCCAGGGAATCTTTTTGACCTAGGGATCAAACTGGGGTCTCCTGCATTGCAGGTAGATTCTTTACCAGCTGAGCAACCAGAGAAGCCCTTAATTATGTTGTATATCTTTAATTATCATCTTCTAGAAAGAGGTCAGAAGAAGGTAGTAGATTGCAGAGCTTTGAGAAAAGAGATAGATGGTAAAAAAATAACAAAAGAAAAAGTACAAAACCTTTTAAACAGAAAGCAGGAGAGAGATTGGGCAACAAGATCAAATGAAAAGTGTTCTTCAAGACGCAAAGACTCTTGTGGATAGCAGGATAACTTATCAGATATTCATTTGTGGTTTTTGTTCTCACTACCATAGGTCATAATCGTGGAGATTTAAATAATGGAGTAAAAATAATTGAAAATATATTCCAAAATTAGGAGTGCATTTGTTTTTCTGTTTGTTTGTTTCTAATTTTTTTAATTTATTTCTGGCTGTGCTGGGTCTTTGTTGCCATGCACGGGCTTTTCTCTGGTTGCGGCGAGTGGGGGCTGCCCTCCAGTCTTGATGCGAGGGCCTCTCGTTGCCGTGGCTTCTCTTGGGGAGCACGGGCTCCACAGCACAGGCTCAGGAGTTGTGGCGCATGGGCTTACTTTCTCCACTGCGTGTGGGATCTTCCTGGATCAGAGATGGAACCCGTGTCTACTGCATTGGCAGGCAGATTCTTTACCACTGAGCCACCAGGGAAGCCCAGGACTGCATTTGCTTAACATTAAAAATCAAAGAGATTTTAGAGAAGACAAAAAGCACAAAAGCCATAAGAGAAAGCGTTTGGTGACAGATTTAAATGTGTTGGACATGTTAAAATATACTACACATAGCATCAAAAGGTCAACGATAAAGTAAAGTATGTATTTGCAACATACAGCTACTATGTGCCTAAAATACCTGCTATAAAAGAGCACCTGCAAATTGATAAGAAAAGAACAAATCAACAGAAAAATAGGCAAAGGATACAGAAAGGCAATTCACTAAGGAGACATACAAATGATCAATAAAATTACTAAAAGGTATTCACACTCACCCATAATACTAATACCTATTTAGTTATCACTATAATCCAGTCACTGTTCATAGAGCTTTACATCTAGTTACTTATGTAATCTTCATAGCAACCCTGTGACGGGTACTTTATCTCCGTTTGACAAATGTGAAAAGAATTAAGAATCTTAGTTAAGGAAATACAGCCATTAAGTGTCAGCATTTTGGCTTCAGACTCTGTGCTCTTAACAACTATACTTAGAGTCAAGAAAACGCGAATTAAAACAAAAACAAGATGCCAAATTTTACCCATCAGATGGGTAAAACCTAAAAAGTGTGATAATACCCAATGATGGCAAAGGCGTGAGAGGATATTTCATCTCATATGTTGCTGGTAGGAGTATGACTTGTTTCAGCTTTTTAAAAAACAATCTGTAAATATCTATTAAACTTAAAAATACACACAAAACATTTGAGTCAACAATCTCATTTGGACAACCTATTCCACAGGAGTAAAAGTATGACAGTATAAATGGAAGGATATTTATTGCAGCATTGCTCTAGTGGCAAAACAAACAGAAATACCTGGGGAAAGCTCAGTGTCCCAGAATGACTGAGCAACATGTGATTGCCCATACCAAGAGTGAGTTAGATTACGCCTTCCCAAGCTTGAATGCACCTCGTGCCATTAAAACACTCTTTAAAAAAAAAAATTTATTTATTTATTTGGCCGCGTGGGGTCTTAGTTGTGGCACCCTCATTGCATCATGCTGATCTTTCATTGTAGTTCACAGACTCGGGTGCCATGCACTGGCTTAGTTCCTCCATGGTATGTGGGATTTTACCTCCCTCACCAGGGATCGAACCCAAGTCCTGCATTGCAAGGTGGATTCCTGTGAACCACCAGAGAAGTCTCTCATTAAAACAATCTTGTTTGAGTTGGCTCCAGAAAAATAGAACTAATAGGAGATATATATGTGTGTATATATATATATATACACACACACACACACATGTGTATATATATATACATATGTACACATATATAAACAGAGAGACAGAAAGAGACAGAGACAGAGAGGATTTATTATAAGGAATTGGTCACACAATTACAGGGGCCAAGAAGTCCCCTACACCATCTTTAAGGTGTAGCGCCAGGAAAGCCAGTGGCATAGTCCTGAGAACAAGGAGAGCCCCTAATGTACATCTCAGTCCAAGGGCAGGAGAATACTGATGGCTCAACTCAAGCAGAAAGACGGAGAGAGGCCAGATTCTCCCTGTCTCCACCCTGATGTAGCAGTCACGCCCTCAACTGATTGACACTCAATCACACCGCCCATGAACCACACCAGGGAAGTCCATCTACTTCACTCAGTCTACCAACTGAAATGCTAATCTCATCTAAAACATACCCGCAGACACACTCGGAAATATTGTTTAGCCAGATATCTGGGCACCCTGTGATTCAGTCAAGTTGGCATATAAAACTGACCAGTACATTTTGGAATTTGCTAGGAAATAAAGTTTTATTGCACCACAATCAATTGAAAACCAGTATTACCTGCTATAACTAGAAAGTATCTGTAATAATTAATACAACAACAAAAGGATGTTATTTATTTCTAGTTAGATAGCATGTTACAGAAGATCCTAATCCTGAACCAGACTCCACAAGAGTGAACTTGCTACCATCAGAGAGAGAATTAAAGCCCTGCCATGTGAGGCAGGGTAATTTTTGTTGTTGTGTCCAGTCACCCAGTAGAATCCAACTCTTTGTGACTCCATGGACTGCTGCATGCCAGGCTCCCTGTCTCTTACCATCATCTCTTGGAGTTTGCCCATTGCATCGGTAATGCCATCCAACCATCTCATCCTCTGTTACAGGCCATCTAAATTACTTGAATGGGATTTCTCTGATAGCCCAGTTGGTAAAGAATCGGCCTTCAATGCAGGAGATCCTGGTTCGATTCCTGAGTCGGGAAGATCCATTGGAGAAGGGATAGGTTACCCACTTCAGTATTCTCAGGCTTCTCTTGTGGCTCAGCCGGTAAAGAATTCGCTGCAATGCAGGAGACCTGGGTTCTCCTTCCCAATCCCTGGGTTGGGAAGATCTCCTGGAAAAGGAAAAGGCTACCCACTCCAATATTCTGGCCTGGAGAATTCCATGGACTGTATAGTCCATGGGGTTGCAACGAGTCAGACACAACTGAGCAACTTTCACTTTACTTCACTTCAAGTTTCTTGGAGTCCGTGGTTACTCAGCATCCCCAACTTCTGGAAACAAACAGAAGATTATTATAATACATATAATATGACATATACAATAATATATTATAAATAGATTATTTCCATTTACTTATTTTTGTGGTGTGCCACGTGGCATACAGCATCTTAGTTCCCCAACCAGGGATTGAACCTGTGCCCCTTGCAGTGGAAGAGAGGAGTCTTAACCATTGGATGACCAGGGAAGTCTCCAGGAGATCCTTATTTTTGATCTGAAAAGAGATTCAGAATTTACTAAATTACAAAAGCAAGTTGTGAAGCAACCCAGCTTTTGTATACAATAAGCAGATTTAAAAGAATCCTCCATATGTGGATTGAGGCTTGTCTTGATGAGCACATGGAGAAGTGAATGAATATTAAGTATTACCATAGGACATTGCCATTTTTGTAAATCAGAAGTGATCTGAAGTTGGCATTTTAATATCGTCCCTCCTAATAAACCACCAAGGATGTTAACATTGATTATGTGAAAGAATGATGGAAAGTCTTTTATATTTACTTTGCTTTTAATTATAAGCATGTATTGCTCTTGTATTTCTCTCTATTCTAATTTAAAAAATACCTTAAAAAAAAAATGAAAGAGAGCAATTAGCCTAAGCTGCTGAAAACTGTGAATAAACTACAAGTCTTTGTTTACGTGTCAATTATATCTTAATAAAGCGGGGGTGGGGGAAGCTGCAAGTTCTTGGGAGGGTCACACCATATCTCTGATCCACCTCAGCACTACTGACATTTGGGACTAGATAATTCTTTGGTGGGGGAGGTGGGGAGCTGTCCTGTGTATTATAGGATTTTTAGCAGCATCCCTGGCTTCTACATATCCATGACAGTAGCATCCCCCTAACCCCAAACAAAAGACAGCCAAAAACGTCTACAGACGCTGCCGAATGTTTCCTGGGGGCAGAATCACCCCAGTTGAGAACCACTGCTCTAGTCCTCAATTTCTCATCATTGAGGGGAGACCTTGAAACAAGTGCTGTCCATGCTCCCACTAAGCACCAGCATTCTCTAATCACCACAAAGTGGAATCTATAAATATGCTTTCCAGAAGCTGTTTTCTCCAGCGCCACTAGAGGGAGCACTCTGCAACTCAAAGGACAAAACAGAGCACCCAGGGAAACTTGATTTCCCCGCGGAGGACTTGGCTGTGTCCGTTCTCAACGCGCCAGTCCTCAACAAATAGCCTTTGATGTCGAGAGTGATAACCCTTAACCACGAGGCATGGCGAGCTATTTGTCTTGTCCTTTGTGCGATAAAAGCCGTGTTGTTAGATATGGTGGAAGAGTGCAAAATGTTCTTTGCTTTCCCCACGTTGTTTGTGAGGCAGTTAGATGAATCACATCACTAAAAAGAAATTATGTGTCTCGGTGAGGAGAGGCTATGGGACAAAGAGTCTAAGAGGTGAAAGATCTAGTTCTCTTCCTGGTCCTGCCACTTCCAGGCTGTGTGATGTTGGCCAAGCCTCTTAACCTTTCTGGTTGTATGTAAGAAAGCTGAGGAGATAGGCTGAGAAGTTACTTGCTTTAGGTTCCGTACTAAGGTCAAGTATGGATTGGCTCTGACCTGCCAACTTCATGGGATGGTTGTAAGAATCAAATGAGATGGAGTAAATGAAAGAGGTTTGAAAATAGAAACCCCCATGCAAGTTCAGGGTGCGGATTTGCCCATACTGTGGGAGTGAGAAGCGGTGATGGCCAAGAGGTGGCCTGCTGGGGAGGTGGCTGGTTGCAGGGAAGGAGCCAGGTGAGAGCAGGTCACAGAGGCTACTGAAGATGCTCCTCCACCGAAGTGTCATAAGTTACAGGAAAAGGCTTCAGTGTCTCCAAATCCTTTACTGCTGATGGAACATAGGGTTACAATCCCCCGTCAAAATGGACAGGCTACTTGGAAGGGTGCTACTTTATGCTCTTAGGAGACAATAAATACCTTCATGAAAGTGAAAGATCTTACTCCAATACTGTTTTAAACTTTAAAAAAAACCTGAACCACAATAAGAAATACATTTCACAGAGTGACCGAACTCACACACATTATAAAACTGAAACAAAATTCTGATGTGTGATACACTTGGAAATTTTCTGTTTTCTTTTATTCTGTCACTTGAGACCAATGCTAGTTGTGACACAGTAGATAATGCGTCCTGACTTACAGTTTTAGAAATATTATACCAGAAGTTTTCATGGGAGGAGGGGAGGAAACAGAGGGTCCTGGTGCTAGGGGAGGGAGGAAACAGAGAGATGACTCCCAAACATGACTCAGGGAGCCTCAAAGGTGAACTTTTTGCATTCTCCTAGGGGCTGATTCTTTGAGGAGGAAGAAAAAATGAGCAACAATTTCAAATTCACCTCCATGAGTGAGGATGGGCCCTGGTCCATAGAGTCCAGGCTGGATTCTCAGAGGTCCTGATCGAAATCCTGCACCATCATCATAAAGTATAGGTGGGCATGATGTAACCTCCACCACAACAAAAAGTAAAAACCTTACATTTATTGAGCCCTTCTGATAGATTACACTTTGCGCCAAGCACTTCATATGAATGGTGGGACATAAATTAAGCTTAGTGCTCACTGATTTTCCTTTCTTTCCACTCACTAAAAAGAGTTCTGGCTTTGCCTGTCCAGTTTCTTTTCCAGCCCCATCAGAAAGAGAACTGGACAGAAGTAGAGGGACTGGAGGAATGTTGGTTAGGGCTGGAGAAAAAGCTTTGTATGGAGCTTGGGAGAGAGAAGGGGAGGCTGAAGCTGTGTGGTATAAGGGGCTTGGATACAAGGAGAAAAAGGATATTAAGAAGAATTTCAGGGGGCTCTGTATGCTGTTAGAGAAATGCAAGTATTGAATATAAATTAATCTCAATTTCTTTGTGGTGACTAGTCTGGATATCTCAGACTCTAACATCATCCTGAGACTGGCCCAGATAGGTAATGGTTTCAGTAGGGTTGCATAAGCATTATCTCTTTTAATCTTCATTAAAGACACATGAGATTTTTTTTTTTCAGATTAGAAAAGGAGGCTGATATAGGCTAAGTAAACTTAAAGGCATGCAGCTAATAAATTTGGACAAATACTCCCCAAATTGATCTATAGGTGGAATACAATCTCCATCAAAATCCCAGCTGGATATTTTCCAGAAATTGAGAAGATAATCCTGAAAATCATATGGAAATGCCAAAGATTCAGAATAGCCAAAATCATCATGAAAAAGAGCAAAGTTGTAGACTCACACTTACTAATTTCCAAACTTTTTATGAAGCTACAGTAAATAAAACAGTGTGCTGCTAGTGTAAGAACACACATCTAGATCCATGGACTAGAATGAAGAGTCCAGAGATTAATACTTATGGTCAGTTGATTTTTGACAAAGGTCAAGAAAATTCAATGGGGGAAAGAATAGACTATTTTTAAAAATCACTTTTTAGAATTTTAGATCAGTTTTAGTGTGCAGAATTCTGGTGATAGTAGTATTTTCAACAAATGGTTCTGGAACAAATAGACATACATCCATGTGAAAAGAATGAATTTGGATCTCTACCTTACATAAAAAATAAAGTGAATCATAGATCTAGAGGGCTTCACTGGCGGCTCAGCAGTGAAGAATCTGCCCTCCAATGCAGGAGACGCAGGAGATGTGGGTTCCATCCCTACGTCTGGAAGATTCCCTGGAGGACAGCATGGCAACACACTCCAATATTCTTGCTGGAGAATCCCATGGACAGAGGACCCTGGCGGGCTACTGTCCATAGGGTCGCAAAGAGCTGGACATGACTGAGGCGACCAAGCACAGGCATGTGCACATAGACCCAGAGGTAAGAACTAAAACTCTTAGAAAACTCAGGTGTAAATCTTCATGACCTTAGGTTAGACAATAGTTTCTCAGGTATGACATCAAAAGCACAAATGATAAAAGAGTAGATAAGTTAGATTTCATCAAAGTTAAAATATTTTTCTCCTTCAAAGACCATAAAGAAAAAGAAATAACTACAGACATGGATATGTATTTGTAGAACATATGTCTGATAAAAATTTTGTATCCAGAATATATTAAGAATCCCTATACATAAAATATTAATTAAAAAGACAAATAATTTAATTTAAAAATAAATAAAATATTTGTATAGACAATTCTTCAAAGAAGTTATACAAATGGCCAAGAAATTCATGAAAAGATGCTCAACATTATTAGTTATTAGGGTGAGTCAGTCAGTCCAGTGACTCAGTCATGTCTGATTCTTTGCAACTTCATGGACTGCAGCACGCCAGGCTTCCCAGTCCATCACCAACTCCCGGAGCTTGCTCAAAATCATGTCCATCTAGTCAGTGATGCCATCCAACCATCTCATCCTCTGTTGTCCCCTTCTCCTCCTGCCTTCAATCTTTTCAAGCATCAGGGTCTTTTCCAGTGAGTCAGTTCTTCAAATCAGGTGGCCGAAGTATTGAAGTTTCAGCTTCAGCATTAGTCCTTCCAATGAATATTCAGGATTGATTTCCTTTAGGACTGACTGGTTGGATCTCCTTGCTGTCCAAGGGACTCTCAAGAATCTTCTCCAATACCACATTCCTAAAGCATCAATTCTTTGGTGCTCAGCTTTCTATACAGTCAAACTCTCACATCCATACATGACCACTGGAAAAACCATAGCCTTGACTAGATGGACCTTTGTTGGCAAAGTGATGTCTCTGCTTTTTAATATGCTGTCTAGGTTGGTCATAGCTTTTCTTCCAAGGAGCAAGCATCTATTAATTTCATGGCTGCAGTCACCATCTGCAGTGATTTTGGGGCCCAAAAAAATAAAGTTTGTCACTGTTTCCCTTGTTTCCCCATCTATCTGCCATGAAGTGATGGGACCGGATGTCATAATCTTTGTTTTCTAAATGTTGAGCTTTAAGCCAGGTTTTTCACTCTCTTCTTTCACTTTCATGAAGAGGCTTTTTAGTTCTTCTTTGCTTTCTGCCATAGGGTGGTATCATCTGCATATCTGAGGTTGTTGATATTTCTCCCATCAATCTTGATTCCAGTTTGTGCTTCATCCAGCCCAGCATTTCGCATGATGTACTCTGCATATAAGTTAAATAAGCAGGGTGACAGTATACAGCCTTGACGTACTCCTTTCCCAATTTGGAACCAGTCTGTTGTTCCATATACAGTTCTAACTGTTGCTTCTTGACCTGCACACAGATTTCTCAGGAGGCAGGTAAGGTGGTCTGGTATTCTCATCTCTTTAAGAATTTCCCACAGTTTGTTGTGATCCACACAGTCAAAGGCTTTGGTGTAATCAATATAGAAGAAGTAGATTTTTTTTGGAACTCTCTTGCTTTTTTGATGATCCAACAGATGTTGGTAATTTGATCTCTGGTTCTTCTGCCTTTTCTAAATCCAACTTGAACATCTGGAAGTTCACAGTTCACATACTCTTGAAGACTGGCTTGGAGAATTTTGAGCATTACTTTGCTATCATGTGAAATGAGTGCAATTGTGCGGTAGTTTGAATATACTTTGGCCTTGCCTTTCTTTGGGATTGGAATGAAAAGTGACCTTTTCCTGTACTGTGGCCTCTGCTGGGTTTTCCAAATTTGCTGACATATTGAGTGCAACACTTTCACAGCATCATCTTTTAAGATTTGAAATAGCTCAACTGGAATTCCATCATCTCCACTAGCTTTGTTCGTAGTGATGCTTCCTAAGGCCCACTTGACCTCACATTCCAGGATATCTGACTCTAGGTGATTGATCACACTATCATGGTTATCTGGGCCATGAAGATCTTTTCTTGTATAATTCTTCTGTGTATTCTTGCCACGTCTTCTTAACATCTTCTGCTTCTGTTAGGTCCATACCATTTCTGTCCTTTATTGTGCCCATTTTGCATGAAATGTTCCCTTGGTATCTCTAATTTTCTTGAAGAGATCTCTAGTCTTTCCCATTCTATTATTTTCCTCTATTTCTTTGCATTGATCACTGAGGAAGGCTTTATTGTCTCTCCTTGCTGTTCTTTGGAACTCTGCATTCAAATGGGTATATCTTTCCTTTTTTCCTTTGCCTTTAGCTTCTCTTCTTTTCTCAGCTATTTGTAAGGCCTCCTCAGACAACCATTTTGCCTTTTTGCATTTCTTTTTCTTGGGGATGGTCTTGATCACTGCCTCCTGTACAATGTCATGAACCTCCATCCATAGTTCTTCAGGCACTCTATCAGATCTAGTCCCTTGAATATATTTGTCACTTTCACTGTATAATCGTAAGGGATTTGATTTAGGTCATACCTGGTTTTCCATATTTTCTTCAATTTAAGTCTGAATTTGGCAATAAGGAGTTCATGATCTGAGCCACAGTCTGCTCCCAGTCTTATTTTTGCTGACTGTATAGAGCTTCTCCATCTTTGGCTGCAAAGAATATAATCAATGTGATTTCAGTACTGACCACCTAGTGATGTCCATGTGTAGAGTCTCCTCTTGTATTGTTGGAAGAGGGTGTTTGCTATGATGAGTGCGTTCCCTTGGCAAAACTCTGTTATTAGGGTAATACAAATCAAAACCGAAATGATATACTACATCATACCTAGTAGGATGGCTAAAATCCAAAAAGACAGACAATAAGATTTTTGGTGTGGATGTGGAGTAGCAGAGTTCTCACACATCACTGATGGGAATGTTAAATGGTACAGCTCTTTGGGAAACACTTTAACTGTTCCTCAAAATGTTAAACATAGAGTTATCTTATGACCCAGGAATTCTACTCTTTGGTATGCACCCAAGAGACATGGAAACACATATCCACATGAAAACTTGTACTCAGATGTTCTTGGCAACACTATTTGTAACAACTCAAAATGTGTTCATAAGCTGGTGTATGGATAAACAAAACATAGTATAATCACACAATGGAATATTATTTGGGCGTGAAAAGGAATGGAGTACTGACATAGTCCACAATATGGGCGAACCTCAAGAACACTATGCTGAATGAAAGATGCCAAACACAAAAGGTCACATATTGCATGATTCCATGTGTACAAAATGTCCAGAAGAGGCACATCTATAGAGACAGAAGGTTAGTGTTTGCCCGGTGCTGGGATTTGAGGCAGATGAGTTATGACTGCTACTGGGCACAAGTGTTCTTTTGGGGATGATAAAAATGTTCTCAGGTGAGGTTATGTGGACTTCCCTGGTGGTCCAGTGGCTGAGACGCCATGCTTCCATTGCAGGGGGCCCAGGTTTGATCTCTGGTAAGGAAACTAGGTCCCACATGCTGCAACTAAGACCCAGCACAGCCAAGTAAATTAAGTAAATAAATAAAACGAGGTTTAAAAACGAGGTTATGGATCACACACTTCTGTGAATAGACTAAAATCTATTGATGTGTACACTGTAAGTGGGTTAACTTTTTGACATAAAAATTATACTGTAATCATAAAAAAATGTTTTTAAAAAGGTATTGAGATGAGAGAAATTGGAGGCAGTAAGTATAGATAAGTCTTCTAAGTCTTTGCTTTTGTTTTTGAATTCCCAGTATATAGCTGTATTTATTGCACTGAAGAGGAGGGCTCTCCAGATGGGATAGAGGTTAGTGGTGTCACTGTACTTACACCTCTGTGTCCCCAAATAGATGTTTGGCCCAATTCTCTGATTTAATCCTCACTGTTAGAATCAACCCCCACAGCAAACAATGCAAGGAGCGGCATTTCACTTGGTGCCTACTCATCGTTTCTCCGTCTTTGCTTTATCTTTCTCTTTACATTTTCTTGATCCCACAAGGTAGACTGAAAAAATAATCAGTCTCTGTTCATCTAATTAGAGACATAAACACCCGTGTATGTGAATCAAGCATGGCCACTGAGCCTTTGGGGAAACAACAGGGAGGTGCCCAGAGACATTTTCTGTAGAGAAGAAAAGAATCAGCAAGCCTGTGCCAAAAAATGACTGGAACTTCCAGCGCTTTCCTCGGCCCAAGGTCAGGCTCTGTGCGGATGCTGACAGTGATCCCGGTCCATTGTTGCTATTCCCTCCATCCAAAGCATGTGGCTTTCTCCCTTCTGAAACTCACTTCTGCGAATTCCACCTGCCTGGGGAGTCAGACCCCGAAGCACAGGTGTAATTCCTCAGAGTGGCAACTGGCAGTGGTTCCAGGAACAAAGTAACAACACAACGTCCCCATCGAACAGAGGCATCGATTTCCTGAGCCCAGGAGAGAGATCCCGTGACTGAATGCCCTGCCCCACGGTGGAAGGAAGAGCCACGGAGTGGCTTTACTGAGGCCACCAGCATCTCCCTGCCCACTGCCCACTGGGCTGAAAAGTCCTGGCTTTTGTCTTCCTCTTGGAATAACGGATAAGTACAAACCACAGCATAATGAGCCACAGCGGGAGAAGGGACCTCCAAGGTCATTCTTATCCAGGGCCCGGATAGCCCCATCATCGGATGTCCTCCTCTTGCCAGCCCTCCTCGCCCTTGCCCAGCACAGCTCCCAACGGGACTCTCACTCCATCTCAGAAGGGCGGCTGATTCCTGGCAGGGCAGTGCTCAGGGCTGTGACTGCCCCTGTCAGATCCAGTTCTGGCTCCTGTCACTCCCATCTCCTGGTGCTTTGAAACCAGATGGCAGTTCCAACACGTTCTCCAAGTCTTGCGGTCTTTGAGAATGCTCTCATGTCTTCCCTTTTCTTTTTTTAATTTGGATGCACTGGGTGTTAGTTGTGGCACGCAGGATCTTTAGTTGCAGCATGCAAAAGTTGCGAAACGTAGGATCTAGTTCCCTGACCAGAGATTGAACCTGGACCCCTGCATTGGGAGCACAGGGTCTTAGCCACTGGACCACCAGGGAAAGCCCTTCCCTGTCCTGACGTCTTCCCCAGGCTCGTGCCTTGAGCTGCACTCACCCTCCCTCCTACACCCATGAGGCCACAGGGCTATTAAGACAAGTCTAGGGCTCGGCTCCTGTCCACTGTGATCTCAGATCCTGCAATCACCACGTGCCACCCAACCTCCTGGCTCCTCACTGCCACTTGGACCTGACTGAACTTACCCCCCTGGCCACGCTGGGTATCCCACCAAGCCTCAGAAGTGGTGTTGACCCATCAGAAGAGCCTGAGGCCTCCTACCGCAGACAGATGGTACCTAATTGTTCCACTGTTTCCCTGTAGGATTAGGTTTCAACCCCATCATTACTCCCATTTCCCCTCACCTGGACAGGCTGCTCTTGGTCTATATTCCTTCATTTGCTCAGCCACTCAGCATCATGCTTGAGAACACAGGGTTTGAGATCAGACAATCTAGACTCTGCCACTAACTAGCTGTGAGTCTTCAGAGAAGTGTCTTAATCTCTCTGAGCACCTCATTTGTAGAGCTGGGAATAATAACAGTACCTGCCTCATAGTTTTGTCATGAAAACCATAAATGAAATAAGCTTTGTAAAAGCACTTAGCCCAGAGCGCCAACATTCACTACAAGTACACAATATATGTCCTCTACTATTTTATTTTAAAACTATCATTCATGTATTCACCGTGCATTTACTGCACCCTGTGGCAGGCACTGGAATATAAATCCCCCTCTTAAAGAGAGGAGTCCCCTTGAATCAGGCAGCACAAACTCACGCTGGCACCCAGAGGTCAGGGTGCAGAGGCGCAGAGTCAGGGCACAAAGGCAGAGAAGAGGCACCGAGCACTGTGTGCGGTCCAGGGAGGGTGACAGGCACCTTCCACCTTTCCCGCACTCCTTTCGAACCTCTGCGATTCCCTGGGTACGGTGGCACCAGAGGGGAGTGGGAGGTGGGGGATGCCGAAGGATGCAGTGAGAAATCCCCAGAGGAACCCCCTCCCCTGCTTCTTCTTTGGCAGAGAGCGGCCTTGCCTCTGCCATGCAGGAGGGCGATGTCCCCTGAGGAGGCCTTGCTGAATCTGCCTGGGACGGTTCCGGAAGTAGGAAGGGCGGCCGGGGGTGGGGAGGCGGCAGGAATGTTCTGGCCTGCTGCTCGTACAGGCGAGTGTCCCGAGAGGAGGGCCTCTGGACATCAAAGGTTCCTTTTGTCCCCCTCCGAGTGGCAGGGCAGACCGGCCGCTGGCGATGACTCAGGCCTGGCCCTGACGTCACCCACGCCCGGCCACTGGCCTCCCTCTGCAGCCAGGAAACTGGCTGGGGAGTGGCACTCGCAGGCTGCAGCAAATCTCAAAATAAGGAGGCAACTGCCTCTCTCCTCCTCCTCTCCATCGCCCCACAGCACACCTTGCTTTTCTTTTATGCTGCTGCTTTTGTTTTGTTTTGTTTTGTTTTGAAGCCTCACGGAAGGTTTTACTTATAGATCAACTTTCAGAATGTAGGAAGTCAGAATGGGTGACATCATCAGAAAAATATGTGAAGCTGATCTCGACCAGAAGTGAAGAACCCAGAGCAAGAAGGCGGTTAGAACTCCTGAGCCCAGGGAATTGGCAGCGTCTGGGTTTCAGAGGAGCCAGCGCCTCGGAGTAAGTGAAGGCTGCCCCCAGACCCCCTCACACCGCGCCCTTCACTGTGGGGCGCCATCTTGTTCCCTGACACCTGCAACCTGGCAGGCCCAGCCCAGGGGGAGGGTGTGGGGGCTGCATCTGGGAGACCCTCCAAACGGCACCGAGGGGACCTCTCTGATCTTTCTCTTCTCCACAGGCCCAGACCAGGACGCATTTCCTCTAAAAAAAAAAAAAAAGACACACACACACACACACACACACACACACACACACACACAGAGTAAGGCCAAATTCTGGTGGAAAGGGCCCACATCATGCCTTTCCCCGTCACCCCTCTTGTTCTGTTTCCCCTTCGTCCTTCCCCGCTAGTGCTCTGTTTTGGACGGCCAGCATGTTTGTTCAGAGTTCTGAAATGTTTGTTTCCTGGATCTTATACCAAGTCATCAGAAACAAAAATAAACCCCATTCTAGGCAAATATGTGCCCTGTGCTGTCAAGCGGTAATTTTGCACCTAACCTGCTAAAAGTTGGCAGCTCTGGTAAGAAAATGACCGCAACCTGCCATCCATACCCAGCGTGTTTCAGGTTGTCTGTGGTTGTTCCAGTCGGTGCGCCTCCACTGTGTCATCTCCCTGTTTTCAGAGAGCTTGTTTTCATTCCTGCCTGTGCCATTTGCATCTGGGATGATACGAAACACAGAGACTGATGATAATGTATCTTTGGTGTCTGTTTTAATTTCACTGAAACAAGCTTAAGTCTTTGTGTAACCTATAATTTTACAAGCTCTGGAAGTTTCTACCCAAGAAAGTTAAGTTCCCACGAGAAAAGTTTTAACATGTTCGTAAGAATTGCAGAGCACACAGACATAGAACTCATACCCAGTCCTCCTGGCATCCAAAGTCATCTCCTGAGTCTTTATCTAGTCTTTGTATAGCTTACTTAGCCAAGTAGAATTGTTCTTTATAAATTCTGTTTTATAACGATGAGGTAAGGCTATGTTAAAATGTATCTTATGTTATAAATGTAATTGAGAAGCTTGTCGCTTACTGGAAAAGAGCGGCAGATTCATTTGTAAACTGACAACACCCTTTGAAGATTAACCATTGCATGCTAATACATCTGCTTTGTAGATCTTATATTTTAATTTTTGTTTTATCTTAATATATCAGGTTGTCTTGAAGTGAGGCTCTGCTAAACCACTCTTCTCCTGGCTATAAGATCTGAACGCCGTGACCATTGATTTGGTGAGTGTCGTTTGTCCCTAACGGCTGCTTGAATTTAGTTGGCTAAATCTATTCTTTTATTTTGTTGTAAGGTACAGGGAAAAGGAAGAAGGCACAGGGACTTCTGCACACAACGATAACAGCTGTATCAAAGAGGATAATAGTAATAGTTAAGATAGGCTAATTGCTATAATAGACTGAAAAAGGTATAATCACTCAAACACAATAGAAGTTTATTTCTTGGTCATGGAACAGTAGAGGTCACACATTCATTCAGAGACATAGGTTGAGAGAGGCTCCACCTTCTGCTATATGTTGTTTTAAAGGTCACCTGGGATTGTTTCCACTTCCCAGTGGAGGAGGAAAAAGAGTGTGAAAAAGTGCACATAGAGATTTTTATGGCCCCTGCCTAGAAGTGGCCAGGACACATCTACTCACACTCTATTGGCTAAAATGCTAGTCACGTGACCACATCTAACTGCAAAGGGGTCTGGGAAATGTAGTCCCTGGATGCGGGCAGCCACTTCCCAGTAACACCTCTGGAGTGTTTCTGAAGAAGAGATTGTCCTCTCTGCAAGGCATAATGAGGAACTTAGAGATGCTCAAAGATAGGATAGCAGAATGAAGCAGTGGGGGAAGTAAAAAGAGATCAGATATTTAGAATTATATGAATATAACTGACACTTTTTGATAAAGAGTGGGCAAGGAGCAGATTTTTCAAGATGCCTCTGTCTGTTCCAATGCTGAGCCTTTACATAGGCACCACTAGGCCACCAGTGGCCAGTGAACCACAAAGGGCATTCTTCCCCAGACTTTTTCCCCCTCCAGGGTCCTTTTGATTTAAGACCTTTCTGGCTCTGTCATGCTTGTAGGAATTATCCAATAGAATTCTGTTCTCCTAGTGGTCACTAAGAAAGCTCTTTGTGGGTTGTGTTTTTTTTTTTTTTTAGCTCACAGTTCTGTTTGCTCCTGGGGGCTTTGGGAAGCTACCATGCTCCAGATCTTGGCATAATTTTTAATATTGGGAGGTAGAGGGGAGAATTCCTGACAAGATGGGATCCTGAAACCAAAGTTATAAGAGAAACATGGGAAAGTAGACTAAAAAAGGCTCCAGCTGAGGATATTAATGCTACCCAAAGGATTTGATGTATAGTTCTAGCTTTTTCTTTTCAGGAAAAGTTGCAAAACATTTACTGCAATCATGAGTGGTAAGGTTATAAGCCCTGTTTGAAGAACCCTGATCTAATTTTATATGTTATGTAGTCTTTTCATCATTGTTGGTCTTGGTGCAGTATCCCCCTTGCTGGAAAATATCAGAAACCATATGGTGGTGCCTTTATGATGGCCACAAGGCATCATAAAGATCTCCAATAAAAACAGGCTGCATGTGCTCACTTTAGCAGCACACATACTCAGTCCTTGCCTGAGCTGCCTGGTACCTACTCCTCTAGTTTCATTGTCAATATCTGGCTAGACACTCTGGTTTTGGATTATATTTTACTCCTGGACTTGACATTTCTGGCACTCACACCCACACCCTGAAGAATACACATTGTCCATTGTGTGGGAAGGCCAGCTACTGACTGACTTAACACAGCTCTCAAAGCCTGGCCTCATCTCCTATTACTGCTGCCTCGCCCCCGCCCAGTCCCCTCACATCAGGAGGAGTGGGATAGAAGAATGAGTTGATTTGTTGCAAAAATGCTTCAACCTTTGAAAGTCCATTTCCTTGGTTTGGTGGGTCCCAAAAGAACCTACTGAGTGGAGACCTGGCTGGGTCAGAGGAGAAAATTAAAGATAAGACCAGGTTGACTGGGAGAACCCAGGACCTGCAACTAGAGAGCAGCCACAAGGAGTAAGCTGAGAACAAGTACCAGGTTTCAAAAGCTGGAGTAGAGTGGGAATGATCTGTTGCTACATGTCTAAGCCTAAAGGAGTCTGCCAGGATGGGTGGGGCCAAGACCATGGTCAAGAAGGAAAAGGAGTCAGGGTCTATTCACTGGGGAGACTGTTAGTCACAGGTTGTTAATTTCAACTGCCATGTGAGAATGACTCCTCCTAGGATGTAGGAATTGACATAGGAGTGAGGGAGTGAGCTGGGGTCAACTTGATTTTTAATGTCTAGCTGCCTAGTGTGGCAGAGAGAGGTGTGCCACCACCAAATCAAAATTTCACTGCCGTCAACATAACCCCTCCACAGGGTTGGTACAGCATGCTAGGTTAACACTACAGACCCACCAGTGAAGCAGGGGTAACGAGCACACTGTAAATACTTTGATCTTCAACGTTTTAAAAAATGCGTCAAAGTAGATATTATGGGAAAAGTTAGACTTTCTCAAGCTTCCTTAACTTATAATTTTATATTTTATTTTAGTTAAAAATTTTTGTTGAAGTGAGTGAAGTCACTCAGGCATGTCTGACTCTTTGTGACCTCATGGACTGTAGCCCACCTGGCTCCTCCATCCATGGAATTTTCTAGGCAAGAGTACTGGAGTGGGTTGCCATAAAGTATAGTTGATTTATGCAATGTTGTGTTAGTTTCTGGTGTATAGCAAGGTGATTCAGTTTAATATATACATAATACGTTTGTTTGTTTTTTTCCCATTCTCAAATTCATATGAGGGGTACAATTCAATGTGAGGCTATATAGTCTTTTCAGAGTTTAGGTCATGCCTATTGATTCAGATGGGGTCTGGGCACAGTTGGCTGATGCAGGCAGTGCTTAGACCAGTTGATTATTTTTAACCCCAGGTTAAAAGTATTATACTTTTCAGGGCATAGAAGTACAGGCCCCCCTCTTGCCCTGGGTCAGCATTATGAATGTTCTGTTACTCCCTTTGGAAGATTTTGCAATCAGGCTACGTCACAGTCACCAAAGCTGAGCATTCATGGTAATGGGGCTTCATGCTTTCTCATGCTGAAATCCCCTGACTTCTTGTCAAGAACGCAGTTGGAAAACACCACACTGAAGACTTCAGGGTTTTGTTTTTAACTCAAGCCTCTGGTTTTCATCAGAACTTTATAGCTTCCTCCCACCTCCGAAATGGTATTTTTAAAAGTGTAAAGCTGAGGTTCTGTCAGAATAAGTAAGGTAATATATGTGAAATGGTTTGGACAACTTAGGAAAATATGTGGCAAGTTAGGTTGATGAAAACAATTACTGTCTTTATGATCAGTATTGGTGTTTGAATTTTGATATTGCTAATAATACTGCAAGTATCATTTTATTTATTTATTTATTGGTCTTTCTAAATTGACTTGCACCTGAAATCCTTAGCACCATTTCCTAACTAGCCAAAGCATGTGGTGTAAAAATTTCAAGGACATTTGGAAAGGTTAGGCCCCCTAGGCCAGGGGCCTAACCATGAAGCTTCAACTCTTCCTCAGGTTTGACCTGGGATTCACTGAGATCCATGAGAGAAAGTAGAGTTGAGCCATCTGTCTGCCAAAAAAAGATGCATCCTGGCATTCAATGGGGCTCCCAGTGCATTGGCCAGAGGAGGCTTTGGAAGTCTCCATGGAAGGAGGCTGGAGGCTCCATGGAAGCTCTGGCCCTGGGTGGAGTCTCCCAAGCTGGAATGAAGCCAATCATCTGTCCAGAAGCCCCTAAGCAGAGTGCAGTCAGTCTGCGTGGTGTTCTGGGGTGAGGCCACAGGAATTATACACAGAGGCAACAAGCATGAGATCAACTCAAGAGTAGTAAAGTAAAGATGTTCACTTTACTGTACTGTAAAGATGTTTACTGTAAAGATGTTCAAACTGAATTCCCTTCCACGTCCCTGTTCCTATAGTCTGTTATCTTCAAATGTAGCAAGAAAGTAGTATCTAGTGAAAAGGATTTTCTCGTTGACCCAAATTCCTGGGCATTGACTGTACCAAGGTACTTTGCAAAAGAGAATGTAGCTTAAAATTCACCCCAGCACCAGACTCAGTCTGTCTTCCAAGTCCTCTTGCAGCAGTAAGGCCATGGCTGGACCAGGCTCCTAAGAGATCTCTCTTCCCTCTCTTTTCATTCCTCATGAATCAAACTCTTTTTCTTTACTTTAAAAAAAAATTAGCACTGTTTTTCAAATAAAAAGAGCCATAACTAGTCACTATACAAAATCTGGAACATAAAGAAAAGTATCAAGAAGAGACAAACAATCTCCAGTAATCCAACAACCAAGCAACAATTCAATATTAACATGTTGATGTATTTCTTGTCAGTTTTTTCATATATATTCTTTTCTTCTTTTGAACATTATTGAAATGCTATTTTATATGCCTCTTTTTAAATTTTATATATGTTATAAATATTTTTCCAAGTCACTGAATGATTTCACCCCACTTAACATTATGTTGTAAACATTTTTCCAAGTCACTAAATGATCTTGTGAAATTTTTATTTTTAATGGCTGTGTTTCCATTGCATGGATATGTCTTAATTTATCCATTCTTTTTTATGTACATTTTTATTGCCTCTAGTGTTCTGCTATTATAAACGTAAAAACATTCTTATAAATAAATCTTGGTGGACATCTGGGGGAAAATTCCTAGAATTGAATCAGTAGGTCAAATGGCCTATTTTTAAAGTTCCTGATGCATAAATCAACCCCTGAAAAGTTACCAATGTCTATTTCAAAATGTAAATCCCCTTCAGTTTCTCATGTTAAAATGCATGTTCCCAGGCCCCGGTGGCATGGAAAGCTCTGAAGAGGGGGCCTATGAATATGTATTTTAATATACCTTCCCAGTCCGTATGCACATTAAGGCCTGAGGACTACTGATAATACTGTGTTCAATTTAATAGACACTCATTTTTCAGCAACACTTGCTAGACAGAAAAAAGTCAAGGAACTGTAAGCTAGTACATCCAAACTAGAATTTACTTAAAGGTGTTTTTTGGCTTCTGAATTTTAGATTTCTCCTTAATCATGATATGATCCAGTTGAAAGTTTATCAGCTAGGGAGTTTGGAAACTTTACTGTAAATATAAGAAAACAGAGCCACAGAATAGTTCATTTACTCCCTTGTGGTTGTTACCCAGAGATCTAGTGGCAGAGGAACAACTAGAACTTGAGTGACAAAGGGCCTGGATCCACCCAACCCCTGGGTAGCATTACCAAGTCCTAGCTTATACTGCTTACTGCACAACAGGACAATAATAAGAGAGATAAGTTGTTGGGTCAAAGAATACCAACTTTATTCAGAAAGCCAGCAACCATCTTACCCAAGTTAGAGTTCAGGCTTCTTTTATACTAAAACAGGAACAGATTTGACTGGTTGCTGCAAACATCTCGATGTTGGAATCCTTTGTTCTTGCAGCCGTCCACATAGATCTGGTCACAATGTTCCTATAAACCTCCAGCAAGACAAATGTTATTCTCTATTATGCAACCTTTTATCTCTATATGAATGGAGAAGTGTTATACTTTTAAAGGTCACAGTCTTGAGAACGGGATATCATGTACATTTTGGACTGCTGGCAGCATTCTTTTTCACAAAGTGCTGAGCCAGCATGCCTAGGCACAGGCGACAGGGTGCAAGTGTTCGAGCTGGAGGAATAGCTTCAATATGGAGTCAGATTTGTTCTTCTCTGTTACAGTAGTAGAGACAAGGCACTGTGAGAAGACTGACTCCTAGAGTGAGCCCCTGGTTCTACCAGAGAATGTTTATCTGCCTTCTGATAGGCAGGGCATATCTCAGGACACGTGTGGGCAGCCCAGACCCTGTGAGGGACACCATAAGAGGCTAACGTGTGCCCTGAGCACCGAGATGATAACACTTAGTCCGAGGAAGATGTAGGGCAGCCATGTGGATCCAAGCCACAAGAGCCAAGTAGGAGGTGGGTTCCACAGTCAGAAGCCAAGAGAACAGAGCAGGGACAGAGCAAGATTCACACTGTGGGCGAATGTTAGGTCACAGGAGGCATGAGTGGAAAAACAAAGCCAGAGCTGAGGGGCGCTGCCGTGGTTCAGCCTTAAGGATGGAGTCTCACTACCCAAATTCATGGTAAGGCAAAGTACTGCCCCCATCTCCACCCACCTCATTGTATCTGAAAGGTGCTATGTGCTTGGCTGCCTTCTGATGGGAGGTAAGTAAGAGCACATGACCAAATGGAGCGATGATTCAGAGAAGAGGTCCCTAAGAATGGAAACCTGGAAAATGTTCTGTTACACCAGAGAACATAGTGAACAAACAACCACCAAATTCTAAAATTCTCACCACCTTGAAGAGGAAGTGTGGCTATCCATCCCATCTGCATAACTATTCTCAAAGTCATCAGACTGCCATCATTTGGCTTTCAGGTTCAGCCTCAAGTTCAGCCTCCACAGACTGCTCAGCCCCTAACAGTCCCCAGTTCATGATTAGGTTCTGTAAGACACCATCTAGATTCCATCTAGATGCCCAAGTTCACATGCATCTCCTGTGAATGCACCAGATGAAGCACAAGAGCCAGAACCCAGAGGCGCACCTTCACAGCATCCGTCCTCCATACAGAAGCATGAGGGAATCCACCTAGGATCACCAAGCTTCCCTGCTTCTGTGCAGGGTCTCCATTATCTTTTGGCTGTCCTCATGGAGGATCACTTCTGTCCTGATTCTTGATCTCCTGGCCAAATGTGTGGAAGCAGGATCTTGATGAGTATGGTTTCTGGGAAGGCCCACAACCTCCCTTAAATCAGGGGTACAACAGATGGAGGCTGACTTTCCAGACATGGCTGGGGCAGTTTGAGTCATCCCTATGGGGCTGGCCCTTTTCAAAGCCCATTTCCCTGGTCATCTGAACACCTTCCTTGGCTGAGGCACCTTCTGCTACTCAGATGGAATTCTACTTGCTGGCAGGACCTGGATCCCTAGGTTGGGAAGCTCCCTGTGGTGGTGACAGCACTGCCTCAAATCTAACTCCCGGGAGGTGGAAATCAGAGGTCCATGACATCCAGACAAGGTGTCCACATGCTGCAGGAGAGTCCTGAGCAGTCAACAGAGTAGGAGGTCCAAGGGCAAGAAGTGTTCAGCGGGGCCTCTGACATCCAACAAATGCCACTGGTGGTCCTGTCTTTCCCTGTCTGTGCTGACTCTGTGTCCCACCACCACCCCACCACCCCATGTTAATAAGGTACTGACTCTAGGAGTAAAAAGCACTTACACAGTCTCTGGCTAAAGACCCCAGCCCAGGCAAAGCCTGTCCCCGCCCCATGGCTGTTATATCATGGCCTTCATATTACTCCATGGGAGTGAACGTCACTGGTATCAAGTCTGCCTGCTGGGCCAAGAAATACTGCCTTAAAGAAACCCAACACTCCCAGATGGTGAAGTCCTACTACTGATGTCAGGAGCAACTGGACAAACCTGAGGCCTCACCCTCAGGTATCAAGAGCCTCATTTTCCATCATCAAAATGCCGAACAGCACACACTACTATGTAGACAGTATTTGGAAAGCTAGAACAGTGAGAGAGACCTGAAGCCACACCAGTCAAGCTCTGAAGGCCCCACAAGTGACTGCCATCTTGGTTGGGGACCATCAAAATGAGCCCCGATGAATCTATCAGGATGGCTAAAATAAAAAAAAAATACTGATGTTACCAAATGCTGGCGAAGGTGTAGAGGATCACTCATACATTGCTGGTAGGAGTATAAATGGTGCACTGCTCTGAAAGAGTTTGATAGTTTTTAATAAAGGTTAGCATACACATACCATATGTTCCCACTCTTGGATATTTACAGAAGAGAAATGATAACTTCAGTTCTGTTCAGTTCAGTTCAGTCGCTCAGTTGTGTCCGACTCTTTGCGACCCCATGAATCACAGCACGCCAGGCCTCCCTGTCTATCACCAACTCCCGGAGTTCACCCAAACCCATGTCCATCGAGTCAGTAGGTTTACACAAATGAGCCTAAGTACCTTCAAAAATGGGGCTTCCAGGTGGCACTAATGGTCAAGAACCTGCCTGCCAATGCAGGAGACATGAGACCTGGGTTCGATCCCTGGGTCAGGAAGGTCCCCTGGAGGAGGGCATGGCAACCCACTCCAGTATTCTTGTCTGGAGAATTCAATTGACAGAGGCGCCATAGGGTCACAAAGAATTGGACTTCACTGAAGCGACTTAGCAGTAAAATGAATATTCATAGCTGTTTTATCTGTTCTAGCTTAAAATTGAATACCCGCCAAATGTCCTTTAGTGGGTGAATGGATAACAAACTGTGATATATTCATATCATGGAATACTATTCAGCAATAAAAAGTCACATCTTCCCATCCAACTTGAATGGCTCATAAGGGAGTTCTGCTGGGTGAGAGAAAGTCCTAAAGGGTCACAAACTGCAAGATTCCATTTATATAACTTTATCAAAGGGGCAAAATTACAGTGCTGAGAACAGATCAGTGCCAGGGGCTAGGCTTGGGGGAAGGTGTGACCATGGTGGGGTAGTGCAGGGGGTTTCTTTGTGGTGATGGTGTAGTTTTGTATCAGGATTGTGTTGATAGCGACTCCAATCTTCACATGTGATAAAATTTCATGGAACTCTAGACACACAAGTGCATGTAAAAACTGCTAAAATCTGAAGTAGTAGTCTGTACCTAAGTTAGCAATGTCGTACCAGTATTAGTATTACTTTCTTGGTTTAGAGAATGTATTACAGTAGTATTGATACAAGATAATATCATTCTGAGAAGATAGGTGACATCATACAGCTACTGTACTGTTTTTGCAACTTCTTGTGAATCGTAAACTAGTTCCCCCCAAACTATTAAAAACAACTTTTTAAAAATTTGCTTAATTAAAGAGGGAGGTTGTTCCTCACCCCCAAAAAAGGGGGATTCAGCCACTGGCTTCTCTTTTGAGCAACTCCTATTGTTTATTGCTAATTTATGGTTCAGCTTCTAAGGCGCCCTCCTAGTGGCTTTGGCCTCACCCTCTGCATCTCTGAGTCAATCAGAGTTGGCCCATCTCAGATGCAGTCGAAGCTCAAGTCTTGCAGGGCTACATGTGAAGATCCCCCCTTCCCCCACCCAGAGGCTGTAACTTCAAAGCGAGATGAAGACTCAGATCTAAGAAACGGCCTCACAGTGAAAATCTAGGACGAATCATGCTTCCAGCCCCAGCACAGTAATTTCTTCTCTGGAATGGCTCTTTGTCTTCCCTGCTCTTCATACAGATTATTCTCTTCACCTTCACCAAAGGGCCCCTCCTCTAATGGAAGGAGATTAACCCTTCTCTGCGCCCCCCTCCCACCCGTCTCATTCAGCAGAGGGCTTTCTCTCACCAGCCCCGCTCTCTCCGGGCCTCGTGCCACAGCTGAACGCCCCAGCCTGAGATGGCTGCCTTCCCTCTGAAGCATTTGCGCCTCTGTCAAACACCTTTTTGCCAGACTTGGCCCTGGGAAGACAGTTTTGAAATTAAATTTATCGTGAGCTGCCGGAGTTCGCAGTAGGGAATTGCAGAAGTCCCTGGGGCATTTAGGTCAATGGCTCCCCGCTGTGCTCATTCCCTTCAGGGCCTCATCTGAGCGAAATTCTAGCATTATTTACTCACTTGTTTTGTGGAGGGGTCCCCAGCACCATCTGAGATCAAAGCTGTGCCTATGGGGCCGCTGTTTACGTGGCCTCCTATCCGGATATGACAAGAAACACACACAAGCCACTGTCCCCCCAGGACTGGCCTCAGCCCCTAATTTCCTGCCGCATCTTATTTATTAGGGGCAGTCATCTCAAGAGACCATGGGGAGAGGGGCCTAAGTGTACGTGTCTCGGCCCTGGCTGTGAGTTGTAATCAGGACGCCCTGCCCGAAAGGGGACTGACTATTTGAGTTGTTGATCTTCAGTAGGCGTTGGTGAATCTTCTAGTTTTGCACCTTTTGGTTTCAAAACCGTACTGAACAACGGAAAATGAAACCTGCAACTTATTTTTAGCTGCTAATGCTAACTCATGAGATTTTTTTTTTTTCTTTGCAAACCAAATAGGATAAAGGCTCCTTCAGCTGGCTGAACTTAATCTGATTGACTTAATATAGCAATCAAGTCTGCTTCTCTGATACTTCTCAAATGATACTGGGTCCCAGGTGATATTTTTGCCTAAAATTTACTATTGTTGCTTAAAATTATGTTTTGTTGAGCTTTAAAAAAGTTAAATAGCTAAACATTTTCTTCTGGGAGGAACTGGGAAAGAAGTTACAAACCGTCTATACTACAATCTATTTGTTAACTCACTTATTTTGAGGCATCTGTTTAAGTGAAAGGTGGATTTTTTTTTTTAATTAGTTGAGCCAGTGTGTTGAACTACAAAGAGCAGAATACTCGTAATTTAGGAATCTGGCTTTTATCCTGGTTGCTGAGGTCTTCAGATATCACACTCCCTGAGTCTGATTTTCTCCTCCCTTCAAGAAAGGGTTTAGATGACATCTTCCCAAGTGCCATGCCCATCCTGTAATTCTGTGTAACAGGCTCTGCCACTGACAGCGCGGGGAAATGTTGAGGCACATTTTGGAGGCCGTGGTGTTATCATCAGGCCACTCTTAGTTTCTGTCTCCCCTTTCCCTATTCTAGGAGGGACAGATGTAAACATAGCCTGTGGTCTGCTCACCAGACAACTTGTACTCACCCCCCACCTTGGTAAACAAGTAATTAAGAACTTGAAAGACTTCCACAGGTATTTTTAGTCCCCAGATCCGTTCCTTAACTCATGGAAGAAGTTTTCTCATTTTAGGAAGTGGTTTCAGGAGACAAAGCTGAGGATTCCACTGGGAGTGTTAGGAGCAGAGAAAGGACCCCTAATTTGGTCAATTCAGAGCCTACCCGTAGAAGTCCCTCCATCGCATTAGGCAATACTCTATTTGCTGTGGGAGAGAGACATGAGTAAAGGCAGATAGTTCAATACAACAAAAACGTACTGTGCTTTTATCTTTAGTGCAAAGGAAGTAAAGATTCACTGAGGTTTGTTAAGCTGCTCTGGTGAGAAGAAGTTGATGGTCATGACCTTTCTGAAATACAAAGTCATTTATCTGAGAGAAAAAAAAGCAAATGACTTTGTTCCCAGGTTGTCGTGGAATATTTGTTGCCCAGGATGCACATAGATACAAGGAGAGGATTATCCTCTCATATAAGGATAGATTTTCCCCATCTGTAAGATTTCTTCCTTCTCTATCTTCATTTATATCCCCACCTTCCCTCTTCAACTTAGTTGTCAGTCTCTCTAGAAAGAAGATATTCAGCCTTCTTGCTGAATGTCTTTGGTCAGTTCAGGATCTAGAAGACCCTGTTGTTCCATTTGCTCTCCATCTGGGGAGTGGCAAACAGTGATGACTACAAACAAATGTGTGACTAAGGATGCAGGAATGCTTTTGGCCTCGGTGGGCAGGCAAAATCCTTTTTAGTGCCACGTTTCCAATACACTGCAGAGTGAAAGCAGGGGCAATCTCCTGCTAGAGCTGAGGTCGTGATATTGAAAATGATGGTGAGCCATGCGGACAGTATTCCCACAGGAGAGTCTGGGCTGGATGAGGGTGAAGTGGGATGTTGTCTACCACAGTCTCCCTGGAAACACAAAGTCACCACTTTGTCTCAGTTGAAAACCCCATGGCTCACATTCCCTTCTCCCTGCAGCCCTTTCCTTGAGGGTAACCTCAGTTTGGTCCCCAGGGCTTGCTGCCCAGTCCTTGCCATCAAATGTGTGCTCCTTGCTCACATCTTATACAAAAGCTGATGGATGAAAGTGAGAAAGCTCGTGTCTTGAGCAAACTCCGGGAGATGCTTAAGGACAGGGAAGCCTAGCGTGCTGCCGACATGGCATCACAAAGAGTGAAACACGACTGAGTGACTCAACAATAGCAACAAAAGAACTGGAGCAGGCTTCTTGGAGCTCAAACTCCTCATGCTCGTCCATTTATCTAACCCTTTGTTCTACTGCCTTCAGAGCGTCAAGAGAGATAATCCTCCTCTTATATTTCTATCCTGAGCAGGCTAGAGCTCATAGAGTTGATTAGAAAGCCCCCTTCGCAAGCTCTCTGGTTGCCATCTAGAATTACTGCCAGTGAGCGAGACAGTCAACTGGCCACATAACTTGAAAGCAGAAGGCTCAGAGTGCAGCTCTTGGCCTAACCAACCTAGGAAGCAAGCTAGGCTGGATTTTTTAGAATCCCAAACCTTCAGAGCTGGAAGGGATGTTAAATGGGGGCAAAAGCAGATGTCCACATAAAGAATTAATCGTTAAAATGACGCACTTGAAACACTAAACTTGGTTGAGGAAAATTTCCCATTCAAAAGTTAGACTTTTCAAAAGTTCATTTTAAAAATGTGTTAGGGGAACTTCCCTGGTGGTCCAGTGATTGGGACTTCACCTTCTGATGCAGGGGGTGCAAGTTCAATCCCTGGCCAGGGGTTAAGATCCCACATGCCACACAGTTGAAAAACCAAAACATAAAATGGGAGCAATATTGTAACAAATTCAATAAGGGCTTTAAAAATAGTCTGCATTAAAAAAAAATCTTTTAAAAATTAAAAAATAAAAAATTGTGGGGGAAGGATCTCATCATACAGACTTAAGTTATCTGTTTAGGACAGAAATACTATTTGTGAGTAGAAACCAGGTCCATCTTGATTGTTATACTGATTTTTCTTTGATAATTTAGATTAGGACCATCTAACAACCAGATAACAGATTTACCCACAAATGCAGGCTTGTAGAAAAATTTTAATACAGGGAATGAGTAAACTCACTTATTAAGTGTGTGATCTTGGGCCAATGACCATATCTCTCATAACTTGGTTTCCTCATCTGTACCACAGAAAGACAGGACTTCATTATGTGAAGTAGTTTGTTCAGATGGATACATAAGCTTTTCCACTGATTTCGCCTGATAAAACATTTCCAAATGATGACAAATCTCTGACCAAAATTGTTATCCTGGTTTCTACCCTTAACTTTCCAACATGGTCTAGTTAATTCCTCTTCTCTTATTCTTTTCCACTTGCTGGTCCAAACTGTCTGCAGTTGGTACCCATGGTTCCCAGAGCCTGGAGAGTTGAAACTGTTTCATCTAAACAGGGATGATCCTGGTTCCAGGGAGCAGAAGTCTTCTCTACCACAAGTCTGTGCATTAACAAGATTCTTACATCAGGGCAGAGTGTGGATGAAGCAGGTTTTATCCTCTTTAGATTGGTGGAAAGACCCAGACTTTGGAATCAACTGGACTTGGTTTGAATCCTAACTCTGCTGTGTGTGACTGGTAATCTCAATTAGTTCCTCACCTAAAGGTGATGATAACTAATACTCATCTGGCAGGATTATTGGTTGAGAATTAAATAATATGTGCTGTGCTTAGTTGCTCAGTCATGTTTGACTCTTTGCCACCCCATGGACTGTAGCCCGCCAGACTCCTCTGTCCATGGGGATTCTCCAGGCAAGAATACTGGAGTGAGTAGCCTATCCCTTCTCCAGGGGATCTTCCCGACCCAGGAATAGAACCAGGGTCTCCTGCATTGTAGGTGGGTTATTTACCAGCTGAGCTACCAGAGATAGCTAAAATATTGAGTACGTTGTAGGTTTTCAATAAATGGTAGCTACTGTAGACTTAGCTCTGATCAAAGTAGAAAGCAGAAGTTCCCGCCTACATCTTTAGGCAAAATGTAGATGTTTAAAGTAGCACTGGACTTTCCTAAGAATTTAGGCTAAAATATCATCCAAAGGCATGTTTAGTCATCGGTAAATTGTCACCATGTTGCTTCTGTGAACATCCTACAAACAAAAGTAAAAAGCAACCTCATAAAAATGTTTAAATTCTAAGAACTTAAGCAGAAATGTTACATCTGGTAAACATTTTATTTTTAAAAATTGAGATTAGAATAGCTGAACCTGGTAACAAATTTACCCACAAATGTTGAATATCTATAGTAGGTATAAACGGAAACCAGCTGTAGTTTTCAATGCAGTGAATGGAGCAAAGAAATGTGCAAACCAATCCAAATGTTTATAAACCAAGGATTCCTCTGGGACTCAGTGCCCTGAGTTTATGTTTTGTTTTTTTTTAAACAGAGAGTCAAACTTTGTTCATACTTGAATTATGTACTTTGCATAAGTCATGCAATTTGACTTGAACCCACAGGACTGAAAATAAAATGAACTCAGACTGAAGAAGGAGACTGTAAGCAAGTAAGAGCATTAATCAAAATAAAAGAGGCACCCCTTACTGTTAGCTCTGTCCTTCTCCAGCCTGCTCCTGCCGGATTACTTTGGGTTCCTTGTGCTTGACTCATCAAAGTGGCAAAAACAGGTTAAAATTTTCATCATGGAAAAGGCATTTGCCTGATAAATGAACATTTGTGCCTATGCCCCGAGGAGGTTGACAAGTAGGCAATTTTTAAAAATCATAAGTGAGCGCATACCCTTGCCACTTGTAATCATGACAAAGCTTAAGTAATTTGGGCATGAGCTTGTTTTTTTTTTTTTAAAGTGCAAAACAGGATTTACAAGTCGAGAATGTCTGTCTAAACAAGCTCATCCATCTAGGTGCTCTCAACTACAGTTCAGATTTGTTTAATACAAGCAAGTTTGGTAAACGAGCCACATTTGTTCGTTGAAAGTTTGGAACTTCACAAAATAAACCAATACATGGCTTTTAGACTCGTTTTGACAGAAGACTAGACAGAGAACCCCACAGGGAGGTTTGGAAATAGACCAGGCACCTGGCTTCCGAGCAGTAGTCAGGGACCTGCCCATCTTCACCACCCTGCCCCTACAAAGTGGATATAACGGTGTGCACTCACCTTGTGGGACCTGATATGGATTATTGTCCTTGTCACTGTCATTTATTATCTCAGACAGAGGAGGCAGCGACTTCATTTTGTGTGTCCAGAGTAGATTCCATATCGTGTGTATTTAACTTCCATGATAATTTGTGAGTATTTTAATGTGAATGTCTGAGTTATTGCTGAGGAATATCTGGACAGACACCAAGAGCATCAGATGCCTAGGTTTTCGCTTCAACCTCCTCCAACCCCACTCCCAGGACTCTGCTTTATAGATGACCATACATTAAACTGGTAGCTTGTAACTGAGCGCTATAGTCTTTCTAATTCTCAACTGCCATAGTAAAGAAGGAATTAGCCTAAGGACACTCCATTCTAATTTTCTGTCGCTGTCAGTGCTAACCAGAGCTCATAGAGCAATGCGGTGGGGGTGGGGAAGATGGCTCCATCATTGGTATTAGACCAGAAGCTACTGTTTCCGTTAAAGCCACGTTTATTTCTGGAATAGTTGTGGGAGAGAAATGTGCTCCAAAGAGAAGAGGACGCAGTGTGGTTCAGGTATGACCGACCATCTGGCCACCCCAACTCAGAGACTTTAAAGAGTACAGGTTAGAGGTAGGTTGGGCACTTTCCATACATTGAGCTAAAAATCGCTTGGGTGCTGTGGAAGGAGACAGAATGAGTGTTAGAAACAAAGGATCCGGTTGTGAAACCTAGTACCTAGGTTAAGATGTTCAAATACATTTTCTCCTTTAAAAAAATTACGGGGAACTGGAATGTTTTGCTGATCTGATTATTTGCAGTCAGTCCTTACAGAAAATAGAGGCAACCCCAGAAAAGATGGATTCATTTTTGTACATGTTGAAATTAATGAGCGTTAGCATATTTAGTGATGCAATAGGCAATTAAAGACTTCTGGAGAAATATGAGAAAGAAAAACATAGTATTATATACTCAAAATCAGTCTCATAGCATTTTATGAAAATGTTGGCTTACATCCAGGATCTAAGGGTGGGGGTGGGTATGGTTTCTTTGTAGCTGAAGAAAGAGTAGAAAAGAATCTGGTCTATTTCCTTAAAAATAAAAGACTTCATGTTTTTTACAGCATGATAAATGAAATGCTTTTCTGATTTTTTACCTGCCGGCAGGATCTGGAGGAAATTTTTCTAGCAGGCTATGCTGTTTTCCTCTCTTTGGGAACATGGTGACACTGGTTTTGTAGCAAAACAGTCTTTGCTTATTAGGCATTTCTTCAAAATCCTGAATAAGCAGCTCTTTCCACATTTTTTGTTCCACATGTTAAACATTTCACTGCAATTTGAGCTTCAATTGTGTGTGTGTGTGTTGATATGAAAGACTGAAAGGGGATGCCTAAGGATTCTTGAAGGTTTTTTCTTTAAAAATTTAATTCCTACGATTATGTATCGGAGCCTCTACGGAAGGTGATTCCAATTTATTACATACAGCCAAAGTAAAGCCCATCAATCTTGAGCAGCGGGGTTAGGGAGGGGATATTGAAGAAGACATGAAATTCGGTGTTTGAGTAGATGAGATTTAATTTTCGGAAAACATCTCACTCATAAAACGGATAGCACCCCAGTGTCAGCTCTGACCTCCATGATGTCAATGTCATCGTGGGAGCTAGCTAAGATAAGCCTCAAAGTAAAACAAAGAAACATCCCGTGTCAGCTCAACACCATTTCTTCCCATATAGTTTGCATGATACATACACACAAAGCCTCTTGGCATTCCTGTGAATGACTTTTTACTTAACAATTTAGCTTTTGGAGGGGGGAAAAAGGAGAAAAATCATTTTGCATTTCCCAGGTTCTGAGCAAGTACAGTATGCTGTTGCAAGACTTAACGTTATTTAGGTCAGTGTCCTAAGAACAGATTTTATTGTTCGTGATGGTCAGCTAGACATCCAAAGGAACTCAGCATTAATTTATCTTTCTGTAACTGCTTTTATTCTGCTTCTAAGTTTAAGCAAATTCATTCACATTTTCACACCATTCCAATGAAGAGGTATCTGCTGTTCTGTACTGCAGATACATTTAGCAGAATACATTTACACGACTTGTGGTTAGAGGTTATAGCACGGATACAGACAGCTGATCATGCATTCTTCTACAAGCCTGCCGGCACCAGCTAGGATTCTGAAAAATAGTCTAGAAATGCTACACCCTTTATAATACGACTCTTTACTTTGTAATAGCTTTAAAAGGTTTGTTTTTGTTGTTGTTGTTTGCTAGCAATTCTATGAAATCAACAGTCTATAAAATGCATCCCGAGCCAGATACATACTGTATTGAAAGCTTTCTTCAAGAAGAAGATATGACAGTGTTCGTTCCAGCTTATTTTCTTCCTTAGCAAAAAGGACCGTTTGATTCTCAGAAGCAGAAGGACCCAGTCATTGTGCAGCAGCTCTGCTGAACTGTATGAAATGCCTTCTACTGCCTGGTTGCAGAATTTGGAGTTTGCTAAACAGTGTTTAGTGATTGGGCTCATCTTGCATCACCAGTTGATGACATTTTTCTTTGTTCCCTCCTACTCAGTTGAACCAAGACTCTGAGGCTGATAGGCAATGTCACGTACAACATTAATCAGACACCGCATTTAAGGTGAGCTGTCCCCTGCCTCCTCCTTCCCCAGAGCTCGTGTGCTGCATGCAGTGCGTATCTGGCTTCTGTGAGCCTAAGATGGCAGGCAGGATTAGCCGTGCCTGTGCTGTGTGCATGCTGTGTAGAGAATTCATTACACGTTGCCTAGTATTTCAGATGTGAGTATGTAAATGCTCGGGATGCCATATCATCTGGTAGCGAAGACTTGTTTTTGCCTCATTACAGCCTTAGCTATTTCAGCATCACCTTTCAGTTCCGATTCATTTGCTTCTGGATGTTTGCTTTTCATCACATTCAAAATAGATTTTTACCTTTTTTTTTTTTTTTAACAAAGCCAAAAAAAAAAAAAGACCCTAAAAACAAAAAACAACAACTAAACTCTGCTACCAGATGGTGTCTCCCCTTTCTTCTTGCATTTGCTGTCTTTTAAATAATGTATGTTGTATTGTTAATTAATGTGAATATCAAATTAAACACTTGAAACTTACATGTTTATTATGCAGGTAGGAGGCAAGGTGGAATCTATTTTTAACTCTGATGCACTCCATGATGTGCAAGCAACTTGGTTCTTGAATTCGTATTTTCAGTGCTGGTATCAGTGGTTTGATTTTCAGCAAATATGACAGTGGCCTTTGCAGTGGTCAGCTCCGGGCTTTGAACTCTCAGAGGAGGAAGGGAAAAAAATTCAACACACTACCTTCTTGGTTGCAGCCTCAGAGAAACCTTGGATGAGAAACTTGTTTTTTCAAACCTGTTTTCCTGTTGATAAATTCAGTTCTCGTGATCACAGTACATTCAAGCTGTTCTGCGTATGGTTTTGTGTGTGTGTGACAATTGCATCTAAAACTTGAGAGCAAGAAGACGGTGAAATCAGTTGGTCTCCATCGCTTTACATAAAAATGGCTGAGTGTCTTGTCATGCTAGCACTGCATTAAGTGATACAATACAGGTAGGTTGAAATTTGCATGTTTTATAGATTTTTTTTGAGCCATGTAGCAAGAACATTAGATTAAAATATGACTTTTAAAACAAAAATTAAATAAGACAGTTGTAATTGTGGGGTGGGGGTATTCACTTGGATGGCCTTTCCTGTTCAGATTCTATATAAATGTATAACTTTTATAAACTTCTAAGATGATTCTGCTATAAAAGTGAGATGATTCCTTTTAAAAAATCATATATATGATAGGTGTGGCGCCATCAGACAACAAAAGAATTTTTTGAAAAGTCTGTGGATTCAGCTCCATGTTAGCTTGAAACTAAAAATAAATGGGTTTCTGGAGATAATTTTGAACAGCGCAAACAAGCTTAATAAGAAACATTTAAAATATTTAAACTTTAAAAGCGGTCTTTAAACGTGTTACATGAATGATGAAAATAAAACCTAGATGCTTCTAAAGTCAATTTTAAATGATACACAAGAATAAGTTCATTATTTATATATCTGTTATTTGGGGAGACAAGGAATTAAAATTTTTAAAGGGGGAATTATTAAATATAGATGACTCTGTTAGAAGAAAGAGAGCTTCACTGAATAAAAGAGTCCCTAGAATGGTTCATTGCAGACCATACAGCTGTGGTTCTGTAAGTACCAAATTCTGGCACTTTTCAAAATTATTTCATGGGTTCTTTCCTTTGAGTTTAACTTCTCAAATATATTTTGGTTTCAAATTAACACTGGGCCAGAACTTGTTTCCTTAGTAACCACATCTTATTTAAAAATGCAGTAACAGATATGCAAAAGATTGTCTTAAGAAAAACCAAATGTTTCATGAAAATTTTGCAGTTCTTTTTCTCTCTTGGAGAGTCTGAACTGGTTTTAGACGTTTTTAAATGCGGTCTTCAAGCCTTAAAAATTAAGCCATAATTCTGTACATAGAGAGGAACCTTGCACAGTAAGAGCTTTTTCTTTCTTCCTTTGTGCTCAGTACTTTCAAAATTAAGGTTTTTTCTTTGTAATGTGCTACAGAATGCTGGTCAAGGCTTGTGTGCAAAGGTGTAGTTTCATTATCACGAGTTCACCAGCGCCACTGAAACAAAAGGTAACTCAGAAATTCTCAGAATCAGAAAATGCTTATGCTCTTGTTCTGCCTGATCCCTCCATCGGTAACCTCTGAGCTATCGGTAGAGACGATCCAAACCCGAGCCCACCCCCACAATAAGTGCTTACCGAGTCTCTGTGAGAAATGTCTTTGTAGGTGTGTTAGGAGGAAGATGCTGCTAAACCCAAAACCTCCCTGAGGTTTGCTCCAGCGTGTAGAACATTGAGATGCACAACCATCTGTGTAAATAGTAGCTTTATCCTAGCAGTTTGTCTAATATCCCAAAGCACTGTCTGTAAATTCAAACCTCTAATAGACTAAAGATTTGTTGTTGTTGTGTTGTTGTTGTTTTGAGGCCAACTTAAATATCTTGCTTGGAGCTTTTCTAGGGTTCAATTGTATTAGAACGTGATTCAGCTCACAGTGATTTCGTTCTGTGGGCTTGCCATGAAATATCCTTCCTGTAACACCTTTTCTTCCCCTCTTTTTCTTTTTCTTTTTTTTTTTTTTTTTTGCTGTTTGGGAGCCATTTTCCTGCTTGCCCGTGACTTAAAATGACTAAGTACATTTTGCATATAGCATCAATCAGAAAATCGTAAACTGAAGGGAAATGTCAGAGCCCTGATTCCATATTGCCTATTTATTTTAGCATCAGTAGCATTAACAGTTGCAGTAGGACCAGGCTAATTGTCATTCACTCTTGAGAAAATAATGAGCCTGGCATTTGTAATTAAAACACTATTGCTGTTCAGAAAGATTACAACTCAATGTCTTCTATTTTGATAGGCTGGTACAAATTAATCATTTTGAAACCATTTGAATCTTAATCACAAGATTAGATGGATTCAATGGAATTGTTTTACCCTCCAATTGAATGCCAGAGAGATTCAACAGTGTATTGCTTCTCTGTAAAATGTCGATCCTTTTGTTTTTATCTCAAGCACAGTTGCGTCATCTTGTAGATTTTCATACCTCATGATTTTTTTTCTGGCATTTTTCATTGTTTTGCTCTTGGTCTCTCCTAAAAGAATTTGAAACACAAGTTAAGGAGCTTGAAAGCCAAATAAGACTGATGGGAAGTATATTGTATCATTGTCATTGTAATAAATAGACCAGTGAATGGGAGAATAATTATTATTTATTACTTTGTGTGTTTTGCCTTAATGCTTTGCCTTCATATTTCACAGAAATGTTTACCAGACACAAAGCTTTTCTAAATTTACCCATTTACAATTATCATTGGATTTTCTAAATTAGCCAAAAACACTTCCTGCCAACTGTAGAGAATTGCACTTATTCCTGCTCATTGTTGAAAAGGCAGTGCTTCACCCATTTACACTTTTTGGCTAAGGTGTTTACACTGGGCAGGCCAAGGCAGGTGCGACAGAAAGAACGTACAAACAACTGCCTGGCTCCCACCAAAACAAAATGGATGAATCTTTGGTTTTCTACCTGAATGATTTGGAGTCTACAATTCTCAAATCTTATAATAATAATAAGATTTGATAATTATTATTATCAAATAATATATTATTATTATTAAATAATAATGATAATATTATTTTAGAGAATAGGATTTTTTTCCCAAGCCTTAACTCAGTGAGAATACCAAGATTGCATCTCTTGCTACTAGAGTGATGTTGATCTAGGTCAATGATTTCCATGGATTCCCCTCCAGAGGGCCTGGGTACCCAACCACATCTTAGGGCTGGTTGATGTGGGGAGATGAATCTAGAAAGTGATCTAGCACTTTTCTCTTTGATAGACGAAGCCTTTGAGTTCCTGGTACCATATAGTTCATTCTAGCAGCTCCCTTACATGGGAAATGCTATCCTTCACAGCTTTTTTGGTAATTAAACATTCAACACACATATTGAGTACCTACTACGTACCAGTCATATTCCAGAGGCTAGAAATAGAGTAATGAGCAAGAGAGATCAGGGCCTGCCTCTCATAGACCCACCCCTAGTGTGGTGAAGGGGTGGGGGGCCAGGGGCACAAAAATAAATATGTAAACAAATAATTATAGAAGACAAGTGCAAGTAAGAAAGAGAAGATAAAATTTATAAAAGCGAGGGTGTCTTTTTGGGAGGAGAAGAGCCACTTGAGAAGGGTTGGCCAGGCAAAGCCTTGTAGGAGTGGTATTTAAGGTGGAGACCTAGATGGTGAGATGGATCCAGACAGGTGAAGATCTGATGAAGAGCATTACCAGGCAGAGAGGTGTTAATACTCAGACCGCAGACTTTCCTTCCTAATGAGTTACTGCCATTGTATCAGAGTCAGGTCTGAGACTTCATGGGTTGAGCCTGGCTTAGGTAAGCTGCCCCTGCAGTGAGACAGTGGTCCAGACCCCCAAATTCCCAGAACTTGCTGCCATCAGAGGCATTGCGTTTGACCCAGCCTCACCCCAGAACTGCTCCAAAGATGCAGTGAAGCTCTGAACATTGCAGTCCTAGGTGTTGTTGAAATTCAGGCCCAGGTTCAGTTTAACCCAAGAAATCCACAAAAGAAAGGAATCCTAGAGCGAGGAAATTTCTGGGAAGCCTCTTGCTTTGTTTTTCTTAAGAACTCCAGAACTTTGACTCATGGCAAAACATTGAGAGAGCCACTTCCTTTAACTTTTTTTTCAAAGGCAAGAAGTGGAAGGGTCTGTCCCATCTTGCCAGTAAATTGCCTTTGTCCTCTAACGCCTCAAACGCTTCTGCAGAACTCTTTGCCTGTTTGTTGGTGGCTTTCTAAAGACTTCACTGCTTGGACTGATCTTTCTCTATTTGAACAAATAACGCTAAGAAAATTCTTCAGAACCAGAAATCTTTTGTGCCTTTTAGGTTCATCTGCTAAAGAAGGTCCAAGAACAAAGGGATAGGTTTGCTCTACAAGTTAGAAATAATAAGGCCCTTCAAAGTCTTCTGAATGTTTCAAAAGCCCCTTCTAAAATTGATTCACAATTTATTGGGCTTTGCTTATCAGAAGTTAGAAGTGGCCTGACTCAGTCCACTTTGCTTGGATTTGACCAGTCATGAAACATTTCACTGCATTGAAGAATGTTCTAGCCCTTTGGAGTAGACTATTGTTTGTCAGTGGGGGTGGGGATGGGTGGGAGGGGGCTTCACCAAGTCAGTTCACTTCTTCAAATACTTGTTGAGTATCTCCTGTGTGACAGAGACCACTGCCACCCAAGCAGAATGGAAATGTGACATAAAACTCCTTATGAAGCTCATGTCCAGGTTCGTGTACAAAGCTAGGGCATTGTGTGGACAGGTACAATTGTATGTCCTCTCTGTTTCAGAAAGAAATGAATGGCATGCTATTCTCTTAGTGGCTTTTTACACTGTTTCCTGAAGGTCAGCCTTCAGTTTGGGGGATTGCAACCGATGGCAAGGATGGTTCTTCCCCGGGACTCTGTGTCTTATTCTCGGTGACCTCAAAATGTCTTGGCTCCTAATAAGCCACCGTATGTCTGACTGCCCTGCTCCAAGCTGGTCTGCCTGCCTTGCCAGGTGACCTCCATAAGGGCTGCCACTCTTTCGCATTCATGAGCAGATGTTAAGTTAAGAAGCCTTTGAATGCAAAAAATTGAATTTGTGATGCAGGCAAGATGCTTCTGCTTTTTCTACCTTCCCTGACAGGTCGTGGGGGGTCTCCCTGTGGCCCTGTTCTGCTTCTGTGGGAAGCAGGTAAATCAAAGACTAGTTGCCAAAGCCCTTGTCTTTGTTAGGTGAGCCCAGCATGATACTGCCATGCCCCAAACATCTCATTGACCAGAAAATGGCTCTTTTGATCTTGTGATTCATTTTGCATCTTTTCTTTTAATGGTTTTCTTGCTTCTGCAGCTGTTCCAGTTCAGGGTTTGAGACTAGCGTTTGTGTCTATAGTCACTATATTTGGCCTGTGGAGGAAGTTTGTTTTCTGGTTCAATTTTGTTTTTTAAAAGCCGGTATAAATATTTTTTTTCTGTGTTCATAAAAAGCTGTGAAGTCTCTCATGATTTTCTTTATATGATTAAATAAACCTCTTCCTTACCCTGTGGTCATTGCTGCCAAATAGATATTTTGAAATTCCTTTTTTTTTTTTTTTGGCCTGCTGAAATCTTCTACCCTGTCTGAGGCCTTGCTCTAATTAAGGCCTCACAGTCCTGCCCATCTTCCCCAGTGCCGAGCGCGACGTGGTGTCCCTGCCCCGAGGGCCTTACAAGCCAGTGAGACAGAAAACAAAAGCCACCAGCTGAGAATGTGGTTAAATCCCAGAAGGGCAGTGCCCTTGTAATTTTTTTCCCCCCTTTTCTCTTGTTTCTTGAGCTGTGGAAGGGAAGTCGGGGACCTGTAGTAGGGAAACAGAGGGGTTACACTGAAAGATTAGAAAATGCAAGATATTGGGGAAACGATGTGAAAGCGAGTGGGATGGTCATCTGGCCAGCAACGTGGGGAGATGGGACGACTGCGGACTGAGAGGGCAGCAAGGAGGTGGGGAGGGGGTGCAGGAAATCAGGAAGAGGGAACAAAGTGGGCAGTCAGGAGGCAGGCTGCTGTGCCGCACCCTGAAGCTGGGGTTGCCGGGAACGGGGGAGAAAGAGAGGAGGGGTGGCAAGGAATAAAAAGAGGCTGGGAGAGCCCCTGAGATGCAGGCTGTGTACAGGCTGGGTGCTCCCATGTTCTGTCTGGCTTCAGTCATGATGTTGACCTTGGGACTCCACTGTCCCACCGTGGCTATGACGAAGAGCCTACAGATTGGCCTCCCTAGGATGATTTATCCCAGGGTCTAGGAAGTCTCTGTCCCAAGGCTCCTATTTTCATACTGGGACCACCCCTAGCCCTGCTGCTGTCACTTGGCTGGATCTGGACTAAATTTTAAATGGGCAGATTTTTACATGTGCTGTGACCAATTGCTTTTCGTTTTCCACAAAGCTCAGCCTGGAAATAGACCCAAAATATGTGTTTTAGGTGGCTTCCCTGGTGGCTCAGATGGTAAAGAATCTACCTGAAATGTGGGAGACTCAACTTTGAACCTTGGGGTCAGGAAGATCCCCTGGAGAAGGGAAAGGCTATCCACTCCAGGATTCTTGCCTGGAGAATTCCATGGCCATAGATGCATGGAAAATTTTAGAAACTCTTTTGCCCAAATCATGTTGCCCTCAGCAGGCATGCAGCTCAGCTTTTGAAGCTCACAAAGCCTGTCTTTCCTTGCTTTTCACCTGCCTATCCACGCCCTGCTCTGAGTGCCCATTAAGCCATCCGCAGTGGATTCTGATTGTTTGAGTCCCATGGTCTCCAGAAGCACTGCCCATGGCTGGCACGTCAGCACGTAGAGCTGCCATCATCCTGTACTTCTTGCTCAGCTTTTATGGGAACATGAACCCCAGACTTCAGTTGCTCTGGGAATGGTATGTTCACTTTATTCTGTCATATTGAGAGAACTGTGGCCCAGAGAAGTTGTGACTTCTTTAGGTCACTCAGAGAGTTAAGTGGCCTCGCTTAACTCCTAGTCCAGTGCTCTTTCTGCTAAATCAAGATGCTTTTAGGTCACATGGGAAACCCGCTTCTAAACTAGAGGTTGGCAGACTTTTTTCTGTAAAGGGCCAGATAGTAAATATTTTAGCTCTGTGAGTGGACACAAAACTGAGGATGTTATCTGCATATTTATCTAACAACAAAGAAAACAATTTTTCACAAACTATTGATGAAATTAAAAATATACTAATATATAATATGAATTATATATAATGTATATACTGTCATAGATACAAAAATGAATGGCTGTGTCCCAATAAAATTTCACTTATGGGCAATGAAATTTGATTTTCATGTAACTTTTCATGTCATGAAATATTGTTTTTCGTTTTTTTCTCAATCATTTAAAGATGTCAAAACAATCCTTAGCTTGTAGGTTATACAGAAACAGTTGGCAGGTGAAATTGGCCTGTAAAATAGAGTTTGTGGACTCATTTTCTAAGTCAAAAGCTGCAAACTGGAGGCCCACTGGTCAGTCCAACCCACATATGTGCTTTGTTTGACTTCTAACAATAGTTTTAATTGAATCCATTGCCAACTTTGTTTTCTGCTTAACAATATTACTCTTTTTCTTCTAATTATAAAAGTAATATATACTTACCTTGAAATAATTTGGAATGTTACCATTTTGACATGCATTCTTTCAGTCCTTTATGTATGCCCAGTGATTATTTTAATAGTTGAGATAATATTTTTATAGACAATTTTGTATCTTTCTATTTACTTACTATACCATAAGCATTGCATATCACTTTAAAGTCTTTCATTAACATAATCTTTTTAAACTTTATTATGAAAATCTTAAACACGTGTACAACATGGAAAAACTACTTCAATGAAACCCTGTATAGTCATGGCTCAGTTTCAACAATTCTCGATAACTGGCCAATCTTGTTTCATGGAAATCCTCATCTGTATTACTTTAAAGCAAATCCCAGATCACATTGCTTTATCTCTAAATATTTTAGTATGAGTCTCTAAAAGATAAAGATACTAAGAGAGAACACTTTTTTAAAGGAAATAAATGCTAAAGTATTTAGGTATAGAAGAGAATAATATTTGCAACTTACAAATGATTCAAGAAAAAAAAACAGATAAAAAGGTAGATACAGGTGTGGTATTCATAGGGTTTTTTGTACTGCTCTAGCAAGTCTTCCATAACTTTGAAACAGTTCTAAATGAAAAGTTTTTAAAATGTGGAATACTAAAAAAAACATGAAAAATGTCAACTAGTAAAAAAGAAAAATAACCACAGTATCATTATCATATCAACAAATAGCAATAATTCTTTACTAATATCAAATATCACAGTCAGTATTCAAACCTGTCCAGTTAGGTCATTAAAAAAAAGTGTTCAAAGCACAATTCCAAATAAGGTTCATACAGTACAATTAATACTTCCTTAAATTTTATTTAATCAATAGGTTTCCTTCCCTCTCTTCCTGTCATCCTTGCTATCATCATAAAAATTTTGTTGAAGATAAAATTTGTCTGACTCATAGTTTCCCACAGTCAGAAATTTGAGATTGCATTCCTTCATGCTGTTTTACATGTTCCTCTGTCTCAGAGATTTTCTATAAATTAGAGTTACAGCTAAAGGCTTGATAAGATACAAATTCATTTTCTTTTTTTAATGTGGTCAACATTTTATATATTTTATATAAAAATCCTGATTTGGGCTCCATTGGAAAATTCTGCAGATCTGGCATTCTCATCTGACAACAATGAGTCTGGGACTGGGGAGTGACACCCCCATTCCCCACTTAGGTGGGACATGTATGACCCTCTAGGCCCCAGTTCCTACTACTTCCTGCCTGGCTCTCAGGGGTGGGGAGCTGCCACCCCTGTCTACACCCTACCTCTGCAAGGATTTTGGTAGACTTCTCAACATGACATCACAAGAGGCCTCTCAGAAATGTGGCGGGGATTATAGAAGATTTGGACAGGGACTTTCAGAAAATTTTTGAAGGGAAAGAGATAAGTAGCTATAGAAGAGGAAGCCAAGTGACAGAACCTGGTGAGTGCCCAGGATGAGGGGAAGAGAGAAATAAAACAATAAATTAACAGAGTAGAGGAAGAATGGGAAGCGGAATGACTTCCAGATTCCTAACCCATGATGGAAAACAAAGGAAGCAAGTGGGTTTATGAGACATGCTTTAGACTTTTTATATATGATGAGACTATGGAAACCTTAAAAAAGAGAAAGAAGGGGGGGCAGTAAATTGGCCAAGAACCTTAAATCAGAAAGCTCAAACAGGCAGTCATAGCAAAATAGAAATCATGCAGGGATTAAACAAAATGAGGTAGAAAACAAGGAAAGCTTCCTACAAAAGGTCACTAGAAAAGGATCAGGAGCCATGCTGGGGAGATACTGAAGAACTACTAAGAGTAGAAATTTAAGACTTTTAAGATTAAAAGTCATAGGATATTTTTTTATTTGCAAATGCACTGAAATGAAAAGTATTATAAGGATATAAAAATATATCATGCTTAGTTGCTTTGAAAGGAATAAATCTTTATAGAAAAGAATAAATATTATAACAAGTTGGGACGTTCTTGGAAATTTCCAGATAGTTCCCCATACTCAGAAGAATGATTAAGAGAGAGAATATGTAACTGGTTATGAGGAAGGGTGGAAAATTTTGAAGGACAGGATGATTATGTAAGTTTTAGGCTGCAGTGTTTAAAACTGTTGCTGTGATATTTTAGTTATTAATAACAATTTGGGGGAAATCTACTCGCTTCTGGAGAAACATTTGGCCCTAATGAGAAAGAAATGCCACTGTTTGTGAATTCACAAGTAGATGTAAGGAGCCATTCACTTGCTAAGCCTCTTAGGAAAGCCAGAGCTGATTTCACCCTTAACAAGCTGTTGACAGCATCTGATCAAGGTACCATGGGAAACATGTTAGCAGCACAGAAAGTGGACGGTACAGTCAGACCTGTATTTAAATCCCTTTATGTCACTCAGCATGTGACCCTGGCAGCTTACCCACAGAAATTTTCTAGGTTATAGAAGTTGCTTACCACATGGGAACTAAGATTCTTACTGCTTGGATGGTAGAAACTTACAACTGTGAATACTTGACTTCCAGCACCAATAACCATAATGCAGATGCTTCACACATATGATCCCATTTAACTATCAAAAAGCCCTATGAGTTAAGTGTAATATTAAAATCAGTGCCATTTTACAGATGAGCAAGCTGAGGCTCAGGGAGGTTAAGTGACTTGCCTAAAGTCAGCGAGTAGCCTTGTAAGTGACAAAGGTAGGCTTTAAACCCAGGCAGGCCAAACTGAATCCAAAGGCCAAACTGCCCTGTGCCACCCTCCCACCTTCCAATCCCAGGAGGGCAGCATGGAGAGCAGTACCTCATACTGGCACTTTCCAACCTGAGGTTCCTAATCCCCATGCCTAGTTTTCCCAAAAGCATCAATGGAGACACATAAAGTTGCAATCAGACCAGAGATTTCTTTAGTTTGGAGTCCATGATTAACAATGGGTTCGCTCAGGTTTTGAAGTTCTGATGAGCAATGACATACACAAAAACATTCCAGGGTTGTTGTTTTTTTTTAAGTGGGAAGATGAACCATTAGTTAATAAATGCAATTTAGTGGAATAGCTCTTTTTGAACGTGACCCACAGAGAAAGAATAAAGGACGCTTGGCTTTGAGGAAGTTAGGAATTGCTAGTGTACATGGGTGTGCACGTTGCCCAGCCTATTGGCCTTCAAAACCCTGTCTTTATTTTTTAAATTACATGATGCTTTAACTTGACTTTAAGTCAGTATATTTCTCCTTGATTGTTAAAATGTTTTACCAACTTTGTATGTAATTTTGGATTCTACTTTATTCATCAGAATCATCACAATCTTTTCTTCTTTTTGCATTGGGAGTGATTTTTTTTAAAATTTATTGTAGTATAGTTGATTTACAATGTTGTATTAGTTTCAGGGATACAGCAAAGCAATTTAGTTATACATATACTCATTCTTTTCCCAATTGTCTTCTCTTAGAGTTCTCACAGAATATTGAGTAGGGTCTCTGTGCTATACAGTAGGTCCATTGTTGCTTATCTGTCTTACAGTAATGTGTGTATATTCATCCCAAGCTCCCGATTTATCCCTGCCGCCCCCACCCCATGTTTGTCCTTTGGTAACTGTACGTTTTCCGTTAAGAAAGCTCACAATCTTAAAACGTGATCAGGAACTAGGCTGCAGAGCGCTGTATTCCAAACTAAAAACAGGATGTTAAGTCATGCAAAGAACAGACTTATCTTTTTAAACTGTAACTTGGGAATGCATCTCTTCAAAAGAAAATTAAAACAATAAGACTCGTACCACCAAAACGCAGACAAGGTGGATGGTTTTGTAGAAAACAAGCAAACAAAACCTGTACAATATAGCTAACCAGGCTGTTAGCTCCTCCAAAAGGCGAGTTTGTGGCAGGCCTCAGTAAATACTTTTTCAATGAGCAGTCCCTGAATCTTTGGAGGAAAGGTCTAGCATAGCAGGCAGTCAGTGCGCTTTATTTCAGGAGGAGGCCTGGGTCTTTTGCGCGAACTAGCTTTCGCAGCACGGTGGGAAAGTCTATCTAGGTATCTCCTGTCAGCCATGGGAAAGCGCAGGTGACACTCGATTCCTGATAAATGAAAACTGCAGCTGACTTTCTCTGAAATCTGCCTCCCTTAAACGGGCAGGGGTTGGATGCTGTCTGGGATCTGGACGCGAACCTGGGGACCCGTCTGCAAACCCAGGCCAGGTTCTGGTACGGACTGGGCTTTGTGGCCGTAGACCCCTAACTGGTTGCCCCTGGGGCGGGTTCTGGGATCTCCCGAGAGGAGAGAGGCTGAGGCCGCAGCTCCCTTGGTGGCATCTGGGGCCCTTGTGGGCCCCCCACCTCTCCCCGTCGCGCCCAGGTTGGGTTTGGGGTCTTGCGGGGCCGAGGTGTGTCCCCACCCCATCCCCCACGTCCCGGGCCTGCCCCTGCCCTGCCGAGGCCTGGTCCTGGGCTCGCTCGCTGGAGCCCCGGAGCCCGGCCCGCGGCTGAGGCCGAGGAGCCCTCTTGCCGGCCGGGTGGCGTCCCCAACCCCGCGCCGGGGGCGGGCCGGGCCGGCCGAGCCGAGCCGCCGGCGTCCATTTTCTGGGCGGTGCTGCGAGACGCCGCGGCCTGAATCGCGGGTCCGGAAGCGCCATGGACCCCCGGGGAACGCGCTCGCGGGGCAGCGGCCGAGCCCTGTAAGTGCCAGCGCAGGGGCCGTGTGCGGGGTGGGCGGGCGAGGCGAGGCCGGCCCGACCCCTGCTCTCCCGGGAAGGAGCCTCAAAACCCGGCCGGGGGACGCTCGCGCGGGACTGGGAGCTCCGCGGACTCTGGAAAGCCGAGGTGTTGCGGGGACCCGGCGCCCGCAGGTGCCCGGACTCCCGGGCCCGCGCCCTGGGAGTCGGGGTCCAACCGCGGAGTCGGGCACGTTGCGCCGCAGCCGTGGCCCATCTGCAAGGCTATGCTGGAGGGCGGGGGTCCGGGGACCAACGCGTACCCAAGGGCGGGGGACGTGACGGGCTCCGGTCCAGCAGGCTCGGGAACGGCGCTGACAGTCGCCTCTCCCCTCCCTCGGACCGCGACTGGGACCCCCATCCTGACCCACCCGGGACCTGAGGATTTCCTTGGTTGAGCACCAAAGCCCCTGGAATTGAATGGGAAGTGCGAAGGCAGGGCCCTGCCCCCAGGGCTTTGCAATCTCAGCCTCTTACTTCGGCCGTAGTTAGGTCTCCTCTGTTGGTACAACATGACCGCCCGCTGTTAGCCACTTTGCAGGATATATTAAAAATCACCTGAGGTTTTAGTCTGTCCGCGGTGCCACTTTATAACTCCTCTCCTATAGGTAAGTGACTAATTCCATTCTGGACTTTGGCCCAAATTAAATATCTCTTCTAAGGATCCATAATGGATGATACGTATTTTGGTTCTTAGACATATTTTAAAGGTTAGAAACTTTTCTAATTATGAAGCTCAACTACTCGCTCAGGTTCTCATGGTTAAAAAGCATAGGAGGATTAGGTCCGCGGTTTCTGAGAAACTTCTAGTGAGGTACTATCTCTGAGGGTAGTGTTTTTCCAGCAAGAATAGAGACCCATTAGAGGATCGTGAAATCAGTTTAGTGGGTTGCTACCAGATTTTTTTTTTAAGATATAGAATATATAATGCAATATAAAAAAGAATAGACTAGAAAATATCAGAGTGCATTGCATATAATAAGAGTAAGCGTTGTTTTCGGGCTTTGGACTTTCAGTTTATGTAATATGATTTTTAAAAATGGTGGGTCACTGTCAAAAAAAGTTTTTAAACCCTGACTTACAGGTTAATAACCCAGGATTTGGAATCTGGAGTGAACCCGTGTTTAAGTCCCGGGTCTAACATAGACCTTGAACAGATTTTGTGACCTTGAACAGATTCTGTGACCTTTCAGAGCCTCTTTTGATGCAGCTGTACAATGGGGGGATGCCTCCTGTGTTTTGAGGACTCTATGAGATCACCTATGTCAATTGCTTTACCCAGTGCTGGACTGACAGTAGGTGTTCAGTCTACATGCTTATGGAAGTCACTTTTGTTTCTGATACGTTCAGTTCTGGCACCTAGTCATGAGACGTTATTCTTTTTGTTTTACTTCTTTTTAGATCTAGATGTGGAGGAAATGGAGGACTCCGAACCAAGGATTTCCAAGTGATTTCTTCCAAAGCTCAAGACACTAACTCTGTTAAAGCTGGTCTGTTCTAACTGAGGTAATCAAATTTGCAACTTTTATACTCTACTTGAAATAGGCAATGTTTTTTTCTGAGGACTAAACCGCTCCCAAGGAGCTTATGCTTTGTGGCCAGCAATCCACCAGGTTTGGGGATTACAAAGTGACAGTGACATTTAGGCAAGCGGTTACTAAGTAGGCTTGATGTGTGAGGTGCCTGGTGATGAAGGGGGAATGAAAGCCTTCTAGTTCCAGTTCTGCCAGTGACTGTTTTGAGAGCTTCTGTGAGTCTCATCTTCTGGCTTCTTCAGGCCGGAAGGACCCACAGATGTCACCAAGGCGCAGAGAGTTTAAATGACTCTTCAGGGAGACCCAGTGGGCTGGGTTGGGGCAGGCCTGGAGCTTGCATCTCGATTGCTCATTCATGCAGTCAGCTTCTGGGCCTGCTACAGGGGGAGCACCGTGCTAGGCTCTGAGGGTACACATGTGAAGAGTCCACCCCCAGGAGGCACACTGTTTGCACCGACATGTATTGACAGCCCAGCACACTAAGCTCCACCTTTGAAACATAGACCGAGCCCCAGATGATGGTGATAACAACTGCCCTTGACCAAGCGCTTTTGTGTGTGAGTGCAAGGCAGTGTGTTAAATGCTTTAGGTGCTGTGTTTTAACTTACTCCTCACAGTACCTCTGCGAAGTAAGGAAGAATAGATGTGAAGGATTGAAAGGTGAAAATGCAGGCAGGTCATGGAGGACTTTGCCTCTCAGACCACGTTTATGATGCACATTTGGTATGCACAGAGCACAGGGCTAGGACCACGAAGTTCAAGGTAGAGTGCTTGCCCTCCAGGAGCTTGAAACCTTAACTCCAGAGAGGCCGAGTCAAGAGGACAGTGCCTGCCAGTAGCCCCCGTCTCCTCCGCCTACTTCTGCAGCAGTTGGAGTGTACCCAGAAGAGACCGGGGTAGTTGATGTATCACAGTTCTGGCCCCTCAATGCAAGTGTTTTTGTTTTTGTTTTTTCAAGTTTAACGTACTTTTCCATCCATCTGTGGAAACTGATGCTTTCAATTTATAAACAATAGTAAGGCCGGCTCTAAATTCATTTATTCATTCCACAAATGTTTATTGAGCTCTTATTTGGGTATTTAAGGCACTTATTTGGGTATTTAAGACCAAACATATTACTCTGTTTTTACAGTCATGATAATGGTCATGTTCATTCTCTTAGTGAGAAATTATTGCTCAACTGTTAGAATTTTTCTGTTACCATGCCAGGATATCAGCTTCCAAGGATGTTGGAGATTGACTTGTAAATAGGATACCAACTGGATAAATAGGAAAAACCGTTTTTAAAAATCTTCAGAAAGGAGTTTCTTTTAAATTTTGATTTTGCTGTCACCATCACCTTTATCAGCAGAGAAAAAAGTATTTTGGCAAGGGGGCTCTCTTTGACTTGAAATGCTCTGCTCTTTTAGCTTGTAGGCCACACAAGACACTGAATCTTCAAAAGTAAAGCAATTTAAGAGATGCTTTAATTTACAAGGTTCAAAGTTAGAAGTAGCTCCAGTGGTTGCCTTAAGTAACAGAAATCAGATTGTAAGCCTGGAATGCTACTTGTAATAAACTTAAGCTCCAAATGGAACAAATGAGATGTTGAGTGTGAATGTGCTTTGCAAACTTCTAGAAGTTCTATAAATGTCACAGCAAATATTTATCGAGTACCTACTTTGAAATCAGAAGAAAAGGCAGGGCAGAAACCAGAGATAGGGAGACCAGTTAGAAGGGCACCACAATCCACCAAGGAAAAGGCAGGGTGGGAGGAACCTGGGGAAGGCTGGAAATGGATGATAGCAGTGAAATGGGAAAGGAACAGACGCAAAGGGAAAAACTGACCCAATCTGACATCTGAGTAGAGAAAAAACAGCTAAAGCTGACACTGAGATTTTCAGAGCAGTGGTACCCATGAAGACAACTTGGAGAAGGGTGAGGCACTGCATTTTCGAGGGCCTGAGTTTGAAGTGTTGAAGTATGAAGTATGATGTCCCCCAGATGATCAGTGGTTTTGCACCCCAGAGGGAGGCCAGGGCTAGTTTAGAATCACTGATATAAAAAAAGTTAAGAGATGAGAGAACAAATTTTCCAGTGAAAAACCGTAGAGAGGCAAAGCTTGAGGAGGGAACCTTCTGAGAAAAGAAGGAGCTCTGGAGGGCCTAGCAAAAAGTCTGACAAGAGAGCAAGGAAGAATGAGAGAACAGGGCTTTGGCTAGCAGTAGAGGGTTTCCCAGAGGAGAGAGTGTGGAGTGTCGGGCTTCTGCTTGGTCGCTTCCGTCACGGTTCCCAGGCAAGAGTACTAGAGTCGGTTGTCATGCCCTCCTCCAGGGGGTCTTCCCCACTCAGGGGGCGAACCCGGGTCTCCTGCATTGCAGGCAGATTCTTTACCACTTGGCCACCAGGGAAGCCCAGATGAAGGAGACAGGGGATATGAGGCCCAAGATGGCCATTGGATTGACAAGTGCTAGATCCCTTATTTGTTGTTTTCCTTTGTAACATGCTGTGATTTGCAGAGTGGATATCAAGTGGTTTCATTTCCAAAAAAAAATGTGAAGACTCACCGCAAAAATTTTGTCCTAGCAAGCCCCCAAACACACTTCTGACTACTAAAATTTCAAGATGTTAAATGTGGTTTTGATAGATGTCATCTTCTTTATTCTGTTGTCAACAGACGACCAAAGAATATCCGTTGATAGAAAGTTCTTAAAAACTACATTTCTGTTGATGCAAAGGTTTCTAACAGTAATCAGGTTTGTATTTTGCCTTTTGCCATATGACTGTTGTGTGACAGGAGAGAGAGTGTGTGTGTGTGTGTGCACACGTGCACACGTGTATGTATGTGTTTTCATGGGCGTATGAGCTTAGTACAATGGAATGAGAAGGCTGGGGTCAGATAAATCTAGTTTCATAACCTAGCTGGGCCATTTTCCAGATTTGTGACTTCAGAAAAGTTATTCTCTAAGCCTAACTTTTTCCATCCATAACTCAAATAGGATTATTTTGGAGATTGAGTAATATATAACTTGGTCAGGATCATGCCATAGTAAACAATTAATAAATGCTAATTCCATTCCCCTTACAATTTTTTAGGTATATGTATTTTTGTCTAATATCTGTCTATACCTAAAGGCTTATTTTTATGACTTATTTTAGCATGTTCATTTTGTCATGGCAAGCGCATACCTTCCACGATAGCTAGTCTATCCTGTGAGAGTTCAAATGATCTGCAATTTAGTATGGATAAGAATCTACATGGGAAGGAGTTCCCTGGTGGTTCAGTGGTTAAGACTTCACTTTTCAGTGCAGAGGGTGTGGGTTCAATCTGTGGTAGGAGAGAAGATCCGACACACCTCATGGCCAAAAAACCAGAACACTGAATAGAAGCAATATTGTAATAAATACAATAAAGACTTCAAAAATGGTCCACACTCAAAAAAAAATTTTTTTTTATAAAAGATTACACCTGATGGATTGACTAAAATGTAGGTTCTCAGGTCCTTGGCACAGAGACTCAAATTCAGTAAATTTCAGGCAGATTCCTGAGAATCTTCATTTTAAACAAGTACTGCAGTGATGAAGATTAGCAAATGCCAGTTTTTAGGAAGCAGAGAAAGGAGATAAATCTGAGACTTGTTAGGCTGATTTCAAATCCATAAAGACGTGCCTGTGCTCAAAAGTTTTGTGTTATTCATGTTTGCGAATTATTTTGTAATAAGATAAAGACACATAGATCCCAGATAGTAAAGGAACGGTAGTCTTATCACACCCCACTGTCGCCATCTGCGGTGTATCCATAGCAGTGCTGGGTGACACAGCCCTCATATCAACTTCTTTTCCTGTGGTAACACCCTGTTCCTATGCCCAGAGTTTGCAAAACCAGTACAACTTTAAATGTTGTTACCAATAATATATTTAATGGCCGTAACAGTGCACAAGCACACCATTAAAATAGTTTGATGCGTTTGTCTATCTGACTCTGTCTCCTGGTTGATAAACATCTGTGTCATTATATTTCCTTTTTCTTCACATCTTATAATCATATACTTTTTAGACTAGTTCACATTGTTTCCAACCTCATTTTATAGGTGAGAGAATAATTTATCCTTTTTTCTCCTCCTCTTCCCAGCTCTCTTTATTTATTCACAGGAAAGGATTGAGACATACATACATGTTTGGTGTTAAGCTATTTATGGAGAATATAAAACATATTTGACTCGTGTTTATTAAGTTGCACTTTACATTCTTTGTATGTAATTTAAAAGTCAGGTGACTCAATGGGGATATGTTTATTAAAACTCTATTGAGTAATTTTATAGCTGTTGTTGGCATTCCGCTGACGGTTCACTTCTTTTAGAACAGGATGCCAGTGTCCTGGAACCTTGCTTAGAATCAGGGCTTCTATGTCTAAACCCATAGGCCCTGAGGGGAGAAGACTGAACTGAATTTCATGAAGACCATTCTGCCCCTTACGTGCATTATCTCAGCCATCTTACTGGAATCTCCAAATAACTGGTGTGGCAGAAATTGAGTCTGAGAGGTTCGGTCTGATGTTGTAGACATGAGTTTTTCACACTCTGGGCTCTTATGTAGCTCCAAAGTCCAGCCTTCTGTCTCCACACCCCACGTAGTTTCCCCAGCCACATACTGAGAGCATGAAATAGCTCATCGTTCCTGATTGTGGCTTAGAGACCCTTGCCCCTGGTATTCCAGTAGTCTCAGAATTTTTGACAAGAAGCGAATGGACAGAGGTAATGTGCAAACTTGAATTCATTCAACAAATGTGAGCTCGGTGCTAGGTATCATCAGATCAAGACCCTGCCTTCAGGGCCTGCCTGTCTTTCTCACCTGTTCTCACCTATCATCCACGTGCTGCTGCAGGCTTGTCTTTTAGAGAGAAGACACCAGTGGATTGCTGCACTGATGCGGTCAAAGATTTGTGTCTTGCTGTAGCTGTCATTAGGCTTCCCTGGTGGCTCAGACGGTAAAGCATCTGCCTATAATGCAGGAGACCCAGGTTTGATCCCTGGGTTGGGAAGATCATCTGGAGAAGGAAATGGCAACCCACTCCAGTACTCTTGCCTGGAAAATCCCATGGATGGAGGAGCCTGGCGAGCTACAATCCATGGGGGCGCAAAGAGTCAAGACACGACTGAGCGACTTCACTTTCACTTTCACTTTATAGCTGTCCCTGTCCCTGTGTGGGGTTTTATGTTCCCAGAGTTGCTCTGTCACTTTGAAAGTTTAAAACAGTTCCTCAGGGGATTGCCCTGAGGCCCTAAGGAAGTCTCCAGGGGTAAGAACTCAGAACCCTGCCGTGGGGTTTTGAGGGGGAGGTCAGAGACCGTCGTGTAAAAGATCAGACTGGAGGCCTTGGGCTGGTTCCCGTGACCCACTCTGCTGCCTTGGGAAGGAAAGGCACAGAACTGTGCTGGCTTGATTTCCTCACCTGTAACCTGAGGAAGTTTGGTTCAGTGATGGAAAAGGCTCCTTCCAGCAGTAATTCTACTTCTTCCCTGGTAGAAAAGCAAGCAGATGGTAACTCCACGTCTGAGGTTGGCCAGAGATCCCAGTTGCGAAGCTCCCTCCCCCTGTCCTCCGAGGGGTACTTGGACTGGCCAGACCTTGGGTCGGGCCTTTACCCATACACTTGAGGAGAGTGCATGGGTTTAAGGTGGGAGAGATGGTCTGCCTTGGAGGAAATGAGGATTTGTTTCTGCTGGTTGGGGAATCAATCAGCAGGTGACAAAATGGGAGGTAAGGAATCATGTTTTGAAACTGTATGGCTGAAAAGAACCTGAGAAATAAACTAGCCCAGCCTCTTCCTGTTCCAGATAAGAGAATGGAAGTGCAGGGAAGACGTAGGATTTGCTCAGGGTCATACCAATTGTGGCAGGCAGGGAACAGAAGCTAGTGTCCCTTGCCTGTCCAGTTTGCTGCAGAAACAGGTAGGTCCTGTCCTAAGGTGGATTATCAGGAGAGCAGGAACGGGCAGTCAGCAAGCCAAGCCTAAGGAAGCACTGACTCTCTCCAACTGTTCTGTTGACGAGAGCAGCCCGCCATGCCTGCTGGGCTTCTTACAGACGTCACCAGAGAGACACCACAATGCAAACTTCCTGTTCCATCGAAGCTCTTGGATTCTTGTCAATTAAGAGAGTCAAGAAAATTTCCTTTTAATCTAAGAGAGGCAGAAGGCTGTCTCCTATTTTTTAAAGCATTTTTCCTCTCTCATTTAAGTGAAAATTACTAAGGTCTCCAATAATTTAGTTTTGAGAGGAATGTAGCGTTTTCTCTAGGAGTATAAAGAGGAAGACCCGGCTCGCACAGACCATGTTGCTGGTCACACTTGTGCGCATGGTCCTCATCGCCCCGTGGTCCTGAGGAATCCAGTGGCTGTTCAAGTGCTAGAGGAGCATCCTGGGGTTCTTTCGGCCACCCCCTGAAGGCCGGCTTTGTGCCAGGTGAGAACAGATACAAGCTGCCACTTCCTGCTTTGTGCATGGGATGTTGTTTCTAGGTCCCGTTCTGTTTGTGTCATTTTTCCTGTTTGTGTGTTAGAACACTTGTGATTATTTGCAGAGTTGATTATCACTAGATAATAAGACCAGCGATTCAGTAAAAACAGAGCTGAATTTATTATCTCGCCAGGCAGAAGACAGAGGCGTTCAGAATCCGTCTCCGCAAACGCGTAAGCACTTTCACGCAGGCATGGAGATTTCTGATTAGCTCTAATAGAACGCCGATGCACTTCTAGACCAAAGGGAGGATTTTTTTGGTCTCAGAATCTACTCAGCATTCTGGTCTGTCCCTGTGTAGACCCGTCTATTCTGGTCCTATAGTCCTTGACCCAAACTCAGAGCAGGGATGCCAAGGTCGGGTGGTCCTTGGTACTCGTAGGGGAGGCTGTGGCCAGTCTTACTGCATCCCGGGTCCCTGCTGCAAATTTCTTCTGTTGCCTATTTCACCCTTTCCCTCAGACTAATGCATGTTCCATCTTTGCTTTAAAACGGGAAGGGGTGGGAGGACCACTTTGAGCAAGTCGAAGGCACAGGGATAGACGGAAAAAGGGATGACGTGGCAGTGAAATGAAGCCCCAAGTGGGGTTTTACTCAGACATTAGAGAACTGGCCTACCCCGGGTGCTGTGCTAAATCGGGTTTGAAAAAAAAAAAAAAAAAAGCCTGACCTTTAAGATTTTTTCCTGTCAAGGTCTAGCAATTCTGGAGTTTTCTTTAGCCACTCTACCCTGCAAGTTGACTTTTTTTGCACAGAACCATTGTAAATTACCTGGGAGAATGTTTTGTTTTCTTCCCTGTAAATGAATATACACTGCAAAGTGAGTTCTGACCTTGTTTGGTTGTTTATTTAAGTCTGAATATTCATTTTTGTTTTTTGACAAGTTTCAGGAAATCACTCAAGAGCTTTGTACCATGTTTGAATGATCTATTTTAAGACTTTCTTTTCTATTGAATGATTGGCATGTCTGATAAGAAGACTGCGCGTTCCTATTTTAGGAAATACTTTTCGAGGTCTTTAACTTCTCTTTTTCATGTATGAAGCTTAAACAGGAATCTTACCTCCAATCCTGGCAGCTCCCTTACATTAAAAATGACCTGTTTCCCTCCTGTGAGGTTCTCTGGTTCAGGGAGAAAAACAAAAGTCGGGTGATTAGTCATTGTGGCGTTCAGCAAACAAACACTTTGGAGGCCATGTAAATCATGTCGCTGGTGGGGCAAAAAAAACCAGGTTATATCTGTCTCTAGCACTGACTCTCGTGAAAGGTAAGTACCCTGTGTTTCCAGAAGGTCCCCTGGGTGCCCCTGGTTGTTGCGTTCAGGTTTCTGAAACCCGGAGGCCATTTTCTGTGCGTTTGAATCCCTCTGCTAAACCCCTCCCCCTGAGGAGTCCATGAGCATTTGTTTTCTAAAATGAAAGCACAGGCAGAGACTCGAGCTGTTCTACAGAACTGCCTATTTTTAGATTTTTTTTTTTTAATCAGTGTATTTAAAGCATAATTTTTCTAAACAGTTTATTGTGGGCTTTTATCTACACTGAGTTTAGGTTTGTCTGGGGAATTTTACATTTTTTTTTTTTAATGCAGACAACATATTTATTGATGTAATTGCTCCCTGTTCCCTTCGCCCCCAGATCGTTTCACTCTAAAACAGGTGAGCAGGGGGAACTGTTTGGATACCCACTGCCAGAAACCTTCATTTAGTTTTGATCAGATTTATTTTGAGGGTTAACTTGGCAGACGCAAACAGGAATTTAGTGCCTTTAGTACTTTGCCCTCCCCCCGCCCCACAGTTTTTCCCAGTTTCCTTTGTCTGAACCATTGTGCATCCATGTGTGTGTCTGGCCAGAGTTTTGGTAGCATTTCCGCAGTACAGAAAAGCTTCTGGGCCTCTGGTCATGCGTCAGCCCAGCTGGTGGGCTTGTTTGACGGTCCCTCTAGTCACCCGCACGTCCTGAGCCGCAGGGTGAGGTGACAGTTCCGCAAGGTCTGTGTCATGCCTGGCCTCTTTCCAGAGATTGCGGTATTGCCAGTGGTGGCTTCAAACTGGAAAAATGGAAGGTGGAAGAGAAATGAATGAAAACACTGGGGGGAGAGATTGTGGAAAAACAAGAGAAGGCGTGTGTACAAGGAAAGTATCTGCGTGGACTCACATAAATAGCTGACGGCCCAGGGCCATAAAAATCACTTCTGTACACTGGCATTTGGATGCTTAGATTGGTCTCCCGACCAAGGGATTCGCTCTGCACCAGCACCCCCAAAGTCTCTATACCAGGTAGGGTTGCTTCCCTGAAGAGATGGCCACTGTTCCACTGAGAACTCCTCTGAGATTCCCCAAGGGTCTTGCTGGTTAGGCTTTATTGTGTTGACCCTATTGTTTGACATCCAGGCTGTGCTTCTCTGATCTAGTTTCTAATATTGTTGTTGTCTTGGTAATGCAGTGATGGAGCATGATATCAATTCAAAATGCCCTTACTGAGTAAGGAGCTGTGCATCCTCTGTAGTTACTGCTTCCCTTGTCACATCACCTGCTAATGGTGAATATGGAACCCTCTTTTCCTGAATTTATTTTTTTAGTTAAAAAAATTTTTTTGGCCATGCTGCATGGGATGCAGGATCTTAGTTTCCCAACAGAGGATCAGACCTGCACCCCCTGCAGTGGAAGCATGGAGTCTTAACCACTGGACCTCCAGGGAACCCCCTGGAACCCTCTCTAAAAATGGATGCCTCTGAGAGTGTGAGTCTGATTGTGTGGAGGTCTGATGAGGAGTTATCATCCCTTTCTCAGAGCTTGAGCAGACCGTATCGTTAAAATTACTTTAGGGATCATGGTCCAGTGGTTATTACTCTGTCCTTTCACTGCTGGGACCCAGGTTCAATCCCTGGTGAAGGAACTAAGAGCCTGCAAGCTTTGCAGTACAGCCAAAAATAAATAAAAATTTAAAAATAAATAAAACAATTTGAAACAAAGTGGAGAATTTGATATCCACTCTCTTTGTCTCCCAGGACTCATATAGTAGGAGATTTTTCACATGGGAGTGAACAAACTAGAGGGAACCTGAAGAAATATTATGTGACCCAAATATATTCCATGTTAAGGCTTCTGACCACCTCTTCTTCATTAAAATGGAGTACTTCTGTCGTTTTGAAAGCTTGAATACTGGTATCTCACCATCTAAATTTTAGGAGGCCTGTGAATCACTGTAGGAATCACTGATACGTTACAGGTCTAAGTGATGTGTCTCTATGTCATTGTAGTTAGGGTCTAAAATGCTGATATATACAGGGACAGGAAGGTGATACGAATGTTCAGTGTAGGCTGGATTTAAGAAGATAGAATGGTTAGATCATGGCAAACTGGAGGACATGAAAACTTCTAAAGTACTGTAGGGCTGAATGAACCAGGTCTGCAGGCCGATTCAGCCTCTGGACTACTGCTCTGCTCGGCAGTTGTAGAGCTTCACCATCTGACTCAATCCACCAGGCTGGATTTCCTCACTGGCAACCTGCCCAGTCTTTTCCTGCAGAGCGTTGGGCTTGGAGCTCTCCAAGGCCCAGCCCAAGAAAATTTCATGGCCGTTGAGCCTTCTCCATGTCACAGCAAAGAAAGGAGCTACTTTGGCTGTGAAGTGTGTCCATCTCATATAGGCAAAGTGATTCGTTGGGAGAACACAGCTTTTGTGTCCAAGGACTTCTGGAGAGGCATCAGACAAAGCAGCCTTGATTAAGCCGCTCTGTGCTCAGAGTGCCCATTTCAGGATGCAACAGGAAGAACCCACCAAAGGAACCCCCATCTTATCTGGCCTTGTCACTCCCAAGGCAGCTAAATGCCAAGGTTGATCTGGATGGTCTTGGGCAATGGGGTGAAAACAGGGGACAGCAGTCATATCTTGATATACCTGGTCTATGATATTGACCTCCTTGGCCCAAGGATGCTTTCTGAAATATCAGGCAGTTAGCTACTTCCTAACTCATCCTAGGCTGGGACAGTGTGAGAGTTGTCCTCCCTTTTTCTGTTGACACTCTATTGACTTTCTGAACATCCTGGAATTTATAATGCCTTCCCTTTTTTCTAAACATCTTTTAATCACTCTCCTTTTCATCAGCTCTCTTGGTGCTAAGTGGGTCATAATGTCTGCAAATACTCAGCACAGGGACCGGCATGTAGAAAGTGCTCAGTAAATACTAGTTTTCATCGTCATTGGCACCATCATCATCACCATGATAACTTGTCATCTCCCCAGCAGATATGGAAACTTGGTTTCCTTGAACCTTACACTTGGTTGTGTACCTCCACCATCCCCACCCTGACGTAAAGGAAAATGGCCCACACATAGATAACCCACTGTGTCAGACCTTGCACTTCACACGGTCCTCAGCTGACTCCTGTGTGTTACTGTCCGGGAGAACCACTCTAGACACCGCAGTGAAGCACAGAGACAGCAAATCCTTGTGGACTTGCTAGCTCAGCAGTACTTTGGGACAGTCTCTGGGTGGAGGCTATGGAGAGGTGTGCCTTTTCACATTATGATGGGGTGGTTGTATGATGGGGTGGTTTTGACCACACTGAGAATCTGATCCTGAAGGCTTTGTCCCCTGGCTGCGACTTTAACTCCAGCCAAGTACTGGACTCCTTATTCACCCACCCCCACCACTCACCATCGACCGTCTGGTCATGCGAACCCTGTTGCTGAGAAGGGGAATCCCTTGTTAGAGCGCAGACAGCTTTTGTGCATCAGGGAGCCCATGCAAATAGTAATAATGTAGAGCTTTGAAGGTAGGGCGTGTATAGATATAAAAATGAGGGCAGTCTGTGAAGATTTGGGGACACTGGTAGGTGATGAGAAGGGAGGGATAACCAAACCTTCTTCACTGTTGTTGACTGAGTATTGCCTGCTCCTTGGAAACACTTTTTTCTTTTTAAGATTTTTTTGATGCGCACTGTTTTTTAAGGTCTGTATTGAGTTTGTTACATTATTGCTTCTGTGGATTTTTTTAAAATGTTTTTCAGGTTTTTGGCCACAAAGCATATGGGATCTTAGCTCCCCGACCGAGGATCAAACCCGTACCCCCTGACTGCCAGGGAAATCTCTCCTAGGAAATATTTCAGAAAATGGAAAAACTGATGCCATGCTCCCATGGTGGCTTATTGTTTGGACTGGAAGTTACTAAGGTGGTGAGGAGAAAATGGCCACAGCATCTTAGAGATGAAATCCTAGCTTCGTATCAAATTCATTTAGTTTAGAAAGTGAATTAAATAAAAGCCTTTTCAGCCCTTCAAAGCGCTCACCTCTATTTTGAGGGTAACGTGGTCTAGTATTTTATCAATTGGTGATTGTGGTGCTTTTTTCTGTTTTCTAAAGTACTTTCAGTTGGAGCCCTGGATACCTAGTGGCCTGGGATTCCTAGGGCTGCAGGAGACTCAGAAGTGGAGCTGTATACTTAACGATGACTCTCTCTTGGGTTGTTGGTTTTTTTTTTCCCCACCTTTTCCTGCCACTGTTGGAGAACTGAGCTTGGAGTTCTGGACTCCAGTCCCCTCCCTCATCCACCCAGTTGAGTTATTGTCACGGTGTCTGGTAGCCTGCTACATGATGTTTCTACATCCCCAAAACTGTGAATGTGATCTTTTTTTAGGGAAAAAAATGGGTCTTTGCAGATGTAAATTTTTAAGGATATTGAGATGAATTCATCCTGGATTTTCAGGTGGACCCTGAATCCAATGACAAGTGTCCTTATAAGAGACACACAGAAGAGAGATGCAGAAAGAGGGGAGGGCCGTGTGAAGATGAAGGCAGAGATTGGAGTTATGCAGCCACAGGCCAAGGGACCACAGAACCATCACAAGCTGGAAGAGGCAGGAAGGATTCTCCCCCTGGAGGCTTCAGAGAGGGCACGGCCCTGCCTACATCATGGTTTTGGACCTCTGGCCTCTGTAGCTGTGAGAGAATAAATCTCTGTTGTTTTAAGTCACCAAGTTTGTGGTAGTTTATTATGGCAGTGTTAGCAAACTGGTAACAGTGTCCAGCCTAACCTTGATTCAGAAGTGCCTGGGAACTTAGGAAAAATCAGTTCCTGGGGTCTTACCCCCTGGCTGTTCTGATTCAGTCTGGGGTAGCACCAAGAAACTAAATTTTTAGTTAAGAGCCACCAGGTGATCCTGACACATCCAGTCACCTCTCAGTATTGGTATTGATCAAGTTCCTTCTTCTGCCCTATTTCTTTTTCATCTCTCTCATCTGCTTTCCTTGGGCATCATCCATGCTCATGTGTGCAGCCAGCTTGTATGTCAATGCGATGCATGGCTGCATCTTCAGCCCGGCTTCCTCTTAGCATCAAAGTCCATTGTGGATCAAAGTCCACTGTGGAGGCGTCCTGCTTGAAAGTGCCAGCTGCGTCTCCCACAGGCTCCTCAGAGAGCACACTGACTTAATTCTTCTTCTGCCAGACCGTCCCTCTGGTCTGGTTCCCCCTTTCTCTCTCCTTGAGTTTATAACTAGTTGATTCTTCCATTCAAATAGCTTTTACTTATTTCTCTCTTTGCCATCCCCAGCTGTCTCCTTGCCTTCTTTCCAGCCCCCTCCAGACATCCTTCTCATCAAACTACTCCCAGAATGACCTGTCTGCATATTTGTCTAAATGATTCCTGCTTCAGATCTTTTAAAGGACTCACCATTGTCCTGGGTGCACATTAGAATCACCTGGAGAGTTTTTCCTTTTTACCCAAGACCAAATGAATTAGAATCTTGAGATGGAGCCTGAGTGTTTGTGTTCTCAAGTTCCCATAGGTGATTCCAGTATGCAGGTAAGGTTTCTCTACCAGGCTAGAGGGTCAGATCCAAGGCCCTCCCGATGCCTTCTTCATGACCAGGTCCCTGCCAGTCTCTCTGTCTCCGTCCGCCATCCGGCCCTGCCCAGCGTCTGTGGAGCAGACGTCCCACCTCTTTGTGTGCTTCGTCACTAAGTCGTGTCTGTCCCTTTGCAACCCGCAGACTGTAGCCCGCCAGGCTCTCTGGCCATGGGATTTCCCAGGCAAGAATACTGGAGTGGGTTGCCATGCGCTTCTGCAGGGGATCTTTCCAATCCAGGGATCCAGCCCGTGTCTCTTGCATCTCCTGCATTGGCAGGCAGATTCGTTAACACTGAGCCGTGTGGGAAACCCCACCTCTTTGCCATTCTCCAAATGTGTCATTCTGTTTCCTGCTCCTTTGCCTTTGCCTGACCTCTTATTAGAATAGCATGTGTTTTTTCTTCTTGGATCCCAGAGAAAGTCTCCCTGTCTCTCAAGACTCGGTTCCACCTCGTCTTCCCTGACTATCTTTCCCCAAACTCAGTGTAAAGCTGCCTCCTTCAAAGCCCTGGGCATGCTCATTAGAGCACTTCCATCATCACGGAGGAGCTGTTTGTCTGCATGTCTGTGTCCTCCATTGGACTGTGGGCTCCAGGAGCTTCCTGAAAAGAAATAAATGATTAAATAAGGCCCAGGAGATGAAATCATTCTTCTGCTTCTCTGAATCATGGTCTCCACACTGCGTTATGGTACATCAGGCACTTTTTAGAAAACAAAAGTCTACTTAAGGGACTTCCCTGGTGGTTCAGTGGCTCAAACCACACTCCCAGAGCAGGGGGCCCAAGTTTGATCCCTGGTTAGGAAACTAGATCCCACATTCAGCAACTGAGAGTTCACATGCCACAACTGAAAAAACCCTATGTGCCACAAAAAAGGTAGAAGATCCCTAGTGCATAGTCCTGGTGCAACCAAATAAATATTAAAAAAAAAAAACAAAACTCTACTTGGTTTTAGTGAATATAATGAAGTTGTAGCAGTAGAAGCAGTAGTATATAATACCATTAAGTGAAAACCTAGTAAAGGCTAGTCAAATCTAGTCAAAACTATGGTTTTTCCAGTAGCCATGTATGGATCTGAGAGTTGGACCATAAGGAAGGATGAGTGCCGAAGAATTGATACTTACAAACTGTGGTGTTGCAGAAGACTCTTGAGTGTCCCTTGGACTGTGAGGAGATCAAACCAGTCAATCCTAAAGGAAATTAGTCTTGAATATTTTTTGGAAGAACTGATGCTGAAGCTGAAACTTCAATATTTTGCCCACCTAATGTGAAGAACTGACTCATTGGAAGAGACCCTGATGTTGGGAATGGTTGAAGGCAATCAGAGAAGGGGACGACAGAGGATGAGATGGTTGGATGACATCACCGACTTGATGGACATGAGTTTGAGTAAGCTTCAGGAGTTGGTGATGGACAGGGAAGCTTGGCCTGCTACAGTCCATGGGGTTGCAAAGAGTTGGACACGACTGAGTGACTGAACTGAACTGAAGTGAACACCTGCTAGCTGAGGTCTCTGTAATCGTTGCCTCATTTAACTATCAGGATAATCATCTCAGGCATCATTCCTATTTTATAGAATGAATTAAATAAAGCACTATGTGGTCAAGTCATGCAGAATGGCAGAGAATATGAAGTAAAATGCATAAATGATCAGCTAGTCAGCAGTATGTCTGTGGTATATATAGGCTGAACAGGAAAAACCCATTTTTTTTGGTAAAAATAGCTAATGATGTGTAGTTTTTTTGAATGGCAACTACACATTTGACACTGAATTTGGCCTACAGAGATACACAGCTACTAAACATATCAATCAGAAGATGAGATGGTGGTTTATATTTACTAATATTTAGAATCACATAAATACAGTCTTCCTTTTAAGTATGCTAGAGGGAATTTGATCCGGAGTCCCACAATCAGGGTTGAAAAACCCAACCTTGTCAACTATAAGCCATGTGGTGTTGTGATTTTGGTTTAATTTTTCTGAGCTTTAGCATCATCATCTTTGAAATGGAAATATTATTTCACAGTCCACAGGGGTGTTGTGAGAAAGGAGATCAGATGTGTGCAGAAGTGCTTAGTAAAAGTCATTGTTGTTTAGTTGCTAAGTCGTGTCTGACTCTTTGCAACCCTATAGACTGTAGCCCCGCCAGACTCCTCTGTTTATGGGATTCTCCAGGCAAGAATACTGGAGTGGGTTGCCATTTCCTTCTCCAGGGGATCTTCCTGACCCAGGGATCCAGCCCATGTCTCCTGCTTGGCAGGCAGATTCTTTACCACTGAGCCACCAGGGAAGCCCACTTTGTAAATGGTAGAGGGCTAAACAGGACTAAGATGAGGTGTTCTTTCTTTTTGTTCTGTGTTTGTTGATCAAGAAAGTTTCCAGAAAGTTGGCATTTGGAAAGACGCAGGATGGGGAAGGCAGTGTTTTTCCGGGTGAGCAGATACGGACACTGCAACAATTACAGGCTGGCTATATTCTCCGAAGCAACAGGATCCGAGGATGCTGGGATGGGAGCCCCTGAAAAACAAGTGGCCTGAGCTAGTCGGGATGAGGGAATGAAAAGAATGTTTGGAAAATTAGTCTTGCTGTGCTTGTTGATACAATGGAGCTGCTGCTGCTGCTGCTGCCAAGTCGCTTCAGTCGTGTCCGGCTCTGTGCGACCCCATAGACGGCAGCCCACCAGGCTCTCCCATCCCTGGGGTTCTCCAGGCAAGAACACTGGAGTGGGTTGTCATTTCCTTCTCCAATGCATGAAAGGGAAAAGAGAGAGTGAAGTCACTCAGTTGCGTCTGACTCTTAGCGACCCCATGGACTGCAGGCTACCAGGCTCCTCCGTCCATGGGATTTTCCAGACAAGAGTACTGGAGTGGGGTGCCAGTGCTTTCTCCAGCAATGGAGCTGAGAGAATGCCTATAACCAAGGACCAGCCGGGAACCACAGATCAGCTCCAGGGCCTTGCCATCGTGTTCTTTAGCTCATAGTCTGTTCCCAACAACTTTACCCCCAGCAACCCTGGAGTTTTACGGTCTCAGGGTAAAAGCTCAGTTACCCTGAGGTGCCAGTGTCTCCCTCCAAACATATTAGGGTGTTAACACACCGGAGCTTCTCTCCGCAGAGTCAGGGTCGCTTCCTGATAGCGCGGCTGTAGCCTTCCTTCCTCCTTTAGATGAAACTGAGCTTTATCTTTTTTAATTCTAATAAATTGAAGAATATTTTCTAAGTCTTCCTCAGTATAATAGTCCTGATGTTAAAATTAAGTCTGAGTGGGTAAAAAGAATGATCACATTCTGCCAGCCTTTGGAGGAGAGCAGAGGAGAGCGCCTTTTTTCACGACTTTACCACCCTAGACTTACCTGGAAGTTTCTGAAGGAGGAGTCAGCATATCGTGTTTAAGGAATCAGTAGGTATATTTTCAGATAGCATTGTCTTTCTGAAATATTCCAACAGACTAGAAATATGGACCAAAGGAACACAACTACATTTCACGAGAATGAGTGAATTTTTGAAAGAAAAGAAAGAAAGATAATGCTAAGTCGTATCTGACTCTTGCAACCCCATGAACTGTAGCCCGCCAGGCTCCTCTGTCCAGGGGATTCTCCAGGCAAGAATACTGGAGTGGGTTGCCACTTCCTTCTCCAGGGGATCTTCCTGACCCAGGAGTAGAACTCAGGTCTCCCGCATTGTAGGTAGATTCTTTACCAGCTGAGCTACATGGAAAGCCTACGTGAATTTTTGAGGATCAGTTTAAAAATTCAGCCTTGGAAGTTGGGAAGCCGAGGAAGAAGAAGAACACAAAGGCAGAAAGGAGAACTCCATGCCAAAAAGAGAGTCTGAATGTTATAAATAAAATCAATTATCACACACTTACTATTTGCTATGTACTTGCCCTGGCTGGGTGCCCGTGTGTGTGTGTGTGTGTGTGTGTGTGTGAAGTTGCTTCAGTCACAGCTGACTCTTTGCAACCCCGTGGACTGTAGCCCACCAGGCTCCTCTGTCCATGGGGTTCTCCAGGCAAGAGTACTAGAGTGGGTTGCCATTTCCTTCTCCAGGGGATCTTTCCAACTCAGGGATCAAACTCGCATCTCTTACATCTCCTGCGTTGGCAAGTGGGTTCTTCACCACTAGCACCACCTGGTACTCTCATTGAATCCCCCCAGCAGCCCACGAGGTCTGTATGATTTGCTCCAGTTAATATGTGAAGAGACTGAGGCTGAGGGAAGTCAAGTACACGCTAAGGTCCTGTGTCAGTGAGCAGGTCTGGCTGCTGCCAGTTGAGGAGTATGGTGATATGCTTAAGGTGTATGGAGCCAGAAATCTGGAAACCTGTTTTAGTGATACCATGAGACCTTACGCAAGTCATTCTACTTCTCTGTGCCTCTATTTTCTCATATCTAAAATGAGAGGGTTGGACCAAACTGTCTAAAGTTCCGTGTCTATAAAATTCTCTTTGCTGGGGCCCAGTTGAAGGAGCTGGAGATGTTTAGCTCTGGGAGGGGACGTGCAAACCGTCCAAGGGCTGCCGCATGCAGAGGTCACAGTTGAGGGTTTCGTGTGAGGACTGCTCCTCTAAGGAGGAAATCCCCACACTGGGGGGGGGGTGGTCCCCACCCCTCGTCTGAAGAATCTTGAGAATCCATCTGGAGCAAATGAAGAAGGAGTTAGAAGGCAGACTCCACTAAGAAGCTTGTTCTCTGCTTTTTGTTATCTAAAACACCCAAGGTCTATTTATTTTGAAATGAAATTCTTTCATCTGCCCATTTTGAGAAAGGTTTTGGGGACTGGATCCCCAGTGACTTAGGACCTAAGAGCATCTCTTGGAGTGGACTCAGCACCATCTTGTGGACCTGGTACTGGGAACTGGGAATGTACTCGTCATCAAGTGGAAAAGAACTTCAGGACACAATCATGAAACAGTTGCTGCCTTGGGAAAGGCTCCTCACGGGTCATGAGGGACTGATCCCTTAGACAAACTGCCTGCTCTCAGCATGAGGGTCTGCCTTGGGGAATTTACTTTTATGTCTCTAACCCTGTTACTATGCCCTTGACACCTGGGAGAGTAGAGTGGGCAGGTTCAGTGACACAGTAAGCCAGACCTTCCAAGGTGTTGTGGTACAGCTCCTGGGGTCCTATTTCCTAGCAGGGTAGGAGGCATCAGTACAGAGGCCTCAGGAAGGAGCCCCAGGCCCCTTCCCTCTGGCCTCCCTCTCCCATATCCTGTGTCCAGCCCCACCTCTCCTGCTCCAGGACTCTGCTTTGTCCCCTCTCCTTCTTGCTGGCCTTGATTGCCACTCAGAGCATCACTTGCCCTGTTGTGCTTCAAGGCCCCCTTCTCCACAAGTTGAGGATGGAACAGATTGAAGGTGTATAGGGAACGGAGCACTGGGGCTGAAAAATGCTTTGCCTTCCCCAGCCCTGACTCCTAATAATGGTGAGACTAGCCATCTGGTTGTTCTTGGTATTGCTGTATGTGAAGAAACTGAGTGATAGTCTTATTCAGAGCTAAGATGACGGTTGAGAGCAGTGTTGCTCAATGCCTTTACCAGGCTGAAAAGAGCGACCTGTGGCCCTAAAAGAGGCCACTCGGGGGGTAGCAGCTGTCCCCGGTTGTTGAGAACCCACCCTCTTTTTCTCTGCTTATTCTTCATAGCTGGGTTGGTAGAAATATGTGTAATAGGCATGTAGGGCTCCCCCAAATAATAGAATCACTGATTTTGCACCTGTTAACACATAGTTACTGGCTTTATTGATACTATATTATGATACATGTACCTGTTCTTTCAAAGTGTTCTTTTAATTACATTACTATACCCATATTAACAGACTTCCCTGGTGGCTCAGACAGTAAAGAATCTGCCTGTAATTCAGGAGACCCAGGTTCTATCCCTAGGTCAGGAAGATCCCCTGGAGAAGGAAATGGCAACCCACTCCAGTATTCTTGCCTGGAGAATTCCATGAACAGAGGAGCCTGGTGGGCTACAGTCCATGGGGTCACAAAGAGTTGGACAAGACTGAGCGACTAACACACAATATGTTACCCACAGTCCCTTATTTTGCTGAGTATTTATTTTTGTACTTCCTTTCCACAAGTATGTTTTTCTAACTTCCCTTCTTTTGGGGTCAGCCTGACCTGAGTCCCATAACTCCTGCCTGTCCAGCCCGCCAGAGCTAAGTTGCCCAGGCTCCCTGGAAGCCCTTGAAGCCAGGGACTCTCCAGGCCACTCATTGCTCCACTTCAGCCCCAGGGAAATCCCCACTTACAAAATGACCCCCTGCTTCCAACACCCTTTCAACCAACAGGCGTTAAATTGGTTGCTATTATCATAATGAGATGAGCTAAAGAAAAGAGTTGCTGGGACTGTTTTGTTTTCTGGAATTTTCATGGAAAATTATCAGGGTGTAAAAGAGCAATAGACTGAGATACTACGGTTTATCTGGATTGTCCCTTCTAATCCTATTAAGAACTAAGTTGCACTATTTTATCCATTTTATAGATTAAAAAAAAAAAAGCCCAAGTCTTGAAATGCTAATTAACTTGTTTAAATTCATACAGCTACTAAGTGGCAGGACTGGAGTTTGAGCCCAGGAGTGTGTAAGCAGGGGCTCTGCTCTGCCCTCTGAGGATAAAGATGACTCCACAGGGGAAGAAAGGACAGCTCGGGGACCGAGAAAAAGAAAGCTTGGAACAACTGGCTCGTTCTGACAGTTGTCAAAAATTTTAATCAGGGAATTCAATAGCAGCTTGAACCAAAATCCAGAATCAGCACATAAATGTGCAAAACCCCAGATCAAACCCAGATTTTCAAAAAAAATTTCACTGAATCAGCCACAACCTAATGAATCCATTAAACTGAGACATAAACTAAAAAGACTTTTAAATGAAAAATCCAGAACATCAAAGTGTTCTCTAAAATAAATCATAACCAAACTGCTGTTATTAGGTTCCTAGTTTAAAGTGAGAGAGAGGAGGTCTTAAGACTTTACCCTTGCAAAAATCCCCTCGGTGTGAGGGCAGAGGAGCAAGTGTGGTCTGCCAAGAGACTAAAGAGATAGGAGAGATGATGAAGCAGAACACAGGGAAGGAAGGCTTTCTTATGAAATAAAAGCATCTCACCATATAAAACAAGCACATGGGACTTCCCCTACAGTCCAGTGGTTAAAACTCCATGCTTCCACTGCAGGGGATGTGGGTTCAATCCCTGGTTGAAGAACTTAGATCCTATGTGCCAAATGGCCAAAAAATAAAAATAAAACAAGCACATGATCCAATAAACGACCAGTACCAGGCCTTGTTTTTATAACCAAAAGTTTAGGGACCTTCTGACTTAAAAAGACAAGTGCACACAAAATAAATGTATAGATTATTTGTCTTAAACACATTATTTTAGTTTCCTTCCTATCGAGCTTTTACTAATTGCTAAAAAAAATTGCTAACAGCCAACTTAAATAATTTTTATTTAAGATCCCAATGCTTTCTTCCATAGGTTTAGAAGTGCTAACATATGATGCAACTAAAGAAAAGAAAATCATTTTGATGATACTTGCAACTCAACACCCACATATGGGCTAAGGCTCAGATGTAATAGCTGCTTTTGGCATTAGGAAGATGATTAGTTGATGAGCCCCTCTCGGGTGGTAAACACTGTGAGGAGGACTGAGGAACTCCGGGTACACAATGAAGTAGAGTATTTGCCCCGACCATTGAAGAATTTCACGTTCCCTGTATTTGGGGCCTGTGGTCAAGACTTGGTAATACTTGCTCCTACTGGTATTTACCACTAATAATAATTAATTGGTAATAGTTATACTAATAATAGCTATTGTTTATTAAGCTTGACTTTCTGCCAGACATTAAGCCAACCACTTCATGGTTACTGTCATTTAATCTTCATTTTAACCTGATAAGATGCTATTATTAGCTCCACGTTGCACATGAAGAAGCTGAGGTGCAGAGTAAGAAGCTTGCCCAAGGTCATATCCAGAACGTGATGAGAGCCAGACTTGACACCAGAGTTCAGGTTCTTAGCCACATTGCCAGACTGGACATGGTCTGCGGTATCCCACATTATTTTTCAGAAGAGCCCTGCTTCATGAGTGGACTAATACAGTGCCCAGGGGTCCCTCAGCTCTCTTAGTCAGTAGCTTTAACTGCCCCCCTATGCCCCTTCTGTGCCCACTTCTTGTGGTAGCCGCTTGTGTTATACCCAATAACTGGAGGGTGGTAGACATTTGATAAATATTACCTTGAAATGGAAGTGTACCAAAATGATAATGTTTATTTAATAGTGTCATCTATTACTTTGATGACTTTTTTAAAATGACATTTAAAAAAAAAAACTAAAAAAAATTTTAAAAACTACTTATTTATTTAGCTGCCCCAGGTCTTAGTTGTGACATGCAGGGTCTTTGATCTTTGTGGCAGCATTTGAACTCTTAGTTGCAGCATGTGGGATCTATTTCCCCAAACCGGGATCAAGCCTGGGCCCCCTGCATTGGGAGCATGCGGTCTGAGCCACTGGACCACCAGGGAAGCCCCTGAAGCTTACATTTTTTAAAGAGAATAAATTAAAAGTAGAAATTTATGGAAATTTCTGAATTACCTGAAGTGTTCACTCCAGGGCCATCTGATAATCTGTATAGAATCATTGTGCATATGGGGGATACAGCCCCTCTGGCAGGGGGATGCAGCCCTTAGTAGGGTACCTGCCTGGGGCCAAGCAAACTGTGGGCAGGCTATGAGCCCCCCAAGACCCCCACCCCACAGCATCCCATAGGGCATAACCTGTCCCCTTGTGGGTGATGCCCCGCTCACATCCAGGCTACCGATTGCTAAGCGCCCACACAGTGGTTGGTAGGCTGGGGTCATGAGCATAGGAGCTTTTGATACCAGCAAAGAACTTCTGATACCAGGAAAAGCTAAGTGCTTCATTTTTTGGTGCTCCAAACGTAGAGTGGAGAGTGTAGTTTTTGAGTCATCCTGCTCAGGTTTTAATCCCAGCTTTGCTGCTCACTGACTAAATGACCTTGGTCAAATTACACAGCCTCTCTCGTCTCAGTTGTCTCATTTTCGAAATAAGGTTGCCGTGAGGCTGCATCAGGACGGTGTGTACGGAGTGTGTAGAGCACTGCTGGGCCCAGGGACGTGCCCGTGTGGCGTGGGGCACAGCATGCGGCTGGCGTGTCTAGGCGAGCTTCCTCCTGTCCCATGAATGAGTGGGGGACGCTGACGCACGTGCGCTGGGATGTCAGTGTCGCTTTAAAGCAGCTCTCAGGGAGGCTGCCCAGAGGGCCTCCAACACACACAGGAGACAGTGACCTGATTCTTCAGAGGGTAGTTAGAAGTCGTGGGCCAGCTTGTGTGCACAGCACACCTGGGTAACTTTCAGCAGGATGCAACACACCCGCCTACCCAGATCCTGTTCCCGAAACAGATTCAGTGTCAGCAGTGTCACCTGGCTCCTGTTCTTTTTGAGATTCCACAGGTGAGTCCGATGGACAGTTCTGCAGAGGACCACCACTGTAAGCTCACATTATAATGCCCCTTCCATCTTACTGCTGGTTGCCTGATGGGCAGAGAGGGCTTGTGTATGCTTTTGGGGGTGGGTCACAGATAGGTGCCAGGAAACACAATCAGCCACGGTTATAGGACCCAGAAGCAGGCCACAGACTCAGCTGTGCTTCACTTAGCCCAGACCCTTCTTCTGATCAGCATATCATGAGAGAAGGCTGAGTGAGGGAAACGACCTTGGAAGGAACTGAAAAGTGGTTACAGAAAGTGGACACCCCTGGGAGTGCTTGCAGGGAGCAGAGATATGGAAATGGAGTCTTTATAAACACCCAACGCTGGAACTTTATGTGCACCCCCGTGTTGATAACTTTCAATTTTTAGCTTTTTTTTTTTTTTAAGTTCACTTTTAAAAGTTTGTTGCTAGTTTGTCCAAGCACTCAGGAGACAAAGGTCAAATGCTTAGGGCTTAAAGACAAAATTCAACTGAGTACATTTTAAAGATCTTAGTGGCTTTATTTAGTGATTCATGAGTCAGGCAGCATCCAATTTAGCAGACAGAATGGAGCTCCAAAGAGTTACACAAGGTGAGAGGTTTTATTGGCAGAAGGGAACAGAACAAGGAAATTATACTAGGCAAAAAGGTGGGTTGATTATTACAAGGTTCCTTTCCTTATAGGGCGTGACAGGGATTGTCAGGCAGATTACCTAACTAATGCTTATCAGTCTATTCCAGATTTAAGCTGATATCTAGTTTAGGATTGCATTGCAGAGAGAGCCAAAACTCTTAAGTAAGTTCCAGTTTGATGACATGGGGCATGGCATAAGCAGCTCCATTTTGGGCCTGTTGTTTTGTCTTTAACAGAACAAGGCATGTCATTAGAGCTTAAAGAAATACTCTTTTCCTTTCTTTGAGCCAAAGCAATAATAGTAAGCAATTTTTTGGTGCTTCAGAGCAGTGTTTCATTGTTTTAACTTGTGTGAGCAGTAATAACTGTGGCAGTGGACAGCCCTCGCTTGTCTATCCAGCTCCAGTTTTAGACCAGCAGAGTTGATTTTGTGTGTGTGTGTTTTGTTTTTCCTTTTACAGTGTCAGACTTTTTGATTTTTTAATGTTCAACCTTTTAGTATCGGTGACAAGTAGTAGGGCAGTTCGTGTCGACCTAACTCTGGATCCAGAAAGCCTGGTTAACAGTGCCAGGTATGATGGGCTCTAGAGAGCTTATTGTCTGGGTGTTTTTTGTTTTTTCATTTACTTCATAAAAGTTTATCAGTGTGTTATGTGCTAAATGTGGTGCTGAGAGCTAGAGGAAGCTGTGGTAGATAGTGGTAAATAGTTTCAGCCTTCACAGAATTCATACTCTTGTGGTAAAGCACACATTTATCAAATAATACATAAGTACAACCATAGTGCGTGTGTGCATGCTAAGTCGTTTCAGCTGTGTCTGATTCTTGGTGAGCCTATGTACTGTAGCCCTCCAGGCTCCTCTGTCCATGGGATTCTCCCAAGAATATGGGAGTGGGTTGCCATGCCATCCTCCAGGGGATCTTCCCTACCCAGGGATCAAGAACGTGTTTCCTGCGTTGCAGGACGGTTCTTTACCACTAGCTCCACCTGGGAAGCTTATAACCATAGTATATACTCTGAAAGAAGAGTATGCTGAAGAATATAGCACAGGTAAACCTGATTGAGGGGTAATGGGTTATTGGATGGAGACCAGGATAGGCTGCTGCCTGGGCTGAAAAGGGATTCTTGGCTTCAGAAGCCACATGTGCAAAGGCCCCAAGATGGGAAGATCCTCGGCATATTCAAGGAACAGAAGGAGGGCTGGTGAGGGTTAGAGTGGCAGGAAATGAGGTAAAATCACAGAGACCTTCTAAGCCTTAGTAAAGATACTGGAATTTGGGTTCAGGGTTCTAAGGAGCCTCACTAACTGTGTCTCAGCTCCATGTTGGCCAGGAGATTCTTTTCACTGTCATGGAAAGGCTCCCTCCCAAAGGCGGCCCCATCCCACAGCTTCTCTTCTCCTAACCCTCCCCTGGTGCTTCATCGCCTTGGGTCTCATGCTTTATCCCGACTGATAGGTCCCCAGCCTGAGTCTCATGATCCCTGAGATTGTATCATCCACAGGTCTGTAATGAAAGGAAAAGTCTAAATACTCAAGTGGGGGGTGGCGGGAGGCACATGAAATCTCATCTTCCTGATGGATTCAGTCCACATCCTTGGACTGAATTGGCAACAAACTTTTAAAAATCGACTTTTTTTTTTAATACTAAAAATCTTAAGTTGGCTACCTGTGAGTGTAGTGTAAAAGCCTTGGCTGTTTAGTAAATTCTGGGCTGGGGGGCAGACACTGACTGACTGTGTGTTCCGCTGGCACCTTGAAATTGCCTCGTGTCCCGTTACAGTACACCCGGGGAAGCCGTGACAGGTCCCAGGCCTGAGGCTCATCCTCTGGCAATGCGCGGGTTGCCCTGGTAACTACCATCCATGGTCACGGGTCGGCTTGCTGAGCTCCAGTCCTCAGCTGGGTTTTCAGGGGACCCCTGTGGCACACTCTGCTTCATGTCAGGCTGCGTTTTTCAGTGACTTCTGGGTGTGGGGCCCAGGCTACCCCCCGGCCAGCCCTAGCTCTTGGAGTCCACCCGGCTCTGCTCCCTGCCTCGGGTTTTTCAGGGGTGAGCCTGCACCTCCCGCCTGCAGCTTGGACTTGGTGCAGAGCCATCCTGTGCTCGGAGATGGCGAGTCAGCTGCTCCGACTTCCCTCCTGCGCTGTGCCCTGCGCGATGCGGTAGCCTGCAGGGGGCTGGGCACCGCGCGCATCGGCAGTTACCACTCTGCTGTGAGCAAGGCAGAGCCCTGGGTTCCGTTTCCACATCTGTACCGTGGGCCTGAGATTGGCAGCTTCCGTGTGGTGAGCCCTGACTCTGTTCATGCATTTAGCCCTGAGTTGCTAGTGGTGTCTCCATTTTGTGTGTCTGCCTCACGGGATTATGAAGGGGACTAGATAGATTAATATGTGAAGTGTTTTACAACCTGAAATGTATCAGATGAAAGCAGTTTTATTCAAAATTGGTTGGGGAAATTCACGTAGATGAACCTTGTAATTCGAAGTATATACAGTGCCTATCCATACCTAATGCTGATTTAGGGCTGTGTAACTGTTTATAGTACAGATCATTCATTTAGTACATGAATATTTTGAGGACTTGTGATGTATCAGGCACTGTTTTAGGTGCCTAAGATACATCAGTGCAGAGAATCAGAGATTTCTGTCCTTATGATGCTTAAATTTCTAGCAGGCAGATGGACAGTCAATAATGAGTAAATTCTGCAGTGTATGGGGATGCTGTGAGTGATGTGGAAAAGAAAAAGCAGAGCAGATAAGTGGGGCCAGGAGTGTAGGTGGCTCTTTCATCAGGGCGAGTCTCTGCTTTCAAATAGTTTCCAAGTGTCCGCCGTGCCCTGTGGCCTGGAGACACAGCCGTGAACGGGACGAATAAGGTCCTTTCCCTCCTGGAGTTTACTTTCTGGCAGACACAGTGGACAGCAAACAAGCAGGCAAATACTTGTGATAATTGTAGGTTGAAGTATGTAGCGTGAAGGTGATGTGAGGGCAAGTAGAGGCAGGAGCAGATAGAGAGATGGGGTGGGCCCTCAGAGTTGCCATTTGAGTTGAGCCTAAAGCAGGGGTGAGCCAGCCCCCTGGGCAGGACTGGAATTGGACCGGGAGAGTGGCAGTGAAGGGAGGACTGCGTGTGAGCAGAGAGTGGGACCCGTGGACAGTGCAGGGCCTCACAGGCCACAGCGAGGGATCTTCATTCCACCCGAACATCTGGGGACAGCCACTGAAGGGCTCTAGGCAGGGCCTGACTTGATCTCCTTTGTGCAGTTAAAAGACCACCCTACGCATTGCATGCCTAAGTGGTTCTGTTCATAGTCACAGGTGTGCAGGACAGGACGTCCCAGCAGAACTGGGAGTCAGTCCTCAAGCTGATTCTCACCCGTGTTCTTTGAAGCCCTGCCGTGTGCTGAGCGCTGTGTGTGGTGCTTTTCATGTGCATTACCTGGTTCATCCAGGAAGAGTCCATGCAAACTGTGATTCATTGTCTTGCAGGAGTCCCTAGAAAGCTGGGGTGCAGGGAGCTAGGGGTGGAGAACAAGGGTGAAATGGCAGGTGGATTTAGATAGTTTTAACACCATGCAACAGTCGGTCTCTGTCCTTTTTTTTAGGATAACCCATCTTGCAATGAGCAGGAAGCTCATTTTTGCTCAGAAGCCAGAATGCATAATAGTTCTTCCCTCCATCCTCCCTGACAGGTCACAGTCAACCGAGAGGAACGGGGCTATTCAATCAGGTAGGCCTTTAAGAAAATGGTATTTGGCTTTTGAAACCAACTCTAGATCATACGCTCACCCATAAAATGAGAAGTTCCAGGGGTGGGACCCCTGTCCTGGTCATTCTGGTAACTCAGTTCTCACAGCATTCAGAATTTTAAAATTGCTTTTCACATTAGCACCTCTGAATGTCAGTGGAATTTGGTAGGACAAGAAACGGACATAGCACTTCAGGGCTTTAGAGATAAGAGTCTCCAAGTACATTTGCCAGCTTTCTTAAGCAAGCGGGTATCCGGGCAAGCTCAATCGTGAGATGAACCCAAGGGCTACCCACTCTAAACACTGCTGTGTTTCAAAAAGGATAAAAAAAAAAAGAAACAAAGGACCTTTTCCCCCTTTCATCTTTCCAAACAAGCAACCTGAAATATTTAACCAGGCACATTGCATCACTTGTGAATCTGATAATACTTGTTCTCACAATCTATATGCACGCAACTACAAGTCTGGAGACCAAATGTTTACCTTTTCACAACAATATATTCAAGAAAGGTGGCTCAAGCCAAGCTTCCTTCCTGTTGAGTGGACTCCAGCAATTTCCTGATGTTACCTTTTCCAACCACCTGAATTTCAGATGAAAAACAGACCTCCCTTGTCATGCTACACCTTCTTGAATCTGATAGCTTAAATGCATGAAAGTCTGATAAATGTCACTCTTCTCTGCTCCTTTTGGGCTGCATTTAGAAGGCAACGTGAGAGGACTTTCCTTTTCTTAGACGTAGCTGAACTCCATAAAGGGCTTCTGTTTTGTAATCTGTTTCCGAGATCTGATGCATGTGTTTCCAAGACCCCGTCACGTGAGGAGGTCTGACATAGTCACCCAACGTGACTGTGAGAAAAGGCACTGCAAAGATGTGTGTGGGATGTGGACCCGGATCACCGAAGTGGTGTCCTTTGTCAGAACACTTTCCGCAGAGAATAGCAGGTCCACGCAGTAGATTCTACTTCAATATGGGCCTTGCGCTGGCCCCAAATAGACTGTGAATTTGACTTGTGCGTGATTCCAGATCAGTATCCTAATACAGTGTGTTCTTTTTTTAGTTCGGTTTTATTTCTAAGTGTCTTTTTATAGAAGCACGGCAGTAGAAAGAGGAGAAAGTTGCTCCGTTGATTTAGTTTCATTACTATGTACGTTGAGAATTGAGTGGCCAAGGTGCTGCGAGAGGGCTCCTGGCCTTTTCCTCTGATCAGAAGATACAGAAAAATGGGATTCAGTCTGGCCCTGGAGTGTGGCCTTGAGTAAGTGACTTCAAGTTCTCACTAAGAATGCAGACTGGACAGGATTACTTCACTCTCCATCTGTGATGTCTTAAAAAGACTTGCTAATAAAAGTATACCAGATTTTATTAACAAGCTCTATAAAGTTACATAATAGTTACACTGGTTAAACAATTTAAAGAGGTTTTTCAAGATTTTTTTTTTTTTTTGGTTTATGTTGGGAGAGTTAAAATTTTTATGGAAACTCTCATTTTAAGTTTTTGACTTCTCTGTGCTTTAGTAAAGTTGCCTTGTCTACTTGAGGAAGGGAAGATTTAATTCCTGGAAATACTAGGAATTAGCTGCTCAGATCATTGCCAAGAATTGTTTTCAAGTTCAAACCCAGAACAGGTATCCAGGATATAATGGGAGGGGGCTAATTTAGTAGATGAATTTGAATAAACTCTAAGGGCAAACAGAATGGTATGACCAAGCCAGCCTTTGAGACTTGAAGGCAAAGATTCAAGCAATTATAGGTTGTGCAAACAATATAGGCAGCAAATCGAGGAGTAGTTTTTACCTGAGTGTAGTGTGAAGGGACTATTGGCCCAACTGGTTTTACAGCCATGCTCACACTCAAGTGATAGGTAGCAGTCACTTCAGGCTTGGAAAATTAAAGACAGCTGTAGAGCGTGTGTATCTGTGTGACCGTGGGTGTGTCTATCTGTTTCTCTGTGCCTTGGCTTCTCCTGACTCCTGGGTATTTATGCTTTGTATTTTAGCACACTTTGAATCATTTAGTCTTACATGTGATTCATTTTATTGAGTGAAATAATTTCTGAGTCGTCTATTTAAGTATGATTTTGAATATTTTCTTACTGCTTAAAGCAGTGGTTCTCAAACATTTTATTCCCAGGACCCCCTTACATTCTTATAAATCTTTAAAGACCCAAAGAGCTTTTGTTTATCTGAGTTACATTCAAAATTTTAAATGAGAATTTAAAAACTATTTCTTAACTTGCAAAAATTGACTATGGTAAACCCAATTATATGTAAAATGATACGTTTTTATTTTTAAAATAACTATTTTCTAAAGCAAAAATTAGTGAGAAGAGTGGTGTTATTTTTTGCAAATATGGTTGACCCTTGAACAACACAGGAGTTAGATAGAACACAGACTCTGCACTGGGTCAAAAGTCCACAAAATCTCCCTTCCTCCATATCCCTTCCTCCAGTTCTGCATCTGTGGGTTCAGCCAACCATGGATCATGTAGCACTGTAGTACATATTTAGTGAAGAAAATCTGTGTACAAGTGGATCTAAGCAGTTCAAACCTGTACTATTCAAAGGTATACTATATCTTTACTACCTGACTTAATAGAAAGATAGCTGGATTTTCAAATCTGCTTCTGGATTCAGCTGCAATATGTTGTTTTAGTTGAACTATATGAAAAAAATCCAGCCTCACACAGCTAGGTAATTGGAAAAGGGAAGTTTTTTTTTTTTCTTAAATAACCTTTTTAGTTAATTGTGGATATTCTTTGATACTACTCCAGTATCTACCAGTAGGACCTTCTTATAGGTTAATTGCAACATGGAATCCATATCAGTGAACTTTCTGTAGTTTTTTACATGTAAATACATGGCTCTCTCTTATACCTTTTAGCTCATGCATGATTTTTTTTGGTAATATGCATTGGTCATTTGGAAAATATTGGTTACTGAGCCATGTATATCTTCCAAATTCATTACTCAGTATCCAAAAATCATTTTCGTTGACGTCACCACCAACATCATGAGAAAAGTCATTATGTATTGAGGAGTGTTGAGCTCATTGTGGTAGATACAAGTTTTCCAAAATTCTGTTTTTTGCTCCAGTCTGATTTTATTACTGGCAACAAGATGGCTGCTTCCTTGAAATGACAGACTCACTTATTTCATTTTCAAGAAAATGTTTGCCTGAGTACCCATATCTGAATAGCTATGGTTTATCTTATCAGTAATTTTTTTCAAGTAAAAATGATGTTCCATGAAAAAAAAAATTGGTAAGTTTGACTCAGAGCTCTAGGAAACACCAATGCTTTTTCTCAAGGCAGCCATCATTTTTCATCATGCAGCAGAAGTGTTTTGTGTGTCCTTCCGATTTTACACACAGTAGTAGAAAGATGTATATTCAAGGGTCCAGATTTAATAAAATGATTAATTACTCCTTAATCCAAGTGTTATGGAAGTTTTCCCCATCTTTGGTTGTGTACTGTTAGTGCGCATGTTCACACGGTAAAAAAGACACATGACATCTTAGTGTGGTTATGAAAATAGTTTTGACCTCAAGAACTTGCTGAAAGGGTCTTGGGAGACCCAGAGATAAATGAAATATACTTTGAGAACCCTCCAGGTTACAAGGAAGCTAGGGAAAAAAAAAAAGAACAGGAATTTATTTTTATTTTCCTAGTAATTTTGCTTTCTCTCGAGTAGAATTTGGGTTCACCCAGGTCTGATTTTTAAAGCTTTAAATTAGGTAGCTTTCTAAGAACAATATGTTATTTAAGCCATTTGCTGCTCGGGGCCTGAGGAGCCAATGCCTCTGTGCTCACTTACTGTCAGAATCAACAATGCATTGGTACCAAGACTGTCCCTAAACTCACAGAGCAAATAGGAAAGATAGAAATGTGGACAAATGCACAATATTGCATGCGACAATAAAGATTGGAACCCCCCCAAAAAAAAAAAAAAAGATTGGAACCCCAGACTAGAAATTGATGAGGAGGGAGGCTGACCAAAGGAGATGTCACCTGAGATGAGTACATTATAGGAATTGCCAGGCAGAGGAGCTAAGGGTGAAGACAGAAGAGCCTCAAGAGAAAATGCAGTTTTTCTTCTAAAGCTTCCTACAGGCAGAATGTAGAAGTCTTTCTGAGTTATGAGAAGAGGACTCATGTAGGGAGTGCGTGAATTGTGTGTGTTGTGCATATAGTGGAGTGGAGTTGAGGAGCCCAGCGTCGGTGAGGGGCCTTCTGCTTTGTACCTTAATCCACTTCTGTACTGTTTGCATATTTTACCATCAACATAGATTTTTTTTTAAATTTTTTAATACTAGTTAACTCTAAAAGTAAGTGAAGAAGTCATTTTAGGTGGAGTGGGATGAATTGAGAGATTAGAATTAATAGATTTACACTGTTGACATTATGTATAATATATAGGTAACTGATGAGAACCTACTGCACAGCCCAGAGAACTCAGTGCTCTGTGGTGACCTGAAGAGGAAGGAAATCCAGAAAAGAGGGGATAAATGTAAACATACAGCTGGCTCACTTTGCTGAATAGTAGCAGCTAGCACAGCACTGTAAAACGACCATGCTCCAGTAAAAATTAATTTCTAAAAAGAAAAGTCATTATCAATCATCAAAAGCCTCTAAGCGCCCATCCTCACGTAATATGAATGTATCATACAAGGTTGGAATAATGCCGGAGACAAAGGCAGCAGCAGATTCTACATACGCTAATTAGGTAGAATTTCCCAATGGCCCTGCTATGAAGTATAATTATTAAGTATGTTTATCATATATTTATAACATTCTTAAAAGCAGTTTAAATCCTTATGAAGTATACTTTATCTCAGTGTACACATGTAATTATAACTATAATGTAGAATTTTATATTTCGTTTATATAGATATGTATATTTTTTAAAATATATAAATAGAGGAGGACCCTTCATCCTCATTTCCCAGGATATCGTCCCCATGTATACCTGTTTATCTGGCACAGTTGTTAGTTGTACCCCCTTCTGTCTCTCAAGTGTCTTGGTGTTTTAGATGCCGAATTATACATTCACCATATTTATTGTGCTTATAAAATCTGTCTCCACTAGCACCTATTCATATGTTCATATAATTGTAAATCTATTGGTATGTGCATGTGGGTATACATGTATGTGTATTTGTGTGTTTATAAGGTGTATGTTAAAAGCTTTACGGCTAAAAAACAAACTCAGGAAAATAGTAACATAAATCAGATGATCACAGTTATCTAATTACAGATTGATTTATTGGTTTAAAATATTGGTTCACCAAAAATTTTGTAGCAATAACATTTTTCATGCTTATTTATTCCATTCCGGTGATACTGCTGAAAATAATGGATATATTATACGAAACTTGCTTTTTAGTACATGTTTCAGAATATTACATATAAATGTAATCTCATCTGCTTTCCAGCTTCTATTTCTTTTTCTGAAGTCTGTTCTGGGCTTTCCATTGGCAAGAACTCCTAAAGACTTCTGTTTTCACTTACTCTCGATGAAGGAATATAGCGGAGGAGATCACTTTTTTTTTTTTTTTTTTTAAGTCAAAGAATACTATTTTTGGTGGGAATGACTGCCTCCCCCCTGAACTCATTTAAGTCTGAATTCTAATTTTAGGGATATCCTTAAAGTAAGGATGACTGTTCAAAACTCCGGGTCCAATCACCAACCAGACCAGCTGACGGGGCCAGGCTGGGCTCGGTGCTGAGGGAAGCCACTTGGCAGGGAGTGCTTGGAAAGGTGGGGGGGGGAAGGAAGGTGACAGGGACGCAGGGACGCAGCTGCTCGGTCGCCAGGCAGGCAGCAGCCCCACTGTTGTCCAGTCTTCCTGTCTCTCAAGAGAAGATACACTGATTTTTATGTTAAATCTTACTGTTCTTTGACATCAGCTTTTTTTTTTTTTCCCCCCAAAAACATGGTCCAGATGCCACGTGGGGACCAGTGGATCCCCTCTGGTCTTCAGACTTCAGACTCAGTTGCACATTGGACATGTAGAATATGATTTGAAATTGCATCTTCGACAACTGTCACTGCCTTTTCACCTTGCATTTATGGATTTGGATGCTTTGTTCTAAACTGTGACGTGGGCTCCTTGATTACAAGCTTCTTGAGGGCATGAAACTCAACTGTGTCTCATTCTGACTGAACTTCATGTTCCTCAGCTTTGTCTCCTTCAGCAGGCAGAGCTGAAGTCAGTGTCACCTGTCCCCGAAAGGGGGTTTGGCGAGGCTTTCCTGCCTTCCCTCACCCCTGTCCCAGGGCCACTCCCCCCTCTCTTTGTCCCAGCACTCCCGATCCTGCACCTTCGCTGGGAATCTTGGCTTTACAGCATCATGTGAACACGCCTTACCTTCCCTGCTATGCTGCAGACCTTTGGGGGCAGAATTTTTGTTTCTGTAACGGTGCTGGATTTTAGTGTCAGTTCCCAGACCTGGTTCTGGTTGGTTGATAAAAACCATGTGAATATCCTCTGAGACGATTTTCCAGTGTTTACTCGTGTGCCTTTCAAATTTGTTATCACAGGGACAAATAGGATGTTCCTTATTCGCTAAATAAGGTACAAAAATATATATAGGTTCCAGGGTCTTACCCCAGCTGTTCCAAATGAGAATCTCAGCAGGGGCGAAGTAGGGGGACTCTATAAATTCTGTACTATATTAAAGCTTCCCAGGTGATTCAGATGTATAGCCAGGTTCGAGAACTTCTATCCCAAAGCATAAAGTAGGTATTCAGTAAATCTCTGTTCCAAGGAGAAATGAACTCTTGTCTTCCTATAGCACTCAGCCAATATTCAAGAAATAATGGTCAAGAGAGTAAATTCTGAATTCACATACTAACTCTCCCCATCTCACCTTCTTAGGTGGGGCTGAGGCCATCTACTTCCCAGGTTCTTACACTGTCTGGGGTAGATGGATTAATTCTTACCTGGACTAGCGGATGGTCTGACTAGCTGGTTTGCAACCAGTTGGCCTCCCTCTAATCATCTCCATGTGCGGAAGCCTCAGTGATCCTGAGTGATTTAACTCAAATCTGATGATAACTTTTAATGATAACTGGTACTTACAATATAAAACTTGCTGGGGGGAGTCCACTAGAGCCTGTTATGATCTGGTCTGACCGTTTCAAGCTTCCCAGGTGGTGCTAGTGGTAAAAAATCCACCTGCCAACGCAGGAGACACAGGGTTCGAGTCCTGGGTCGGGAAGATCCCCTGGAGGAGGAAATAGCAACCCACTCCAGTATTCTTGCCTGAAAAATCCAATGGACAGAGGAGGCCAGCGGGCTGCAATCCATAGGGCCGAAAAGAGTCAGACATGACTGAGCGACTGAGCACACACAACCTTTCCAAACAGGAGAAAAAGATATGAGAAGGGAGAGAAAGTAGATCTCCCAGGGGCCTAAAAAAGAGGGACCTCACGGAAGACCAAAGAGCCACCTGTGAAGTAGGTAGGTCATTGATCTGTAAACCAGTGAAGGATAGACTCTGGCAATCCATTCAGGGATGACCCTTTCTCTCTTTAGGGGTGCAGAGGGGGCCATAAAGATTCCTTTTTATTTTATTTTATTTAAAGACTTAGTTCCCCACATCCCTGGAAAAGATTCCTGGAACGTTACAGGTAAAGGCAGGTAAAACAAGAGTAGAAGAGCTATCACTAAATAAAGTGAGACAGTGGTCACACCAGAAACCCAGGCTCACGGTGGCTACAACAGTCGACGGTAAACGTTAGTTCTAAGCTTCTTCATTTCTAGAATTAAGAGAGAAACGTGGTGAGTGCATTGTTCTCATTATCTGGATAATGGAGAATTTGTTAGTAGAAATGCACTTTTTCCAGTGGCTGAATGAAATAAAAGAAGTTATCAAATGGATTCTTGTATAAAGGACACTAACATAATAGGCACAGCTCATAATTGCTTTACAAAAAGGTAAAAAGAGAGGCTTTATGTGGCCATCTGGTCTTTCCGACTGAATGAGTGCCATGAGCTAAATGTTATACTCCAGTGCTAGGAGGACATGGCCACTGGGAGCTAAAGAGCGCCAAGCTGTGTGGGCTTTCTGGACATCACTTGATCAGAGAGACTTGATGAACAGCAGCTGAGTAGTATGTCTTTTAGACCAGAGCGGGTATTTTGGCCAGGGCACTACAGTTAAGTGCAGGAGTGATCTCTTAGTATATAGTAAAATTAGTTTGGTGAGTTGCTGTTAGCATTTTTTAAGTGAAAGATAATAGAACAGGACAGACAGCATCACACCTCTAAAGGGAAGGTTTTAGTTTCACTTTTGTCTCGAGTCCCTATGCACCGTGTATTTTTTACTGTGTGTAGCTATGAAAGCTGGTGCTTTGGACTGTCCCTCACTAGAATAGTAGTGAGTAGGCTCTGGCCAACCCAGGCTTATTATAGAACATAGAGAATAATAAGATCTGAGTACAACAGGAGTGGGATCCTCAGACCAGAGCAAGAGCCACCATGCCTTTAAATTGTGCTAATTTAAGAACCTGTGACTAGACAGTATTATAAACTCAGAGACATACTTCCCTGGTTTTGTGTTTTGTTTCCATTTTGGTTGCCTTTAGTACCTTGCAGAGTTATTTTTGAACACCCCAGTCTACTATGGCTATGATAAAAGGGAAATCAGAGGAATGAGATGAGTCCCCATATGGGCCAGTAGTGCAGAGGGCAGGGGGCCCCTGGTGGTCAGACTCAGTCATGCAGACCAAGACTTCTCTGAGAGACCCTTCAGAGCCACAAATGAGGAACGATTCCTCCAGTTCTTTCTTCTTCCCTGAGCAGCCGATAACTTTAGTTACAGATACTGCTTGCTTTGGCTTCCCCAGTGGCTCAGCAGTAAAGCCTCCACCTGCAATGCAGGAGACTCTGGGTGGGGAAGATCCTCTGGAGCAGAAAAGTGCAACCCACTCCAGTATTCTTGCCTGGGAAATCCCATGGACAGAGGAGCATGGTGGGCTACAGTCCTTGGGGTCAAAGAGTCAGACACGACTGAATGCACACACACACACACACACTGCTTAGTTAAGGAAAACTTTTAAAAAATAATTTTCTTGCTTCATGAACTAAATTGAAAATGAAAGTCACTCACTCAGTCGTGTCCGATTCTTTGTGACCCCATGGACTACATAGTCTATGGAATTCTCCAGGCTGGAATACTGGAATCGGTAGCCTTTCCCTTCTCTAGGGGATCTTCCCAACACAGGGATAGAACCCAGGTCTCCTGCATTGCAGGCTATGTTTGGATCAAATCATTAGGGTGTATCATCAGAAATAGACAGGAGTTTTGTGATGGGACCGTGATATTGCCTGATTCTAAGAATTCAACACAGCAGCCCTGAGTGATGATGAGACCCTTAACATTTATCGGGGAACCTTCTCCCCCCAAATTTGGACATGTATATGTAGCCTACAACTTTGAAGAAAGTCAGAGAAAAAGTTCTGGGAGGATTTCCAACTATAACAACTATGAGCAATGGTATGAGAAACAGGCTGGGGCAAGAGAAAGATTAAGCTTCTAAGGTTGACTCCAAGTCTTTGGAGCAACAACAAGATGAGATTAAAAAGAAACAAAGACCACAAAACCCTGTATTTTCATGCAAAAAATTAGTTTTTCAAAGGAATCAAGAATAGCCTATAAGCCAAAGAGCTCCTCGTGGAAGGACCTTTATGTCTGACCCCTTCTCTCCTCTTCTTTTAGATGACAGTCATGTCCCTTTCCAGGGACCTCAAGGACAGCTTACACAGCGACACGGTGCTTTCCATCCTCAATGAGCAGCGCATTCGGGGCATTTTGTGTGATGTCACCATCATTGTGGAGGACACCAAGTTTAAAGCCCACAGCAATGTCCTGGCTGCGTCAAGCCTTTATTTCAAAAACATCTTTTGGAGCCATACCATCTGTATTTCCAGCCACGTCCTGGAGCTGGATGATCTCAAAGCTGAAGTGTTTACAGAAATTCTCAATTATATCTACAGCTCCACAGTCGTCGTCAAGAGACAGGAAACTGTCACTGATCTCGCAGCTGCTGGGAAAAAGCTGGGAATATCCTTCTTGGAAGATCTCACTGATCGCAACTTCTCCAGTTCCCCGGGTCCCTATGTATTCTGCATTACCGAAAAGGGAGTGGTCAAGGAAGAAAAAAATGAAAAAAGGCATGAAGAACCAGCCATCACTAACGGGCCACGGATCACAAATGCATTTTCCATCATTGAAACAGAGAACAGTAATAACATGTTCTCTCCGCTGGACTTGAGAGCAAGTTTCAAAAAGGTCTCCGACTCCATGAGAAACACCAGCCTCTGCCTGGAGAGGACTGACGTCTGCCACGAGGTGGAGCCCGTGCGCACCCTCGCCGAGCACTCCTACGCCGTGTCTGCCGTGTCTTCCGTGGCTGAGGCTTACAGAAGTCAGCCTGCCCGGGACCAGGACAGCAGTTCACCTGCAAAAACAGGGAAGGAGAACGCCGACGCTGTTGCAGCAAAACCGAAAACATGCCGAAAGCCAAAGACACCCTCCGTACCCCAGGAGTCAGATGCCACTCCAGAAAATATACCAGCCCCTCCAGCAAGCAACTTGGAGGTGCCTCAAGAAGAAACTCCACAGCCAGCTGCCGTTCTCTCCCTTTCAAAATCTCCCAGCCACAACGAAGGAGAGGTCCAGTTTCCCAGGGCGGAGGAAAACAAATCCTCTGATGTCCCCGGGCCGCCAGCCGCTGAGGTGCCGCCGCTCGTTTACAACTGCAGCTGTTGTTCCAAATCTTTTGAGAGCAGCACTTTGCTCAGCGCCCACATGCAGCTGCACAAGCCCACCCAGGAGCCCTTGGTGTGCAAGCACTGCAACAAGCAGTTCAGCACCCCCAACAGGCTGGACCGGCACGAGCAGATCTGCATGAGGTCCAGCCACATGCCCGCTCCTGGAGGCGACCAGCGCTTCCTAGAAAACTATCCCACCATTGGGCAGAATGGAAGTTCCTTCACAGCTCCAGAACCTTTACTAGCTGAGAACAGGATTGGTGACTTTTCCAGTCCCGGGAGCACGCTGCCAGAAACAGAACACATGGTTAAATTTGTTAATGGGCAGATGCTCTATAGCTGCGTGGTGTGCAAACGCAGTTATGTGACTTTATCCAGCCTCCGAAGACATGCAAATGTTCACTCCTGGAGGAGAACATATCCTTGCCATTACTGCAACAAAGTGTTTGCTTTGGCTGAGTACAGGACAAGACATGAGATTTGGCACACAGGGGAAAGGCGGTATCAGTGCATTTTCTGTCTGGAGACGTTCATGACCTACTATATACTCAAAAACCACCAGAAGTCTTTCCATGCCATCGATCACAGACTTTCCATCAGTAAAAAAACGGCAAACGGAGGCTTGAAGCCTAGTGTCTATCCGTATAAACTTTACAGGCTCCTGCCCATGAAATGCAAGAGGGCTCCTTACAAGAGCTACCGACATTCTTCCTATGAAAATGCTCGAGAAAACAGTCAGCTGAGTGAGCCTGCACCTGGTCCCTATGTTATTCAGAATCCACACAGCTCTGAATTGCCTACTCTGAATTTCCAGGACAGTGTAAACACCTTGACCAACAGTCCAGCCATCCCACTGGAAACACCAGCACGTCAGGACGTGCCCACTTCGGCCAGTATACAAAACACAGAGGGTACCAAATGGGGCGAGAGGGGAGAGTTGAAAGTGGATCTGGACAATAAGTTTTATTCCACAGAGGCGTCGGGTTCTTCCACTGAAAATGCTGTCGGTTCGGACCCCCGGGCAGGGGATGTGCCTGTTTTGGCTGTGAGCAGCGGCAGTGAGAACTCCACTTCTGTCATCAGCTACAGTGGCCCAGCCCCCTCGGTCATCGTGCACAGCAGCCAGTTTTCATCGGTGATAATGCACAGCAATGCCGTTGCTGCCATGACCAGCCGCAGCCCCAGAGGAGCCCCTTCAGACCAGACTGTCAGCCAGACCCCAAAAGAGGACGGCAAGCCCACTGAGCCAGACAAAGCTGGGAGGGCCGTCAGCAGACCCAAGAGCATGAAGGAGAAGAAGAAAGCTGGCCCATGGACCAGGGGAGAAGTACCAGAGGAGTCCAAATTCACTGCTGATCCTGGAGGCTCACTGGGCAAAACTCCAAATACCATGGAAGAAACGAGTAAAATCGAAACCTACATCGCAAAGCCTGCTCTCCCAGGAACCTCCACAAACAGCAACGTCGCGCCCCTTTGTCAAATAACGGTGAAAATCGGGAATGAGGCCATTGTGAAGAGGCACATCCTCGGCTCTAAGCTGTTCTATAAGAGAGGGCGGAGACCCAAATACCAAACGCAGGAGGAGACGCTGCCCCAGGAGAGCGACCAGGAAGCCAGCGGAGACAACCCTCTCGGGCTCTGCCAGTCCGAGTGCATGGAGATGAATGAGATGTTCGACGATGCCAGTGACCAGGATTCCACGGACAAACCGTGGCGCCCGTACTACAACTACAAACCCAAGAAGAAATCCAGACAGTTGAGGAAAATGAGGAAGGCCACCTGGAGGAAGGAGCACGAAAACAGGAGCCCGAGCCGTAAGTGTAGATACCCGGCCGACCTGGACTGTGCGGTGGGCAAGGCTCCGCAGGAGAAGGCCTTCGAGGAGGAGGAAAACAAGGAGATGCCTAAGCTGCAGTGTGAACTCTGCGACGACGGAGACAAAGCCTCGGGGGCCGGGAGCCAAGGGAGGCCCCACCGGCATCTCACGGCCCGGCCTTACGCGTGCGAGCTCTGCGCCAAGCAGTTCCAGAGCCCGTCCACCCTCAAAATGCACATGCGGTGTCACACGGGGGAGAAGCCATACCAGTGCAAGACGTGTGGCCGGTGCTTCTCCGTGCACGGCAACCTCCAGAAGCACGAGCGCATCCACCTGGGCGTGAAGGAGTTCGTCTGCCAGTACTGCAGCAAGGCCTTCACGCTGAACGAGACCCTCAAGATCCACGAAAGGATCCACACGGGGGAGAAGCGGTACCACTGTCAGTTCTGCTTTCAGAGCTTTTTGTATCTGTCCACGAAAAGGAATCACGAGCAGAGGCATATCAGGGAGCATAATGGGAAGGGCTATGCCTGCTTCCAGTGCCCCAAGATTTGCAAAACAGCTGCTGCCCTGGGAATGCACCAGAAGAAACACTTGTTCAAAAGCCCCAGTCAGCAGGAGAAAGCAGAAGGTGACACAGGCCACGAAAACTCCAATCCCCCGGAGAATCCACATTTCATTGATTCAGAAGGCACTGACCAAAAGGATAATGTACAAACCGTTGTTGATAATGTCCTTTGAATGGAGATACTTAGGGGAAAAAAAACCTTTGAGAATACAAGTTGGTGGGTTTTTTTTTTTTTTTTTTTAGTTAGCTGTTTCTTTTGTTTCTGTTTAGTTTTGTTCACTTAACAGTTATGAAGGAGTGAAATGTAACAAAGAAAATCTCTTTTGTTCAAATTCCAGAAGAAGGATCCTAATATCCACTTTGGGTTTTAGCATTAACTTCATGCAAAGTATGCAAAAACAAAATAGCCGAATCTTCCAATATCCCAAGTGTCTTGTGAAAGTTTATGAAGTTCTCAGTTGTGATATTTTTGCCAGTGGGAGGAAAAAAGAGTTTAATTTTAGCGTGATTTAAAACTTTCTGGTGAGTGCTCATAGGAGCTGGCTGCTCAACTGTCTTTAGTAACTGGAGATATAAGGGTCAGATATCATGAAAATGTCACCTTCATAAATATGTTAAAAGGAAATGAGCTGTGACAGTCATTATTCTCATCCAGCTTCTGCACTATTAAAAATTGTTTAAATTAATGGGTTCATATGAAATAATAGTATAGCTGAAAATACGTGTGAAATGAGTAACCCAAGTAGGACATTCATATGTTATCTAGAACTACTTTTCTGCAACACAAACCTTGTAAAATACAGGTACAGAGCACTATAACTTTTAACTGTCCATGTCCCCTGTAGTGAATTATAATGATGAGCAATAGATCTGCAAATAATGAGAACTGATGTAAAAATCAGTAGGAAGCATTTTGAGTACGACTTCAGAGCATGTGTATGCTTTTAGATGGAATGCTGTTCTCTTGAAGTTATGGCTGAGCTGTTACTAGAACCGGTCTTCTCAAGTCCCAAAAAACATAGGTCATGCCTTATCCATGGGGGAGAACCTTCCCAGAAGTTACTTGTGATTACCTGTACTGTGCTGTGTATTACTTTCTAGTGGCCTCACTTCAGAAATGAGAAAAGGTCAAAGTCTTCTGAAACTCCCTGAAGTCTTCCATCCATCACAAGGCCATGGACGTGGAGGTCTTTCCAGATAGATTTAATCATTCTCGAGGGTTCAAGTAAAACCTGGCATCTCCTGTGCCACTGAAGGAGTGTCTTGGAAATTAAGTGCAAGGCACATGTATGGCGGTGAATTCCCAGGCACTTAAAAGTGACAGAAAGCCTAATCCCTACAATTGTCAGCCTTCTTGGAAATCATGCAGCCCACGAGCATATACTATTTAAAAAATAAATAAAAGACAACAGAAACACACACACCCCTGCCCCACCCAATAATGACTTGAGTGGGTAGGAAGTGATGACCTTCCTTGCCTCAAATGGAGCTTTGTCTTTGGAGGGTGGAGAGATAGAATGTGGGGTGACAAGGTTCCATGACTTGACTTACATGCTTCAAAAACATATAGAATATATTCACAAGTCAGATGCCTTGTCTTCATGTTTGCAGACAGCTGAGACCCTGGTTCGATACCTGGGTTGGGAAGATTTGCTGGAGAAGGGATAGGCTACCCATTCCAGTATTCTTGTGCTTCCCTTGTGGCTCAGCTGGTAAAGAATCCACCTGCAATGCAGGAGACCTGGGTTCGATCCCTGGGTTGGGAAGATCCCCTGGAGAAGGGAAAGGCTACCCACCCCAGTATTCTGGCCTGGAGAATTCCATGGACTGTATAGTCCATGGGGTTGCAGAGTTGGACATGACTGAGCCACTTTCAGCCCCCTTGCTAAAAACCCACTTCCATGTTTAATGTTCTTTTTCTTTGACCTGCACCATCAACACGGCCCTCAAAATCTAACCACCCTATAGGATATTCCGTCACATGGACTAGGTTCCTGGGAAGCTGAAAGTCATGATTCTTTAACTTTTTAAGCTGCCAGAATAGGAGGGAGAGAGAAAACATTCTTACCCATTTGATCACCAGAACACCAGTATGAGCAGAATCTGGAACCCAGTTCAAGGATGACCTGCAGCCATTCGTGTTCACAGGATTTGGCAGCTGGAAACCCAAGATTACCCAAGGCTGCAAGGATACCATTGTGAAGAAATGGCTTGAAGGACTCCGGGTTCTCTCTTCAAGTGTTGGGATGTCTCCACAAAGAAGACTTCATATGAATTGGGGTGGACCAGAAAGCATCTAAACACCCAGAAAAGGACATAATCAAAGCTGATCTTTTTATACTGTAGTACTTTGCTGTTAAATAACCCTAATATTGTATTTGCATTTATCTTTTGTTCATCTACTTTCACTTACAAACAGTATTATGTAATAGAGGAAAATGGAAAAATGCAAATGAGTTCAACTTTATTTTATACATTGTATATATGTACACCTGAACCGTTCATTTGGGTTTTGTTAAAGAGATAGTCACAAAGGGCTTATGCAAATCATTTTGAATTGATAATTAGAAAACTGAATAAGCAATCTTGTGATCTACCAATTTGTTTTATCTCAATCAGGATTATGAATCAAGAATTACTGTGTATTTCAGTCATTTTGATTTGAAGTAACTCTAAATACAAAATGATTACATGTAATGATGTCTCCCAGCCCTTCCATGTGGATATTTTTTAAGTGGACTTGTATGCTAATAATTCTAGACCAAAGTAAATATGGCAGAATATTTATACATGAAAAAATAATTTTGCAAATATTTTCTATAATTGTATTATTCGTTTAAAATGTTGATAGCTTGTGTTAGTTTCAGGGAGGGGTGTATATTTTGATAAAAAATACTTGACTTTGTAATTCTGTATATTCTATACAATTTATAGCAGAGCCGTTTTAAGACAGCCTTGTCACATTTTTTGTTAATTGTGAAAATTTTATTCGAAGTGATGTTTATGCATTGAGTACATAATGACCAACTAGAGTTAAAGTAAGTGTGAACAGTGAAACATACTGTATGCTGTACAAGATATATTGTAATTTGCTGTTTTAGCATCTGTATTTTGGTTAGGAGATATTATTAAATGCAGATGTTAAGGGTTGGAAAAGTCTAATTTTATTTTTAGAACTAATGGATATAAATTTGTTTTTGCTTGATTAAAATAGCTTATTCTTATGTTGTCTCTTTTTAAACATCTTAGTGTTAATTCTTTTGTGCAGCCAAGCAGCAATTTCATTTGTATGAGTCACAGCGTTGTTTCACATATGATTCATTCAGTATATTTCTGTTTCCTTACTTGTTTACATTCCATGGTACCTGCTTACATGCTTAGGACTCAAATGGAATATGACATTAAAAAAAGCAGAATAAAAGAGACTGAAATCTTGTTATCATTTAGTGCTTTCGATAGACCTGATATTATGATAAACCTGAGTGTTGGAAGTATTCTGCTCCAGTCATCCACAGAGAACAGATTTCACTTATTAACTACCAGATATTTGGCAACGTTCTTGCCACGGTCTATCTCATTCAGTCTTTTCCCAAGGACCCTAGGAAATAGACTTCTTTATCTGCATTTTATAAGTGACTTTGAGAAGATCCCACAGCCAGCCAGCCAGGATCCTAACCCTTGTCTGCCTGACTCCACAGCCCACGTTTTTGTCCTTCTCTGCATCTTAGAGGGAAGTGCTTAATGTAAACGGAATAGAGAGTGAGGAAGAGGCCTGACCAAGGACTGCAGCTTGTGATGGTAGCCGTCACAGTGAGGAGGCCGTAGCAGGGTCAGCTCCCTGGACTCAGCTCTGATTGCTTACTGAGGCCTCAATACTTTGGGCATTTGGTCGCTCTTACATTTGAGGATATTGCTCTATGAAGTCAGTTTGTAAAAGTTTGTAAACTTTTTTTAATGTGGAGTGAAATTATGATTTAATGCTGTTGTAAACTAGCCATTTTTCACATAAAGAAAAAAATCTGTCCTGTCATCACAGATCGTAGTCCCAACCTTAGCTGCTTATCTGCAAATACAGGCAATTACTCACAATGGGTAATGTGACAGGAGAGTCAGAGGCTCAGGCAATACAGCCCATCAGCAGCACAGGGAAAATAGCTCAAGTGTCCAGCCCTGATTGCTGGTCCACAGCATCAATTTTGTGTTTGAAGGGCAACCCAAACCAGATTCTCCAAAAATTCTATAACCACTATCTGCTAAAAGGAACTGTCTGTCAAAACAGCAGAATTAATATTGAATTTGTAACAGTTGAGAAACTAGATTAAAACCATAAAAACAAATCACACAAAGCAGTCCTGTTTGTACATATTCTTTTTAAGATTTTTCTTGACATGTACCATTTTTTAAAAACCTGTATTGAATTTGTTACAGTATTGCTTCTGTTTTATGTTTTGGGTAGTTTTGTTTTTTTTGCATCGAGGCATGTGAGATCTTAGCTCCGCGACCAGGGATCGAACTCACATGCCCTGCTTTGGAAGGTGAAGTCTTACCACTGAACTGGCAGGGAAGCCCCTCTACATATCCTTTTAATGACTTCAGGTCTTTTTATCCTTATTGCTCACTTTCCTCTTTCTTATCTCCGATTGATTGATTTTACTCCACCCCCTGTTCCCATCTATTCCTCTTTGCGGGGACAACAGTTCTCCCCATTTCAAGTTCTTTGTATCGGAGAACTCCTCAGCTCACACCCGCGTTGTGGCCTGTTAATCTAACCCCCTTTAGCTCCTCCTTTTCCTCTTCCCTCCCCAGTTTGCACCCTTTGGTCCTGATTATTCAAGCAAGTGAGCAGATGAGTTGGTGTGCAGTTTTTAACTAAACACTCCAAATTTACATCTGGAAAAACTGTAGCAAAAATGGGATTATGTTTTTATTATTTCCTTCTTGACATCTGAGATACCAACTAATTCTATTTAGTATGTTTTACTGAGAAGTCAAGAGCATCTTTTTCAATAATTTTTAAGGTGATGACTTTCTGTGTAATTATATGCCCAAGTCATGTCCAACTGTGGCCCCATGAGCTATAGCCCACCAGGCTCCTCGGTCCATGGAATTTTCCAGGCAAGAATACTGAAGTGAATTGCCACTCCCTTCTCCAGGGTATCTTCCCCCCAGGGATCAAACCTACATCTCCAGCATTGGCAAGATTCTTTACCACTAGCACCACCTGGGAATCATAGTAGTATTTTATTCCAGTTGCAAGACACTTTGTTATATTTAAAAGCTGTAACAGACTAACTTATGAAGAATTTTATTTCATTTATTAAAAATAAGTTTAATTTTCAGTGTCCAGCATTTTGTCAAGGTTACAGCTACGGAGATATAAGAGGTAACTTGTGACTTCAAGGAATATGAAGCCAGGAAAGGAGGCAATAGATGATTACAAAATAAGCCCTGAGCTCCTAGGGACTCAGAACCAAAGCAGGGAGTGTTGGCACTGAGCTGGGGCTGACAGAGCCTGGGCTTCCTAGTGTGGGCAGGCCCAAGTAGAATTGATTAAAAAGAGCTAGGAGTGAATGTATATTGCCCCAAAAGCCTGGGGTTTGTGGTGGTGAGTCAAGAGAGGCATGCTAAGGGCACATCACTAGGGCCTCATGGGTCTGGTCAGAGTTTGTTTTTTTTTCTATCTGAAAGCAGAAGGGCTATGGTGGGGGTTGGAGGAGTCCATGAGGGGCTGAGTGCTAGGAGATGAGGTCAGAGAGATGAACCACAGATCCAAGCAAGATGAGAAGCCTTTGCAGGGCTTAAGCAGAGAGGAAACCATCTGATGTGTTTAAAGGCTCACTCTCCCTGCAGTGCAGTGAACAGACCACAGCACGGGGGTGGGGGTGGGGAAATCAGATGAGAGGTTGAGACAGCATACAGGAGAGGTGACAGTAGCCTGGACAAGAATGGGAGCAATGAAAACAGACTAGGTCACATTCTGGATAGACATTTTTTAATCTTTAATTTAAAAATTTCAAACATGCAGAAGTAGATTAGTATGGTGGACTCCAGTGTACCTACCCATCATCCAACTCCAACAACCTACCATTCACAGCCAATTTTGTTCTACCTATACCTTCACCTACTTCCCCTCTGTACTGTATTGTTTTGAAGCATATCGCAGACATCATACTATTTTGTCTGTAAATATTTCAGAATATATCTTTTTTTAAAAAATAAGCATTTCTTATATAACCATATCATTATCACACCTTCAAAAATAATATTCCTAAATATTATCAAATTCATTAAAATTTCTGACTATCTTGTAATTGTCATAATCATTTTTACAAGTTGAATCAGCATCCAAATAAGGTCCCACATTCCAATTGGTTGATATAGCTAAGTATCTTTTAATCTTTGGTTCCCCCATCACTTTTCCCCCCTTTGCAATTTATTTATTTTTAACATTTATTTGGTTGCATTGGGTCTTAGTTCTGGTACTCAAGCTGAGTTGCTCTGCAGCATGTGGGATCCTAGTTCCCCAACCAAGGATCAAACCTGAGTTGCCTGCGTTGCAAGATGAATTCTTAAACACTGAACCATAAGGAAAGTCCCTGAAATTTATTTTTGAGGAAATTAGATCCTAAAGAGTTTCTCACTACCTGTGAAGCAGCAAGACAACTTCCTAGACTGTGTTATATTCTTCCATCAGTAGGTTTGTTTGGTCCAGCTGAGCTTAGGGATGTACTGAAGATAGGATTTGCAAGTGATTTAAGTCCTAGTGGATGAGGAAAACAGAACAGTCAAGAATGACTCTGAGCTTTGGGTCTAGCAATTGGAAGGATGGAGTTGCCGACAGACAACTAGATACACGAATCAGAAGTTCATAGCAGAGGACAGTCTTCAGGTATGTTTCATTCATTTAAAACATTTTTGAGCCAAGTAAGGGAATCCAAGAGTGGGCAAAACTAATGGTCCCTGGAGTTTGTGATCTAGTGAAAAACATAAAAAGTTAAATAATTACAACTGCAATAAGTGCTGTGAAGAATAGATACATAGTGTTATGGGGACATTTAATGGGGGGACCTAACCAAGTCTGGGAGTTCAAGAGAAGTCATCCTCGAGGAAGTAATTTCTGAGCTGAGCTCTAAGGGATGAATGAGAGTTGAAGTGGGAGAGAGTTTCCAGGTGGAATACAATACAAAAGTCTGCTTCTAGAGCGAACAGGGTGCCCTGGAACCAGTGGTGGCCAGAAGACAAGAGAGATGGATCTGAGATGAGACTGGAGGACAGAAGCCATGCCATGTGGACTTCCCAGGTCACACTAAGGACTTTGATCTTACACTCAGAGCAGCAGGAAACCACTGACCTATTTCCAGCAGATTGGGACACAAAGAGGTATTGTCATCAGTTTTGTATTGTGAAAAAGTCACTGTCACTGAAATGTAGAGCACTGGAGGATGGTAGTAAGCAGGAATAGAGCAGTTAGGACGCTATTGCGGTGGTCCAAGATGGAGATGATGGCATGGATTGCATACAGACAGTAAAGATAGGAAAGGGGAGGATTTGAGGATTTGAGGGGAGGATTTAGGGACTTCCCTAGTGGCTCAGGTGGTAAGGAATCTGCCTGCAATGCAGGAAACCCAGGTTTGATCCCTGGGTTGGGAAGATCTCGAGGAGAAGGGAGTGGCTGCTCACTCCAGTATTCTTGCCTGGGAAATCCCATGGACTGAGGAGCCTGGCAGGCTACAGTCCATGGGGTCTCAAAGAGTCGGACACAACTAAGCAACTCACACTTGCATTTAGGTGACAGAATCAGCAGGACTTGTTGGAATGGTCTGGGGGAGAGGGCTACGAGGGGATAAGGCTAACCTTTTGAATTCATAATTGTTGAAACTATGGGAATATATGATGTACTCTATACAGCTTCTATAAAAAAATACAGAATCTCAGAAAACACCAATATTTGAAAGGTGAGTTAAGTAGAGCCTATTTTAAGAGGCTGAGGCAAAGATGGTGTCAGAGAAGTCAGAGGAAAACTGAGGGGAGTGGCAGCTAGGAAGCCAGAGATGAAGAACCTCTAAGAAAGGAGAGCATAGTCAGTTGTGTCGAACGAGTATAAAGCCAAGTAGGGAAAGTCTGGGAAGTGCGCTTTCACCCTCAGCAACATGAAGGGGACTGGCAGGGATGTGCTAGTAAATGGCTAGCCCCAGCTCTTTAGTGGGGAACACTGGATTTATGTGTCAATTTCTGTGGTGTAAATACGCCCACAGTGGATGATTTTAAGCCACCAATATGATGTCACTGGTGGCAGGCGTGAGCCTGCCTAGGGTCGTCTCAACTGGTGATCTTGACATGAGTGACTCCATGTGGTGGTACAGGCAGGAATGAGGGGTGGATGGAGGAATGGGGGTGCAGACACTGAGTGAGGCTGTTCTGTCAGGATGCTTAGCTCTGAAGGGGAGAAGAAAGACAGGCAAAGGCAACTAAGATTTGGAGGTTGAGACTCCACCTGAGTAGAACAGGGTGGAACAGAGGATGAGGAGGCAAGGGAGTTGAAGGGACTGGTGAGAGACTTGTTATAGCCAAGAAGAATGGTGGTGGGTCTTATTTAATTGATAAGTCGTGTTTGACTCTTTTGGGACGATAGCATGGACGATAGCATGCCATGGGATTTCCCAGGCAAGAATAGCAGAGCGGCAAGAATGACATTTCCTTCTCCAAGGCATCTTCCCAACCCAGGGATCAAACCAGCAATTCCTGCAATGACAGGTGGACTCTTTTTTTTTTTTTTTTGGATTTTTTTTTTCATGGTTTACATGCCATTTTATTTTATTTTATTTTTAATTTTTTTTTTATTAGTTGGAGGCTAATTACTTCACAACATTTCAGTGGGTTTTGTCATACATTGACATGAATCAGCCATAGAGTTACACGTATTCCCCATCCCGATCCCACCTCCCTCTCCACCCGATACCTCTGGGTCCTCCCAGTGCACCAGGCTCGAGCACTTGTCTCATGCATCCCACCTGGGCTGGTGATCTGTTTCACTATAGATAATATATATGCTGTTCTTTCGAAACATCCCACCCGCACCTTCTCCCACAGAGTTCAAAAGTCTGTTCTGTACTTCTGTGTCTCTTTTTCTATCTTGCATACAGGGCCATCGTTACCATCCTTCTAAATTCCATATATATGTGTTAGTATGCTGTAATGGTCTTTATCTTTCTGGCTTACTTCACTCTGTATAATGGGCTCCAGTTTCATCCATCTCATTAGAACTGATTCAAATGAATTCTTTTTAACAGCTGAGTAATATTCCATGGTGTATATGTACCACAGCTTCCTTATCCATTCATCTGCTGATGGGCATCTAGGTTGCTTCCATGTCCTGGCTATTATAAACAGGGCTGCGATGAACATTGGGGTGCACGTGTCTCTTTCAGATCTGGATTCCTCAGTGTGTATGCCCAGGAGTGGTATTGCTGGGTCATATGGCAGTTCTATTTCCAGTTACAGGTGGATTCTTTAACACTGAGCCACCAGGGAAGCTTAGGAACTATGGAGCCGGGGTTTAATCTAAAGAAATACAGACCTCAGTGTCTGATAAACACAAATACAGAGTCCGACACAAGGTGTCTCAGGAAAGGTTAAAGAATCTGTGTTCTACTTAACAAATGCTTAGGATTGTAAGTTTCCAGGTTCTAATATTTTTCTAGGTGTTTTCTCTGTTTTTTTTCACTGCTATGTCTCCAGTGCTTTGGACATGGTCTAAGACAGTAGATCTTTTTTTTAAGAATTTTTTTCATGTGGACCATTTAAAGTCTTTATTGAATTTATTACAACATTGTTTCTGTTTTATGTTTTGGTTTTTTGACTGTGAAGTATGTGAGGTCTCAGCTCCCCAACCAGGGATTGAAACTTCACCCCTCTGCAATGAAAGGTGAAGTCTTAACCACTGGACTACCATGAAGTCCCAAGAATAGATCTTTAACGTTCTCATCATGAGAAAAAAATTAACTGTGCATGGAGATGAATGGTAACTATATTTGTTGTGATGATCATTTTGCAATATGTCCTGTTAGGTGCAGGACAGGCCATCCCAAAATATGCCACAATGACATGTTGATTATTTAGAATTAAACTTACTTAAGAAACAGCCAAAGCAAGCAGGACATGCTGACCCTTCTCTCTGTCTGCCTGGAAGCAGGAAATAAATCTCTCAAGTGAGAGGTGCACCCCCTTGTGTCTGGAGGTAAAAGGACAACCTTCTTGGTGGAGACAGGAACTCCATCCTCGAAGCCTGTGTGTAAGCAAACCTTGTCACTTCTTAAATTCCCTTCTCCAAGCTCGAACTCCATTTAGATTCTTCACTAACTGAGAACCCAAAGCCCAAGTTTCTTTGTCCTGTATGTAAAAAGTATAAAAGCTGCCCATTTTGGCCATTTCTCTGGTCCTATTTCTATGAGGCCTCTGCGCAGATGAATTGAAATTTGTTTCTTTTTCTCCTACTAATCTTTCTTAGGTCAATTTTATTATCAGTCCTGCCACAAGAACTCAAGAGAGGTGGGGGGGGGGATTCCCCCTTCCTATTAATATAAATATCTAATAGTTATGTTGTACACCTGAAATTAGTACAATGTTGTACCTCAGTTTAAAATAGAAGGTGACAGTGTTAGTCACTCAGTCGTGTCTGACTCTTTGTGACCCCATGGACTGTAGCCCGTCAGGTTCCTCTGTCCATGGAATTCTCCAGGCAAGAATACTGGAGTGGGTTGCCATTTCCTCCTCCAGTGGATTTTCCCGACCCAGGGATCGAACCTGGGTCTCCTGCATTGCATGCAGATTGTTTACCATCTGAGCCACCAGGGAAGCCCTAAATTAAGGAAGCTGTGGGAACCACTAGCTGAAGATGATGAAATAAGTTAATTTTAAAAAAGAACAGAGTTTATAGCAAATAACAATGTTTAATAAATATTTGTTGAACAACAGCAAAAAATCTATGTTGTTCAAAACTCTTTCACAACCATTTTCATATATGTCCTCATATCAGTCCTATTGTGGTAGCTGTGATCACTGTCTTCATTTAAAAGCTGTGGCTGCAGAGGCATAGGGAAAGCCAGCACTTGTTCAGGCTCAGGGAGACAGGACAAACACTGAGCCTTTGGGCTTTTAAGATATTGTTCACACCATCAACAGATTTACACTGACTAAGGTATTTTTTGGAAGACCAAGGACTGGAATGGTAACTATTGTGCTTTCCTCAAAACGGTGTTTGTTAGCATGAGGCTATAATACATTTCTTCAGGGTCCTATGTCATTCACTTTTTCATTCAGTATGTTCTTATATGGCAATTAGTGTTGGCAGGCACTATTCTGAGCCTCTAACAAATATTAGCACATCTAATCCTAATATCCATCCTGTGAGGTAGATGTAATTGTTATTATCTCCATTAATGTTTAGTGTAGTCACTTTTCACTGCACAGTGTCACCAAACTCAGTGGCTTAAAACAACCATTTATTATAGCCAGTGGAGACAACCCAAATCCCATCAACAGATGAACAAATAAAGAGCATGTGGTACATATACAATGGCTTATTACTCAGCCATAAAAAAGAATTAAATATGGCCATTTGCAGCACCATGGATGGACCTAGAGATTATCATACTAAGTGAAGTAGGTCAGAGAGAGAAAGACAAATATTATATGATATCACTTACATGTGGACTCTAAAAAAACAACACAAAACAAAACTATATACAAAATAGAAACAGATTCGCATAGAAAACAAACCTATGGTTACCAAAGGGGAAAGGAAGGGATAAATTAGGAGTACGGGATTAATAGATACAAACTACTATACATAATGGGTTTCCAAGGTGGCACTAGATAAAAAACCTGCCTGCCAATGCAGGAGACATGAGATGCAGGTTTGATCTCTGCGTCAGTAAGATCTCCTCAAGGAGGGCATGGCAACCCACTCCAGTATTCTTGCCTGGAGAATCGCATGGAGAGAGGAGCCTGGAGGGTTATAGTCCATAAAAGTCAGACATGACTGAAGTGACTTAGCATGCACACACACACTATATATAAAATAGATAAGCAACAAGTATTTATTATATAACACAGGGAATAATATTCAGTATCTTGCAATAACCTATAGTGGATAATAATCTGAAGAAATATTACTGAATCACTTTGCTATATACCTGAAACTAACACAATATTGTAAATCAAGTATACTTCAATTTAAAAAACAACCACTTATTAATGTTTAACATGTTCTGTAGTTTGACTGGGGTCAGCTGAACAGACCTCCCATGCAGTTGTAATCAGATGGTGGTAGGGTGGAGTCAGCTAAGGGCTTGACCTCAGTGGGCATCAAAGAAGTCACAGCCCATCCCAGATCCAAGAGGGTGGGGGACTGGACTCCAGTTCTCAATAGGGAAGTGGCAGTCACGTACAGGGAGGGAAGGAATTGATGGCAGGTGTCTTTAGAGACAAGCTACTGTAAGGGGTCATTCCCAGTGAGAAAACCGAGGCACAGAGAAGTTAGATCACTTAGTCAAGGTCGTACAGCTTACCAGCTGTGGAGAGACAGTTAGTCCCAGGCAGCTGAACTCCAGAGCCTGCTAGAAGAGGCAAAAGGGGCCCAAGAACACAGCACCACCTCTCACAAAAAAAGCTGCGGTGGTCAAGAGCACAGAGTCATCCATGGTAGAACCAGAGAGTTCCTGGGGTTCTCTCTCAGGAATTTGGGAGAGAAGAAATTCTAAAAATACTATGAATGGAAAGAAATGAGAGTACAAATTGAGTCAAATTTCAAGGCTCTTTTTATGTTGGGGGTGAAAATACGGTCTTGCGTGGCCCAAGGCAAATGAAGGATTTCATACTTCTGCTTGTCTCCCTCCAGTCAGGAAATGGAAATGTGTGTGTGGTGTTTTTCCCTATAAGTAGTTGAAATCTAAAAATGTTAGATATCAACTCAAAAGAATCAGACATAAAGGGAGCCTACAGCTGGGACCAGAGAGTTAGAATTGAGGTGTAGAGCAGCCAATGCAGGAGACACGAGAGACCCAGATTCAATCCTGGGTCAGGAAGATCCCCTGGAGGAGGAAATGGTAACCCACTCCGGTATTCGTGCCTGGGAAATCCCATGGACAGAGGAGCCTGGTGGCCACAGTCCATGGGGTCCAAAGAGTCGGACACAGCTGAGCTCGCACACACAGTAGAGCGCTTCAGGAAGGCTTCCCGAGCTCCTTCAGCGCCCCCTGCTGTACAATGACGTAGCCCTGAAAATCTGCCTCATTGCTTACTGTAGGTAGGTCGTGGCCCCTCTATGGAAGGACAAGGAAGTGACATCTCTACTTCAAAAAGCTTACTCATTTCGCTGGAGCAGTGGGATGTTGCCAGAGAGAAGCTGATTCGTTCCCAAGTAGCCCGTCTCCCCAGCTCTGACAACCTGAGAGAATGTATTGTTTAGGTCCATCCTATTAATTTTTAGCTTCTCAGTTTTACTCAGATGGAGAAGGAAATGGCAACCCACTCCAATATTCCTGCCTGGAGAATCCCATGGACGGAGAAGCCCTGCAGAAGCCTGGCAGGCTACAGTCCATGGGGTCACAAAGAGTCAGACACAACTGAAGCGACTTCACTTTCAGTTTTACTTGGTCATAAGGCTAAGTCTGAGACTTCCCTGGCGATCCACTGGTTAAACTTCTGTGATTCCAATGCAGGGTTCAATCCCTGGTCGGGGAACTAAGATCCCATATAGTGCACAGCACAGCCAAAAAGTAAAAATTAAAAAACCAAAAACCGGGTCGTACACATTGACAGGGACATGCTCGGTTCCTGTATACCCGTGGTGAGTGGGAAAAGCAGTGGGCCATTTCTTAGGCGTTTTCTGGTATTTTTCCTCCCAAAGACCAAAGGTGAGAATTCCGGGTCACAGTTTCTGTCATCTCTCATCACAGTGGGAACCAGCACAGCTCCTCCTCTGCTGTTGTTCAGGCTGATATGACAACACTCCAGCCACTGGAAAGTGCTCACCATCCACTCAGCATTGATCTTATACCAGGCAAGAGGCTCCCTCCCCTTGGGGCAAAGAGTCTGAAGGGCCAGCAGAGATGTGCAAGCCCATAGTCTGAGGCATCCCCCAGACCACACTCTGAACACGCAGGACCTAAGTTTCCCTGTCCCCTCCCATGATCTGCTCAGGCCTGTTCTCTGCCAGTATCACGCACCCAGACCCCAGGGACCAGTAAGGGGCAGCTGTCTGCAGGGCATGTGGACAGAGCTGGGATGTCGTTTCAGGGTCCACATGAGGTCCCCAGCCTTGTGGTAAGGAGCAGAATTGAGGGTGGGAAGCAATGGGAGGAAGACCAGGGCCCAGTCCTTCTTCTGCTGTCTTGTTCCAGCCTGAAACAATAAAGAAACAGGAACTGCAAATTCAAACCCGACCTTTCAGGTTGTTAGGAGAGTGTGTTTGTCAAGAGAAGAGAATAGAGTGTATTTAATTAAGTGCTTGTTAGGTTGATTTATAACTTTTAAATATTTTGATATGTGGACCTCCTTTAATTATTTCACAAAGACCCCCTTGAGTCTCTGGTTTCTCTGAAGGACCTTCTGGGGAAGACCAGCTCATCATGCAGCTTCCAGATGCCCTCACAAGGCATTTCATAGAGTCCACTCTAGGAAGCCGTGAGAGTCTGACTGAGTTTTCCCAGCCCTCTCCCCGCCCCCAATCCCCATCCCACATCTGTCCTTCAAGTGTGGTGGATGACCTTTCCTGCTGAGTTCTTTCTGTTTTTAGAGTTAAAGCATCTGAATTTCCTTTAGAAACCACCCCTTAATCCCTCATTCCTCAATCCTGCCTTCAGACCATGGGAGTGGGATGGGGTTGGGGTGGGGGGGCATGGCCTGGATGGGTGGGAAACACAAGGTTTCTGGCACACTGTATTTCTGGACTTCCCAGGTGGTACTGATGGTAAAGAACCTGCCTGCCAATGCAGGAGACGAAAGAGATGTGCACTCAGCCACTGGGTCAGGAAGATCCCCTGGAGAAGGGCATGGCAACCCACTCCAGTATTCTTGCCTGGAGAAGCCCATGGACAGAGGAGCCTGGTGGGCTACAGTAGTCTATAGGGTCTCAAAGAGTTGGACATGACTGAGCGACTTGGCATGCAGGCACACTGTATTTCTATATCTCAACATGAGAACAAGAAAACTGAGTCAACTGCCCTATCCAATTGCCAGTTGGATTTTCTCAATTGCCATAGACAGAATACTTGGCTTTAAGCAAAACTGGATCCAAGGGCTCAAGCGAAATGATATTCTTGCTCTTCCACTCCTCTCACTCTTTCCTCTGTTTCACCCTTTTCTCTCTGCTCTGCCTTCCTCTGACTTTAGTCTCAGGCTGGTTCTCTGTGATTAATGGCAAAGATGTCCATGATGAATGGAATAAGGTTTTCCTCCCCATAAAAAAGTCTTCAAAAAGAACAAAGGCATTGAGGGGAGAGGGAAGGTGCTGGAATCGTTTTGAGTACCAGCAAGTTGATATCCATCGAAGCTCCAGGAACTGCCAGCAATCTGGGTTCTCATGTTCTGTGTGGATTCTCATCACTCAGAGAGGTGACAGCTTTGGACTTGGACTTTTCAATTCAGTTCAGTCACTCAGCTGTGTCTGACTCTTTGCGACCCCATGAACCGCAGCACTCCAGGCCTCCCTGTCCATCACCAACTTCTGGAGTCCACCCATACCCATGTCCATCGAGTCAGTGATGCCATCCAACCATCTGATCCTCTGTTGTCCCCTTCTCCTCCTGCCCTCAATCTTTCCCAGCATCAGGGTCTTTTCAAATGAGTCATTTCTTCTCGTGAGGTGGCCAAAGTTTTGGAGTTTAAGCTTCAGCATCAGTCCTTTCAATGAACACCCAGGACTGATCTCCTTTAGGATGGACTGGTTGGATCTCCTTGCAGTCCAAGGGACTCTCAAGAGCCTTCTCCAACACCACAGTTCAAAAGCACCAATTCTTTGGTGCTCAGCTTTCTTTATAGTCCAACTTTCACATCCATACGTGACCACTGGAAAAACCATAGCCTTGACTAGATGGACCTTAGTTGGCAAAGTAATGTCTCTGCTTTTTAATATGCTGTCTAGGTTGGTCATAACTTTCCTTCCAAGGAGTAAGTGTCTTTTAATTTCATTGCTGCAATCACTGTCTGCAGAGATTTTGGTGACAGCTTTGGACTTGGACCTTTTGCATCTATTAAACGATGAAAACAATACCTTCTTTTCAGCTTCTTCTGAGGAATAGAGACGAAAGCATGTGGCACAGTCACCAGCTCAGTCTTCGCTGAACGCTGTGTGTTTCATGGTCCTTTTGACTGACTCTTCTACAATATGTCCTAGAAGGAGGTGCGTAGTCTCCACTAGTAGAGATTGAGTGTCAGCCATGATACTGGAAATTCCTGCTTTGAAACCAAGAGAAGCTACCACAATGAATGCTGACGCACCGCACCTCGAGAGTAGCCCCCGCTTGCCACAATCAGAGAAAAGGCTGCACAGCAAGAAAAACCCAGGCCAGCCATAAATAAATAAATAAGTAAATAAAATTACTAAAAAAAAGAGAAGATATTTATATATATATATATAAAGATATATATATATCTCTCATGGAGAAACTTCCATGGTGGGACATACGGGTCTGTCTTATTCTTTTAAGGCCTGCATGATACTCTTCCCCTACATGAATCTCTAATCAGTCTTCTGATAGACATTTAAGTTGTTTCCAATCTTTTCTTTATACATGCATTTTAGGCAGATTTTTATAACAAAGGTTGGAGACACACAGAAAAGGAGTTTTTGCTTACCTCTCATTTACCTGGAAAATCCAATTAATAAGAGACCTCATTCTGTCCTAAGGGTTCCTGCTAGTTTGAATCAACATAATTCAAATTCCAGGCTCTCAAGCAAAAGTTTTCAGAATTATTTTGCTCTGAATTGATTGCAAATTAAGCAGAAGTGCACGTGTCTTACAGATCTTTTGTTGTTTAAACAAAATGGTACGTGGGAGGAAGACAAAGGTATAAGACAGAATTGAAGGGAGGATGGATGAAAACTGTAATCAGGAAGTAGAAGGCTTCTCTCTCTGCTTGTCGCCCTATATCTGTGCCTGCTTCAATTCACCTTTATTAAGTCCTCTCTGAGCTGACTGGCCTTCTCTGCCTCTCCCTGCCTGCAGTGGAAGATGCTGGCCATCTATGCAGGACAGGCAGATTCTCCATCAGAGACTGTCTGCTGTGCCTGTGTTCTAATTGCCAATTTCTGGAAATGGAAATCTGATTCCAGCCCTCCCCTGCTCCCCACTGAAGGGTTTGGTTCACCTCCTCAGTTAACTTTTGATGGAATGAACTCTGGTTAAAGGGATGGAGTTCTATTAGAAGATGGCTGCAGAGGCCCAACCCTGAGAGCAAGCCATGGTCCATAGTCAGAGAAAGTGGGTTGACTGGGAGGGGCCCTCAAGTGCCCAGCATGTCCCAAGGGGACAAGAGCTGCTTAGTCCATCACTGCATCAGTGTATCTCATAAAAACGTATCATGGGGACCTCCTTGGTGGTCCAGAGGCTAAGACTCCGAGGCCCCAGTGTAAGTGGCCTGGGTTCAATCCTTGGTCAGGGAACTAGACCCTGAATGCCACAACTAAGACCCAGTGCAGCCAAATAAATAAATAATAATTTTTAAAAAAAAACTGTCATGATTGCTTCAACTTTGCTGCCCAGCTTTTTTTTTGGCTAACAATTTTTTTGTTGAGATATAATTCCTGTGTAAGATTGTATATGCTTAAGGTATACAATGTGTTAATTTGATACATTTATGTACTGCAATATGATCATCACTGTAGCATTAGCTAACACCTCTATTATATTATTGTATTTATTTTTTGTGGTGAGAACAACTAAGACCTACTGTCTTGGCAACTTTGAGGTTTCTAATTCAGAATTGTTGATATAATCATTATACTGTGCATTAAATCTCCAGAACTTATCTATTAGTTGAAAGTTTGTACTCTAAACAACATCTCCCCACTTACTACCATCCCAATCCCTGGTGAACCCATTCTACTCTGTTTTTTATGCTAATTTATGAGGCTGCATCGGGTCTTAGCATGCAGCACACAGGCTCGTTATTGCTTTGGATCTTCTGTTGTGGAGCGGATTCTCTAGTTGTGGTGCTCGGGCTCTGGAGCTCGAGGGCTCTGGAGAGCGCAGACTCGGTAGTTTTAGCATGCAGGCTTAGTTGCTCCGCAGCATGTGAGATTTTAGTTCCCTGACCAGAGATCAGAGATCAGATCCCCTGCATCATGAGGCACATTCTTAACCCCTGGGCCACCAGAGAAGTCCTTCTACTCTCAAGTATGAGTTCTTGTGAGTTTGCTGCCCAGCTCTCTACTCCAGTCTCCCAATATAGATATACAGTTATTAAAATGTCAGCCTGGCTAGAGGTAGGCTCAGGCTCATCCAGCAGTAGCATTTCACAGGTCTTTGTGGGTGAGATGACACATGGCAAGGTGAAGTGTGGGATTTGATGGAGGTGTTTGTAAAAGACGCCTTTCTTTAGCTAAAAAAGTGAACTTATTTTGACAGAGTGTTTTCACCTCACTTTGTCAAATGCAAACATGTTATTCTTAAGACATTTTCTACAGTTTTTAATGTGGAACTTGTGTTTAATAGGTTGTTTTGGGGGAAGGTATTCTTTTAAACACTTAACACATCTTTTATTTGTCAATCAATAAATATGTATGCTACACCAAAATATTTAGACAATCAAGACTGCATTAGTAATGCATGTGTATGGTGAATGAAACTGCACCAATTTGAATGTTTTGCAAATAGCATAATCATTGAATAATGCACCTTGAATGTACAGCTGTCCCTCATTATACATGGGGGATTGGTTCCAAGATTTCGCCTGCTCCACCTCTAGGATACCAAAATCTGTGGATGCTCAAGTCCCTTATGTAAAATGGTATGGTTTTGCATATAACCTATGCATATCCTCCCGTATACTTTAAATCTCTAGATTACTTATAATACCTGTGTATGCATTCTCAGTCACATCTGACTCTTTGTGACCCCATGGACTATACAGCCTGCCAGACTCCACTGTCCCTGAGACTCTCCAGAAAAGAATACTGGAGTGGGGGAAAGTATTTTAAAAAAAGAAAACATGCTTATATCTGGAAAATGAGTTGTGTAAATAAGCCAACCTCATCAGAGAAAGTTGATGGAGGCAAGAATAGGATCTGTGTTTAAATTCCTGACTGTGTCACCTCCGACCCACTAGTAAAAGTTTTAGCACGAAAGCCCAGTCTACCCTACCCACTCTAAGATCAATCTTGCAGCATCTCTTTGAACACTGAACCAGACACACAGACCTGAAGGAGATGCTAACACCGTGAGGACCAGAGGGGAAAATCCTACCAGCAGAGGTCACTGATGCTCCAGCTGCGACTCGGCAGGACAGCACACTCCAATAATGCTGTGCCTGCCACTCCTACAGCCCCTGTCCATTAACCTGCTCCCTGCTTAGTCTATTGAAGGGAATAAATGTCGCTGGTGTGCCCCAAGTGTGTGCATGCTAACAGCAACTTTTCTCAGTAGTACCTCCCTTGATATCCTGAACCTCAGAGGTTTTAGATTAACATTAATACAGTCTGCTTCCCAGGTGGTGCAGTGGTAAAGAATTCACCTGCCAATGCAGAAGATGCAAGAGATGCAGGTTCGATATCTGAGTCAGGAAGATCCCCTGGAGAAGGAAATGGCAACCCACACCAGTACTGTTGCCTGGAGAATCCCAGGGACAGAGGAGCCTGGCAGAATGAGACAAACAAGAACAGGATGTCAGGTTCCGCTTCAACCTTGGGTTGTACTTGACCAAGTGTTTCCCATTCTAGAAACAAGTTATACTTACTTCTTACCTGGAATACTGGAAGGTGACCCCACCGCACACATGCACATGCAGACACACACACACACACACAGAGACATACACACACACAGGGTGAGGTTACATGCAAAAACCCCTATAGCAAGGCTAGACGCCATGGTGTGGTATGGCATGGTACTCCCAGAGGGTAAAAAGAGAGGTGTTTGTGGATGGCCTGCAAAGAATGAGAAGCATCTGTGAGCCACATGTGGGCCAAAAGCTAGCCATGGACAGTTGCTACAGACCGTGGACCAGCTTGCCTGCATTCTTAAGTGGCCATCAATAGAACAAAGAGATGCTACCAAGGTTCATCTACCCATAAAGGGTGGAAAGGAAGAAACTGCATTTGCAGGATCGGGGAGGAAGGAATGTAGCACCTGAAAACCACTGAATTGCTAAACGGTAGAACCTACTTTGCATACTGGGCTTCCCAGGTGGCACTAGAGTTAAAGAACACTGCCTGCCAATGCAGACAATGTAAGAGATGCAAGTTCAATCCCTGGGTCAGGAAGATATCCTGGAAGAAAGCATAGCAACCCACTCCAGTATTCTTGCCTGGAGAATCCAATGGACAGAGGAGCCTGGCCTCCTATGGTCCATAGAGTCACGAAGAATCAGACATGCACGTTGCATACTGGCCAAGGGTAAGATGCTGCCAGCCTCTGAGGCCAGGTAAGAATACCAACTTTGTAAGCCATTAGGATATGTGGTCTGTTTCCCATGCAGGCAGTCTGGTAATTACACCTCACAGTCACTGGGCAATCGATGTGTGATGGTCCCATGAAGCCAGAAGGAAATATAGAGGTACCTGTGGCAGTAGGAAGCCTTAAGGGAATGGGAGGAAGCTGTCCATTTGGAAAAAGTTCAAAGGAAGAAGCACATGAGCTAGGCCTACGCCAATCAATGCATTGCATTTTCATGGTCACAGTGATTGGATCAGCAATGTGCACACGACCCACTCAGAGCCAATGAGACTTAGTGACTCCTGGAAATGCCGTAAATGAGAAGAGGTGATTCTCTCCTGACTGGGCTTGGAGCCGAGGAGATAGAATCTGGAGATACTGCCTCCTCCTGGCCTGGAGCTGAGCGTGGCCACCTTGAGCTCCTATCATGACTGTCTCAATGGAAGAACCTCAAGATGGAGGGAAATTGAGCCCTGATGACATTGTTTGAGCCCTGAGTCTAGCCACACCTGAAGTCAGTGCTACTCCTGGGTTTCCAGCGAGGCAATAAACTCCCCTTGTACCCATTAGGACTGCACTCCTGTTTCTCCTGGTGTGGGAAAGAGGAGACGGGTGTTCTCTGAGCAAGTTCAGACATCTAAGGATTCCTGATATGCAGGTGGTACTGAGATAAATCCAGGCGGCTGAGGCAAGCTGTTCAGGCTCGAAAAGTCACCGGAAGTTGTTCTCTTACAAACATCCATGCCATTCTCAATCTTGATCAATATCCCTGACCCCAGAGTGGGAGCCAACAACTTCAAGGTATGAATTTGAACTCTAAGATCAACACCAAGATACCAGCATTTCTATTGAGTATCTCCCACAGAAAACAGCATATATTTAGAAGCATCTCACTGAAACTGAAATGGAAACTTCAGCTCAAGATTTAGAAAAGCTTCCAGCTGGAGACAAATGATAAATTAATTGGCTCACTCCCATGATTACTAATTTAAATGTGGAAAGTCTCACACATTTTTAAAAATGTGTGCGGCAAAGTCTCTGGTTTTCCCTTTATTCAAAATTCTGCCTTTATCCCTATCTTTGAGTGGTGGTTTAAAAAAATACATATGGAGGGTCATTTTTTTCTTCTGTTCTTTTCTGCTTTTTTTCTTTTTTTAAGAAAAAACATACACAAACTAAAGTGCAAATTTCAAGTGTACAGTAGCTTGATGAAGATTTAGCATGTAAAACAAGCAACTCCTCCTCTCTTGGTCTGTGTCCTCTTCTACCAAGAAAGTGAGGGAGTATTTCCTAAGTCTCTCCTCGGAGACCTCTTCCAAGCCGGTGACACCCATTCTCCCTGCAACAGCACCTCTATCTTGATGGCAGTACATCTTTCACCCCACACCTGACGCAGGGGCCCTGTGTGATTGGCCCCAGATAAATCTCTGTTAGGGTGAGGTCCCCCCAAGAGCCACCTTGACACTCCCTCCAGAAGAGCCCAGCTTCGGGAGCAGGAGCCTGTTGACCAAAAAGCCCTTGGCCCATAGGACTGCCACACTTGTCCTAGTGCACACAGCGCCTGGCTAAAGGGGGCCAGGCACCCCTGTCACAGCCATGCTAGCAAATGCTCACACACAAATTTAGTAGATAATTACCAGGTGGATGGATGAATCTCTGTTCCAAATCCTTCAGGGAGAGGAAAAGGACTAAACAAAGAAGACCATCCTGAGGTAAGCAGGCTGTTGTCTTGATAGGAAAGGGATTCCCTAGCCATCTCACCTGATGTTTATTTTCAAATCAATTTCCAGTCCCTCTGCAGTTTGTAACTGTGCAATCAAACTCCCTGGAAATTCTCTGGAGTCCAGCATCTTGCTTTAAGCCATAATGAAACCAGAGTGTTTATAAATTGTTTGCTGAAGGGTTTGCTTTATGCCTAATAATGTTGGCTCCCTTGTGGTGGGGGGATATATGTCAGTTAAGATGCTTTGGAAAGCTATCTACAGAAAAACCAACTTAACAAGAAATTCTGAAACTTGGTTGTGTCAACAAGGACTCAGGCCTTGATTCACATCTGTCAGCACTGTAGTGTGTACCCTCACAGAGAGAAGATGGCCAAAGCCAGGGCAAGCATCGGGCCCTTACACCAAGAGCCAGAAGAAAGGGCAGCGTGACAGGGCCTTTCTCCCTTCTTCCAAGTCTCTCAGTAGTCCACAAGTTAGACTAATCCTTGGTAAAGAGGAAACAGATGGTTGTGATAAGTGTTATCCTGCAAACTGGGCTCATGGTCACCAAATGGCTGCAGGAAACCTGAGCTCTTTGAGCACAGAAGGAGAAGAAATGAGTTATGAGTGAGCAACCAACCTGTTTGCCATAGCACAGCCACATGGGCAGTTGTTGGCGATCATCCAGATCAAGCCAAATAGAACTAAATAAATTATTTTTTAACTTTAAATAATCCATTTCCATAGTAAAATTGGATGACAGCCAATGAACCAGGCAGCCAAGGGCTCTGTGCAAAATGCCCTGGTGGCTTCTGAAGGCCTTCAGTGACAATGAGGGCCTTCTTGCTCTGTTTACCACAGATCATCTCCAGCAAATGCAGAGACTCAGTAAGTGTGCTTGGCCTCTTCCTGGGTAAAGGTCACAGCTCTGGGAGAAAGCCGCTCATTGTATGGCCTCACAGAACAGTCATCATTTGTTCCTTCTCAGTGAAACTCAGCAGCCTGGGAACAGAGCGGAGCGCCCTTCAACTTCCCTGGCGAGCTCTGCCTCAAGAGCACACCCACAGGAGCCGGGATAAATGGCCCCATGAAGGAGGCATGGGGGTGGGGTGGGCAATGACCCTGGGAGGGCCAGAGGTTGAGGGCAAGGGGTGATTTCCCGGGAAGTACCCAAAATGTCACCTAAGAGGCTCATGTAATAACAATTCGCCTTTTATTTCCACCGTTTCTCTGCAGTTATGGAGGCAGGACCAAGGCTACTCTGACTGCAGTGTGTGTGTGTGTGTGTGTGTGTGTGTGTGTGTGTGTGTGTCTTAGAGATCAGGAGCTGGGTATGTGTGTGTGAGTGGGAGGGAGGTAAGCAGGACCAGAGGGCCAGAGAGCAAGTGGCACCTGTTGTAATTAACCCACCCCACCCACTGGGATCACCCTGGGTCCACAGGGTACCACACTTTATCCCGCTTCCCAGGGTTGGGAGGAGCCCATGAGATCATCTGGGCAGAAGAACAGGTACATGCAGGATCGTGGATCATTCTCGTGTGCTCTCTGTGCCTCTTTTTAAACTTCGTCCACTTCCTGCTTCTACTCTCATCCTTTCTCCTTGTTTCTAGACATGGCTGCAGAAGTCAGGAGCCCACTTCCTCCAAAAACAGGATATAACCACTAGAGGCACCCAAGATTATTTCAGGATAAGTGAACATTTTGTGGTTTAATAGACATGCATTTGTAAAACGTTTTCAGTCAGTTCAGTTGCTCATTCATGTCTGACTCTTCACGATGCCAGGCTTCCCAGTCCATCACCAACTCCCAGAGTTTGCTCAAACTCATGTCCATCGAGTTGATGATGCCATCCAACCATCTTATCTGTCATCCCCTTCTCCTCCTGCCTTCAATCTTTCCCAGCATCAGGGTCTTTTCCAAAGAGTCAGTTCTTTGCATCAGGTGGCCAATGTATTGGAGCTTCAGCTTCAGCATCAGTCCTTCCAATGAACACCCAGGACTGATTTTCTTTAGGATCGATTGGTTTGATCTCCTTGCAGTCCAAGGGACTCTCCAGAGTCTTCTCCAGCACCTCAGTTCTTCAGCACTCAGCTTTCTTTATGGTCCAACTCTCACATCCATACATGACTACTGGAAAAACCATAGCTTTGACTAGATGGGCCTCTGTCGGCAAAGTAAAAACTAAAACTTTTTACTAAAAAAAAAAAATTGTGAGTTGTATAGTGGTCATGAGATTTCCTTTGGTTCTTGAATTATTCCTTCAGGAAAAGAATGTTGAACTCCCCGTAGTGCTAGAGGAAAATGAGACCTGGATGGAGGGAATTTGAATGGATGGCATCTTGGAAATAAAAGTAGTGATTTCAGTATTAAAAAATCAAGTCTTCGGGCTCCTCCACATCATATTCCTATTACACATATGTCTCATCTGGAGCACTTTCTCTTTGTACATTAACAAAAATCCTCCTGTAAATTACTCAATGGAAATACCTGCTTTTTAGGAAACAATATAGGGAGTTGATAATTTTTTGATTGTACCCTGATTTCTTTTTTTTTTTAATCTCTCAAGTTTTTATAAAATGTGCAAAATACAAGCCTCATTTGCCCACAGGCACAGCTTACACCTGTTACTCACCATTGCTAAGAGAGAAGAGATCTATACCCTACGTACTCGTACACAAGTGTACCCTGATTTCTAATTCTACTTTCATCTAAGTCTTTTAATAAACCTCTAAATATCTTTCTTTTTATTTCTGTATCTAGGAAATCATAGGCCATTTCTGATGTTTCAATGAGTGTTTAGTTAAGAATTTTAAAGGCAATGACTGTAGTCTTTCAAGGGCTTCTCTGGTGGCCAATAGCAAAGAATCTGCCTGCTAAGCAGGAGACATGAGTTCGATCCCTGGGTTGGGAAGATCCCCTGGAGAAGGCAATGGCAGCCCACTCTAGTATTCTTGCCTGGGAAATGCCATGGACAGAGGAGCCTGGAGGGCTACAGTCTATGGGGTCACAAGAGTTGGACAGGACTTAGCAACTAAACAATAGCAACATAGTCTTTCAAAGAAAGTTTAACTGAAATTAAATTTCAGTACCCTAGAGGCTTCCCTGGTGGTTCAGTGGTTACTGCTCCGCACTTCCATTGCCGAGGGCATGGGTTCAATCCCTGGTCGTGGGAACTAAGATCCCACATGACATGTGGCCAAAAAAAAATTTTAGTACCCCAAATAAGAAGCTACTTAATATACAAGATTACATAGCTCACATTTCTGTGCCATTCTTTTTAATAATTCTTCTTTTCTTGTTACAGACTCAATGTAACTGAGACATCTACTGTCCAATCCTAAGAAAAAACAAATTTCAACTGATTTTTGGTTTAAACAATTCACCTAGTCAGTTTTATAAACTGTTTTTCCCCTACCCTGCCCTAATCTTGGAAAACGTTTTCATGGTGCTTCCTGGACTTAATACTTTCCCAGATGAAAAATATTTTCATATCACAGAAGCTCAAAAATGTTTCCCACATTTAGTGTTCTTATTCTAATGAGTATTGCCATCTCCTCAGTCCCACTTCATCGTCCTCCCGCTTTTAGGACAAATGTCTCAGATAGAAAATGCCTCTTGGGTGTTCCCTGGCAGTCCAGTAAGGACTCTTCCACTGTCGTGGTCCTGGGGCCTGGGTTCAATCCCTGGTCAGGGAAATAAGATCCCATAAGCCTCGTGGCTCAGCCTTTAAAAAAAAAAACAAAAACAAGAAAGAGACAAAGGAGAGAAAATGCCTATCTTCTTCAATGGAATTTGAACCTAGGGTCACATCTAGTTTTCTGGACCTCCAGTCACTAAGAATGTGCATATAAGCTTAAAGTATTTAAATTACTGTACACAAACATACAAAACTAACATCTATTTTCATATCATGATAACTTTTTAAAATGAACTATATCTTAAATATGAGAGCAAAAGCAACAAAGGAGAAAAATAGATAAATTGGACATTATCAAAATGAAAAGCTTTTTGCTTCAAAAGACATCATTTGAAAATGAAATACACCCCTCAAAATGGTAGAAAATATTTCAAAATCATTTATCTGATAACAGACTTATATCCAGAATATATAAAATACAATGATAACTCAATAATAAAAAGATAAATAACCCAATTTAAAAATAGGAAAGTGATCTAAATAGACATTTTCTCAAAGAAGGCACACAAATGGCTGGCAAGTACATGAAAAGATGCTCAATACCATTAATCATCAGGGAAATGCAAATCAAAACCACAATACAGTACTTCACACCCAGTAGAGTAGCTATTATAAAGAAAGAAAGATAACAGCAAGTGTTAGGAAGAAGGATGAGAAACTGGAACCCCCATACACAGTTTGTGACAGTGTGAAATGTTGCAGCCTCTTTGAAAGCAATCTGGCAATTCCTCAAAAGATTAAACAGAATTACTATATAACCCAGTAATTCCACTCCTAGGTATGTACCCAAAGAAATGAAAGTATATGTAAATGTAAGACCAGAAACTATAAAACTCCTAGAGGAGAACATAGGCAAAACACTCTCCGACATAAATCACAGCAAGATCTTCTATGACCCACCTCCCAGAATATTGGAAATAAAAGCAAAAATAAACAAATGGGACCTAATGAAAATTAAAAGCTTTTGCACAACAAAGGAAACTATAAGTAAGGTGAAAAGACAGCCCTCAGATTGGGAGAAAATCATAACAAATGAGGAAACAGACAAAGGATTAATCTCAAAAATATACAAGCAACTCCTGAAGCTCAATTCCAGAAAAATAAACGACCCAATCAAAAAATGGGCCAAAGAACTAAACAGACATTTCTCCAAAGAAGACATACAGATGGCTAACAAACACATGAAAAGATGCTCAACATCACTCATCATCAGAGAAATGCAAATCAAAACCACAATGAGGTACCATTACACGCCAGTCAGGATGGCTGCTATCCAAAAGTCTACAAGCAATAAATGCTGGAGAGGGTGTGGAGAAAAGGGAACACTCTTACACTGTTGGTGGGAATGCAAACTAGTACAGCCACTATGGAAAACAGTGTGGAGATTTCTTCAAAAACTGGAAATAGAACTGCCATATGACCCAGCAATCCCACTTCTGGGCATACACACTGAGGAAACCAGATCTGAAAGAGACACGTGCACCCCAATGTTCATCGCAGCACTGTTTATAATAGCCAGGACATGGAAGCAACCTAGATGCCCATCAGCAGATGAATGGATAAGGAAGCTGTGGTACATATACACCATGGAATATTACTCAGCCGTTAAAAAGAATTCATTTGAATCAGTTCTAATGAGATGGATGAAGCTGGAGCCCATTATACAGAGTGAAGTAAGCCAGGAAGATAAAGACCATTACAGTATACTAACACATATATATGGAATTTAGAAAGATGGTAATGATAACCCTATATGCAAAACAGAAAAAGAGACACAGAAGTACAGAACAGACTTTTGAACTCTGGGGGAGAAGGTGAGGGTGGGATGTTTTGAAAGAACAGCATGTATATTATCTATGGTGAGGCAGACCACCAGCCCAGGTGGGATGCATGAGTCAGGTGCTCGGGCCTGGTGCACTGGGAGGACCCTGAGGAGTCGGGTGGAGAGGGAGGTGGGAGGGGGGATCGGGATGGGGAATACGTGTAACTCTATGGCTGATTCATGTCAATGTATGACAAAACCCACTGAAATGGTGTGAAGTGATTGGCCTCCAACTAATAAAATAATATTTAAAAAAAAAAAAAAGAAATGAAAGTATATGTCTACATAGACTTGTACACGAGTGTTCATAGCAGCATCTGGCCATTCATAATGTCCACAAGGTATAAACAACCTAAATACCCATCAACTGAAGAAAGGATAACTAAAATGTGGTATATCCACACTGTGGAATATTATTTGGCCATAAGGAGGAATGAAGTACTAATACATACTACAACATGTATGAACCTTAAAAACATACTAATAAGTTTAAAAAAATTCAGCCACAGAAGATCCCATGCTACATGACTCCATTTATATAAAATTTCCAGAATAGGCAAATCTATAAAGATGTAGTTTATCCATAATCACCGAGGGCTGGCTGGAAGGAAGTGGAGAGTGACTCCTCGTAGGCTTGGAGCTTCTTTTTGGGGTGAGGAAAACATGGTAAAATTAATTGTGATGATGGCTGTATGAGTCTGTGAATATATTAAAAACCATTGAGATGTACACTTTCAATGAATGAATGGTATGATGTGTGAATTTCACTGTTACTAAAAAGAGAATTATAAGTAGTAACACATTTTAAATAATCAGTGAAAAGATTTTCCCCTCTTTACAGCTGTCTTAATTGTCTTGTGTTCAAGTATTCTGAAAGACCTTGATGAATAATATGAAAGGAGATACCCGTTAAAATATTTAAAGCATCTTGCAAACATAAGGAAGTACACTCAAATGTTGATGCCATTGTTATTTCACCAATATGTATCAGTTCCTTCATATCAATGCTCAATAAATGCTTGTTGAATAAGATGGAAAGGGGTGAATCAAAGTTCTAAAGTTGTATTTGGGGAAAGAGCAAGATCATTTGAATAGTTCATTCGGAAGAGAAAATAAGAATAGGTAATCACAATTCTACAGGGAATAGTAATAAAGAAGATTTAGATGTTGAAAGTTATTAGTTATTGGGAGTTAAATATGTGTGGTATTGACATAATAATTGACAAACTGCTTGAAGAAACAGAAATAAGTCACAAACTGATTTTTACCTATAAGATTATGCAGTTTATAATAAAAGAAGGAACAGAAACCAATGAAAAGAATTTGGTCTGTTAAACAAATGGTGTTGAGATTACTGTCTATTTGGAAGAAATATGTAAAACTTGGCTCAAACGATACACTCAATGTCAAATGAATTAAGGAGTGCAATGGAAAACATAAAATCAGAAAAAACAGGGCATCCCTGGTGGCTCAGTGGTAAAGAATCTGCCTGCCGATGCAGGAGACATGGGTTTGATTCTTGGTCCAGGAAGACCCCATATGCCATGGAGCAACTAAGCCCATGTGCCACCACTACTGAAGTCTGCATGCCCTAGAGCCTGTGGTCCACAACAAGAGAAGCCACTGCAATCAGAAGCCCGCACACCGCAACTAGTGAGTAGCCCCTGCTCGCTGCAACTAGAGAAAACCTGCGCACAGCAACGACAACCCAGCACAATCGGAAATAAATAAATAAAAATTTTAAAAAATAAATAAAATCAGAAAAAAAAACTAAATGCATATATATCTAGTCTCTGGACAGAAAAGATATTCTGAGCACAAAAGTGGTGATAAAAATTATCACAAAGGAAAAGATTGAATTTGGATCCATAAAAATTGACAATTTCTGTGAAAATATTACAGAGAAGGCTATACACGCACTCATACACACAAACACACACACACAGACTAGGAGAAAATAGCAGCACATCACATATACATATAAACGGTTCGTATCGTGGCGGTCCAAGCATTGGTTGGAAAAGAATTTCCAGACACAGAGTATTTCAGAAAGGGGTGAGTTTATTAAGAGCAGGGAGCAGAGATAATGAGGGTACTGCAAATGCAGCGGGCTGACCTCCTGATAGGCCAGGGAGAGCCAACCATTAAAACAGCAGGCTGGCTGAAGGGAGAGCTATCTCCTTTTGTGTGTTTGTAGCCAATTTTTATAGCCTCCAGACAAAGAAAATTACTGCTGAAAGGATGGCATCAGGTGAGTGGTTAGGGTGCTGTATGGTGAGTACCTGGGTGGGCATTCTTGCCCAATTTAGGGTCAGGAAACTGGCTGGTAAGGGTTGAGGGGCTTTTGGCCACACTTACAATGGGGCTCAATCAGTGCCAGAGGTGACTGGGCTCTGCATCTGTGGCCTTGGTACAAGGGCTCACACCTGTGACCTTGGGATAGGACTCCACAGTTCTCTTGTATACATAGTTCAGATCTGTTGTATATAACTATTTTCTAGAAATCAGTGAGAAGAAAACATGCTTCTCCTCCCACCTCCCCAAACAAAAGAATCATAAAGAGGTTCCATGTCTGATACGGAACCTGGAATCAGGAAAGCAAATAAAAGATAAAAGGTTGTTGTTCAGTTGCTCAGTCATGTCTGACTTTTGGCATCCCCACAGACTGCAGCATGCCAAGCTTCTCTGTCCACCACCAACTCCCGGAGCTTGCTCAAACTCATGTCCACTGAGGTGGTGATGCCATTCAACCATCTCATCCTCTGTTACCCCTTCTCCTCCTGCCTTCGATCTTTCCTGGCATCAGGGGTCTTTTCCAATGAGTCAGCTCTTCACATCAGAGGGCCAAAGTATTGGAGCTTTAACTTCAGCATCAGTCTTCCCAGTGAATATCAGGGTTGATTTTCTTTAGAATTGACTGATTTGATCTCCTTGCAGACCAAGGGACTCTCAAGAGTCTTCTCCAGCACCAGTTCGAAGGCGTCACTTCTTTGGTGCTCAGCCTCTTTTATTGTCCAGCTCTCACATCCATACATGACTACTGGAAAAACTTTGACTAGACAGACTTTTGTAGGAAAAGTAATGTCTCTGCTTTTTAATACACTGTCTAGGTTTAATACACTAACACAATGTCTAATACATTGCTTTCCTTCCAAGGAGCATCTTTTGATTTCACGGCTTCAGTCATCATCCACAGTGGTTTTGGAGCCCAGGAAAATAAAGTCTGTCACTGTTTCTATTGTTTCCCCATCTATTTGCCATGAAGTGATGGGACCAGATGTCATGATCTTTGTTTTTTGAATGTTGAGTTTTAAGCAAGCTTTTTCACTCTCCTCTTTCACCTTCATCAAGAGGCTCTTTAATTCCTCTTTAGTTTCTGCCATAAGTGTGATGTCATCTGCATACCTGAGGTTATTGATTTTCTCCCCACAAGTTTGATTCCAGTTTGTGCTCGGTCCATGGGAGAAGGGAATGGCAAAACATTTCAGCATTCTTCCCTTGAGAACCCTGTGAAAAGTATGAAAAAGCAAAAGAAAAAAATAAAATATCAAATACCAAAACACTGGACTTTAAAAGAGAGTTAGGATATCTGTCCAGACTGGCAAGTGAACATTTCCTCGTCAACATTGACGTAATAAAACCACTGACAGGAGACCCTGGGAACTCAGCATCATTTAAGTCACACATTTCCCCTAAAACGGACAAATAGGCCAAGATGTGCACGTGTGTTTGACATATAATGTTTGAAAATATATGTGTCCCTGTAAAGTACAATTAGTTACATCTTTGTTTGGAATTCCATTAACTATTATGTTTGTGCTGTTCCAGTTTAATAACAGGTGTTTATAATAATGACCAAGGCACTGCATGTTCTTGAAGTTTCCTTTCAATAATCCTTCATCAACAAAAGTGCTGTCACACCATTGTTGTAGAATGTATTGCTATCACAGATATCTGTGTCTTAAAGTCACTAATGCATGCACTGTTTTTTCTACTATACACTCCTTATGTGTAGTGGAAATTTTACTATTTACCATAGAAGATTTCTTTCTCTGAAATGTGGTGGATGGAATTAAACAAAGCTACTATTTAATAGAGAAAGAGTTAAAAATGGTAAGTTTTGCTGAAGAAATGAAGCCAAATTTCTTAAATGTATAAGAGGAAAATGTAAATGACAGAGAAGATCCTCAATCAGCAATAATGAGATGAGACTTCAATGTAGTTTATTTTAAAGAAATAAAATGATTGAGCAGAAAACTAGACTTTTTGTTTTCTCCGACAGGTGGCGCTGCTCTAGCACCCTGCCGCCTGAACGCCGGCTGGGGAAAGGCCGCCAGAAACCACCAAGGCCAGTTCCTGTAGCGCGATCATGGGATCCATTCTTTACGCCTGACTGTGGCCCTCAAGAACCTCCTTCTGCCATAAAGCATAACCTAGCACAGGCCCACACATAGAAAGGCACTTCGTAAGTGTATTTGTGCATTTGTGGAGGATGATTCCAATCATTCTTCCTAAATTCACTGATTTGTTCACTCATTTACATAGTCAATAAATATTTATCATGTGCCTCTCAAATATCAGGTGGGCCCTAGGCTTAGGGCTGGAGATATAATTATGAAGAAAATACATGGACCCTATTCCTATGGTTTCGTGGAGGACACAGACATTACTGAGATGCTCACTTTAATGAAATCATCACAAATTATGATAAGTGATCCAAAGGAAAAGTACAAGTCATATAACAGTACAGACACCAGAATAAGTTGAATTAAGGCAGAAAGGCTGCACAAATATGGATGAAACTCTGTACAGAATGAAACAGGAATTGTTTAAAAAGTTCAAATCTATCCTGTGATGAGCTATTAAGTTATATGAGTATAAATAGCACTCTTCAGAATCATCCACCACCCTTGCCATGGTAACCAGTAGACACAATAACCAACAGGCACAGAAAACTGTCCTGTTCATCTCCCACCAAAGACTGCACTTCAGCCAAAGTCTGGGATAGTTCCATATCAGTATCAGTTCAGTCGGTCAGTCGTGTCTGACTCTTTACAACCCCATGAACCACAGCACCCCAGGCCTCCCTGTCCATCACAAACTCCCCAAGTCCACCCAAACCCATGTCCAATGAGTCAGTGATGCCATCCAACCATCTCATCCTCTGTTGTCCCCTTCTCCTCCTGCCCTCAATCTTTCCCAGCATCAGAGTCTTTTCAAATGAGTTAGCTCTTCACATCAGGTGGCCAAAGTATTGGAATTTCAGCTTCAGCATCAGTCCTACCAATGAACACCCAGGACTGATCTCCTTTAGGATGGATTGGTTGGATCTCCTTGCAGTCCAAGGGACTCTCAAGAGTCTTCTCCAGCACCACAGTTCAAAAGCATCAATTCCTCAGCGCTCAGCTTTCTTTATAGTCCAACTCTCACATCCATACATGACCACTGGAAAAACCATAGCCTTGACTAGATGGACCTTAGTTGGCAAAGTAATGTCTCTGCTTTTTAATATGCTGTCTAGGTTGGTCATAACTTTCCTTCCAAGGAGTAAGTGTCTTTTAATTTCATTGCTGCAATCACCAACTGCAGTGATTTTGGAGCCCAGAAAAATAAAGTCAGCCGCTGTTTCCACTGTTTCCCCATCTATTTGCCATAAAGTGATGGGACCAGATGCCATGATCTTAGTTTTCTGAGTGTTGAGCTTTAAGCCAATTTTTTCATTCTCCTCTTTCACTTTCATCAAGAGGCTCTTTAGTTCTTCTTCACCTTCTGCCATAAGGGTGGTATCATCTGCATATCTGAGGTTATTGATATTTCTCCCAGCAATCTTGATTCCAGCTTGTGCTTCCTCCAGCTCAGCGTTTCTCATGAGTTCCATATGTTCTCTCCTAAATGGCTTTCCTTCCTCTAGCTTCTCTCCCTTTAAATATAGTAATTCCATCAGAGGCTACTCATAACCTACAACTTAAATTTCCCCAACATGGTTTTCTTAATATTGGTTCTCTTCTCATGAAAGATTCAAAAGCTCTGACTCCCTCAAAGCTGACATTCCAGTTTCTCATCACTTCACAGAAGGATCTCCATGACATTCTCTAACTTCCCATTGGTCTGCTTCCCATTGGTCCCTCTACAAATCTTGTGGGCATTTCTTAGTATACCTACCACTGTGGAATAGACATTGCCTCTCTCTGTCCCCCACTTCTGTTCCATGCCTTTGCTCCATACCATTCCAGGCATCTCTGTAGTTTTCTTTCTTATCGATAGATGATGTCTTCCTTAAAATAAAACCACCAGCTTTTTAGGTGCTGAAAGTTCTTTTTAAAAAGAAATAAATAGACATTGGAGTAGAAAATGGCAACCCACTCCAATATTCTTGCTTGAAAAATTACATGGACAAAAGAGCCTGGTGGGCTACAGTCCATGGGGTCACAGAGTCAAACACAACTTGGCAAGCACACAATGTACAATAAATAATTTTTACTGTTGTGTAAAGCAAATAAAGATCTTTCTCAAAATATTATAACTTAATACAAAATCTTGAACACACACACACAAAAAGAAAGAAGGAAGCATGATGATAGGAATAGGGGGTTTGTTTTAAACATACTTGCTTGGCAAAGAACAAGTTGATAACTCACATTGGAATCTAAATATGACACAAACAAACCTATCTATAAAACAGAAACAAACTTACAGATATAAAGAACAGAATTATGGTTGCCTCCAAATTATGGAGGCAGAGAGGAAAGGGATGGATTGCAAGTTTGGGGTTAGCAGATGTAAATTTTTATATTCAAGATGGCTAAACGACAAGGTCCTATTGTATAACACAGGGAACTATATTCAATATCCTGTGATAAACAATAATGGAAAAGAACTTGAAAAAGAATGTGTATATATGTATACCTGAGTCACTTTGCTATACAGTAGAAATTAACCCAACATAATAAATCAACTATATTTCAACAAATATATTTTTTTAATTGGTAACTCTATGCTAATCCTCTCATTAAAAATATTTTATTACACTGATCTTTTGAATTGTAGAGTCTGGGAAGCACAGCCCTATAAAGAAGTCTCCCTTGGCAGGCTCTGGCCCGATTTCATTTGGGAGAGAAAATTATCTCACACGTGGGAGAACTGTCCTAGTCCTGAGGCCCTGTGATTCCAGGCCAGGAGAACTTACGGATGGTAAACAGATCTCCTTTCTGTTAAGATTTGCCCTCAGAGTTCTGGTTTCCTGTCTGAGGACCTACATCTCCCAGCCACTCACTGGACAGACGCGGTCTACCCACAGGCTGCGGTCTTGGCCTTGCAGGCCTCTATGGAACAACCACATTAGAACATGACATGTGATAGAAAAAATTATCAAGTTCATAATGGTGATAATTCCATTTTGAAATATCCAAATATACTGATTCTTTTTTTTAAATTTCCTTACACTGCCCTTCCTCCTGCCTCATATTGCCAGTGGTTTGTACTTGCCTTAGGGAGGTACAGGGTTGTTACAGGAGGGAACAAAGAGAAAGAGAGAGAAAAAAAAAAAGTTAAGTATCAGCTTCCAAATAGGATTTTAGGATTTTCCACCAGATAATCTTGAAAGCTAGGTTTCATAAGAGAAAGAAAAGAGGTTCTAGATTCCTTGATTTCTCTTGTTGGCATAACTTGCAAGGCCTCCTCTGTCCGAGTAGGCTCTGGGGTCCTGAGAGCCACCTATCCCAAAGCCTTCTTGGGAATCAGCCCTGGGCCCCCCTGCCTGAGATGGGAATTTGCCAGTGCTGGTGGAGGCTGAGTGTTGAAGCTCTCAGGTAAAGAGAACAGATCTGTGCTGGTGTAGACAGTGCTAAAACCCTCAGGTTGAGAGCAGATCTGAGGAAATGACCACTGTTGGCTGTTCAGATAGCACAGAGGAGACAGGAGTGAGGGGCTCCATGGCCAGGAATACCCCTAGAGGAAGCATGGTCTGCCGAGGAAATGAGGTCCCAGTGCTGAGTGACGCACAAGGGGTGGGGCCACCACCACCCCTACACACCAGACCTTGCCTCCACAGGTTCTGGAAGGGGACTCCCACCAGAGCAAGCAAGCCCCAGTTTGCTGCAACTGTCTGCAGCTCTCTGCTGCCACAGGCGCTTTGTGCAGACCCCAGTGTGGCCACCGTACCCCTCCCTGGCCCGAGTGAGCAAGTGTGTCCCAGTCGGCCACTTCTCTTACTCCCTCTCGCCTGGGCAGAGAACAGATGCCTGAGGGTGGCACACACACAGAAGTGGGGTTGAAACCAGAGCTGAGCCCCAGGGGCGGTGCAACTAGGGAAGAGGAATGGAAATCTCTCTGTGCAGCTGCACACACCGTGGATTAAATCCCCGCCATCAGCACGCTAAGCCCTGCGTCTGGAATATCTGAACAGACAGCAAGCATTCCCACAACTGAGAATGGTCTAGCTTCAGCAGGAGTGGACTTTGGGAGCAAGTACACACAGGAGTTGGACCAGCTCAGAGTCTGATCTGGCCCCACAGTGCCCACATCAGGTCCAGATACCTACCTTGAGAGTCTTCTGAGGAGGCAGGGGTTGGCTGTGACTCACTGTGGGAGCATGGACACTGATAGCAGAGGCCCCAGGAAAATACTCTTATTACAATTCTTTTTGTTTTGTTTTGCTGTGCTTTGTTCAATTGTTAGTGTTGTTTTTATTATTTTGCTTTTACTTTTAAAATATTTTTTATTTTTCTATTTTAACTTTACTTTATGGTTGTTTTTTGTTTTTATTCTTGCTTTTGCACTTTTTATTATTATTTTTATGAGTTTGTCTTATGGTTTGTTTGTTTTTGTTTTTTTTTTTTTTTGGTTTGCTTTCTGCTTTTGTTCTCTTTTTCATTTTTGTGTTTTTATTAGTTTAGTCCTTATTGATTATTTCCATTTTTTTAATTCTTTGTTCTAGTGTTTTTCCTTTTTTAAATTTTCTTTGTGTGTTTTTGTTGTTTATTGTTTTTGCTATTTGTCTTGGGTTTTATTTGTTTGGGTTTTTTCCCTCTTTTTTCCTTTTTTCTCTGGTTGCACTGTGTAGGCTCTTGATTCCCCAGCCAGAAAGAGGTCAGGCCTGGGCCACTGGAAGGGGAGTGCCAAGTCCAGGACATTGGACTGCCAGAGAACTCCTAGATCCAGGGAATATTAACTGATGTGCACATTCCTGGAGGTATTCATCTCAGCACCAAGAACTGGCTCCTCCAAACTGACTACAGGCTCCAATGCTGGACATCTCATACCAAACAACTAGCAAGATAGGAATACAGCCCCACTCACCAGCACACAGGTTGCCTAAAGTCATACTAAGCTCACAGACACCCCAAAATACCCCATCTGACACAGTCCTGCCCATCAGAAGGAAGACTCAGCTCTACCCACCAGCGCACAGGCACCAGTCCCTCTCACCAGAAATCCTACGCAAACCCCTGGACCACATTCACTCACGGGGGACAGACGACAAAACAAGAGGAACCATAGTTCCTGCAGCCTGGGGAAAGCAGATCATAAGCACAGTAAATTAGACAAAATGAGATGAAAGAACTTTGCTGCAGATGAAGGAGCAAGGTGAAAAAAAAAACAAAACACACAAGACCAAATGAAAAGCAAATAGGCCAAACTACCTGAAAATAATTCAGAGTAATGTTAGTAAAGATGATCCAAGATCTTGGAAATAGAATGGAGGCATAGACTGAGAAGATACAAGAAATGTGTAACAAGGACATGGAAGAACTAAAGAACAAACAAGAAGTGATGGACAGCACACTAACTGGACTGAAAAACACCCTAGAAGAAACCAACAGCGGAATAACAGAGGCAGAAGAATGGATAAGTGAGCTAAAAGATAGAATGGTGGAAATAAATGCTGTGGAGCAGAATAAAGGGAAAAGAATTAAAAAAAAAAAAAAAAAAAAAGAGGACAACCCCAGAGACGTCTGGGGCAACATTAATGGTACCAATGCTCAAATTACAGAGGTCCCAGAAGCAGAAGGAGAGCAAGAGGAAGGGGTCTGAGAAAAAATTTGAAGAGATTATAGTCGAAAATTCCCCTAATATGGGAAAGGAAATAGTCAACCAAATCCAGGAAGTTCAGAGTCCCATACAGGATACACACAAGAAGAAGCATGCCAAGACACATGTTAATCAAACTAACAAAAACTGAATACAAAGAAAAATATTAAAAAAACAAAGCGAAAAGCAACAAATAATATAAAAGGGAATCCCCATAAGGTTATCTGCTGATTTTTCAGCAGAAACTCTGCATGCCAGAAGGAAGTGGCAGGATATATTTAAAATGATGAAAGGGGGAAACCTACAACCAAGATGACTCTTGCAAGGATCTCATTCAGATTTGACAGATAAATCAAAAGCCTTCCAGAAAAGCAAAAGCTGAGAGAATTCAGCATCACCAAATCAACTTTACAACAAATGCAAAGGGAATTTTTCTAGGCAGGAAGCACAAGAGAAGAAAAAGAAGTAAAAAAACAAACTCAAAACAATTAAACTGGTAATAAGACATAACATATCAATAGTTACCTTAAATGTAAATGGATTGACTGTTCCAACCAAAAGACATAGACTAACTGAATGGATACAAAAACAATAGCTTACATATGCTGCCTACCTAGGACACATACAGACTGAAAATGAGGGGATGGGAAAAGATACTTCATGCAGATGTAAATCAAAATAAAGCTGGAGCAGCAATAATTACATCAGACAAAATAGACTTAAAATAAACAAGAGACAAAGAAGGACACAACATAATGATCAAGGGATCAATCCAAGAAGAAGACACAACAATTGTAAATATTTATGCACGCAACATAGGAGCACCTGAATATGTAAGGTAAATGCTAACACCTGTAAAAGGGGAAATCGATAGTAACACAATAACACTCCACTTATACCAATGTATAAATAATCAAAACAGAAAATTAATAAGGAAACACAAGCCTTAAATGACACATTGAACTAGAGAGACTTAATTAATATTTATAGGATACTCCATCTGAAAGCAACAGAATACACTTTCTCCTCAAGTGTACATAGAACATTCTCCAGGGTAGATCACATCTTTGGTCACAAATCAAACCTTGATAAATTTAAGAAAATTAAAATTATATCAAACATCTTTTCTGACCACAATGCTAAGAGGTTAGACATCAGTTACAGGGGAAAAAAACTGTAAAAAAACCCCACAAACACATGGAGGCTAAAAAATATGCTATTATATAACCAACTGATTACTGAAGAAATCAACATGGAAATTTTTTAAAAAGCTAGAGACAAATGACAATGAAAACACAATGACCAAAAACCTATGGGATGCAGCAAAAGCAGTTCTAAAAGGGAACTTTATAGCAATAGAATCCTACCTTAAGAAACAAGAAAAATCTCAAACAAATAACCTCATCTTACACCTAAAGCAAATAGAGAAAGAACAAAGAAAACGCCAAAGTTAGTAGGAGGAAAGAACTCATAAACATCAGAGCAGAAATAAATGAAATAGAAACAAAGAAAACAATAGCAAAGATCAGTGAAACTAAAAGTTGGTTCTTCGAGAAACTAAAATTGATAGACCTTTAGCCAGATTCATCAAGGAAAGAAGGAAGATGATTCAAATCAATAAAATTAAAAAGAAGTTACAACAGACATTGCAGAAATACAAAGGATCATAAGAAACTACTACAACTATATGCCAATAAAATGGAAAACCTGGAAGTACAGACTCAGAAAAGCACAAACTTCCAATATTGAACCAAGATGAAACAGAAAACATGAAGAGACCGATCAAAGAAATGAAACTGAAATACAAAACTCCCATCAAACAAAAGTCCAGGACCAAATGGCTTCACAGTTGAAGTCTATCAAACATTTAGTGAAGAGCGAACACCTATCCTTCTCAAGTTCTTCCAAAAACCTGCAGAAGGAGGAACACTTCCAAGCTTATCTTAAGAGGCTACAATCACCTTGATATCAAAACCAAACAACGATACCACAAAAAGAGAAAATTACAGCCAATATCACTGATGAAAATAGACACAAATATCCTCAACAAAATACCAGCAAACTGAATCCAGCAATACCTTAAAAGGATTATAATCAAGTGGGATTTATCCCAGGATTTATGCCAGGATTCTTCAATACACGCAAATCAGTCAATGTGATAGAACACATCAACAAGTTGAAGAATAAAAACCATATGATTGGGTCTTCCCTGGTGGTTCAGTGGTAGAGAATCCACCTGCCAGTGCAGGGGACATGGGTTCAATCACTGGTCCAGGAAGATCCCACATGCCATGAAGCAACCAAGCCCAGGTACCACAACTACTGAGCCTGTGCTCTAAAGCCCAGAAGCCACAACTACTGAAGGCCGTGTGGAGCCCATGCCCTGCAAAAGAGAGGTCACTGAAATGAGAAACCCACATACCCCAGTTAGAGAGTAGCCTCCTCTAACTCCAACTAGAGAAAAGCCTACACAGCAACTAAGACCCAGCACGGCCAAAAATATAAGGTAAATAATTTTTTTAAGTGTATCTGTTTAAAAAACCGTATGATCATCTCAGTAGATGCAGAAAAGCTTTTAACAAAATTCAACACCCATTTATGGTTAAAAAAAAAAAAAAAAAAACCCTCTCCAAAAAATGGGCACAGAGTATAATAAAGGTCATATATGACAAACCTACAGCAAATATCATTTTCAATGGTGAAAAACTGAAAGCATTTACTCTAAGATCAGGAGCAAGACAGGAGTGTCCTCTCTTAGCACTATAATTCAACATAGTTTTGGAAGTCCTTGCCATGGTAACCAGAGAAGAAAAAGAAATAAAAGGAATCCAAATTGGAAAAGAAGTAGAGCTGTCACTGTTTTCAGATGACATGATACTATACATTGAAAATCCTAAAGAGGCCACCAGAAAACTAATCGATGAATTTAGTAAAGTTTCAGGATACAAAATTAATATACAGGAATCTCTTGCATCCTTATGCACTAACAACAAAAGACCAGAAAGAGAAATTAAGGAAACAATCTCATCTACCATTGCAACAAAACGATAAAATACCTAGGAATAAACCTGTCTGAGGAAAAAGACCCGTATGCAGAAAACTATAAGCTGCTGATGAAAGAAAATAAAGACAACACAAACAGATGGAGAGATATACCATGTTCTTGGATTGGAAGAATCAATATTGTGAAAATGACTATATTACCAAAAGCAATCTACAGACTCAATGCAATCCCTAACAAATTACCAATGGCATTTTTCACAAAGTTAGAATAAAAATTATACAATTTGTATGAAAACACAAAAGACCCTGAATAGCCAAAGCAATCTTGAGAAAGAAAAATGGAGCTGGAGGAAACAAGTTCCCTGGCTTCCAAATATACTAAAAAGCTACAGTAATCAAGACAGTATGGTACTGGCACAAATATAGAAATATAGATCAATGAAGCAGGATAGAAAGTTCTGAGATGAACCTGCTCACCTATGGGCACCTAGTCTATCACAAAGGAGGCAAGAATATACAATGGAGAAAAGACAGTCTCTTCATTAAGAGGCATTGGGAAAACTGGATAGCTACATGTAAAAGAATGAAATTAGAACACTCCCTAACACCATACACAAAAATAAACTTGAAATGGATTAAAGAGCTAAATGTAAGGCCAGACACTATAAAACCCTTAAAGGAAAACATAGGCAGAACACTCTTTAACATACATTGCAGCAAGATCCCTTTTTACCCACTTTCTAGACTAATGAATACAAAAACAAAAATAAACAAATGGGACCTAATTAAACTTAAAAACTTTTGCACAGCAAAAGAAACCATAAACAATATAAGACAATTCTCAGAATGGGGGGAAATATTTGCAAACAAAATCACTGATAAAAGGTTAGTCTCCAAAATATACAAACAGTCCATGCAGCTTGATATCAAAGAAACAAATAACCTAATCAAAAATGGGTGGAAGACCTAAATAAACACTTGTCCAAAAAATTCATACAGATGGCCAATGAACATAGGAAAAGATCCTCAACATCACTAATTACCAAAGAAATGCAAATCAAAACTATAATGAGGTATTACCTCACCCCAGTCAGAATGGCCATTATAAAAAAATCTACAAACAATAAATACTGGAAAGGGTGTGGAGAAAAGGGAACCCTCTTACACTGTTGATGGGAATGTAAATTGATACAGTCACTATGGAGAACAGTATGGAGGTTCCTTAAAAAACTAAAAATAGAGCTACCATATGACCCAACAATTCCACTACTGAATATATGCCCAGTGAAAGTGAAAGTGAAAGTCACTCAATCGTGTCCGACTCTATGCGACCCCATAGACTGAATAGTCCATGGAATTCTCCAGGCCAGAATACTGGAGTGGATAGCCTTTCCCTTTTCCAGGGGATCTTCCAAATCCTGGGATTGAACCCAGGTCATCTGCATTGCAGGCAGATTCTTTACCAACTGAGCTATGAGGGAAGCCCAGAGTAAACAATAATTCAAAAAGATACATGCACCCCAATGTTTATTGCAGCACCATTTACAACAGCCAGGACATGGAGGCAACCAAAATGTCCATTAACAAAGGAATGGATAAAGAAGATGTGGTGCATATATACAATGGAACATTACTTAGCCATAAAAAGGGACAAAATTGTGTCATTTGCAGAGAAATGGATGGACCTAGAGACTGTCATACAGAGTAAAGTAAGTCAGAAAGAGAAAAACAAATAATCAGGTATTAACTCAGTTGGTAAAGAATCTGCCTGCAATGCAGGAGACCCCAGTTCGATTCCTGGTTCGGGAAGATCTGCTGGAGAAGAGATTGGCTACCCACTTCCATATTCTTGGGCTTCCCTTGTGGCTCAGCAGGTAAAGAATCCACCTGCAATGTGAGAGACCTGGTTTCAGTCCCTGGGTTGGGAAGATCCCCTGGAGAAGGGAAAGGCTACTCATTCTAATATTCTGGCCTGGAGAAATCCATGGAGAGTCACAAAGAGTCAGACACAACTGAGCAACTTTCACTTTCATTTCCACTTTTCAATGCATGACTAATGTATTTATCTAGAAATCTAGAAAAATGTGGAATCTAGAAAAATGGTAAAGATGATCTTATTTGCAAAGCAGAAATAGAGACACAGAGGTAGAGAACAAACTTATGGATACCAAGTGGGAAAGTGTGGGGGGAATAAATTGGGAGATTGGAATCGACATATATACTACTATGGGGATTCCCAGGTGGTGAGTGGTAAAGAATCTGCCTGCCAATGCGGGAGATGCAGAAGACACGGGTTTGATCCCTAGGTCACGAAGATTCCCTAGAATGGCAAACAGCAATCCACTCCAGTATTCTAGTCTGGAAAATTCCATGGGCAGAGGAGCCTGGTGGGCTACACGGGGTCAAAAAGAATCAGACACAACTGAGCACACACACATATTTAGACCAGATAACCAGTGAGAACCTACTGTGGAGCACAGGGAACTCTGCTTGCTGCTCTGTGGTGGCCTAAATGGGAAGGAACAAAAAAAGGTGATACATGCATATGCATAGCTGATTCACTGCTGTGAGTCAGAAACTGACACAACAGTGTAAAACAACTATACTCCAATAAAAAAAAAAAACAAAGAAAATTAAAGGGGACATGCCTCATTCCCTATAAGATCATACAAAATCAAATTGGTCAAATAAATAGGAATAGGCACAGAAAAAATGTGCTCTGATGTTTCACACATTACATGCCCAACTTTTTTGTACTTTGCATATTTCCTCTAGTGACATGGTGGCTTATTCCTTTAGCACATTTTCTCCTGGAGTTTTGAATCTGTAAGTGACTGATACCATAAAGATATGTTTTTGTCTACCAGCTTAAAAAAAAAAATAGACTTGTGGTTGTCAAGGGGGAGGGAGATGGGGGAGGGATAGATAGGGACAGATTAGGAGTTGGGAATTAGCAGATGCAAACTATTACATATAGAATGGATAAACAAGGTCCCACAGGGAACTATATTCAATACCCTATGATAAACCATAATGGAAAAGAATATGAAAAAGAAAAAATATATATATATGTAAAACTGAGTCACTTTACTATGTAACAGAAACTAACACAACATTGTAAATCAACTTATACTTCATTAAAATAAATTAAATAAAACAAAACAAAAGCAAAAGTCAACTTGATCATAGAGCTTTACTCGGCGAAGTAGAGAAGGAAAAGAAAGAGGAACCCCTACTTCCCCACCCTCCACCCCATCAGTACTAGGTCGTCAGAGATTACTCTAATCTCCCTTTCCCTGATTTCACCCAAAGTGGGCAGGTTTGTTAAGTAGGTGGGGGAAAGCCTGGGGGCATCTGAAGTCTTCCTCTTTGGGGCCCTGGGAGGGGTTCACCTTGCAGGTTGGCTGGCACCAACCTGGGAGAGGCTACATCCCAACTGAACTCAGGAGCATGGCATGATTCTGCAGGGAGAGAGGCAGAATCTAATTTCCTGGGCTGCCCCCGGGAATAAATTGGGTGAAGGAGCTTCCATCTGGTCCAGGGAAGAGGCCTGGGGAGTAACTGAGTTGAGAGCCAAGAGACTACACCTCAACCCTCATGAAGGGAAGGTGAGTCAGCAGCAAGACCCAGGGTGAACATTCTCAGCAAGAGCCAGGTGGAGGATGAGGGGTCTGCTGCAGCAGCAGCCAGAGCAGAGACAGAGTCATCAGTGAGCTTCCAAGCCAGGAGGATTCAGACCACCGCTACTGTAAACACAGCCTCAGCAGCAAGTCCTCACCAAACTCCCAGGGATGGGTTAGATACAACCCAGGAACGTCCAGACCCCTGCCCCCCACAACGGAAATCAGCAAGGAAGCAGAAGATGCTACATGGGTCTGAGGTTCCCATGTTCTTCTCTCTGTCTCTCCAGGGTTGTCAGCCATAATTCTACCCAAAACCCAGACACCATCTCAAAAAGAGAAAAAGGAAGATGCAGTTGCCTGAGAGACATGGCATTTTTTAATACCTAAAAAGATGATAATACCTGTAGGTAAATACCATGTACCTAAAATGTCAATTTAAATTGTGCCAGAATATTTCTCCTTCTATTTAGTGGTTGGAAGCTCGTAGGAAAGATGAGAACAATTTTGGAGAAATGAAATGCTACGTCTTCTTTGCACATTTGTGAGTAGGGTGAAAAACTCTGCAACTCTTCACACGTGTGCATCCAGCCAGCTCTCCCTCTCCTCCTGGCTGCTAAATTTGGTACAGCCTGAGCCGCTCAGTCCCTCCCATCCACCCACATCCAACTGTGGAGACGAGCTGGGAAGGTCCGGATTAGATCATTAGAGAATCAGGGGAAAGGCAGAGGGACAGAGTACAAGTCACAGGGGTAGATTCTAAGGGGGGATGGAGAGTGGGGACGTGACTGTTTATCAGAAGCAGCGAGTGGAAGTGGGCGGGGGCCGCAGGCAGACGTAGAGAGAGAATGGGTGGGTGACAGCTGCTAATCTGGGGAGAGACAGTGAGGAATGGAGAGTTGGATATTAGAGAAAAAGAAAGATATTTTAATAAAACTGCTCTAGATTCCATACTGGGGCCTCATTTATATTCCTTGTGATAGGGGCCTCCTTGGTGGGACAGTGGATAAGCATCCACCTGCCAATACAGGAGACACAGATTTGATCCCTGATTGGGGAAGATAACACATGCTGTGGAGAAACTAAGCCCGTGTGCCTCAAGTACTGAGCCCACACTCTAAAGCCAGGGGGCTGCAACTACAGAGCTCACACACTGCACCTACTGAAGGCTTGGTGCCCTAGAGCTCTTGCTGGGCAACAAGATAAGCCACAGCAATGAGAAAACTGCGTGCCACAATTGACCTCACACAGCCATAAATATGAATATGTGTATATTTTATATATATATATATATATATATATATATATATATATATATATATATGTATTGCTTAGTCGCTCAGTTGTCTCCCACTCTTTGCAACCCCATGGACTGCAGCCTGCCAGTCTCCTCTATACATGGGGATTTTCCAGGCAAGAATACTGGAGTGGGTTGCCGTGCCTTCCTCCAGGGAATCTTCCCAACCAAGGGATCAAACCCAGGTCTCCTGCACTGCAAGCAGATTCTTTACTGTCTGAGCCACCAGGACTTATAAATATATATGTTCCTTGAGATGAAATGTGTAAATCCTATCAGGACTTTGCTTCTTGGAACCCCACCTACTTAGGGCCTAGACCATGTGGATCTCAGTTTTGACAGGTCTCTGACTTACACACACAGTGACCCTGCTACTATATAAAAGATGCATTAATATAGAGCAGAGGATGATTTTGCCTCCCAAATGACATTTGATGACGTCTGAAGACATTTTTGACAGTCACAGCTGAGAAGATGCTAGTGGCATCTAGCCACACATGCCATTAAACATCCTACAATGTGCAGGACAATGCCCCCCTCCCCCAGCAAAAAATGCTCTGAGCCAAAATGTCAATAGAGTCACAGCTGAAAAAACCCAATACAGAAAAATGGAGGAAAGGGGCCATTGTTTCCTTTCCTCTTCTCTTCCCAAAGACCAAGTGAAAGACAGCTTTTCTTTTTCATTTTAAACATTTAGTGACATTAATTATTAAAATTCACTATTTACTCACAGTTATACCAGCCAAATCATAGAATTCAGATTTATGAAACCTTTAGGATGGGAGAGGGTCCACTGAAGAATTTCACACCCTATGAAAAAATACAGTTGAATATAAAGGTTTCTAGAAAGTTCATGAAAAGTCTTTATACATATTTTATTTTTTATATAAAAATATAAAACTAGCACACCAGATTAAACAACTATCACATTTTACATGTGATCAATATGAGTAGTCATGGTTACTCTCCATCTTTTGCTCACTACTAGTGAATCCTAAAGGAAATCAACCCTGAATATTCACTGGAAGGACTATTGCTGAAGCTGAAACTCCAATACTTTGGCCACCTGATGGGAAGAGCCAATTCATTGGAAATCTGTCTGATGCTGGGAAAGACTGAAAGCAAAAGGAGAAGGGGGTGGCAGAGGATGAGATGGTTAGACAGCATCACTATTCAATGAACCTGAATTTGAGCAAACTCTGGGAGATAGTGGAGGACAGAGGAGCCTGGCATGCTATAGTCCATGAGGTCACAGTCAGACATGATTTAGTGACTGAAAAAAAACAAAATTGAATCCTCAGAATCTAGCTATTCTCCCATCCCTCCCCTCTGGACACTCACAGAGATCCTAATAAATTTATTTTATGTCATTGCGGATAAGACATCTATTAAAATGGATTATTGGGGGTAAGGAGGAAATCACAAGCTGATAAAGCCTTCTGGAGATCTGACCATAGTAACCAAGTATGAAAACAACTTGAAACTTTGAAATTAATTTTCCAGCTTCTTCAACAATCCACAAAAAATAGAAGATGGTTAGATCTAGCCCACTACTAGACAACAGTTCACTACCCATGAGCTTCTGCTCTCCTCTGCTACTTCTACCAAAAATGAAAAAGTTAGCTGCTTGTGAAATACACAGCCTCAGCTCAGGGGAAGGATTGCAAACCCCAGACCCTACCTCCTTCCCTTCTGCCTTCCTCATCTGACTTCTGAGATGTTGCCTTTTCTTTGTACCTAAGTTTTCTGCAAAGCTGTTCAGCCCAGCATGGTTATGTGGTCTGATTGGTTTCCTTTGTGGGCTTTAAATTCAGAATTTTAAGCTCATTTGTTAACAGCTTCTCTGAAAAGACTATCTCATTCATTTGCTCGTTCATTCATTCATTCATCATTCAACAATCATTGAATAACTGCCTTCGGTGTTGTCCCATGTTTTCTATGCTTAAAAGAGGCAAAGACAAATGAAATATTGTCCAGTCTTAATAGGAAAAAACAAATCTGACTCAATATTGGAACAGTTTCTTTAACCTTTTCATTCTGTGTTCTTATAGTCTGAAATATACAGGATAGCCTATAGTCAAGGCTCTGACCTTTAACAGTGTAACATCTTTCTATTCATACAGAGATGAAAGGTTGCAGAGCAGAGAATCACCTTTGTGTTGTTGCAGGTTTACAGGCACATCCTAGCCTAACCTCTGGTGAACAGCTGCAAGAACAAAGGAGACTGACACCAAAAAGTTTGCAACAACCAACTACACCTCCTCCCCTCTTAGCATAAAAGAAGCCTGAATTCAAACTCCAGTAATGTGATTCTTTGGGACACTAGTCCACCGTATTCTGTCTGCTGGCTTTCTGAATTAAGTTGCTATTCCTTGCCCCAAACTTAGATGTGGTAACACACACACACAAACTTAGATGTGGTAACACAAGTCTTTGAGAATCTTACATAGAGGTGAACAAATAGGAAAGGTCAATGTGTTTTGGGCGTTACAGTGAATGTACACACAGTGTTCTACAGTGGAACCAAGAAAGAAGAGGCCAGTTCTACAGGGCAAGCCAGATGGATCCCAGGTGTCTATGTATTATAGAAATATTTTCAGTTGAACCTATTATTGAAAGATAAGTAGGTTTTTTGGTATGATGCACAGAACTGGCTGCCTGTTCTGAGCCTATTTCTCCTCCTTTTTTTGTCACAACACTGATTTTGTTTAGGTCTCGGGTCTCGGGCAGAAATGAACTTCGGGAAGGAGAATCCATCTCTAGATTCAGGGATATTACTGTTGACTAGACTAAGACAGTTATATATTCATCATGAGATGCTGAGAGAAGAAACCTGGTCAGGGTCTGAGGGAGTATGGTGGGGATGACTTTCAAAAACAAAAAAAAATCTAGGAAGGGTTTTCCCCTCTAATAAAAAGTAAAAATTACACTTTAGGAGAAAATGCTCATTCCTGTCATTGGTTATGAGATTATCTGGGGCTGCCGCAGTCATCTTGTGCCCATGAGCTGAAAGTAAGAAAAAGGCAAAGAAGATAACTCAGAACCTTGACATTGTTGTGTTGATAAATTAATCATCCCAGGGCTGTGTACCTGACTATCCCCCACCCCAATTTTTATTGTAGTAAAATACACATAACATAAACTTTACCATAGATTTGATTGTACAATTCAGTGCTTTAAGTATAGTCACACTGATGTGCAACCGTCACCTCTATCCATCTCCTGAACTCCTTTCACCTTGCAAAACTGAAACTCTGTACCCATCAAACAATGACTCTCCATATCTCTCTCCCCTCAGTCCTTGGCAACCACCATTCTACTTTACGTCTCTAGGATTTTGACTACTCTTGGTTCCACATAAAAGTGGAATCATACAGTTTGTGTATTCTTATGTCCAACTTATTTCACTTCACATAACAGCCTCAAGTTTCAGCCATGTTGTAACATGTCAGATTTATCTTCCTTTTTAAGACTGAATAGTATTCCACTATCTGTATATACCACATTTTGCTTATTCATTCACCAAATGTCCATTCATCAGCAGACATTTAGGTTGCTTCCACCTTTTCACTATTGTGACTAATGTTGCCATGAACACGGGTATACAAATCTCTTTGAGACTCTGCTTTCAGTTCTTTGGGGGTATATATCCAGAAGTGGAATTGCTGGATCATGTAGTAATTCTCTTTTAAAATTTTTGAGGACCCATAGGACTCCTTTTTCATGGATAAAATAACCTGTAATTGTTTAAGCCATTTTCTGACAGTTTTTCTGTTACTTGCAGCCAAACACCTCCTACTTAGTCTGATGGAAGGAGGGAGGCAATATTGGACAAAGAGTGCAGTTGAGTACAGCAGATCTGTACAGAACCACCTGGCACATTTAGGAAATGGCAAAGAGTTTGACATAACAGCACATAAAGTGCAGGAATGTGTCAGTTTTATTTGTTGTAGAAAAAAACAGAGCCCACCCTAGCTACTTTAAGCAGGAAACAAATGCATTGAAAGTACCTGGTAACTAAGAATCTCCTGCAGGGTCAAAGAGTCAAGTTGGAAAGCCTTTCAACTAATCACTCAATACCCAAGTAATCACAATCCCCAAGTCACACATCTGGTAAACACACACAGGCACTGTGGTTTGCACAGGATGCAGTAACCCAGGCTTCTACCTTTACTGCCTGAGGTCTTTTGCCACCTTCATCAGCAATGTCCTCTTCTTCCTCATATTTCTCTCCTCTGAATTAAATTCTCTCATGGCTAAAGCTTGGAGAAGGAAATGGCAACCCACTCCAGTATTCTTGCCTGGGGAATTCCATGGACAGAGGAACCTGGCAGGCTACAGTCCATGGCGTCACAAAGAGGGTTGGACAAGACTAAATGACTAACACACATGGCTAAAGCTTCCTGGGAGAAACTGCATCCCAGTTTCAAAGGAGACTTTGACTTTGAGAAGGTGGGACACAATATTCCGAGACTCATTCAAATTCAGTAGGAAAGAGGGACTTCCCTGGTGGGCCAGTGGTTAAGACTCCACACTTCTACCTCAGGGAGCACAGGTTTGACCCCTGGCGGGGGAATTACAATCCCACAGGTCCCACAGGGCAGGCAAAATAACCCTCAACCAACAAAACAAAAAAACCAAAACACCAAATTCTATAGGAAAGAGTGCTCTGAATGAGTATGCCATGGGTATGAGAAAGGGAAATATGGGAGCTTATTATGGACTGAGAGTTTCCCAGATGGCACAGTGGTAAAGAATCTGCCTGCCAATTCAGGAGACGCAAGAGATGCAGATTCGGTCCCTGGGTCAGGAAGATCCTCTAGAGAAGGAAATGGCAACCCACTCCAATACTTTTGCTTGGAAAATCCCATGGACAGAGGAGCCCAGTGGGCTACAGTCTATGGGGTTGCAAAGAGTCAGACACAATTGAGCACACACATGCACATATGGATGGAACATCTGTGTCTCCCTGAAATTCATATTGAAGCCCTAACATATATATGATGGTGTGTGGCTATGTTTGGAGATGGGGCCTTTAAGGAAGTAATTAAGGTCAAATGAGGTCATAAGAAAAGGGTCCTGATCCAATAGGATTTGTGACTTCTAACAAGAAGGGACACCAGAAAGCTCATTCTCTTTCTCCATTTGCAAGCATCAAAGAAAGGCTATGTGAGGACAGAGCAAGAAGGCACCATCTGAAAGCCAGGAAGAGTGCTCTTGACAGAAATAGAGTTGACCACAATCTTGATCTTGAACTTCTGGCCTCCAGAACTGTGAGAAAATAAATTTGTGCTATTTAAGCCACCCAGTCTGTGGTATTTTGTTATGGTACAGAGCTGCAGAACATGTGTCACATGGTTCCCATCAATGCCTGAAAACCTCCAGTTTGCAAGTACTTCATTGAGGATTTTTAAGTAGGAAAATGCAAATTGGCATTTTTGAAAGACAGCTCTGGTAGTAAAGCAGGTAGGATGGGAGAGGGATAGGAAGTAAAGAGCCTCCTTTGGAGTGTCTCAGTAACTGAAGGGAAAGATGATGAGAAGCTGAGCTAAACAGTGGCAGTGGAAATGGAGAAGACTACCAATTTGAAAGTAATTAAAGGGGCAGCTTCTACAGAATCTGGTTACTGAATACAAAAGACAAGGAAGAAGAAAGTGATGACTGTCTAGTTTCTAGCTTGGGCAGTTGGCCAAGTGAAGATGTAATTCATCCAAGCAGAATATGTAAGGAGGAATACTTGTGGGGAGAAAAAGAAATTCACTTTTATTGAATCTCAAGTATCAACCCACAAGATACTTATTCATGACACGGAAACAGAGTGTCTCACAGAGGACAAATCTGGCAGACACCACCTTAACCAAGAGATCAAAAAGTTAATGTCACCAGCAGTGGGATGGGTAGTCACCAGGAGCTTCCCAAAAAGATGTACTGAAAAGAACTCAGCATTGCTTATGTAGCATTCCTGCCAAAAATGCATAACACAAACCGGGGGAATAGTCTGTAAAGTAACTGACTGGCAGGTATTAATAAAAAATGTCAAGGTTGTGAGAGACAAAGTAAAATCAAAGAACATTCCCAGATTAAAGACATGTAACAGTTGAATGCAACTTGTGATCCAGGATTTTCTTTTTCTATAAAGATCATCATTGGGACAGTTGGTGAAATTTGAATGCGTTAGTCACTCAGTCGTGTCCGACTCTTTGTGACCCCATGGACTTTAGCCCACCAGGCTCCTATGTCCTTGGAATTCTCCAAGCAAGAATACTGGAGTGGGTTGCTATTTCCTCCTCCAATAACTTATATATGTGTGTGTGTGTGTGTGTGTGTGTGTGTGTGTGTGTGGTATTGTTAATTTCCTGACTTTGATCATTGCACTAACTCATATAAGAGAACCCTTGTGTTTTAGGGTATATACATGCAAATATTTAGGGGTAGAGGCACTACACATACTCCAAAATGGTTGCAAGGGATGGGGAAGAGGGAGGGAGGGATAGAAGAGAGGTGGGGAGAGAGAGATTCAGAGAGAATGGCAAAGCCAAAAAGCATATATTTTAAAATAGCTGGCCTGTATTAATATTAACTGAATTAACATTTGGATGTATGCCCAGGTGGCTCAAGTAGTAAAGAATCCTGTTGCCAATGAAGGAGAGGCAGGCAGGAGACACAGGTTCAATCCCTGGGTCGGAAAGACCCCCTGGAGAAGAGAATGACTACCCACTCCAGTATTCTTGCCTGGAGAATTCCATGGACAGGGGAGCCTGGTGGGCCACAGTCCATGTGGTCACAAAGAGTCGGACATGACTGAATAACTTTCACCCTCACTTTCATCTATGAGTCTAAAATGATATCTAAAGACAAAGTGTTTTAAAAGAATACATTTTTTGACTCAACAAATTAGATGTAGGTGCTTGCAGTTCAGAGTTTTGTGCATTTTTTACTGAGTAAGCATCCTTCATTCCTGGAGAGTGAGCCCTTAGCAAACCTTCACCTCCTGGGTTCACGTCATCTATCCTTCTCCCCCCATGCCCCTTTGCAGTCTCCCTGGAAGATACACAATCTCAGGCCTTCACTCTGCTTTCCTCGGGAACAGCCAGTCATTCAGATTCTGAAACTCCATGTGCCCTCGGGTTGAGAGTCCCCCGGACCTACAGCCTTCTGGAGGGAGCATCCTTCACCTGCTGTCCTCCTGGGTCAGTCTCAGAGTTCCAGCCTCATCAAGCTAATCATCCCTGTGTCCCATCCTTTCAGACTATCCTCCTCATAAGAAGTCAGAGAGAGTCTCTGGACCACTCCCTCCCAAGAACTGGGAGACCTTCCCCAGCCAGCCCCCTTAAAGGCCCATCACTTTCTTTTGGGCCTTGGGGGTGATGAGTGGCATGACTAGTCTCTCTTGTCTCACTTTCCTGGTGTGACAGGGCAATACTATGGGTGCCTCCTCACACCCTTATATGAGAGGCCAGATCTGTGCAGGATCCACAAGCGTCTAGGAGACCCATTCATTCTGTGGGCAGGCTTTGGCTGTCTCCACATTCTGGCCTATAACAGCAAGAGGCTGGAAAAGTCTACCAGAAAGAGTTATTTCTGGCCTATGGCATTTCTCCATGCCCTTCTTGGAGGCAAAGATAAGGAGGGCATTTCTTATTAAGACAAGGGAAAGTGACCTCCAAGTGATGCCTTATTGCACCTGGGGGATGCAATGTGACAGATCTGAGAAATATAAAGTCAAGAGGCTGAGGCTACTGCTCTAAGGTCGCAGAGTGAGAAAGAAGGAGGGAACTGGGATGAGGTGCAGTGGGAGGGAGCTTCTGTCTACTGAGAGGGCACACGATTCCCAGGAGAGATTGACTGGAGACATCTCTTAAGGGATTCATCCAAGGTGGGGGGTGCCAGAGGGATTGACCCAGCAGAGAGGGGGAATGAGGAAATCTAGGGGCCAAATGTTTGGAGTTGTCAGCTGTTGGCTGGAGGAGACATGGCCAGAGTTGAGATTCAGAACAGAATCTCCAAGAAAGTCATCTAAGTGGTCCATGAAAGAAAGAGGCTGCTTTGAGCATCATCAGGCTCAGAGAGCCACAATGTCACATCACGTCAGGACAGGTCATCTAAGACCGTGTCCTTCTCCATCCCCCTTCCCCTGAACCCTGCCTATCCCTAAGGAGTCAGCAACCACACTGAGTGCAGAAGGAGCTCAGGAAAAAGGCAAGAACTCAAACTCATCCTCCCTCCTCTTGACAACATTCTAGCCTGTTGTCATTCAGTCACTAGGCCAACTCTTTGCCACCTTGTAGACTGTAGCACACCAGACTCTTTTGTCCTCCACCATCTCCCAGAGTTTGCTCAAATTCATGTCCATTGAGTCTGTGATGTTACCTAATCAACTCATCCTCTGTTGCCCCCTTCTCCTTTTGCCTTCAATCTTTCCCAGCATCTGGGTCTTTTCCAGTGAGTCCACTCTTCACATCCAGCATGGGACAGGTCTAAATCAAGGCAGAGGAGAAGGTTTGATACTGAAGTGAGAAGTTTTGATTATTAGTTTGAACTAAACACTTAAATTACTGTCATGAGACATTTTGGGTCACTTAAAGTGACTAGACAAGCAACAGAACCTGTATGACACTTCACCCAGGGCTGAAAGAGAAGGAGACCAGAGCAGGGAGAAAAAGCACTTGAAATCAGAAATAAAATTGTTTTGTACGCACAGGAGTCAGCTTATGCAATAAAATGGTCAGTGCAGGCAGGAATTGCTAGCTCTTATTCCTCCAGTCTGGAGAAGGAAATGGCAACCCACTCCAGTACTCTTGTCTGGAAAATCCCATGGACGGAGAAGCCTGGTGGGCTACAGTCCTTGGGGTCTCAAAGAGTTGGACACGACTGAGCGACGTCACATCACATTATATCACATTCTTGCAGCCGGGCTTCCCAGGTGGCGCTAGTGCTAAAGAACCTGCCTGCCGATGCAAAAGATATGAGACGCAGGTTCTTTCCCTGGGTTGGGAAAATCCTCTGGAAAAGGGCATGGCAACCCACTCCAATATTCTTGCTTGGAGAATCCCATGGACAAGAGAGTCTGGTGGGCTATGGCCCATAGGGTCACACAGAGTTGGAAACGACTAAAGCAACTTAGCATGCATGCACTCCTCCAGTCAAGTCCTTTCTTTCTGGAGTCATTTTTGTCTCCTGTTCCCTTCTTTGGTCAGATAAGATTCTCCTAAGGGTTCTTTTCTGGAGCTGGCGTTGCTGCTTTGGGATTAAACGCCCAAATAGCTTTTTCACCTCCAAAACACCATGGAAGCTGCTCACAAGTTACTCTCACCATCAGGAGTGACTGACTGCCTTTCAGAACCAGGGTCTCTCAAACTTTCACCACTGAGAAAACTGCCCAGTGGGAGATGTATCTTCCGTGGATGGCCCTGGAGTGGTGTGACTGGGAACGCGCACTGTGATCAGAGCTGCATCAGTTCCTGCCCCAGGTATCCTATTTACTAGCTGTCTGACCTGCGGGACTTTTTAAACCATTCTGTGCTGAGAGATGCAGAATAACTACAACTACAAAAGCAATGATAAGCAACAATCATATCAACCTGTGTGGGTTCATATGAAGCGTCTGGCTCACTACAGGGATCTATTAGTTCCTGTGTTTTGCCAGAAGATAGAGATATTTTTCAGAAGAGTTCCTTTGTTATTGAATCTCTCCACCACCGAGCTTTGCTGTCAGAGGAAGCTTTGGGCCAGTTCTGTAGCCAGCTCCTTTCTGGGCATGCGTGCTTAGTTGCTCCAGTCATGCCCGACTCTTAGTGATCCCGTGGACTATAGCCCACCAGGCTCCTCGGTCCATGGGGATTCTCCAGGCAAGAATACTGGAGTGGGTTGCCAGGCTCTTCTCCACAGCTCCTTTCTACTGCCACCCAAGTCTCCCTTTTCTCCTTTCTCAAGGTTTGGAAGAACTCAAGCGTATCATGTATCCAAGCCCCACTGCATTATTCTCCCACAGCCCTGGGGAGGGATGAGCCAGCAGGTGACATGTCGATCTTTAGCCTGCCATGAGTAGAACCCGGTGCGTCTCCAGCCCCGTCCTTTTATTTATTTTTTTTCTTTTTTTGAGTTTAAATGCATTTTATTTTTAAACAACCTACATGATATGATTTTTTTCCCTTCAAAAACAGTGCCTCCTCTCCAAATAAATCAACTTTCAAAACAAATGAAGAGCTTAAGATGACATTAGTCTCCTTTGTCTAAGTCCTGGTGTTATGCGGATGAAAAGCAGCAGTCAGCCAGTTATGATCACGGTGGGAGATCCAAAGTCACTGTCAAATTTGTTAACATTTTCCACTTCTAAGCCATTTTTAAAGAAAATCATCTACGGGGTCACAGCATCCCCAGGGTAGTCCATCAGAGCAACCCTGCCATCTGGATCATTTTCATCAATAAAGAACTGATAGTGTTTGAAATCAGAAAGGATGTGCTTGATTTGTTCTGCAGTCCTTGTCATAAAAGGTTTTACTCCTTCTGGTCTCTGTTCTTCAAATTTCCCTTTGATTGACTTCATGTAATCTTTGATGGCCTTCTTGTAGGCTTCCTAGAAGCTGGTTTCCTAGAAGTGATGGTTCATGACACTCATCGACAACAATGATTACTTACTGTACTTTTGGTTTCGTTGCCCTCTGGGCCTTCAGCAGAGGCATTTCCACCAATGAGCGAGTCATCAATGTTACCCTCTGTCCTACTGACCATCTTCCCCACCCCTCCAGGCACAGCCTGTCCACGACTTCCCAGATCTTGTAGATGTCTGGAAAACATTTCGTCATGGCTGATGAGGTCCTGGTAGATTGTCATGGTAGCAACTGGAGGGACACATCGGTGGTGCTAGCTTAGTAGGAGCACAGAGCTCAGAGCTAGCGCAGCGCTGCTGGAGAAACACTGGAGTGAGATGGGGGGCAGCGGCAGAGTGGGCGGAAAAGTCCTATCCTTCTTTGATGACCACTGGAGGTACAAACTCAAATGTGTACCAAGCAGGCAAGTGACAAAGTTCTTGGCCTCAGAAAACCTTAGCTATGTCTTCAGAGCATGAAAATCAGCTGGGCCCTGCTCTGGTTCCTGTCAACGGAATAGAGCATGCTTCCAGTGTTCAGATTGAATGGACAAATACACCCAGACAAATATAGAAATTTCTTGAGTACAGAGTAAGGAGATGAGACAAGTACATGATTGTCCAACTTTCCAGTCTTCTTTTGAGACCCATTATTCTATCAGTCTAAAATGACAGGAAGGGACTTCCCTGGCGGTCCCATGTTTAAGACTTGGCCTTCCAATGCCGGGGACTCAGGTTCGATCCTTGTTGGGAAGTTAAGATCCCACATGCCTCCTGGCCACAAAACCCAAAACATTAAAAATAAAAAGAAGATACTGTAAAAAATTCAGTAAAGACTTTGTAAAAGATAAAATGACAAGAAAAGCCACTGTCCGCAGTTGAGGCGAAGTGGATATACCATCACAGTTTAAAAGGAAGGAGGCTAAGAAATGACTGAAGTCAGGCAGGCTTAAGGGCATAGACTGTGCCATGCTCCAACATTCTTGCCTTCAAGGTCCTGTTCCGGAAGCTGGGCAAACACGAGAATATTTTTAATGGAGGAGCCAGGGGCTCTGGGATAAAAATTGGCATGTGTTTTTGAACTCATCCCTGTTATGGCCCTGTTTGATCTTGAGGTAAACAGTTAAAAGTATGTTTTGAATATTCTGCAAAATATTCTGAAATGTTAAAGGTATTGCTTCACCTTTCACCACTGTAACTTATCAAAAAGAAAAAGGCCAGTTGCATTTAGAGGCAAGTTGTACAATGTAACCGAGTGCATAATACTTGAGATACAAGTGAGATGAATAGTAAAGGAAGTCATCAATGACCAAAGGAATTTGCCTCTCCACTAATTCTGCCTCATGAGTGTACAGCCCTATGGAAATGATCTACATTTCAATATTAAAAACAAGCACACTTCTCTTCCCCATGACTCACCAGAAAGAATGCAAATAAATAACTCAGGGCCAGCAGGTAGCCCTTATATTGCTGTTATGGGTTGGTGGGTGCTGACTCAAAACATTCCTCTATTAGGGGATTAGTTCCTAGCTGCAGGGCATATTCTTAATGAGTTCCCCTACTTTAGCCACCATAATGCCAGTCAACTTATGGCGAAATGACTGAATGGGTTAAAAACTTGTGAAGAAATAGGAAAGGGCAGAGTAGTGAATGGAGGGGGTAGAGATAGGAGTGAGGGCCTTTAAACACATTCATTAATAATTTGAGGAAGGAAGTGAAGGGCAAGTTTGTGTATGATGCAATATTGTTCCAGTTACTAAACATCATGAAGAAATGAGAGGAACTGTAGTTGAATTTAAAACACAATGCAAGGGCCATTAAGGGAGGGGGATACAACAGGCTTCTTGTCATAGTGAGTAAATCTTTTGAGTCTTGACAGAACCTTATTTCCCAAATATTTTACATTAAGGAAACACTGACTCTGCTAAAAATCTCTGCAAAGCAGACCAGTGCTAGCAAAAGAATATTAAAGTCCTTAAATGTTTATTCAGAAATAGAGTAATTTAGGAATACTTTCAGATGGAGAAAAAAAATGGAGTTTCTAAGTTTTAGTGAAATAGTATGATAATTCTGAAATCTGCAACAGGAAGTGTGCCTGGGAGGGAAAGAGGGTAATTGTACACTTTATGTAAAATTGTTTTCAAACAGTTTAGTGATAGAGCTATGCACTTGGGGTTAAACTAGTGAAAAGACAGAAAATTAAGAGAATCTGTACAGATAATATTTTAAAGAAAAGAAGAACCTTGAAAAACTAGCCTTCAATTTAAAATTACAGGTTGTTATTAAGGTGTCCCATTTTTAACTATTTGGACAGATATGAAAAGGAATAATAAATACAAATCAGAATTTCCCAAACAGGAACATTTCAAGTCTGCAGAGTGGAGGAATAAGTGAGCTAATATGATTCAAATCATTCATTCAAAAGATATTTATTGGGAGAGTTAAAAAAAATGAACCTAGAAGAGATAAACAAGTACACAGGTAACAAAACACCAGGTCGAAAACGATCAATGCCACAAACAGGTACAAATCAGAACCTCTGTCCAAGAGAACCTCTTTCTGAGAGAAAAAAGGAGATGGATGGGGCAGCATTTGATCAGGGAGGGGGAAGAACCATACTAAAAGAGTCAGGCTGGTTGGAAAAGTGGCTCAGTGTGGTGAGAGATGCAGAGTCAGATAGGCCAGGTCCAGGACCAACCCTGAAGACTTGCCCAAGGAATTTGAACTTTACTCTTCGTCATTTCTAGTACACTTTATGACCTGTAGTGTAGCTTGCTGCAGGCTGAAGGGATGAATAAAGCCACTGATGCTTTTTTGAGCAGACATGTGACAAACTCCAATTTTTGTTTTAAAAAGATTAAGAGGTGTGTAGGAGGGAGGAGAAGGATGGGAGATCAATTCTAAAAGTTTACCGAGTTAATCCTACTTCGTGCCCAGCATTCCATTAGATGCTTCACACACACATTCTCAATAATGATTTAATCCTGAGAAACACCCTTTGAAGAAGGAAGAGTAAGTATAGAAATTCCCATTTTACTGTTAAAAAACAGGTTCAGAAAGGTTGCATAACTTTCCAAATGTCGCTCATGTAAAAGTGATAGAAGTAGTCTCCAACCCAAGTTTGTCTCATAAGCTCCTTTTTGAAAACACACACAAACTCTACAACACACGGACACTACTCAAATGAGGACAGGATGGTTTTAATAAGGACAATGACAGGGAATGGAAAGGAAGGAAGAGAGAAGAGATTTCAGCAGAGTCAGAAGTATGTGGCAACTGCAAACTGTATGGGGACAAGGGAGTCAAAAAAGAGTCTAAGTTTCCAGTCCAGATAACACAATATGGCTGTGAACTCAGATCTGCAAATGAAGATAGGGAATTAAGTTTAGGGTCTATTGTTTGAAATGACAGAAAAACATTCATACAAGAGGAGGCAGGTTCATTTTCTCCAACATGTGTAAAAATCACATAGAGGCCACTGCGAACCCACGCAGAATTTAAAGTGTCACTCCTAGGCCACAGACGCATACCAAGGCCATTCTCTCTGGCTGTCCAGCCCTTGCACAGGTGGCCTCTGCTCTTTGGCAGCTTTCTGCCTCTCCCTGTCTTCAGTTCATCGCTCAGCCCATTTCCCAGGACAGCCTTCCCTGACTTCCCAGTTTAATCATCTTAATTCTTTTCTCCCAGTGCCTCTGCCCTTTTCTGTGTCTCCTCCCAGAATGAGCAGCTGGAGGGCTGGGGCTGTCTTCACCTGGACATTGTGCAGTCTCTGAAGGTGTCTATTGTTAAAGTCTGACCCTCAAAAAATATTAGTTGGCAGCCTGACTGATTGCTATTGTTGCCCTAGAAAACAACCCTACCCTGCCCTGTTAAGTCACAGTTTCTTCCTTCTTAGGACAGTGCAGTTAACCTCAAGACTAGGAAATCGTCTTCCTCCTCACATACCAGGCTATTATTCATGCAGTTTACTCACTGCATAAGAGTTCCCTTGAAAAAAAAGCTAACAACTAGTCAAAGATTTACGAGCTTCCTAGTGTCAATCAACTTTTCAAACAGATCACTTCTGGGCTGGGGTGTGGGGAATGGAACCCTTCTTTGTTTTCAAGTGGTGGTAGAGGCTCTTCAAAATTCCTCTTTGGAAGGGTCTCAGGCGCTGCACTCAGGTTGTGATTGGGAGTATGGACCTGTTTTTGAACCAGTTTTCGCAGAGCAAACTTAAAAGCAAGAATTTCTCTCTGTGTAGTCTAGCTTGAGGTTGAGGGCATGTGGATATCACTGGGGAAGTGGGGGAGTCTCTAGGGCACCTCGGCTCCTTTTGAAAAAGGTAGCTTTGAGGTCCACTGGCAACTGTCAAATTCCATTGTGTTCTTCCCGCAGGGAGTTCCCTTGAGCGTTAGCTGTATAAATCCGCTGATGGGGCGGAGGGGGGGGCGGGGTACGGAAACTAATTCCCAGAAGGGTTTGGGGAATCTCGGGAGGGCTGGGGTTTTCTCAGTAGGGTTTAAGGTTGCTCACAGCCAGACTTGGAGCCACACTTGGCTAGAGTGTGGGCTTCTACAAGGCTAAGTCGGGGAAACGCACGCGGTGGGTTCGCGCCGGGCTGTCGGGGCTCGGCGGAGCGGGGGCGGTGACTGCGGGGCCGCGGGTGGGGCGGGGCGGGGCGGGGCGGGGCTAGCCAGGCCGAGGTCCGGGGCGGAGCCAGGCGCGCGGCTCGCCCTCGCGGAGGCCGCGGGCTGGGCTCCGCCTCGCCGGGCTACGCAGGCGGCGGGGCTGCGGCACAGGCCGGGCGGCACCATGGCGGCGGCGGCGCCTGATGCTCCTGCGGGTCTTTCCGAGGCGCCGGCTCCGACTGCGACGGCAGAGCCAGAGGCCGGGGGCGAGGACAGTCGTGAGGTCCGAGTGCTGCAGAGCCTGCGGGGCAAGATCTGTAAGCGGGGGCCGGGGTGAGGGAACCCACCCGGCTGCGACGGCGGCCGCGGGGCTGAGGGGGCGGCGGGCGCGCGGGGGTGGCGGCGCCGGGACCGCGGGGCCGAGAGGGGCCTGGCCGGCGCCGTCCGAGGCGCGCGGGAAGGGCCGGCACGAGTCTGGAAGTGAGGGTGTGTTGGAGGGAGGCGTCGCTCAGACGGGGCGGCGTGGGCTGAGGCTGCCCCTGTGCGGGGAATTTGCCGGGGACGGGGATGGAGGGGGGCTGCTGGGGGCAGCGCCCGCGCGAGGGGCTTGGCTTTGGGGCGCGGCCTGGACAAGGGGACGCCCCCGCCCGGGGTGCGGCCGGGGGCGCGGGCCGGGGGCGTGAGGAGCTTCCGGCTGTCCTCCGACGCAGGCCTCCAGGCGGCTGAGGGCGTCGGGAGCCCACCGTGGTGGGAGCCGGGCCGTAATTACCGGGGGGCGCGGCCGGAGGAGGAGGGCGTGGAAGGGGGGCTGGCCCGAGGGGAGGGGGCTGCCTGTTTTTCTGGGTTCTCGAGGTTGGAGAAGGCGCCCAGAGCTGGAGGAAGAGAGACGCCCCGGGACTCGAGTGGCCGCACGGGTGCTCGAGAGTGAGCGCGCCGGGAGGGGCTGGGGCCGGACACCTGTACTCGCCCCACCTCGCTGCGGCGGGGACTTGAATCGAGAGACAGCGTGACTGACAGGGACTTGAGGCAGGATGTAGTGGCTTCCTGTGAGCAGGTCTCAAAACACAGTCATCCAGCCCGCACTTAACCCACTTAATTCCTTTCTTTCTCATGCATTTAATTGTTTGTGAGTAAGCCAACCTACTTGCCTTCACATTTTTACTCAGAGGCCCCGAGTATTTCTATAGACAGACTTATTTGAGTTCAGTCATTTGGACATTTATTTTTTTTTAAAAAAATGACCCTTCGACTTTCGATTGCCAGTTTTTTTTTAATAGACTACTATGAAATAATACTACTATTATTCAGAAGAAACGCTTTTGGGGGGGCGCTATTTGTAATTTATATCAAATACAGCTTATTTTTGCTTTGGTCGATAATTAGCTTTGCTTCCTTGATTCTGTATCCTCAGATTGGAAACATGCTTCATATTTCATGTAAATAGCCCTTAGTCATAAGTACTTTTTACCTTGAAGAAAATCAAATTGCTTTAATATGGTTAACAACGCTCTTTCTTGCACAGGGTGTAAAATTTTCCTCTTTCCTAATAGTGATACTATTAATTGAATTTAAATTACCCCACTTTCCTTTTTTCAAGTTGCTCCCCCTTTCAAGAATTTGGGATTTTATTAAACCTCAGAAGCAGACATCTTAAATTCTCTCACCTTTTTATTTCCACAAGTAGTCCTGGGTTTCTTAAGAGAGTACAGTTCTTAAAACCTGGAAAAAATGACAGCAGAGAAGATCTTGTCAGTATCCGAGTTCCCAACATAACCTTCTAGGATATAAAATGTCTTCAGTATTCAAATTAAGTATTATGCTTAATATTTCATAAATCTAATATTTGGGAAAACTATAAGTGAATGAGTAGAGCACCTCTCGATCTAGTTTTTCAGATTTTCACTGCTTTATATTTTAGTGGCACTCAATGTTAGGCAACATCTGTTGGAACCTTGCTGATTTATATAGCTGCAGGTTATACTGTGGAACTACATATACACATGTCTTGAAGTTGAGAGAGCTGGGCCCTTTTCCAGGAGTTAGCTGCCCCACACCACATTCTCACCTCCTCCATGGCAAAGGTAGCACAGTAAGTGATAACATTGTGAGTGAAACTCTAACCTACAAATGAAAAATCACAACTTTGTTTCTATGGGAGAGAGCAGCTCCACTCCCCAGACTTGGAGATTGAACATCTTATTGCCCAGAATGCTATTACCTCTTTAGCCATAGTTAAAGTATTACATCTGTTATCTCAAGTCAGTTTCTTGCTTTTTGAATTGCTCAGCTTAGAGCTCAGGTCATGGAATGTCTGAAAAAGGTATTAGGATACTTATTTAGGAAGGTTCTCTTTGTTTCCCTCTCTGTTTTCTTTGCCCTCCTTTTAGCTGGTCAGTTGACCTTCAGAACCTGTGAAGAGATGCAGTTTTCTGTTTCCCTGAAACTGACATGTGGGTTTTGCAGGTTGGGCGCTGGGGGGCTGGAAGAGTCATTATTAGCAGGTGCTAAAGTCACAGAAATGGGATGGTAGTGGTTCTGACAATGCAGATATTAAGCGGCTTGGGGGTGGGGGCGAGCTTGTCAGCTCTCCTCTTCACAGTGCTGAGAGACCTTGGAGCCACTGGCCTGGAGATGTGCTGGCAGATTGCAAACTGCTGATTGAGAGCCTCTGACTTGGGGAATTAGAGATTCATAGGTCTGAAAGTGAGCCTGAGAGGAAATGTCCTGTTTCCTGGACTTGGACCCTTCAACTCCAAATTGTGCCAGCATAAAGTGAGGAGGAATGGGTTTTTATATATATATACACACACATATATATATATACACACACATACATACACACACACGTATGTATATATTTATGGGGCTTCCCCAGTGGCGCGCGCGCGCACACACACACACACACACACACACGTATGTATATATTTATGGGGCTTCCCCAGTGGCGCGCACACACACACACACACACACACACACACACACACACACGTATGTATATATTTATGGGGCTTCCCCAGTGGCTCAGCAATTCCTGTGAATTGCTCCTGCAATTCAGGAGATGCTGGTTCCATCCCTAGGTCAGGAAGATCCCCTGGAGGAGGGCATGGTAACCTACTCCATTATTCTTGCCTGGAAAATTCCATGGATCTTTAGACATTTCATTCCAGTATTTATTAATTTCCCCACATCCCATATAATTTTCACATACATTTCCCACATATTCCTCAAGGTGAAATGACATTTTGTGGTCACTCCCCAACAGTCAACTTTTATTTGCAAATCGAGGGTTGCTATAGTATTTGAGCTTATATGCTGATCCCCAGTTCCCTGAGGTCATATTAGTGCAGTAGGAAACCATGGCAGCTCCAAATATTAATAATCAGGGGGCAGGTTTGGTTGTTGGATGTCCCAGTTGTCGTATGAACCTTTGATACAGGAAAGTTAAGGTTGTACTCCATACTCCATCCTTTGATCTGAACTCTGTGCAGTGAGTGTACTAGTATGTTAGACTTCTAGAACCACTTTGGCCCCAGCCCTCTAAAAACAGCATACATAAGTGAAAGATAGGGATTAGGGCTTTCTCCTTTATACTCTCAGGTTTCATGCTCTTATTGTGTGATGTTCTCCTTTTTGGTTAAGTTGCTCTGATCCAGTTAAATCACGTAAAAACGTTGCTCAAAGAGACCATGCTGCCTTATACATGGATTTACCTGTTCAAGGGAGACCAGATTGATAAGGGAGCCAATGAGGATTTGTGTGAATGTTGAGATGTGTGGTACAGTATGAGATCTGTGGGACCGTGATGTGTCCCAGAACTTACATGTTCTCCCTGGTATCTTCAGATGAAGAATGACCAAGACTGTTTGACAAAGTAGGATGTGTAGGGTCTGGTTAAGTGCTTGAGTTCTCTTGGTCAGGTGAGTCGCCTAGATTTGATTCTTCACTTAATTTCTGACTTTTGTTAGCTCTGTGTGTCTCTGTATTCTTGTGTGTAAAGTGGGGGTAATAAAACACCTCTATCTCACAGGATTGATTTGAGGATTAAATAAAACCCCTTCTCTGATTATTTCTCTTTCTCCTCCCAAGGAGATGAATCAGACTTGGACCATCTCTTAGGAAGGAGTAAAGTAGTAAATAAAAACTAATGTTTATGTTCTTGTCCAACATGTGCTGGCATTTCCTGGTGTACAAAGCTGATTAAAATCAATAGTCCTGAATTCTGTTTCATACATTGTTAATTATTATTCATGTGACTTTGGGCAGCTCACTTACCTTTGTCATCTTTAAAATGGGAATAAATGCCTCATCACTAGGCATTTTTACTTGTTGTTCCTTTTGCTTGGGAGTGCCTTCTCCTTTCCTCCACCCCATACTTATGTCAGGGAACCCCTGTTCATCTTTCAAAAGCTTTCTCCATGTGATCTCCTAACCAGAGCCTTTTGGGGGAGCATTGGTACCTTCATTCCTGGAGAGACTGTTAGGCCTTTGTGCTGCTGGGGGATCACAGTTTGCTGTTGATTTCCTTATTGCAGCACATTTTATAGAAATTATTTATTATACTGCGAATTCTTCCAAGATAGAATTCATCCTTGTTCATGTTCTTTTTTTTTTTTTTTTTTTAAATATCCAGGTGTCAGCATGGTGCCTACAACAAAATCGGCCTTTAGAAAATGCCTTACTTCTCTATATTATCCTGAGGGAGATTTTAGATACATGCTAGACATGGAAGTGTTCTGTAAATTTCACAGCTAAGCAAACTAGAAGATTATTGAAAGAAAACTACCTGGACCTGTGACAGGAAGTTCATCCCTTTCAAAATCACAGTGCCAGGTGACCATAGGTTTGAATTGTTGCCAAAGTAACCTCATTAGGAAAAGTATTAAATTTTTCTAAATGCTCAGATTGCTTGTTATTAGGGGATTGAATATTGTTACCTGACTGTATTCCATGAATATTGTAACTAATTGGTCCTGAGCCTGTAAAAGAAAAATCTCCTAATCCCACCTTACACATTAGATGTTTTTGTCATGGCAGGTTTAATTTTTTTGGTAATAAAATACAAAACTAAGACAATTTGTTGACCATACAGTAGAATTGAGGAGAGATTAAAAAGAGTATATTCATGCTGAGAATTTATTATTATCAGATATTTGAAATGAGATGAGTTATTTAATAAGTTAGTAGAGAGAGGTTAAAAAGGGTTTGTTCATGCCAAGAACTCATTATTGTCAGAAATTTGAAATGAGATGATGAGTTATTTACGATGGAGGAAGAATCCATCTTTCAGATGGATAGAAATGAGAGAAAAGGGTTCTTTGTAAAAGTTCACAGCGCAGTCTGCTAATCATTTGCTCTGAGGAAGACAGGAGGTAAACCTCAATGAGTTCATAGAATTTTTTTAGGACTCTTTGAATAGACTCTTAAGAGACTGTGGAACTAATGTAGCTAAAATAAAACTATTGCTTTATCCTTTAATCGTAGATGCTAATCCTATTTCTTGTTAATGTGCTTTATGAAATTATTTGACTATAATAGCAGATTATGTTTTACCTGCCCTACTAATGAAATTCTGTGTGCTTTTGAGAGCTGCTAACAGTTTTGTTGTAATGACTTAATGTAAATTAAGAAACTTTTATGTATATTAAGAAATTTCTGTGGTAATCTTTAGTTTTGTATGTCATAGTCACCAAAAATCCCTAGCTAAAATAATACACTTTATAAGGTTATACTGAGAGAAGGAAATGGCAATCCACTCCAGTATTCTTGCCTGGAGAATCCCAGGGACAGAGGAGCCTGGTGGGCTACTGTCTATGGGGTCACACAGAGTCGGACACGACTGAAGTGACTTAGCAGCAGCAGCAGCAGCATAAGGTTATACTAGTACAACTCATGCAAACAAGAGTGTAAAGTACTTGATAAATTTGTTACTGTGAACTTAGTTCTAAGAATATCATTAATGACAGAATGAGTTTGGGCAAATTCTTTAACTTTGCTGAGCTTCTGTTTTCTTACTTGTAAATTGAGAGGTCTGGATGTGGTCTTTCACGTTCTTTCCAGCACTGAGTCTTTGATTGTTGCGTTTTAACTTGAACCAGTTAGTTTAACGTAGCACATCAGGTGCTTTTATTTTAGTGCTTAAATGTATTTAGTATACTTACTGTGTATGATATGTAGTATTTTTAAAAACTTATTTAAGATTTACTAAATAAGATTGTTTGAATTCCAGCAATTTTTTTTTTTTTCTGTGACTGTTACTTTACTCAGCAGTACTCAATGCATATCTGAGTTTCTTTGAGGACTCTAGCCTACTAGACTATGAAATGGGCCTGAGCAGTGAATGAGATGAAAAAAGGTTCTTACTACGTTATCCTAAAGCGATAGTTTCTTTTAGGCACCTGTATTCTTAGAAAATTATAGAGGGTTACGTGGGGGAGGTAGAGAACACATCTTGTTCAGTCCTCTCACTTTACAAATGAAGAAGTTGACACTCAGAAACTCCATTAATGGCTTGCTGGGTGTTAGTCCACTGCTATCAGTTTTTGCTAAAATGCTACATAGGATGAATTCATTAGTATGAGTGTTGCAAAGGTACTGTGTTTAGTGTATGAAGATTACACTGCCTATCTAATGATAATATCCAGAAGTAGTAATAGATTTTCGGTGTACCATCTACACACTCTCATCTGTTCCTTTTTAAGAACTGTGTGAAGTGGTTAGCGTTAGCAGTGGAGCTGTGTTTGTAATTTAAGTAGAGATTGAGCCTGGATGTTTACCTGTTTGTGTCATGCTCTTAACTCAGTTGTTTTCAGACCTGACTGTCCATCAGTGTCACCTGTGAACTTAGAAAAATCCTGATGTGCAGGCTTTACTCCAGACCTACTAACTCAGAATCTCTGGGTGGTACTTGGACACCTGTAGGTTTAAAACATTCTGCAGGGGTGGGCAGCTAGAATGGTGAGCCTCTGCTTTTACCTATTGAACAGACTAGCCACCTACTACCTGAATGATAGCAACCTGCTGTGCATGACCATTTAAAAGATACCAGTAGAAATTTCAGTGTGATCACAGGGAGGTTTTCATTTGATTGTTTTTAAATGTTTTCCCTTCATTTGATTAGATAGTACAAATACTTGGTACCATATTCAAAAGGTAAGTAATGGTATCTATTAAGAAGTTAACTCTTTTCACTTCTTTTATCCTCTAGTCATTCCCTTCCCAGAAGCAAGCGTTACCAGTTTCTTGTGTATCTGTACAGAGTTTATTTAGGCACTTACACTTAAATGTATGAGTATTAGTATCTTTCTCACCAATATACACATCACAACAAAATATACACATGGTTTGCATCTTGCTTTTTTATACTTAATGGTAATCTGAAGATTTTTCACAAATAAGTGTGTGTGTGTATATATATATGTATACATATATATGATTTGCTTTGCCTGTGCGCTCAGTCCTGTCCCACTCTTTGTGACCCATTGACTGTAGCCCGCCATGCTCCTCTGAACTTGAGATTTCCCAGACAAGAATACTGTAAGAATTTCTGCTCTAGCGGATCTTCCCGACCCAGGAATCGAATCTGCGTCTCTTATGTCTTCTACATTAGCAAGCAAGTTCTTTACTACTGAGTCACCTGGGAAGCCCCACATATATGTGAGATATATATCTCTCATACACACACACACACAGGTGATGGGGGGGGGGTGTGAGGGAAACTACCTCAGTTTTTAATAGCTGCATAAAATTTCATCATCTCAATACACCATGGTTTATATAGCCAGTCCCCTATTGATGGACATTTAGATTTTTTCTGATCTTTGCTATTACAAACTTTACTGAGTAAATAAATAGGTATGTTATTTTTAATATTTTTAAAAATATTAAAGTTTATTAATATATAAATAAATATGTTATTTTTAATATGATTGCATGTGTCTGTAGGATAAATTCCCTGATATTAAGTTGATGAATTGAGTGGTGTGTGCATTTTTACTTTGGAAAGACAGTGCCAAATTGCTTTTCATAGAAACTCTAACAATTTATGCTCCCATCAGCAATGTATGAATGCCTATTTCTTTATACCCCCATACTGTGTATTTTAAAACTTCTTGATCTTTACTTGTCTGTAAGATGAAAAGGAACACTAATTTTTAGTTTTAATTTGCACTTCTAAAACAAAGTTGAGAATCTCTTCATATTTTTAAGAGTTATTTTTATTTCCATTTTTTGGTGTTGATTTGGTTTGCCTTTTTTCCTGCTGAATTATCAGTCTTCTTACTAATTTGTGGGAATTATGCAGTAAGGAAGTTAGTTTTTTTTAACGGAAAAATTTTTTTAATTTAGATGTTTTGACTGATGTCTGCTTGTATTCTTGAGGAGAGTTGGTTGTGAGAGCCAATGAGGGGAGTCTTGTTGGTTTCGTCTACTTAAATAATTTTTGGTATTAGAATAGAGATGGAGAAAGAACTGTTTGAGGAAAAGTAAGTGAAGAATTACTATAAACAGGTACTAAAACAAACAATAGATTGGGAGAAGATATTTGCAGCAAATTTTACAGACAAAAAGAAAACTCTTATATAACACTTAAACTGTGTACCAAGCACTATTTTAAAGCACTTTAAGTATTTCAGCTAACTTAACCCTCATGGTGACTGTAAGTACAGTTATTATCCCCATTTTTACAGATGAGGAAACTGAGGCATGGAATAGCTAAACTAAGTAACTTGCCAAGATCTGTCAGCTAGTGAGCCCTAGGCAGACTGGCTCTGTTACTCTTAACCTACTATCTATACTCCCTATTTGTTCATATCCAGAATATATAAAAAGTTCATCCAAATTTTTAAAAGGAAAAGGCCATTAGAAAAATAAAGGATATAAGTAGGCATTCCACGGAAAAGATACAAAAGGCCATAAACATAAAAAAATACTGGAAAAGTTTGACAAAAATTAATCAGGGAAATAAAATTTTAAAAAGTCATCAGTTTGTGAAAAAACAAAAGCTCATTAATTTCAGTATTTGGTGAAAGTTTTTCTTTCTTTCTGTTGCTTGGGTTTAAATTGGAAAGCAATATTGGAGAGCATTTTTCCAATATCTGTTAAAAATTTAAATATATATTGGGCTTCCCTGGTAGCTCAGCTGGTAAAGAATCTGCCTGCAATGCAGGAGACCCTGGTTTGATTCCTGGGTCAGGAAGATCCACTGGAGAAGGGATAGGCTACCCACTCCAGTATTCTTGGGCTTTCTTGGTGACTTAGATGGTAAAGAATCCACCTGCAATGTAGGAGACCTGCATTGGGTTCGATCCTCCTCCCACCCTCTGGAGGAGGGCATGCAACCCACTCCAGTATTATTGCCTGGAGAATCCTCATGGACAGAGGAGCGTGGAGGGCTACAGTCTGTGGGTTCACAAAGTTAGACATGACTGAGCAACTAAGTACAGCACAGCACACCCTGATCATTTCTACTTCTACATATCTGCCCTACAGAAACACTTACACATTTGCAGAAGAGGTGTATACTAAGACGTTTATTGTTACCTTGTTGGTAAAACAAAACAGAGGCAACTTAAGTGTCCATCAGTAGGAAAATGACTAAATAGTATATTCATATATATGTATTTTATAACAGCTAAAAAGAATGAGATGTATCTATAGTGTGAAAGGAAAGAACTTCAAGAAGTATTATTATGGAAAAAAGAAGCCTCATTAAGGTGGTATGTATAGTTTATATATATCTTATCTTCTTTATATGTGTATGGAAAAATAGACAGAAAGATGTTTGAAAAGAATAACAACATTAGTTGTCAGTGGTGGACAAAGGGAATTGGCCTTATAATGATTTACTTTTCTAGGAAGTATATTTATGTATGAGCTATGTTATCGAAAAAATGACTATTTGTATAAATGAATTTGGTCCAGTATTAGTCTTACGCTGTAAGAGCCTCTCTTTCTTTAACTGTTGAAGAGTATTCTGTCTGCAAAAACAGTAACCACAGGTTAGGTTGGATAACATTTTGAGTGCACATAAAGACAGTTTTTCTCTGAAGTTTTTGGGTAACTGATATAACTTCACACCCACAAAACTGTAAGAATAATATAGTGAATTCCAATTTGCTCTGCCTGTTTTCAACAGTTCTTTGCATTCAGAAAGTTGACTTTAAAAAAGTTCAGTGTTTCAGAGGAATGCAGTAAAAAGAATAATTCCAATCCTTTAAAATACTTTAACATGTGTGTGAGTGGTACAGAACCTTTTCATTTTGAATTTGGACAGTTTTACTTTATTAAAAAATTTTCCTAGTGAATGGGGGAAGTGGACTAATATTTATCATTTACTCTTTTCCAGACACTTTCCAGGATATTTTGTAAATTATTTCATTTAATTAAATTTCATGAAGAAATTTGTGATTAATTCCAGTTTTAGCAAAGGAGCACACAGAAAGGTTATTTGCTTAGGGTTCAATGGGGCAGAGCCAGGTATTCAGAAGGTCTTTAAGACATCAAAGTTCATGTCTTTTTCTCTGTCAGGTTGCCTGTCGTGGCATATTGGGAAGAGCTGATGACATTTCTTTTGTCAAGAAGTTGATAATTATCCCTAGATTGGTTCTGTCTAAAATAATGGATAGTCAATAAAATTGAAATGCTATAAAAATTTATTTTTAGTTCTGTTTTGAGGATTCACAAAAAAATGTTACTCTTCTATCGGCTTGACATGCTCATGTGAGTTTCTGCATGTTAATTGTTCCCTTAGAACACAACACTCACATACATGCACCTGTGTGGTACAACTTCTTCATATCTTTTATTTAAAAAAACAAAACAAAAAAACACTAGGTCACGACTGAATCCCGTTTTAGCTTCCTGAATGCTGTTACTAGAAATAGTAGCCTTATCCCATGTATGACTTGTCCAGGTAGCCCTTAGTTCTGCCACCACCTGGCTATGGTCTTTATTTGCTTGCCAGGAGGCTCTCTTGGTCAGCTCAAAAGCCTCTAAAGATTCATGTTGCCGTAGGGACCACTGGTCTATCCTTGGAGAGCTTTCTGCCATATGTGCTTCAGAGTTTGGTTTGCTACTCGAGAAGGGGGCTGCAGGAAGCTTCGGGATCAGCACACGTTCACAAGTGAAACCAGAAGTGGGCAAGGCAAACCACAGGAAGATCCTGCCTGCAACTTGGTGACGTCTCTCTATAACCCATGGACATTTCCTGGCAGTACCTTGCGAAACTTGTCTTTTCATGTGCAGTAGTTTGTTCTGAACTGAGCTTCAGTCAGAGGTGATTAATATGATAGCAGTATAGATAAGTGTATGATTATTATGCACATGACTTGTGTAAAACAATCGGACTCTAATTACATTCTGTAGATTTTCACACTGAAGAGCTGCATCTTACCTCGTAGGACATTTTTGAGGAGCTTCCGTGGAATTCATGCTTTAACCTTGGCTTTCTGCCTTGTCAAGAATTGTTCAGGTACTAAAACCACCGAGCAGTTCTTGGCTCACCACCTGAACTGTGCTGGATTCTGGGAGTCCTTTGCCTACTCAAGTGCTTGCTCAGTGCTGTTACCTTGTTTGTGTTTTACTAGTAATTGCACAGTACCTTATTTTCATGATGGAGCAGGAGTGCAGTATTGGTGACACTTTATTATTCTCTATTTATTTAACCTCCAGGTCCCAGGTTAATATCAAATAATGGCCATTCTTAGGTAGAATCAGATTTCTGATAATAATTATGTAATGTGTTGATTTTTTAAGGTTGCCCATCGAATGGGATTATAGAATCTCAGATGACATTTTTTTTTTTAAGTAACTTTTCATTTACTGGGAGTGAGAAAAGCTGCTTGACAATCCAGTTCTCTGATCATGTTAATTTATACACTAGAAACCCTACTTACTAGATATTCCAGCAGTCTCCATATGCCTATTAGTGACTCATTCTCTGCCTGAATAATATCACAAATATAAATGTCTGTCTTTTCAGTGGTGCTTTTAAAATGACAACTCAAGGTGAGGGAAGTAATAGCCCATGTAACTTTGTCTCTCTTCAGTAGTTCTTAAGTGAGCTTCCAAGGTGGCTCAGTCGTAAAAAAAAAACCCACCTGCCAACGCAGGAGACTTGAGTTCAATCCCAAGCTTGGGAATATCCCCTGGAGAAGGAAATGTCAGTCCACTCCAGTGTTCTTGCCTGGAGAATCCCATGGACAGAGGGGCCTGGCGGGCTACAGTCCATGGGGTCGCAAGTGTTGGACACAACTTAGCGACTAAACAACAGCAGCAGTTCTTGGACACCCCACCTCCTTTTTTGCTACTGTACTCCTGGGGCAATCTGACATACTCTGAAGAGGGTGACTGTGAAACCATTCAAAAGGTCTTTTTTGGCGGTTTTTCTCTTCTGTTCTCCTTTGAAAGTTGTAAAGAGAAGTGAATGAGAGAGCTCTCGTGTCAGATTTCTTTATTCTGTAGAAAGTATTTATTAGATTAGGTATATAGAAATTGGTTGAATGATAAATGAAAATGTGTCATGTTGAAAGCATGAATTTTCTGCTACTTTTCTAGTAATCACCTAACCTCTCTGAGCTTCAGCTTCCTTTTGTATAAATTGGAGGTAGTAGTTATTCTAATCTTACAGAGTGGTTATGAAAAGATTGGATGACTTGGCATACCGCCTAGCACATTGTGCTCAGTTAAGAGCTGGCTGTAATGTGAGCAGAAGTGATAATTGGTAAAATTTACATTTATAGTTTTCTTGATGAACAATTTATTTAATATAAATGTGTATCTAGTTCTTGTAGTGTTTATCAGGTTAAATTGGTCATAGGCAGCAATATCTAAAAACATTTGAAATCAGTGTTGCTATGTGCTCTTTTTACAACTTTTCAGGAAGTTAGAGCTAGGGGGACTTAGAAGATTAACTAGTTAAGGGGTTGCAAACTCCAGTCTACAAGAGACCACCAGGCATAGTGAAGGAAAGCCAGGTGGGGATTGTTAGGATTTCAAAAGAGTGTCTGTCTACAGTTTCCATTCAGAACCTCATTGCCAGGACTCTCAGTGTTAAAGAGAAACCAGAAATGTGGACTTATTTATTATTAACTCTTCCAGTTCTAGATGTTGGCTACATTTTTCCTAACACTGTACAAGCCAAACAAATCTCTGGCTGGCTGACCCCCAATTTTTGTCCTCCCCCTCCATCTGAAAGAATTCAGGCATCTCATTTTAGAGATTTGGAGCTTGAGCTATAGAAAGGCCGGGAGTTTTTGCATCTGTTTCCTCCAATAGAAATGTATTGTTTCTGTAATAAAAGTTTCATTAAAACAGTGAGCTCCTCTGGTGTGTCTATCTTTGGTCAGACCTAATAGCTTGAGTGAAGGGACTTGTGTGCAGATGCTGTTTCTCAGGAGCCTGTAACCATGGAAGGGCACTACTAGTTACTGTTTACCGAGTGCTCATTTTGTTCTCGGCGTTATGGTAAGTGCTTTACCTCAGCTGGGCTTCCCTGTGGCTCAGCTGGCAAAAAATCCGCCTGCAGTGCAGGAGACCTGGGATTGGTCCCTGGTTTGGGAAGATCCCCTGGAGAAAAGAATGACTTCCCACGCCAGTATTCTGGTCTGGAGAATTCCATGGACTGTATAGTCCATGGGGTCACAAAGAGTTGGACACGACTGAGTGACTTTCACTTCACTTCACTTCACTTACCTCAGCTGATGGCCACAGTAGCCCTTGAAGCATTATAATGACTTCTTTTTACACAGGAGGTTGAGACTAGGACATGTAGAGTATTAAGTACAAAACTCACGCTGAAACTCCTGTCTCCAAAATGAATTTGTTTAACTTGCTGTACTATGCCAGTACTGTAGATGTTTTCAGAATTATTTTCAACTTTTGTCTTACTGGAAAAGTTAAAATTAAACTTTATGTGAAAATTTGAAAGACCTTATATGTTAACATTACATAGGATTGTCTTGGGACATCCCTGCAGTCCATTGGTTAGGACTGTGCTTCCACTGCAGGAGGCACAGGTTTGTTCCCTGGTTGGGGAACTAAGATCTCATATCCTGTATGGTGTGGCCCAAAAGAAAAAAAATTATATAGGATTGTCTTATATATCTATAACTACATGGTATAATAGTGTTTTATTCTAAGCTTGTGTACACTGAAACTTATGTTTTTAAGCGTACATTTGATTCTTTCTCCTTCACTCCCTTTTTTGGTTGAGTACATACATGATAATGTTTACATTTTTTCATATCTTCCTCCCATCTAAAGTTCTAATCGTCTGTTTAGGTTGATACTCCAGTTATTAGAACATCATATCCTGAGTCTGGCCAAGTTCTGAATTTTCCCTCTGTAGTACCTCTTCCATATTTCTTTTCCTCCATTACCCTTTGTTACCTTAGTTTAGGCCCTTGTAACTCTCAGTGATTTTCCTGAAGCATAGATTTGATCACACGGAAACTTCAAGTGACCCTGTTGCTTGCTGAATGAAATTAAAACTCTTTGGCTTGACATCACAGGTTCTGTGCAGTGCCACCTTTCTTTTATAGCTGCATCCTTTTTACTCCCCTTTCATCTCTCTCTGCTTGAGTCACTTTGTACTATTAACTGCTTTCTTAAAGGTGCTTCCTTTGTTTCCACCTCCTGAACTTGTTCCTATTATGCCTTACCCCTGCAGTGTTATCCCTCCGTCCCCAATTTCTCTATTTAAAAAAAAATTCCTTGGAAGAGGTTATTGTGAAGATTAAGTGACATACATGTGAAGTCCCTAAAAAACATCTGCTCTGTGTGTGTAATGTAAGTATTTCTTAAATGGAAACTATTATTATGATTCAGCTTTCCTCCCACTACAGATAATCTTTCTCTTAGGATCATCTTGTCCAGGACCCTAGCCCTTGGCAGTTTCTCTTGGGAGCTATTCACACTCTGAATCTGCATTGGCTCTTATTTCTGTGCTTAAGGTATGCTTTGAAATAGATTGGAGATCCTACAGGATCTCTTAGGATAGTTTCAGAAAGAAATAGCTGTCTGTTCCTCTAGGCACTTCTTTGTTCAGAAAGACATGAATAGGAATGGAAAGACTAGGCTTTGAAGTTTTATTTTTGTCAATTCACTGTACTGCCAGAGTAACTATTTTTTTTTCAATTTATGAAAGAGAACAGTAATGCTTATGTCAAAGGTCATTGTACCAACTGAATGGGATATTTTAGAAAATGTTTAGCATTGTCTCGGAGCATGCAACTACTTGAGAAATATTTGTCTTCTATTCTTACTTACCGCAATAATGTCTCCCCCTAGGACACAGAAGCACACATACAAACCTACAGATATAAATGCATGCACATAGTCCCTGCAGAACATACACATAAACACATATGTGCATACTTTCATTCATGCCCAGAAGCATATACACTGGAATCTCTCCCAGTACCCTGATATCTGGAATTCTAGTTCTAGGTAAAATTATATGGTAGGATCTAGATTTATGCCCTTTGATGTTTGCATAGAATCACCTATCTTGTACACAGAGTTGGCCATCTTTCTATTTCTGTTAATCTAGGTTATCAGTTTTGATTTCCAGTGGTGTTTATTTTCTTGGTTTAAATTGTTTACTTTTTGCCAATGACTAAAAGCTATTTTCTATAAAATACTTGGCTTCCCTTTTTCTTCAGATATTTATGCAGAAGTTACCTTGTGGGTGGAGCCTTCCTTGATACCCCTCCCTCTGCCCATTTCATGTGGTACCTGTTCCTGCTTAATACTGACATACCATTTTATTTGTTTGTTATCTGTCCATCTGCGTTAGCTCAGTGTGGACATGGTTTTTGTGTGTTTTTCACACTCATGTATCCTTACTATCTTATGAGGCACTCAGTAAATGAATGTGTGCATCTCAGGACTATTTTGTGTATTTCGAATACGATGTCTCTGTTTTAGCACTATGGATATTTTTCAATTTAGTGTTTTTGGTAACTGTATACAGGAGACATTTTCTTAAACCTTTGGAGCAATCGACATGGATCAACTGATATCAAACTTATAAAAACAAGTTTATTTGCAATTTTATAATTTGTGATGTGATGTTAGAACCTCTTCTTTGCCCATGCTAAAGTTATAAACATATACATACTTAGTAGATATTTCATTATCTATCATAAGCTAAGCATGGTGCTAAGAATTGGTTCGGTCAGTTTATATTCAGTGAAGAGACATACAGCAGTCTCATTTGCTGATTCCTTAACTCTACTAATGCAAAATGATGGAGAACTCTGAGACTCAGTTGTCAAATCTCTTTTCTTTTTTCCATATTTACTGTTCTTACTGTTCTTACATATTTACTGGATAATCTTATAGTTTGAGAAATACTATGTACTTGCTAATGATTCTCAGGTTCTATCTCTAGCCAGCACTTCCTTGCCTGCTGTACATATGCACTTGGATATTTAAAGACGTATCAGACTTAGCATACTCTCTTTCCCAACAAGAAGCTCTTTCCTCTGGAAGTGGCATCTCTCTTCATCCCGCTGCTCTGGCTGAAACTCTTTAAGAAGTGATCCTTGACCGCCTTTCCTCTTACACCCACATCCAAAATATCAATAATCCTGTTGGCTTTATCTTCAAATTATATGCCCAACTGACCACTTCTTTCCATGCCAAGGCTGCCTGTCTGGTCTAAGTTAACTGTAATGGAAATTATTACAATAGCCTCCTGTCGAGCTTCCGGCTTCCACCCTTTTCCTTCTGCCATGATTCTTTAGAACAAAGTTAAATCATGCCATTCTTCTGCCCATAATCCTTCAATAGCTTCCCATCTCATTCAGAAAAGCCTAAGACTTTCCATTGGCCATAAGACCCTATTTAACCTGCTTCCTTCCCCACTCCTTTCATCTCTTACTGTTTCCTCCCTTTTCCTACCTTGTTTATTGTTTTACAGCTGTACTGGTCTCCTTGCTATTCCTTCAGTATCCCAAATTTTCCTCTGTCAGGGCCTTTGCATATTTTATTGTTTCTGCTTGTGTCTTTCCCTAGGTAGCTGTGTGACTCATTCCCTCATTGACCTCCTTCAAATATCTCCTCAAATATCTCCATATAAAGGCCTTCTTCGATTCCCTGTATAAAGTAGCAGTGCTGTCCTCCCTCTCTCTACCCTCTGGGCGTGGCACTCCCAAAGTCTCTTATGTTTATTTTCTTCCATAGCAATAAATATTATATACTTGGTTAAGAGTTTATGATGTTTGTTTCCACTGTCTAGATTGTACAGTGGTTCCATGTGGGCAGAGACCTATATTTTTTATTCATTGTTATATTCCTAGTATTTAGAAAGGTGCCTGGCATCCTGTAGGCACTTAATAAATACTTGTTAAATGAAACAGAACAGGTGCAATACAATATGATCCTTATAGTAGAAGTACAGATACAGTGCAGTAGGAAAGAGAGGAAAAGGTGACATGACTACCTAGGAGCTGAGGAAGATTGTACAAAGATGCCTTAAGCAGAGCTTTGTGGGGAAAAAGATCAGGTGAGAGCATCCCATGCAGTGAAAATAGCATTGTAAATGTACAGAGGCATGAGAGAATACAGTGTTTTCAAGAAACTAAAAGTGCAGTACTGCTGGAGCATAACTTGTGGGGTTATGATTAAATAGTAGATGGCGCCAGATCATGAAGCATTTTATGCCCAACTAAGGAATTTTAGATTTTATCCTGCAAGGCGGGCAGTGGTAGGTAGTGTGGAACCACTGAAGAGTTGAGCAGGAGTGCTGTGTAACATATTTACATATTTACAAAAAGGAACTAGCAACAGTGTGAAGGATGGGGATCCAATATACCATTTTATTGTATACTCTGTATTTGATGTTATAAGATTTGAATGATGCAGAGAAACAATTACTATCACATGAATGGGCAGGCATTATTTCATTTTATGGTTGGACAAAACCAGTGCTGTATCTGTCATGTGACGGTGTTCTTGGCATACTTGCAGCCCATCTGTGAGGGAGAAGAAGTAAATGCCCAGTGGAGAATTACATCTCTAAAACCCTTGCTTTAGGAGGGTTTTTTTTTTTTTTTTTTTAAATTTCATTAAATTATGGGCATACTTGCAGCCCATCTGTGAGGGAGAAGTAGTAAATGCCCAGTGGAGAATTAGTTCATCTCTAAAACCCTTGCTTTAGGAGAGGTTTTTTTTTTTTTTTTTTTTAATTTGGTTAACAATTACATTGTAAGGCATGTAGACTAGAAAAGTTCTTAAAGAGCTGTTGTTGTTGTTCAGTTGCTAAGCATGTCCTACTCTTTTGTGACCCCATGGACTGAGTGTAGCCCACAAAACTCCTTCTGTCCATGGAATTTCCCAGGCAGGAATACTGGAGTGGGTAACCATTTCCTTCTCTAGGGGATCTGCCCGACCAAAGATCAAACTGTCATCTCCTGTATTAGCAGGACAGTTCTTTACCACTGAGCCACCAGGAAAGCCCTCTTAAGAAGAGTACCAGTTATGAATTCAACAAGAAATGGTCTTGTTACAGAATAAAAGATGTTGTACTTGAAGGCCAGTCTCCTTTCTTCATAGAGGAACAGTTGTTTTGTCAGTAATATGCTTCCTGATAATTGATTCTTTGTTGAAGGAAATAGCTACACTTCTAAATGTAATCAGATCTATACTGTTTGCTGTGAGGCCAATAATACATCTGCCTTTATAGGGCAAGTTCCTACCATTGCGTATGCACAAAATATTTAAAATGAAGACTAAGCTGAAAACATCTCCTACTTTCATTCAAATGCAGGTAAAAATTATTTCCATTATTTCAGCTATCTTGCTCAAGTGTTGTATCTTAGCAATTTATTGAATATCTTTAACACTTTAATCTTAATAGAGTTAAAATTTAAAGATGTAAATTTAAAGATTAAAGATTTAAAATTCAAAGATTAAATGTGTAAATTTAAGGTTAAGATGGAGATATACAAAGTAGTGCACATGGCTTAGATATTGAGAATTTGGGAGTCCCAAATTCATGGAGACATGATATCGTATTATCAAGCATGTTTTAAAAATCACATTTTTTTCAAACTTTAAACTTTTTATTTTGTATTGGGATATAGCTGATTAACAATGTTGTGGTAGTTTTAGGTGAACAGCAAAGGGGCTCAGGCATACATATACGTGTATCCATTCTCCCCCGAATCCCCCCTCCCATCCATGCCAGCGCATAATACTGGGTATAGTTCCATGTGCTATAAAATAGGTCCTTGTTGGTTATCCATTTTGAACATAGCAGTGTGTACATGACCTTCCCAGACCTCCCAGCTATCCTTTCTCCCCAGGCAGCCATAAGTTCATTTCCTAAGTCTGTGAGTCTTTTTCTCTGTTTTGTAAATAAGTTCATTTGTATCATTTCTTTTTAGATTCCAAATATAAGGGATGTCATACGATATTTCTCCTTTTCTTTCTGACTGACTTCACTCAGTATGACTGTCTAGGTCCATCCATGTTGCTGCAAATGGCATTGTTTCATTCTTTTTAATGGTTGAGGAATATGCCATTGTATATATGTACCACATCTTCTTTATCCTTTCTTCTGTTTATGGACATTTAGGTTGCTTCCATGTCTTGTCTGTTACAAACAGTGATGCAGTGAACATTGGGATGCATGTATCCTTTCGGATCATGCTTTTGTCTGGATATATGCCCAGGAGTGGGATTGCATATGGTCATATGGTAGCTCTATTTTTAGTTTTTTAAGGAACCTCCATACTGTTCTCCGTAGTGGAGGTAGTAATTTACATTCCCACCAACAGTATAGGAGGGTTTCCTTCTCTCCACACCCTCTCCAGCATTTATTGTTTGTGGATTTTTTGCTGATAGCCATTCTGAGGTATTACCATTGTGAGGTATTACCTCACATCAGTTTGCACAAATCAAATGCAAATATTTGATTTGCATTTCTCTAATAACTAGCAATGTTGAACATCTTTTCATGTGCCTTTTGACCATTTGTATGTCCTCTTTGGAGAAATGTGTCTTCAGGTTTTCTGCCCACTTTTTGAGTGGGCTGTTTGTTTTGATACTGTTAAGCATCATAAGCTGTTTGTAAATTTTGGAGACCGATTCCTTATCAATCACATCTTTTGCACATATTTTCTCCCAGTCTGTAGGATGTCTTTTCGCTTTGTTTATTGTTGCCTTTGCTGTGTAAAAGCTTTTGAGCTTAAGTAGGTCCCATTTGTTTATTTTTGTTTTTATTTCCATTATTCTGAGAGATGGATTGAAAAAGATATTGCTGTGATTTATGTCATACAGTGTCCTGCCTATGTTTTTCTCAAGGAGTTTTATAGTGTCCTTTACGTCTTTAATCCATTTTGAGCTTATTTTTGTGTATAGAGATAAGGAATGATTTAATTTCACTTCTTTACATTTGGCAGTCCAGTTTTCCTAGCACCATTTGTTGAAGAAACTGTCTTTCCAACATTGGGTAGTCTTGCCTCCTTTGTCAGAGGTTAATTGGCGGTAGGTGCATGGGCTTATTTCTGGGTTTTCTGTCCTGTTCCACTGATATATATTTCTATTTTTGTGCTAGTACATACTGTTTAAAAACTACATTTAAATGCTACAATAGGAAATGCAGAAGTGTTTTCTGAAAGCAGATAGTAACAACCATGCAGAGTCAGGATCTATCTTTCTCCCGTTCCCAAGTTGACACTTTCACCTTTTGGGTGTGCTGTGCTGTTCAACTCACTGTCTCATGGAACACAGAAGTCGTTGTCAGTGAGGTATTACTTTATAATTTCTGAGTTCATGTTTGATCCAGATAGCCACATGTATTAATAGCTGAAAGATTTACCAAGCTCTGATGACCCTTAATGTGAAATGGGATTTTTAGATTTGTTAGGAAAGGTAGAAAGGATAAGAAAAAAGTTAGTCAGGATTAGGTTACAGAATCAACTCTAGCTAGTGTAAGCAGAAAGAGATTTAATAAAAGATTTTAAGTGACTTATATAGAATTGTTGGAAAGATTGAAGGAACAGACTTTAGTCAAACTTTTTAGTGCTCAGTCACTTTAGTTGTGTCCGACTCTTTGCGACCCTAAGGACTGTAGCCTGCCAGGCTTCTCTGTCCGTGGGACTCTCTAGACAAGAATAGTGGAGTGGGTTGTCATTTCTTTCTCCAGGGGATCTTCCCAACCCAGGTATCGAACCCATATCTCTTAGGTCGCCTGCATTGACAAGTAGGTTGCCATGAGCACCATCTGGGAAGCCCTTAAACTTTCAAAAATAATATTCAAAAGTCACATTGCATCAGGGCCATGAAGGGAGTTCCTCTTTTTGGATCAGAAAGGTGCCTGAAAAATTAGGAAATTGTAACTCTTAGCTGCTAGTCTTTAGAACCTTGTCACCTGTGCCATGATCAGAAATCTGCCACTGTTAGGAAATAGCCAGCAACAAGTAAACGGATGTCACTGCTGCTGGCTCATGCTGCTGCTGTCACGCACACAACCTGTGTGTCAGAATGGATACTTTATATTCTTCCTGATATCTGTGAAACCTGTGACTGGATACCAGGACTGCAGCAAGTGCTGCTGTAGAAAACCTAGGCATCTCCATGATGGTGCTTACTAGAAGAAGCAACCCAAATGCCACCTCCATTCTCTTTTGTCCTCCAAATTTCCAGAGTGCATCTAACTGATGGAATTTAAATCATAGCCACAACCCTAACTGCATGAGAGGCTTGCTTTCCTATACACTAACAATGAGAAAACAGAAAGAGAAATTACGGAAACAATACCATTCACCATTGCAACAAAAAGAATAAAATACTTAGGAGTATATCTACCTAAAGAAACAAAAGACCTATACATAGAAAACTATAAAACACTGATGGAAGAAATCAGAGGACACAAATAGATGGAGAAATATACCGTGTTCATGGATTGGAAGAATCAATATTGTGAAAATGAGTATACTACCCAAAGCAATCTGTAGATTCAATGCAATCCCTATCAAGCTCCCAACGGTATTTTTCACAGAACTAGAACAAATAATTTCTCAATTTGTATGGAAATACAAAAAACCTCGATTAGCTAGCGCAATCTTAAGAAGAACGGAACTGGAGGAATCAACCTGCCTGACTTCAGGCTCTACTACAAAGCCACAGTCATCAAGACAGTATGGTACTGGCACAAAGACAGAAATATAGATCAATGGAACAAAATAGAAAGCCCAGAGATAAATCCATGTACCTACGGCCACCTAATCTTCGACAAAGGAGGCAAGAATATACAATGGGAAATGTAGTTTTTAGCTTTCTAGCCTCTGCAGTACAGGAAATCATACTGACCTACCATGTCTACCACAGATACAGACCCTGATTTTCCTGAAGGCCAGCCATCACCAAATAGGCTGCAGATAAATTGAGAAAGATTGCAAGTAATACCACAAAACAATGTTGAGAAGCTTATAAGTGTTTGTATTTTAGTATATTTTTATTGTTTTATAATGAAACATTAAAAAATAGCTGAAATTGGTTTTCCACCTGTATGATGAATTTAATGGTCTGTGTATGCCCAGTGTTTCCTGACATTATTACCACAGAGTTGGCTCAGTGGTAAAGAATCTGCCTGCCAATGTGGGAGTCGTGGGTTCAATCCCTGGGTCAAGAAGATCCCCTGGGGGAGGAAATGGCACCCCACTCTAGTATTCTTGCCTGGGAACTCCCATGGACAGAGGAGCCTGGTAGGCTACAGCCCATGGAGTCACAAAGAGTTGGACCCAACTGAGCAACTGAGCACACACATCCACATACACAGTAATTAGTAGAGCTTCCCAGGTGGCTCAGTGGCAAAGAGTAGGACATGATTTAGTGACTAAACAACAACAAATATTATTAGTGTTCTTGGGAGTTATAGTAAAGAAATAGGTTCAGAAGCCAAATGGCAGAATCAGGCTTGTGAGTAGGGAAGAATTGGAGCAGAGATTATAGAATAAGTTTTCCAGACGCTTGTGTTTTAAGGAGCAGTAGTTTTTTGTTTGTTTATTTTTTGGCCAATGCACTTACTTATTTATATACAATAATTTACTAGAACTAGTGAGGCCCTATGAAAATATCATATGCAGGACAGGTATAATCTCAAGTTCCTCATTTCTTTTTGTGTAGCTTAGTATAAAGAGTGTGCTGTTAAAATAATCTTTGTTTAGACATATATGGAGTGCTACATTATTTTTGTGAATTCTCTAACCATTAGTTACTTCACTTTTGATTTTTTAAAATAATGTGGCAATTAATTATTTTGATTAGTGCCAGTTAGTTACTGCTGTAGTTTGGAGGTACAGTTTAAAGACTTGAAAGCTGACTTAACATATTAGCGTGATTGGTGATCTAGCCTTGATTAGATGATTTTACTTTATTTTGAACAGCAGTGACAGATAAGATTATAACAACTTTTCTAGGAAGTGATGTTGAGTGCATTTTATATTTTATGTATTCTGTAGAATTTGAATTTTTACTTATTCTAAGTAAATATCTAATAATGTCACTTTCTTTGGATTCTGTAGAGAAAATAATCCCGTTTCCCTCTTAAAAATGTGGGTGGCGGAATATGTGTACGTTTATACAGTGTAGTTTCTCAAGTTGCGCTTGTGTGAATGAAATAACAACATGTTCAAGGGCAGTGATTTAGTATTCCAGATTCCCTCATTAGATATGGAGCATGTTTATTATGATTTAATTCCAAATTTGTTTACATTGCAAGCCCTTTATAGCGACCTAGGTGGATTTTCTGCTAAAAAAAAGTACCCTCAAACCCTCTGGATTGTACAGAGGGGAGATGGCAAAAAAGAAAAGACTTAAAGGAGAAGGTTGAAAGTGAAACTGTGGGGCAGTGTCCTAGAGTGAGAGGGAGGAAACGGGGAAGAGAGAACACAGGTAGAGGGATGAGCTGTGGATAATAGGGATGGACATGTAATCTTTTGAGGAAGAGGAGAATGGATGGATACAAATTCAGATATACATTATTTTTGCCTGTTAGGAAACTAGTGAATTTGTAAAGGCAGTTCAGGGGTCATTTAAAAGATTAGATTCCTTCATTTTGACTTGAAATGAATATGTTTATTCTGTGACATGGTAACTTGATTTTTTTCTAATCTCTCAGTGATGAACTAAATAACAGTATCTTACTGGTGCTCTTCCATTGATTTTTCTATTTTTCCTTAATTTTACTTTTAATTAGTGTTTTATTCAGTGGACTTAATCAGGACTTAAGCCAGAGAGACAGCCTCCCAGATAGCTCTGAGGGACTTTCCCCTGATTTTTCTAATTTTAATTTTAAAAAATCATTTGTGTATTGAGTTTTTCACAGGTACTTAAGTTTCTGATAGACTTCTTTAAAATAAATTGGTTCAGATGGTCTTTGGTTTTAAAGTTGGTAAGCAGAAAGACACCTGAGTTTATCCAGCCCAGACTTTTGTCAGGAAAACTTGTTCTTCCTAGGTTTATCTGAAGCCATTTGGCCACTTAGTACCAAAGATAATACCGAAAGCTTAGTTTCATGATTCTCAGGGAAATGCTCTTTCCCTAATGCCTACCACCTTTTTTCTTAATTTAGTACACTGCTGTCTGATTTCAGCACCCGCTTCTCACAAGAACTTCAAAACTAGACTTAACTGATTCTTTAATATTCATTCAGCACATATTTCTCAGTAGTTGACAGTCACTATTTGAGATCCTGAAGATCAGTTAAGTTCTCAGGCCTTGAATGAGGTAGCTAAGAACTCCCTAAGAATGAGGGAATCAGACATAAAAATGAAGAGTTTCAGATAGTTGTAAATGCTATCAAGAAAACAGAGAAATAGAATATAGTACCAGGATTATTTATTATAGATAGAACAGTACAGACGGATTTCTCTGAGGAAGTGGCATTTGCACTGAGACCTGAATGAGAGGAAGAGACAGCCATATGAAGATGGATCAGAGGACTCCAGACAGAGGTCCTAAGCTTGCACAAGCTTGACACGGTTGATGAATGGGAAGAGGGTGAACACTGGGGAGAGTGGGAGGAGAAGAGGTCAAAGAGAGGACAGTCGAGTGGGGCTGGGTAGACCAAGGGAATTTAGAAATGGATTGACTTCTGTTCTCTGTTTAGTTGCTCAGAAAGAATCTCTATCTGATTCTTTGTGACCCTGTCCACAAGATTTTTCAGGCAAGAATGCTGGTGTGGGTTGCTGTTTCCTCCTCCAGGGGATCTTCCCAACCCAGGGAGCAAACCAGCATCTCCTGAATTGCTGGTGGATTCTTTACCCTCTGAGCCATTGAGGAAGCTCCAGTGAAGTCAAATGGTATTGGAGTAGGGGAGTGATTGATCTGAATGTTGTGTTTAAAAGATCATACTCCTTGATGAAGAATGGATTGTAGGATTATACTGATGAAGGCAAGGAGAAGTGGTTTCATTTGGGATTTATTATGGAGTTCTGCTGGATTTACTGATGAACTAGATGTGGGAGTGGGAAGTATGGGGAACGGGTGAGAGAAAGAGGAAGATGGTGGTAGACTGGGGAAAACAGTGGGTTTTTGGGGGGGGGGGGAATCAGATTGTTTGTCTGGGACTTATAAAGTTTGAGAACTCTACTGGATATTCTAAGGGGCAGTTGAATATCCACATCTAGTGTTGAGGAGGAGAAATCAGGCCTGGAAATGACCTCAGGCCTCTGAGAGGCATGGGCATTAACACCATATACTGAAGGAATTTGCTTAGGGAAAGAAGAGAAGGTGGCCCAGAGCTGAGCCTTGAAGCACTGCAACATTTAGAGGTGAGGAGGGAAAGAAGTCAGCAGAGGGCCAGTGATGTAGGAAGAAAGGCAGAAATACTGTGTTGTGGAAGCCAAGAAAAAAATGAGTTTTAAGGAGAGATGTTAGCCTTCACTTACATTAAACAGTGCTGCCAGATCAGATATGATGAGGACAGAGAAATGTCATTGGGTTTGGCAATATGAAAGGCATTGGTGACCTTGCCTAGAGCAGCTTCATTGTCATCATGGAGTTAAAAGCTCCGTGGATGGAAGAATGAATGGAAGGTGCGGAATTAGAAACAGTGACTGTAGGTGTTTGCTTTTGAGAAGTTTTGCTGTGAAAGGGAGTCTAGAAATGGAATGATGTCATGGGGGGGAGGTGGAATCAAAGGAGATTTTTTTTCTTTTTTGTGCCGTTTTTACAATTGGGAAATACCAGAGTTTATTTATGAGCTGATGGTAATGATCCAGTAGAGAGGACAATTAATGATACAGGAAAGAGGGATTAGTTGTGGAGACAAGTCCTTGGGGTGGTGCCGGTGGGATGGGATAAGAGCACTGGGGGCATTGCTCTTTCCTGGGACCAGGGATCCAGTGGTACAACATGATCTCACGTGCCCCTTTTACACACAGCTCCTCCCTTCCATCTCACCAGACTATTTTCGACCAAGTTTATTATCTTTCTGTAATCACTAATATTATTTTCTGTGCTGTATCTTATATGTTCTTTTTCATTTAATGCATCCCATATAAGGTTTAGCACGAAGCAGCTGATGATATTTAACACCAGTTTTAATTTTTGTGCCAACAGGTGAAGCGAAAAATTTATTGCCATATCTTGGACCCAACAAAATGAGAGATTGTTTCTGCACCATAAATTTGGACCAGGAAGAAGTTTATCGTACCCAAGTTGTTGAAAAATCTTTAAGGTTTGTAAAAAATTAGTAAGTTATCACTAATATGATATATATTGAATGATAACTTTTATATGTTTTCCTGACTCTTATCATCAGGAAGTCTTTCTTCATCTGGAACTTTTACTTTGCTCGTAGTTTCTGAATGTGCTTTTAGAATTACAGAATCCCAGAGTCTGCAGGAGCCCTGATGTTCCCTAAGCTGCACTGAGCCCCTGCTGCTTAGTTCCTCCTGACAGTCATTCTTGACAAGTAGGCATCTGGCATTTGCTTACTGTTCCAGGGACCAAGGAGTTCACTGCCTCCTAAGCAGCCTGTTAGGTCTTACAACTATTCTGACTCTTGCAGAGCTCTTAGATTTAGTTGATTAATGTCTATCAAAAGGAAAACCTACTGTATGCCAAGAACTTGCTGGGCGCTATTTATTCATACAGCCACGAGAACAAGATGGACACAGTACTTGGTTTCATGTGGCTTTTCATTGCCTCAAAAATGCATCTTCCTTTTAATTGTTCCTAATTCTGTCCCTTAGATATATGGGGAACAAGTTTAATCAATCTTTCACATGATAGTCTTTGAAGTTTTTTAAAACAACCACCAATACCTCAGTTTTTTCTCTAGGCTAAATTTTGCCCACTTATTTGAACTTTTCTCAAAGTGCATCATAATTTTATTTCTCTTGAGAATAAATTACCCCTTAACGTTTATACAAGTCACTTAAGTAGTGCATTGTAAGGGAACAAGCTCTTAGGTAGATTTCTCATTTTTTGGAAGTGTAGTAACTCTGCAGGAGTATCATAGTAAATTCTAACTCATAAAATTGAAATGTGCCACATCCTCCCTTTAATAGTGTTTGTGGATATAATTATAGTGCAGAGCTGTGCTGGAAGGATACAGTCTTGTTCAGAGATAAAAGTTAAAATAAGGGAATTAGGAGTTGTCGGAATGAACATATGCTGGATGAAATATTTAGTAGCCCAAGAAGATTTGAATATACTTCACATCTTTAATCATAAATCACCTGCCCTGTTTTATTGGAATTCTGTTATTTACCTAAATGATGAAACTGAGTCACCAAGAGACTGAATAATTTGCACACTTAATAAAGGAAGTTAGAAGCAAAACTGAGATTGGAACCTGAAACTGTTTGTTTCCTAATGTATGTTCATTACATATCACATAAAAATCAGTGATATATAAAACTAGTAATTTTCAATAAGTTGAATACTCGCTTTAGTTTCTACTACATAGCCTCTCAAATGAGAAGCTAAAATTAGCTTGCTTTTTGTTTTAAACCCTTGCCTTGCCAGCTGTTTGTGTTGGGAAATGATAAAACCAATTATTTTTGCTGCTGCTGCTGCTTACTTGCTCAGTCATGCCCAACTCTTTGCCACCCCATGGACTGTAGCCCACCAGGCTCCTCTGTCCATGGGGATTCTCCAAGGCAAGAGTACTGGAGTAGGTTGCCATGCCCTTCTCCAGGGTATCTTCCCAACCCAGAGATCGAACCCAGGTCTCCCGCATCGCAGGTGGATTCTTTACTGACTGAGCCACCAGGGAAGCTCAAGGATACTGGAGTGGGTAGCCTGCCCCTTTGCCAGGGGATCTTCCCGACCCAGAAATCATACCGGGGTCTCTGGCATTGCAGGCGAATTCTTTACCAGCTGAGCTACCTATCCACCTTAAGTTATTTTTCTAGATTCATAGCCACTTGGAAGCTGTTTTAAGGCTGTCAGTGGTTACCTTAGGTCATTTCAATACAATTAGGCTAGATGTTTTTTGGATTCTAGGTGCCTCCTAGCATTCTTGCGGAATAGGGTGAAAGAATCTGTAGTGTGAACCCTTGCTCACCTTGCTTTCATTTCAGTGTTTCTACTTTTCTGAATGTTGTGATAAGCTGTTAAGTCAAAAGACAGTAGATATCATTTAGATCTGATTTTATGGGTTCTGAATATTACAGTTTTTATAGGTAGTCTGGTTATGGAATTTTCGTAGCAGGTAAGTAGGAGTCACATATGGAATCCATAGCTCCTAAATCTCTGTCTGAATCCTTTTGAGAAGTAGGAGATCTATAAACAAACTGAGTAGCAATACTTCTTGTACCTTGTGCTTTTCTTCCCCACACCAGGAATTTCCTCGGGAGTGATATGCATGATCATAGATCCGTGGTAACAGTAGAGTATAAGTCTTGTCATTGCAACCTTGTTGAAAACTTTTCTCAAATGGATTGATTAGTTAACTTACTTATTTATAAAAGAAAGATGTGGGCACCCAGATGTGGGGATTAGGTTGTTGAGATTGTGATGATACAGTGATACAGGTGACTTAGTGAATAATTTTCATCTTTTTCTTATTTTGCTTTAGAATGTGGTTTAAAAATAATATTTGATACATAATACAATTCTCAATTTTATAATTTTTTATAAAATGATGCAAAGGAGAAAAAGACCTACACGTCTTTGCCTAACAGTTGTTTTATATTAATTTCTATGTTGAGACTAATTAAAAAGACTGTTTTGACAGACCAATTTTTAAAAGTTTATTTTGGTTACAATTTGAAGTGCAGTTATAGTGAAAAATATATTGACAGAAGTTGAACAGGTTTTATAATAACTGAGAAGCTGAATCAGCTGTTTCTTGGATAGGGTCAGAAATGACTTCTTTAAGAGTCATTTGGGCTTCCCTGGTAGCTCAGCTGGTAAAGAATCTGCCTGCAATGCCAGAGACTCTGGTTTGATTCTGGGTTGGGAAGATCCCCTGGAGGAGAGCATGGCAACCCACTCCAGTATTCTTATCTGGAGAATCCCCACGGACAGAGGAGCCTGGCGGGCTACAGTCCATGGGGTGGCAAAGAGTCGGACACGACTGAGCGACCAAGCACAGCACAGCACAAGAGACATTTAGTTTGCATTTCATCTTTTAAGTTGTGACATCCTGAAGAGATTGTATTTTATGGTGACATTTTAAAAATATCTTTTTAATTCTTTAAACATTACCAGGAAAGAGGTACTCTTAAGAAAGGATGTTGACTAATGTTTCAGAGACTCATGTCTTTATAGGAGAATTTAAATATCAAAATAGCATTCTTACAGTGAACTTATAAGAAACTGCTTGGTAGGAGAAAATCTTAGCAACTTGGGGGAAGGCAAAGATTTCTTTACTTAGGTGCCAAAAGCATCAGTCATAAAAGAGGAGAAATAATAAATTGGATTTTGTCAAAATCAGAGCCTTCTTCCCTTTAACAGATACTGTCAAGAAAATGAAATGGCAGGCCACACCTGGTAGAAAATGTTCTGACAAAGGATTTGTGTCCAGAATTTATTTAAAAAAAAAAAAAAACCGATCAGAAAATGGACAAACCTTTTAAAACATGTGGAAGAGACTCCAACAGTTCGTAAAATAAGATACACAAATGGGCAAGAAGCACATGAAAAGATATTCAGCATCCTTATTCATAAGGGAAATACAGTTTGTATATTTCTGTCTCTCTACAGTCTTGAACGTAATGTGTCATGATGGAAATCAGATCACTGGTTCCTGTGACAGTATGGAGGGAATGAGTACACATGGGAACTTTCTAGGGAGATGGAAATGTTCTTTATCTTGATTAGGGTAGAAATTACACAGGTGTAAGCATTTATTGTGTCATTCACTGGAATAGCTAATTTTTTTTTCAAAATGACTTTTAATTGACGTATAGTTGAGTTATAATGTTGTAGAGTAGCTAATTTAAAAAACTTCCAGTAGCAAAAGTTGACGATGTGGAACAGCTGGAGCTGTTATAATTGCTTGTAGGAGTGTGAAATAGTATAGCCACATTGGAAACAGTCTGACAGTTTCTCGTAAATTAAAAATTCACCTACCTTTTAACTCAGCAATTCTATTTTTAGTTACCTCTCCAAAAGAACTGAAAGCATTAAAGAGCTTTATAAAAATGTTCATAGCCGCCTTATTTTTGATAGCCTGAACTGGAAACAACTCAGATGACATCACTAGGAGAATAGACTGTGGAATATTCAACAGTCATTATTCAACAATTCAATATTCTATTGTCCAACAGTTAGAGGAAATGAACTAAAGATATATGCAGCAAAATGGCAAAAAATCTCATAGGTGTTAAACTGAGTGAAAGAAGCTGGACGCAAGTGTACATATTATTTGATTCCATTTATAGAAAATCTTACAGTAGATCTTTAATGACAGAAATCAGATCACTGGTTGCCTGTGGCAGGTATGGTGGAGTAACTGCAGAGAAACAACAGGGAACTTTGTGGGGAGTTGGAATGTTCCTATATTTTGATTGGGATGGATGCCACACAGGTTTGTAAATTTATCACAAGTTAGTAACTTCTGTACTTTAAGTTAGATGTTATATGATTTATACTTCAATAAAGCTGATTAAAAATAACCTAATTTAGTTTTTAAAAATATGTTTTAAGTAACATTTTACATAACCATATTCATTTTAGGTATTATATATTATTGTGATTTACATATTTTGAGATAATGGTGTGAATGACACTGTCCTCAGCTCTCAACTGTGTCCACTTTAAGGTGAGCATGACCTCAGGCAATTACTGGATCTACTGTCCACAGGACTCCAGCAAATCTGTTGGTTCCGAGCCCAGCCTGGCAGTCAAGGTCCTTTCAGAAATTCAGCTTAGTTTGTACAGGGCTTAATTGAAACTTAATATAGAGAATTATTTTGGAATTCTTGAAGTTTTTCTTTATAGTTTGATCTGCAATTTTATTTTATTGAAAATATTATATGAGGACACTGTTGAGTTTAAATTTAATGAGCTTTCCCTCTTTTCTCTCTAGCCCATTTTTTAGTGAAGAATTTTATTTTGAGATTCCAAGAACTTTCCAGTATTTGTCTTTCTATGTTTATGATAAGAATGTTTTACAAAGAGACCTTCGTATAGGTATGTACCATTCATAATTATCTTTTAATCACAACATTGGTGTTTATATCCATTCTTTTTTTAAGTATAAAGTATTGAAAACAACAGAATAATATACTCTCAAACTTCTAATCCTTCCCTCTAGACTTCACGTTCATTTGCTGATCTGATTTTTAAATTGTATGCTCAACCTGGGCAACACTTCGTCAGGGAATTGACATGACCATTTTCCCTCTAGTCATGGTGCAATATATTTCTATAGTGCCTGATGGGTCCCTTTTCTGTAGTATTCATTATACTTGTTCATCAGTTTGTTGTTTAATGTCTAGATGCTTTAGTTGAATATATATGTTTATGAAGGCAGAGACTGTCACTCCCAGAGTGCCTTAAATTTGGTGAATGATCAGTACAAGAATTGTTGAATGATTCAAAGAACGTTTTTATACAAAGATCACAGTATTTGATCCCTACCAAAGAACATCTGTTTTTGAAGTTTTTCTAATAGAAGTAATAATTCACATTAATCTGATCACATGTTTTCTTTCTGGCTATATTGGTGACCAGTAACTCTGTTTCTTAAATAACTTCCTGAGGTACGATCTGTGAGCATCAACTCGGACAAAACTAACTGACCACATATGTGTCACATTTATGGCTTTTGCACCACTGTCTTTGAATAACAGGTCAGTCAGTGAAGTCGCTCAGTTGTGTCCGACTCTTTGCGACCCCATGGACTGTAGCCTACCAGGACCCTCAGTCCATGGGATTTTCCAGGCAAGAATACTGGAGTGGGTTGCCATTTCCTTCTCTAGGGGATCTTCCCAATCCAGGGATCAAACCCGGGTCTCCTGCATTGTAGGCAGACGCTTTCCCGTCTGAGCTACCAGGGAAGCCCCTAACAGGTAGAGATCTTTAATTTACATGCATTACTCTCTCTTTAGTGTCCTGAATTTCATCATCTCCATCTCTCCTTTCCAGTTTCAAATATGCTCATCACCTGCAGTTTAAATGATTAAGCTTTATTTTACTTTGACCTCTTGACTACCATCTAATTTGTTTCTGCTTTTGCTGTTGAACTCCTGAACAAGTGATTTATATCTTTCTGCTTACTACTTATTTCTTTTTAAATCACTGTAATCTGACTTCATTTTTTGAAGTTTACCACAATCATTTAAAAATACCTTTTTAAAAACTAATATTTTTTCTTAATTCTAAAATTATTACATGTTTTAAGGGACTGGTAATGATTCTGCCTAAGAATAGCTACAGTTAATGATTTGTGTCTTCTCATTCTTTGCTTCATGCATTTATGTTATTACACTGTATTGTTTATTCAGTTTTTTTTTCCTCTTTCACTTAATTTACATTCCCTCAAACATGATGTGGGCATAATCATTTCACTGTACCTTGGAAATTATCATGGAAAATTTGTTGTTCTTGGATATTATTATTGAAAAATTTTTTTTCTGACTTGATCAGTGAAAGTAATACTTGATTTTTTTAACCTGTATTTTCTGATTACTAGTGAATTTGAGGAATTTTTATATGTTTATTGGTCTTTTACATTTTTCTTCTGTGAATTAGTTCTTTTGCTTATTTTTCTTTTGGGTGGAATTTTATTTACTCTTATGCCTCCTTATTTGATAAATATGTTAACTTTTGTCAACTATATGCATAGCAAATACTTTTCCCCTGTCGCAGAAGGCATTTCATAGTTTTCAGCCCTTATCTGCCTCTGTGTCACATTAGACTATTTGGATTGCTTATTCGACTTGTTGAAAGTCAAGGAAAAGGCAGTTTAATAACATTGTATTTTCCTAATTATCTTCCTTCTGACTGCTTCTGGTACGTAGACTTTTCTCTGTCCAGCAAACCCTTAATTATGGATTATCCCAAGGCTCCATCCTTATACACTTGTCTATGTGGTGTACAGAAGGTGGGAATATTAAGGTGAATAAATTTCAAGTTGCTCCCAGGTTATCTGGCTGATTAATATTAATATACTTAATAGTGTCTGTGCTGGAGGTAGGAACAAAGTACTTGGAAGCATAGAGGAAAGAAGAGTTAATTTTGTTTGGTGGAGAATTAACAGAAACTACCTAGGTAGGAAAAGGAAGTTTCAAGATAATAGGGATTAGCAGAAGCAGAGAAGAAAAAGTGAGTTGCATTTGTGGTGTATCTGCTGATATATATAAATTACTTAGGCCAAAGTTGGTAGAAGGTGAATCTGGGAATGTAAATTGGACCAAGTTGTGATGGACACTTAAAGCCGTGCTAAGGAATTTGGACTTTACTCTGTAGACAGTTTAACCTTTTAAGAATCAGGAACCTTTTAAAAATTATGTGTAACTGTATATACGAATATACTTGTGTATTTTAACAACTTCCTGTGGTCTGAGCAATAATAAACTCAGTGTCCATAGATTACATATTTAAAATGTGTGTACATATATATATGACTGTATATACGCATATTTTTAAAGTATGAAAAATCTGCTTTAAATATTATCATGTATGGTTTATGTTTTAGAATAGAGAGAGATTAGAGGCAGGGAGGCCATCAAGGAGGCTGTTATCAGATGAGATGAAGAGGGCAATGGCAGTGGAAATGCAGATGAGGGAATGCCCTTCACAGGGGTAGCTTCACAGGGGATTTAGGGACTGAGGAGATAAAGGGGGGATATAAGAAAGGAAAGAGTTAAAAATAATCTTGTTTTAATAGCTGTCATTAACTGAGATAAAGAGCATTCAGGATGAGAAAGGGAGAGGATGACTTTGGTTACAAACAGGTTAAACTTGCATTACCTGGGGAGCATCTTGGTGGACATGTTTGTTGATTGTTGGAAACACAGATCTGAAGCTCACAGAAAAGATCTGAATTTAATATTTGGAGATGTGATATTGAATCTTATCTTACCTTATGTGAAACTTGAAGCCTCTGTTGGAATGAATGAAATTGCCCTAGGAGCACTTCTGGAGGCTTACAGGGGAAATGAAACCTTAGTGAAGATTGATAAAGTGTTATCAGGAAGATTGGAAGAGAGAGAGGAGGGAAAGCAAGGAGATCTCTTAATGGAACGACAAGATTTGATAGAGGCTTTTGGTGATTATTAGCAATACTTGAGAGAGAGTGTATCTTTGATTGACTACTGTGACTTTTTAAGAAAATGTTTTGTAATTTTCATTATCTATTTACTCATAGTCATCATATATATTTCTTGAAAAGGCCTTTAGTTGAGGTTTATAATTATTTCCAAAAATTGCTTATATATTTATTTATTTTTTAAAGTAAAAATCAGTCCTTTTGGAGTGGTATCAGAAGGTCATAACTTGCTGTAGGAACTGTAAAACAAAAATCTTTACTAAATGTAGAAATTTTTGTTTTTTCTTTTATTAAAGTAAACAAAGTACATATGTAGCCTTTAAAATTAGAAGGTAATCTTGATATTTTCACTTGTTTTATAAGTCTTTGCCCAGTTGCAGGCTAAACAGTACCATAGCATTTTCTGGGAATTAAATTTGAGCTAGAGATGAGAGAACCATCTTTTAAACTTAAGAAGATCTAAGAATGTATACTGGTTGGATAGCTTTAAGAGCTTGTTTGTTTTTTATTTTTAATTGTTGGATAATATATGGAGAACTTTCCTGATGGTCCAGTGTTTAAGAACCCGCCTGCCAGTGCAGGGGACGTGGGTTCGATCCCTGGTCCTGGAAGATCCCACGTGCCTCAGAGCAGCTAAGCATGTGTGCCACAACTGCCAAGCCCACAGACTCTATAGCCCGTGCTCCAGCTCCACTACAGAAGCCAATGCACTGAGAAGCCTGTGCTCCATAACTAGAGAGTAGCCCCTGCTTGCTGCAACTAAAGTGAAAGAAAGCCTGTGTGCAGCAAAAGATCCAGTGCAGCCAAAAATAAATAAATAAGTTAATTAACTAAAAAAAAGAAACTGGCATCTAAACCCTGATTAGATGTTATTTTGAGATACTAGTCTGCCATCTTCCTGAAAAGTTGTTATTCCTTTAAAAAAAAAAAGAGAATATTTTTCTTTTTGTAAAAGAGAATTTTTAGTTATAGTATCACAGACAATTAATTTTGGTCACTGACACCCCCCCAGTCTCCTCCTGGAAGTAATAACTGTTATTAATATGGGGCATAATTTTTTGTATTAGAAACCTTTATATGCAGAACAGTTAGGATGAAAACTGATTATAGATTAGTTGAAAACTTGAGACCTAGGAGCCATGTTACAAAAAGATAGGAAATTATAAAAGTAAGGCTTTGAAAGTCTTACTGTGTGGTACTGTCCTGTGATATAGTGTCTTCTTCCCTTAAAAAGGGAGAAGAAGAGAAGAGAACAACTTTTTGTTAAGAAAAAATTCCATTTCCAGTAAGGACCCTAGTAATATTAAACATATACATTTTACCTCCTAATGTGTATTTTCTAATTATTTTAGTTTTCAGAGGGATCTAGACCCAAACAATTGAACCATGGTAGACTGGTTAACTTGTATATCATACCTCTTGATTCAGACTGTTGGAAGAGAATTTCACTAGGATATCAGAGACCTGAATTCCATTTATGACTCTATCGTTCACTGGCTTTGTGACCTTAAGCAAGTCACTCTACCTTCTTAGGCCTCATTCACCTTTAAAATGAGGTTGGGTTTAAGACAGCTAATGTGTTTTTCAACATTAGAATTGTCATTTCTGCTGGCACTTACTTAGCTCTTAGGTCAACCCTACTGTTTAAATAGCTTAAGGCTACACTTTTGTTTGCATAGGAACTGTATCAGTTGTCTATTGCTACATAACAAATCACCCTAATACTTAGTGGCTTAATTTAGCAATCCTCTGTTTGCTCATGTTCCTGCAGATCATCAGTTTGGGCCACGCTCAGTGGGCTGGTTCTTCTGCTGGTCTTATCTGGAGTCACTAATATGCAGTTACTTGGGAAATTGACTGGGCTGAGTGATCTGATCCATGTGTCTGATGGCTGGTGCTGGCCATGTGCTCCCCCCTCCACATGATGTTGAGGGCAAGTCCTACTGCAGATGCTTAATAAGACTACTTGGATTACATTTGCTTGTATCCATTGGCAAAAGTAAGTGGCATAGGCAAACCCAGAGTCAGTGCTGGAGGAGACTACACAATGGCATAGACTGGGGAAGTATGATTTTTTGAAAGCCATTAATATACCAGTCTGCCACAGAGACCAAAAGGAATCATTCTAAGCCCTGTACACTAAGGTACCTAAGTGTTGCCTTTGACTGAATTGCTGTTATTGATACTGCCAGAATTTGTTCAGTCCTCTGGTTCTCTTTCATCTTATATAGGCAGTCACACTTATCCTTACATTTATCTACCCTTTCAGCATTTCTACTAGTAATCAAGCAGGAACAAGACCATCAAGATTTTGCCAGTTGGTGATCTGTATCAGGATGAAATTTTTAAGAATATGTTGTATCTAAAAATGGGGCCCTAGTATAACACGGATTTTATGGATGGTAAGAAAATGCTGCCTAGAAGTGGTACTGGAAAGCTAAGAGTATATATAATTTTTTTTTTACTTAGAGACCAACTAAGATGGTTTCTGTGTCCACAGTTCCTTCATTTCTTTTTGTGTTTCCTCTCCTTGTTTGATTTTAAGGAACTAATATAGCATCTGGTATATATATGTGTGTATATGTGGTCTAAACTTTTTCTGTCTACGAGTTTGTCAGTATAGTGGGAAATGAAATAATACCTTTAAATAATGTGCTTGGTATTTGGTTCCTGGGTTGACCGGTTAATTATTTACTTGTTTATTTTTATTTTATTTTTTTGAGTTTTAGAGCCAAGCAAATGTTTAATCAAAAGTTCTAGTCCTAAGAGATTTTCCCCAGTTTAAGCAAACTGTTGAAATGACTACTGCATAATTTATACATGATTTTACCATATACTTCCTTAAGTAAACAGTGTTTCCCAAAGACATAAATTAGCTGTCAGAAAGAGAATAGGGCTGGATAAAAGTTATTTTCAAAGAGCCCAGTTCCTCAAAGTTGTGTCAAGAAACATGGTTTTCAGACATATCTTGTGTGAAGCATTGGGGGTTATTAGTTTATTTTTGATGTTGCTGATCTCATAGCTAGTGAAATAATGAGTTACCTTTGTTTTGGCTCAGACGGTAAAGCATTTGCCTACAATGCAGGAGACCCGGGTTCAATCCCTGGGTCGGGAAGATCTCCTGGAGAAGGAAATGGTAACCCACTCCAGTATTTTTGCCTGGAAAATTCCATGGACAGAGAAGCCTGGTAGGCTACAGGCCATGAGGTTGCAAAGAGTTGGACACGACTGAGCGACTTCACTTCACTTGTTTAAAATAGTAAACATTAAAACACTGTTAGAGACCATAAGGATGCACAGAATAAGTCTTTAAGATCATTGGAACTGAAAGTTGTTACAGAGGAGGTAAATGAGATGTAGAGTTTAAATAAATCACCCAGGATCACACAGCTAATAAGTAACAGAATTGACAGTCGGCTGAGAATTAGTGTCTGTTGGAAGAAACCTGAACAGGAGTGCCTTGGTTTTGAAATCGGACGCTAGCACTCGTTAGTGTGCAGGTTTTTAGTGTCATTCAGCTTTCCTCATCTGTAATATACCGTCTACCCCCAAGATTGTTACGAAGATTAAACAAAACGTGTAAGAATGTTTACTCCCTGGTAGATATTCAATAAATTTTGGCTTTTCTTTTCAGTTCGGTGCTCATTCCACTATAATCAGGCTGCCTACATTTTGTATTTAATAGCTGCCATATGACCTGTTTAACTAAGGATAGCTCACAACAAGAATGAGGAACTATTTTTGGGGTCTTACTTGTATTTCAGAAACTTTTTCCTCCCCTCCCTGTTCCTTTCTTCCTTCTCGGAGTTTCCTTCTTTACCCTCCAACCTTTCTCATTCATTCATTTATTTATTTACCCTCCCTCCTTCCCTTCATAACTCCTCTCTATGCTGTTTGATTCCCTAGGGCTGATGACATTTCTTTTTCAAGTGATACATTGCCCAATAAAATGCTGAATGTGTTGGCTGGTATCCTAATACCTAATGACTTCAAATATTTTTTTTTGTTTTTCTCTGTCGTGCTTTGTCAGTTTCTTTGACTTCTTGAGATCGTGTGCTCTTCCCTGCTTCTTTGGACTGGCTAGTCTCTTGCAACCAAATCTTTACATTTTACAAACTGATATCTTACAAGGAACTTGATAGGAGTAAGAGCTGGCAATAAAATTGCAGGTTTTTCTCAATAACAAATGGCTTATTTATGCAGCTAGTCAGAAAAGGGTTTTTCTCACAGAGGATACGAACCATTCAATTCTTTTGTGACAGTGAATACCATGGACACTTGAGACATGAAGTAAGAGAAGAGGGTCCTTGCTTCTGGGCTTTTTTTTTTTAACCTTTGAACTAACTTTTGGTTAGGCACTTGTAACAAAGATGTGTTTCCAGTGATCTGTGTTGTGCAGTCATAAATAGAACAGGTATTTCTTAGATTTCGACTCTAGTTTTTAGACAAATTATTGGTTAAGTAGAATTTGGTTGAAGAATTCTGGAAATCAGCTTACCATTTAAATTTGTTGAATGAGTAAAGGAATCCATGGAACCAATACATTTCCCAAAAACTTTTTTTTTTTTTAAATGGGCGTGGGTTGCTGTGCCCTCCTCCAGGGGATCTTCCCAATCTAGGGATCAAACCTGTGTCTTCCTGCAGCTGCTGCATTGCAGGTGGATTCTTTACTGCTGAGCCACTGGGGAAGCCCCTAAAAAACGTTTTTTTTAAGTTGAGGGCTTGCTTTAGTGATGTTTGGATGTATTGTACATGCACACATATGTACACTTACATACATATTAGTAAATTATGTATAAAACTAAAAATCCTGGAAATTGTCAGTAGGGTCTATGTGATTACTTTTTAATTAATAGCTTTATTGATGTGCTGTATACATGCCATAGAACTTACCCTTCTAAAGCATGCATGCCATGGTTTTAAGTATATTCACAGAGTTGTGCAGCCATTACTACTAATTCCAAAATAAAATTTTAAAGACAGTTTTTCTGTGTTTGCTTTCTTGTTACATCTTTTCTTTCCACTTGGTACACTAAAATTGATATATCTTGACAGAAAACTTCTTTTTTTTTTTTACTGTTTTTCATATAAGTTTTCAGATGTTGAACTGAAAGACCAACCTAGGTCATAAGTGAAAAGATATAAAGTATAATTTGGGCTCTTAAAATGAAAATTTTTATTTGGTAAAATCAAAGAAAGTGAGCTATTTTTTACTTTAACGTACATCCTTTATTGAAGTTTTTGTGTTGAATGTTGGAATAAATTGTCGGTCATATGCAAAACTATCTACTTCTTAAAACTTGAATTGAGGAAGGAAATGCTTTGTAACCAACATGGCAAATACTTCATTATAATAAGAACATTTGTTTCTTCCTCTCATATTACTTTGTTCATTGCTCTGTGTCTGTTTCTGAGACATAGAAACTCTTTAGGGAACTGCTTTGATTTTTTTTTTTTTTTAATGCATTGAAGCAACATAGTCAGTGTTTACAGTGTTTTGATAAAACCAAATTTTCAGTAAAATTATTTTAATCTCATAATTTCAAGTCAGTTTTCAAAATTATTAATGACCATATGATATTGTTATTTTCTGTTCTCTTAATTGGAGCTTATAAACTCTTATTAAGTGCAGATATGTATTTAGACAGAACACATGGTTTATTCATAGTATTAAAGGATTGGGAGGATTAGTTTGCACTATCATTGTACAATCATTGTACATTGCTTTTTATACTGAATGTACTCTGGGTAAAAATGTGAATCTGAATAAGTACTAAAAAGTGCAATTGTATATAAATACAACTGGGTTTTGGTCTAATCCTCTAATTCAAAATGGCTCAGAGAAGGGTCAGACAAGCGGTAGAGGAAAATGAGGCACCTTTTCATTCTTTAAAACATAAAAATTGCTTTATAAAAATGGATTTTGGTATCAGCAGATAAAAATTATTTTAAAATGTTTTTTTAAAAAGTATTATATGTAATGGTGCTGATGATTATAGAAAATATGTTTCCTCATTGTTTACTTATTTATTATAGGAAAAGTAGCCATCAAAAAAGAAGACTTGTGTAACCACAGTGGCAAAGAAACTTGGTTTTCGCTACAGCCTGTTGATTCCAATTCAGAGGTTCAGGTAAATATTAAGGAATAGGTGATGGAAGAGATTGTCACACACAGAAAAGGAGTGAAAAATGAACGGATTATACTTGTTCACACAGAGAGAGCTTGTCATACTTACTTTAAATTCTGGCACCACGCATTATACATCTCTGGGTAACATATAACTGGAAGAAAATGCCTTGCTACATGAAATCAAGAATAGTGTATATGTTGGGGGGTTTATATTAGGAGGACATTTGTTTCCCTGCCTTAGTTCTTTTTTTTGAGTCACAGTAGCAAATTAGTAATTTTTTTAGATGAGGAAAAAGTTTTATCGAAAAAGATATCTTTTATTAATTCAGAGGAGAATCCTTAGAAGTGTGTGATTTCATCTGTTCTGATCAGGATGCTCCCTTTACTCTGGAATAAACTAGACTTGGGCCAGTGTTATTCATTCAAACTGTGCCTAAGCCCCCCATGGAGAACCTTCATACCCACCATGTTTCCTGTTCACCTTTCTTTTTATTTGAAAGGATATCATTACTCATTTCAATGCTCTTGCTTTAAATAAGAGATCTTTCCTCTTGCCAAAATGAGAGATCTTAAGATTCTGTGTGTGAGTAAAGAAATATGTTTAACTGTGTAGCTTAACTTTGTATTTGTTTCTGAAAAGTGTGAGCTGCTCTTCGAAATTGTTATTTCTATCTAAAGGGAATCCTTTCTCTCTTCTTTTGGTAACCCTGCTTATTTATAAAATATGGTAAGGATTGTGAAATTGTTTCCCAAGGGCATAACTGCAAGCAGAATTCTTCCTCTCTTAAAAGAAGTTATAATTTGCCACTGTGACTCAAACTGAAGTTTAAGGGAAGAAAAAAGTACTGCACGCACACCCACAGATGTTTGCAAATAAAGTGCCTGTGTCTCTGTTTCCTCATAACCTCTCAAGCATTCTGTTTGATTAAATTCTCAAAAAATTGAGTATTTGTTTGCCAAAACCCCTTCTTAAGTATAAAATAGAATTGAAACTTCTCCTTTTCTCACTCTATCCCATTTTAATGTTCTTTTCTTTACATTTGACAATAACTTTTATTCTTATCCCAATTATACTATTTGGTAAATGATCCAGGTGAGAGGCAATGTGATGATGTGGAAAGGGTTTTAAACTTGAAGTCTAAAAATTTAGGTCCTAATTTTCATATGTGGTTATTTTACTGACCTTGAATTTTATTTCTGTAAAACGGGAATGAAAGTTACCATGTTGACTCAAATGATTGTGAGAATTAAGTGAAATACCTTTAAGAGTATTTCAAAAGCTGTTAATAGTTATACAAATGTAAAATGTCTGTTCACCGCTAGTCAGTCAGGTGTTAATTTCCCTGATATGCCTTTACCAGAAGGCAGACATGAAAGTTTTGAAGTGCTTATTTTTCTCTTTAATAGTTGTAACAAAAAAGAAAGATGTGGAAAAGACTTTGATAATTGGTCTAAAAGGAAGTTTGAGGATTATTTTAAAATGTAGTTTATTAAAGTTCAGTGTTTTTCTTATGACTAATGTGATTTGTTAAAAGATTTAAGGGACCCAGCTCTCCAAAGTTAGTTATTTCTATAGAATACTCTTTATATAATTATTGGAGATGCCATTAGAGATCAGTACTGGGAAACAGACTTTTTATTTGATGGTGTATATTTGATGGTATGTCCAAAACATGAAAATCTGCAAATAGCATTTAACTGTTAGGTATTGTTATATGTTTTGTTTGCTATGAATTATTTTCATGACCATGAGTTATTAACCTTTACAGTTCTTTTGTCTTAAATGATAGTTACTTTGTAAGATCCACTCACTATTCAAAATAAATTTTAGAAGGAAGAGTCCTTCAGTGGGTGGGAGGGATGGGTAACACTGATCACATTAATGTGCACATTGGAAATATTGTTTGACCCCAAAACAGATCTTGGAATGTTAAATTAACCTTGTGAAGTCTGAGAAAGATAAAAAAGCAGCCTGATTCATACAAATTCTGTTTTGTTAATAAATTTGTTTCTTGCATAAGTTTTATAAAATTTAATAAAAATGTCATGGAAATAAGAGCAATTGGTGGAGCCTTAGGAGAAAGTGATGAGACAGGTTGAGTTCAGCAGAAATTTAAGCTAATAATTACCGTTAATAATTAGAACAGCATATACCATGCACAGTACTAAGGACTTAATATATATTATTTAACTTAATCTTCAGATTAGCATTATGAGTTGTAAGTAGCATTATGTCCATTTTAGAGATGTGGAAAATGGATTCATAGAGGTTAAATGATGTCTGCAAAGTTACAAAATTACTAAGTGATGGAGCCATGATTCCTATAAAGAGCTTATCTGATTCTTAAATTTCTAACCACACTGTTTTACTGCCTTTCACTTTTCTGTACTGTTGGTCAGAAAAAGACTCCAACAGATTATTAGGAGAATCACTTAGGAAAATCTGAGTATAAGGCACAGAAGTGTACCAAATTAAAAAGGGAAAGATGTTAGAAAGTTCCTAGGGAGCTCTTAGGAGTATGATTATGGGAACTTTAATATGATCAGTGAGAGCTAGAAAGTTGTCAGGCAGTTACAAAGGAGCTGCAGGTTCTTACTATAACAGACCAGATACAGTTCACATAGTCAAAATTGTTTTTGAGATTTCTCATAAAGTACACGAAAATATTGTTTTTAATTTCTCATAAAGTACACTAAAATATTGGGTGGTTTATTAGTTTTTGGTTGACCACTGCATAAAATAGCTGGCTTGCATTTGGTGCCATGGCAAATAAAAAATAGACTTTCTCTCAATACAGCAGTAGGTACTGCAGAAGGGACACAGGAATGAAACCAACTGATGCATTTCTCCCTACTCAGGTGCTCATTGTGCTCATTGAGTATAAGTGCTTATTGTTTAAATAGTGTTTTTTTTTTTCCTTTCCCTTTTGTTTTGTAAAGTGAATAGTTAATATTTTCTATTTCCCCTCTAGTTTTAATAACTATTCACTTTGCAAATGAAGGGAAAAGAGAAAAAAGTTATTTAATGATGAGATTCCATTGTATTCCTTTTATATGTCTGATGACATCTCTCCCTTCTGCTTCTCTCCATAAACCCCCTCTAATTTCTTGTTGACAAGCTAAAAAAATGCCATATCAATACAAACACAATCACCACAAACTCTTTAAGTATTTTTCCTTTCTTTATTTTTCAGACACTGTGATTAAAAAGTATGTTTTTATATTGATACGACTGATTAAACCAGATCGGTGTTCTCGTTAATTAAGGGTGTTTGTCTCAACACAGCTTGTACAAGCAGTAAATCCAGATGCAGTGTCAGTCACATCCTTTTGCTGTAATTGCTTAGTTAATAAGTCTTTACCAACAAGCTTATCTTGAATTTCTAGATCATGCCATAAGTTACTGATTGTTTTGTAAGTTATTTTTGGTGTGTGTTGGGATAGTAATATGGCTTCTGCCCTATCTATTTAAAGCAAGCATTAAAAAAAATACAATAGCAGTGTATTCTTATACACAACTATGTGTATGTTTTTTGTTATGAATTTATAGAAAACATTTTAAAAAATAAAAATTTAAAAGTACAGTGATTATAGTGAATAATGCATACATTAGGATTTCTTTAAACATATCCAGTTAAGACATAATGAGTAGGTATTTTAAACTGCATCTGTAAATTTGTAAACATGGACTAATAAAGGAATGAGTCGTATAGATCATAATAAATAATTTTTAAAGAGAAAACAAATCCATCTATAAATAGAAGATAATTAAGTACAGCCTTTGTTTTTTCATCAGATAGGCAGCTGTGTCCAAAATGATTTATAGAATTAATTATTATATAAAAGAACATTGATCAGAAATCTAGAAGTTTCCTTCAGATGAAGAAAATTTTTCATCAGTTGAAAATTACTGAGTTCTGTGAGATTATTGTTAAAATTTAGTGTTTTGTGATTGAAAACTAAAAAAATATTTAGACTCATGCAGTTTTTAAGTGCATGTATTGTGTTTGCCCAAATACCTGTATTCATTTGACTTTTCCAAACTGTATGCAAAAATTCACATAATATCTACTATATGGTACGATAAAATTAAAATAATCCTAGATTTTCCTATGTGAAATTTTAATAATAATATCTGAAATAAAGTTAGACTATAAACCCTCAGATAGTACCAGAGTAATATAAGCTTCTAAGTATGCTGCTTATACATATTAATGTGATATAGTTGTTTATATCAACCTACCATGATTAGTGCTCTGAAATATATATAGAAGTATGCCCTCTAAGAATTTGATTTATTTTTAAATGAGAATATAGAAGGTGGTCAGATATTTGATCTTCCATTATTTCCTCACATATAAAGGGTATATTATTTTGTTATTGAACCTTCCTTATGAGGATGGATAATAAGAAAGCTATTGTGGATCAAATCACACTGCACATTTATCACCAGATATAGTTCCTTGTCAGCATCTTACAGGTACTTCTTTGTGAGTACCGTCCCTGTTTTTTTTAGTCGCCTTAGGATTTATTATCTTCTGTTTTCATCAGTTTTACTGTGCCCTGCCTACATGTGGTTTTCTTTATATCTCTCCTACTTGGGTGTTCCTAGGGGCTCTTGGTTACTGTGCCTTGATGTCTGTCTTCAGTTTAGGAAAATTCCAGGCAGTTATCTCTTTCCATTTTTCCCCTCCTTGTTTGTTCTTTCTCTTCTGGGACTTCAGTTACATGAATAATAGACCATTTTACTATGTCTCATATGTCTCTTATATGCTCTCCCTCTCTAACTAATCTATCATCTATTTCACCAGTTCACTTTTCAGCTATGGCTAATCTGTGGTTAAATACATGTTCATTTTGGTTATTTTATTGCTTAATTCTGAGTTTTTCATTTGACATATTTTATCATTTCCGGTATTGAGTTTTTCATTTCATTTTCTATCTCAAAAAAACCCAAAACCAAACTCTGTCAGTTAAATCCATTGTCTATGTCTCCTATGAATGTGATCCTCTTTGTCAGGTTTTGATTTTTTAGGTTTCGTGGAGGGGGGGGTTGGTGTTTGGTCTAATGGCATGTTTCATAATTTTTGATGGAATGCTAGATATTGAAATACAAAATATTTTAGAGATAACTTGAAGCCCTGGATATTTTTTTCTCCCTCCAGGAAAGATTTGCTTTTGGCATGTGGTTAGACTAGAGGCTGATCACTTTAATCCAGTTAGGGATTTGGCTGATTCTAGGCTAGATTTTGCTCATTGTAAGGGTGATCTATGTTGTTCACCTTTCCTACTCAAGCATAGGCCTTCAAAGATTCCAGCAGAAAGCCTGGGTGTTTACAAGGGCCTCTCTATCTTGCTGGGCCCTGGGCTCCCACTTTTATCATTTCCAGCATGAGATTATAGAAAGTTTTTGAGTAAGCTTTTTAGCCTCTCAGGCCACTGCTGAAGTTAGAAGCCTTGCAGCAGCTTCTTTGGTTGCTCTACACACCTCATGGACCAGAACTGTATCTTATGGCTATCCTTAGCCACTGTCCCTGGCTTCAAGGGAAACTGGGAACTGTTTTGCTGAACTCATGTTTTACTGAAACCTCCTCCCTCCCAGCCCCAAATAAACTTGTTTTAATACTCTCCAGATTTATAAAATGGTGACAGGTGTAAGTAAAACTGAACTTTCATGTGAATATAGTAGGGAATACCAGATTTTTCTTAAGTGATTTCAAATATGGGTGTCTAACACTAAAAAGGACCTTCAAATAATTTTTAAAACTCAAGGAGCCGGGTGGAGAGGGAGGTGGGAGGGGGGATCGGGATGGGGAATACGTGTAACTCTATGGCTGATTCATGTCAATGTATGACAAAACCCACTGAAATGTTGTGAAGTAATTAGCCTCCAACTAATAAAAAAAAAAAATTAAAAAAAAAACTTTTTGTTCTTTTTTTTTTTACTAGAAAGCTAAACACTTTGGTAGTAGAAACTTTAAAAATCTAGGTGAACAGAAAAGAAAAAAACTTGAAATCCTGCCAACCAAAGTTTGATCAGTGTTTTGGTAGGGAGCTTTGTAGTAATTTTATATAGCAATACATGTAGTATGTTTTATTTTTACAAATTAACTTTGAATTATATACCCTATTTTGTGATTTGTTTCTTTTACTAAGTATCATATATATATATTTCCATGTTAAAGTATATAATGAGGGTAGTACCTTACAGTTTAGAAATTAGTTATCTTAATTTAACTCATAATGCTTTTTTAATTTTAGTGTTCCACCCTAGTAGTACGTATCTTGTGTCTGCTTGTTCTCTCTCCACTCTTTTTTTGACCAGGTTAATACGTTATTATGTTATTATTGACTAATACCAAAAGAATGTTGTGTTTAACAGACAGTGGAAGTAATGAACATATTAGTTAGGCTCTGATTCAATGGCAATGATTCCTGGTAGAACCCCATTAAATATCTTTTTTATTTCTAGTCTTGACTTGATACAGTGTTCAATACATTTGATACAGTGCATGATACATTTTTGTCAGTGAAATTATTATACTTTTTTCCTACTCTTTATTAATAGTTTTTATTGTTTTTAAAATAAATTTTCTGAGAAGCATTTGGGAGTGCCTTGTTAATATACAGTTTCTACCATAAAATACATACATGTTAAAATGGCACAACTGCTTTGAGATGTAAATGTTGATGCAGTTGGCTAGACTCACTCATGAGTCAGGTGACACAGGTGCTGGTGCGACAGCACACAGGATTCAGAATTTTAGTTGAGTCATAAATTACTACATATCATGGACCTCCTCGAGGTCACTCTTGAGTAGTAGGGTTGTGAATATTAAATACCTGATGAATAAAAGACCTATTTTACAAATTGCATATGATTTTATAAATAATTTGTGTCTAGGTTTTTAGTGGAAGGTTTGCTAGATCTAGTTCCAGTTCCACCTAACTGCTAATTTTATGGCAACTGGTGCCTTTGTTTTTTAGAGCTTAACTTTCTTATGCAGACTTTTATGTTGAGATACATCAGTGCTTATTGCTCAATCCCTTGAGCTTTATAGTTAGTGAACCTCAGAATCACTCTTATATAAAATATGCCCATTAAAAATAGACTGATTCAGGTTAGATTTCTGCATATGTCTAAAGGCTTGTTTCAAAGAGGAATAGTAATTAGATAATAAACTTTCCATCCTCTGATGAAATTACTTATGTCATTAGTCTCTAGATATCACACCCTTGAAATCTTCACTTGGCAGTGTGACAGTTTGTCATGTCAGCTGGGTGGAGGTAATCTAGTACCAATTCTTAACCAGTTCTGAATTGCTTATAACCAGTTTAGAATTGCTCATCACTGGTAGCAGGGTAGAAATAATCAAGTCCTGGATTATATTGTTCCTAAGCCTTTGTTTCTTGAGAAGTTGATAGTTTGCTTTAAATTTACACTACTAAATTTTTTAAAAGTCCATTAATTAATGGCTTTTTAAGAAAGTAGCCCTTTATTTTCATTCTCAGCATCCTATGTCTTCATCAGTGTTCTTGGCCTGTTTATTGTCTATCCAACTAGATTGTAAGTTCTTACAAGCAGTGACTTTGTTTTACTTGTTTTTTTTTTTCCCTCACCACATGGCTTTGGGGGTCTTAGTTCCTGACCAGGGATTGAACCTGGGCCCTGAACAGAGAGAGCATAGAGTCTTAACCACTGGCCTAACAGGGAATTCCCAATGACTTTGTTTTATACTTAACGTAGATTCCTACCCACTCCTACAGTATCTCCTAAAATATAGTAAATATTCCATATATCTTAATTATTTGAGAAAAGTAAGTGTGACAAATTGAATCTTACCAGTTTTAAGTTACTTTTATTGTTTAGACTTGTATGATACTATCTTTATACTTATCTTTTCTGGAAAAAGCATTCTGTGTCTTGAATTTGCTAAATTAAAACTTTCCTAAAATGTGTGTTATCTTTCTAATTCATGATAATTGAGATAAATAAGTATTTGCTGAATAGGGCATAGAATTCTTAGATTTGAATACCATGTTTGATATAAGCATTTGACTACTTATCCCTCACATTTTGATCTGTATTGTTGGTTGTAAGTCATTTAACACGTACTTGATGTAGACAAAGCCATGTGCTAAGGATCAGTAAAATTTAGTTAGTGGATAACTAAATATTACGACTGCCATTTGAAAAAGAACATACTGTTATAGCACATGGAACTCTGTTCAGTGTTATGTGCCAGCCTGGATGGGAGGGGATTTAGGGGAGAATGGATACACGTGTATGTATGGCTGAGTCCCTTTGCTGTTCCCCTGACACTGTCACAACACTGTTCATCTGCTATACACCAATACAAAATAAAAAGTTAAAAAAAAAAAGAATATACCTTTACTTAATATTTTGTCAGTAAAATAGACTTCTCAGTTTGTGATTTTTTTTTTTTGTCTTTATAGGGTAAAGTTCACCTTGAATTAAAACTGAATGAACTGATAACAGAAAATGGAACTGTGTGCCAGCAGCTTGTTGTACAGTAAGCATATTTCTTTTGCCAAAATCAACTAGAAATAATTCTCCATTTTGTATTCTTTGACTCTTAAGGCAACTCCTTATTTTAAATACTTCAAAATCTTTTTTTAAGAGATGAACTTTGCTATGTTATCCCTTTATTAATTTGTTTTCCAGTTTATTTTCTCACATCTAATCTACTCAGGTTATATATGAGTCATTAATTGATTCAACCAACAATTTATTTAATGTATATTAAATGATAGATGTAGGGTGTTTTCATAGGATCACATATAAACATGTATGTATAGCCACCTAGCAGGAAGGAGTTGGAAAAGTTTCCTAGTAGATGGCCTCTAGAAACTCCAATAGATAAAACCCAGCAGGGCACTGGTGACTCTTACGGCTAAAACTGAATGTGTACCTTGAGATTACCAGTATTGATTCTCACCTGCTTTGAATTTCTTTTTTACACTTTTGCTCTCAACTCATTTTTATCACCCATACTCTAATCTTCTCACTCTTCAGTAAATCTGTTCCAGCCTTTTCCCTCTGTCCAAAACCCTTCCTCTGGGTTGTCAATAAACAACTGAGTATCCCTGAATTCTGAATGTTTTCTCTGTGCCTTAACTGATAGGTAGTGAATATCCCCTGAAGTACCATTCCCTCTGCTGCCTTCTTAGTTCATTTGCTCAGTCGTGCCTAACTCTTTGCTACCCCATGGACTGCAGCATGTCGGATTTCCCTGTCCATCACCAGCTCCCCAAGCTTACTCAGACTCATGTCCATCGAGTTGGTGATGCCATCCAACCATCCATCCTCTGTCATCCCTTTCTCCTCTCACCTTCAATCTTTCCCAGCATCAGGGTCTTATCCAATGAGTTAGTTCTTCTCATCAGGTGGCCAAAGTGTTGGAGTTTCAGCTTCAGCATCAGTCCTTCCAGTGAATATTCAGGACTAATTTCCTTTCGGATGGACTGGTTGGATCTCCTTGCAGTCCAAGGGACTCTCAAGAGCCTTCTCCAACACCATAGTTCAAAAGCATCAATTCTTCGGTGCTCAGCTTTCTTTATAGTCCAACTCTCACATCCATACATGACTACTGGAAAAACCATGGCTTTGACTAGATGAACCTTTGTTGGCAAAGTAATGTCTCTGGTTTTTAATATGCTGTCTAAGTTGGTCATAGCTTTCCTTCCAAGGAGCAAGCATCTTTTAATTTCATGGCTTGTAGTCACCATCTGCAGTGATTTTGGAGCCCCCCTAATATAAAGTCTCTCACTGTTTCCATTGTTTCCCCATCTCTTTGCCATGAAGTGATGGGACTGGATGCCATGATCTTAGTTTTCCGAATGTTGAGTTTTAAGCCAGCTTTTTTACTCTTCTTTCACTTTCATTAAGAGGCTCTTTAGTTCTTCACTTTCTGCCATAAGGATGGTGTCATCTGCATATCTGAGGTTATTGCTGTTTCTCCCGGCATTCTTGATTCCAGCTTGTGTCTCATTCAGCCCAGCATTTTGCCTGATGTATTCTGCATATAAGTTAAATAAACAGGGTGACAGTATACAACCTTGACATACTTCTTTCCTTATTTGGAACCAGTCTGTTGTTCCATGTCCAGTTCTAACTGTTGCTCCTTGACCTCTATACAGATTTCTTAAGAGACAGGTCAGGTGGTCTGGTATTCCCATCTCTTTAAGAATTTTCCACAGTTTGTTGTCATCCATACCGTAAAAGGTTTTGGCATAGTCAGTAAAGCAGAGTTGATGTTTTTCTGGAACTCTCTTGCCTTTTCAATGATCCAACAGATGTTGGCAATTTGATCTCTGATTCCTCTTGTCTTCTCAGTCTGAGGCTATGTATTCTAGCAGCCAGGAAGTTGGGTCAATAATACTATCCTACTGCTGCTCCTAATGGGCTTCACAGGTGGCACAGTGGTAAAGAATCTACCAGCCAATGCAGGACATGCAAGAGACTTGCGTTCCATCCCTTGGTCAGGAAGAAACCCTGGAGGGGGAAATGGCAACCCATTCTGATATTCTTACCTGGAAAATCCCATGGACAGAGGAGCCTGGTGGGCTACAGTCCATGAAGTTGCAAAGAATCAGACATGACTGAGCCACACATATACTGCTGCTCCAGAGTATATTCTCCTAAAAAAACCCCAGCCCCTTTGATGTATTCTCTTTCTGTATAAATATATATTATGTGCTTATATATGTATACACGCACATAAAATAGTATATATATTACTTACTTAGTTAATTTCTTCTGAACTCTTTTAAAGAAGGTTGCATATACCATGATCCTTAATATATCAGTATGTGTTTTCTAAGAATAATGATAGTATTATAAATATTATATTTATATAATTGACTACAGTTTTTGAATTTAGGAAATTTAACATTATTACAATAAAAGTATTATCTCTAGCTTTTATATTTCAGTACTTTACAGTTACTACATTTTACTTTTGTCAACTGTTCCAATAATGTCCTTTAGACATCTTTTTCTCTCCAAAAAAGTATACAGTCTAAGATCATGTGTTACATTTAGTTGTAATGTCTCTAATCTCCTTAACCTATAGTAAGTAGTCTTTAGCTTTTTTTGGCTTTCATAGTATTGAAATTTTTGAAGATACAAGCCAGTTATTTTTTTTTAGATATTCCTCAATTTGGATTTGCCTACTGAAAACAGTTAAAGTTTGCTTGTAGTTTTTCTTCTAGACTGAGAGCATATAGTGAAGGTATTTGGATCAGTCCCCCTTCCACTATTCTCTCGACTCTGTTCAGTTTGGTTATGTTGTACACGTGAAATACAGTTAAGTGGATTGATTTGGTTGGTTTGTATTTAATGTTGTTTTACTTTTTTTTTTTTGAATATGTAGAATATCTGGATGACTTTAGAAGTCAAAACTATACCAAAAGGCATTACTCAGAGATGTGTTAAATCCCCTCTCCTTATATCCAACTCTAGGCAACCATAGGGGCTTCCCTGATAGCTCAGTTGGTAAAGAATCCACCTGCAATGCTGGAGACTTGGGTTTGATCCCTGGGTTGGGAAGATCCCCTGGAGAAAGAAAAGGCTACCCACTCCAGTGGGTATTCTGACCTGGAGAATTCCATGGACAATGGGCTCCTCTGGTAGCTCAGATGGTAGAGAATTCCATGAACTGTATAGTCCATGGGGTTGCAAAGAGTCAGACATGGCTGAGTGACTTTCACTTTCAGGCAACAATGATCTGATTTCTCTCCCTGTAGTTTTTGCCTTTTACAGAATGTCATGTGGACAGATTTATAATAATATATAATCTCTTGTGTCTTTTACTTAGTATACTGCTTTTAAGATATAGCCACATTATATATCAGTATCCTTTTTTAAAGGTATTTTTATTTCTTGTCATAACTCATTAGTAGATACTGTTGTCCTTGTTTTACAGGTGATGAAACAATGCACAGATTGGTTAAATAAGTCCAAGTTCATGTAGGAAGAGTGGAGTCTGGTTTTTTTAGTTTTGAAATAAATCATAGATTACAGGAAGTTACAAAGTACAGGGAGGTCCTTGGTGCCCTTCACTTAGTTTCCCTCCGTGCTCTCCTCTTACATAACTATAAATACAGTGTAAAACCAGAACGCTGACTTTGCAGAGTATACATTTTATCATTTTATCATATGTAGATTTGTATAACCACCACCACAATCCAGATACGAAATGATTTTATCACTGTAAATATCTCCCTTATGCCAGCCCTTTATAGTCACACCCACACTTCCCCAGCCACCATCCCTAATCTTGCAACATCTAATCTGTCTCCATATCTGAAATTTTATCATTTCAAAAATGTTATGTAAATGGACTCTTATAATATGTAACCTTTTGAGGTTTGCTTTTTTCCCAATCAGATCCAGCCAATTTTTGTGCACAGTTTTTAAAATTTGTTGCCAATTTCTGTCTTTTATTTAGTGAATTTATACCACTTACTTTTAATATAATTACTGATGTTAGGCTTCAGTTCTGTTCAATTCAGTCACTCAGTTGTGTCCGACTCTTTGTGACGCCACGGACTGTAGCACACCAGGCCTCCCTGTCCATCACCAACTCCCAGAGTTTACCCAAACTCATGTCCATCGAATCGGTGATGCCATCCTCTGTCGTTCCCTTCTCCTCCCACCTTCAGTCTTTCCCAGCATCAGGGTCTTTTCCAATAAGTCAGTTCGTCACGTCAGGTGGCTGAAGTTTTGGAGTTTCAGCTTCAACATCAGTTCTTCCAGTGGATATTCAGGACTGATCTCCTTTACGATGGACTGGTTGGATCTCCTTGCAGTCCAAGGGACTCTCAAGAGTCTTCTCCAGCACCACAGTTCAGAAGCATCAATTCTTTGGTGCTTAAATCTACCATTTTATTTTTTATTTTCTGTCCCCTATTTTCTTTTTCCTGTGAGTTACTTGAACATTTTTTTGAATTTAATTTTAGCTTATCTATAGTGTTTTCTTTAAATCTACACTGTATCTCTTTGTTTAGTTTTTTTTTAGTGTTTGCTTTAGGTTTTACATTGTACATGTGTAACTTGTAGTCTACTAGTGTTGACATTTTATCAGTGAGAATAAAATGTGGAAACCTTACCTTCTTTTAATCCTCCACCATTTGTAATATAATTGTGTGAAGTATTTCTTGTACAGCAGTAAGAACCTCCATCAGTGTTACAGTCTTTCAGCCATCTAGCACAATTTAGAAAAGAAGAGAATTCTAAATCTCTTGTATTTAGTTACATATTTGCTCTTTCTGTATTTTTTCCTTCCTGTCATATCAGGATCCCTTCTTTTATCACTGTCTTTTATGCTTAGAGAATTTTCTCTTACCATTATTTTTAGGATAGGTCTACTGGTTACACTTTCTTTTAGTTTTTCATTATGTGAAAATGTCTTGATTTTTTTCTTCATTCCTAAAGGATATTTCCACTGACTATAGAACTCTTGGTTGATAGTTCTTTTCTTTTCCTCAGAAAATGTACTATTTTCTGAGGAAAAGTAGTACAGAAAAATGTACTGTTTCCTTTTGGCCTCCATGACTTTTGATGAGAAATCCACTATCATTCAAATTGTCTTTCCTATGCAGATTTTCCTGTTTCTCTCTGGATACTTCCAAGATTTTTTCTTTGTCTTTCATTGTCTAAGTGTTATAGTTTGACTGTAGATTTGTTTGGGTTTATCCTGCTCATCTTCTTGAACCTACATGCTTATATCTTTTGCCAGATTAGGAAATTTTTAGCCATTTTTTCTTGTTACATTTATCAATCCTGCTAGATTTCCTCCTTGTCCTTTTGAGACTCCAGTGGCTTGAATGTTAGATGTGTTATTATCCCATACATACCTGAGGCTCTGCCCACCGCCCCCTCCCATTTTTTTCTGGTTTCTTTTCCCTCTGTTGTTCATATTAGATTATTTCCATTGTTTTTTCCTTCAGCTCACTTGTTCTGTGTGTTCTACTCTTGGACTCATCTGTGGAGTTACTTTTATTTTGGTTATGGTATTTTTAAGTCCTAAAATGTCCCCTTGGTTCTTCTGTATTTCTTTGGTAAGACTTACTTTTTTTTTTTTTTCCTTGCTGAAACTTTCTGTGTTTTCATTTATTTCAAATGTGTTCATAATTGCTCACTGAGTCATTTTTATGATGCCTGCTTCCACATTTTCTATCAGATAAGTTCAACATCCGTGTTTTCTCAGTGTTGTCATCCTGCTGGTTGTCTTTTCTTGTTTAAGCTGGAGATTGTATGGTTTTCAGTTCTGTCCTGTACATTTTGGGGGTTATGTTAATGAGACTCTGAATCTTATTTAAATCTTCTGTTTTAGCCAGACTCTGACTCTCTGCTAGTAGGGGAAGAGGAGTTCCCATTCATTACTATCATGTAGAAATAGAAGCCCAGGTTCCTGAGTCAACTGCTGTTGATACCCCAGAGGAAGAAGGAGAAGAGGTCCTTGTAACTGCTGAATGAGAGAGCTGGTTCAAGCTCCCCTTTGTTTCTCCTGTTACCACTCTGACTGGGACAGGGAGGAGTACCTTATTACTGTTCCATGTGGCCTCCAGTGATACCCTGGTTGGGAGGAGTTAATCACACCTACAAAGTGGTGAAAGTCTAACCTTCCCACTCAGCCTTCTCCGACGCCACCCTGACGTGAAGGGGGAGGAATGTTTCATCGTTAGACTTGGCGGCGATGGAAATCCAGGCTCCTCACGTGGTCTCTACTGGCTCCACGGGAAGAAGGGCTCATTACAACCCGTCAGAGGTTGAAGTCTAGGTTCTCACCTCAACTTTAGGCCTTTGTTGATGGGGGTGTGAGGGTAGAGCCAGTATTTTTCATGGTGTTTAATTGGAATAGATGTGTATTGTCTTAAAATGGCTTCTATCTTGCTAATCTGGCTAGAGAAAACTGGCTTTTCTCTAAAGAGGGAGATAGCATCTACTCCATCTTGTCCTAGAATTGGAAGCTAGGTCCTTTCTTTTTATTTAAGAATAGTATTCCTTTGTATGGAATTTGTTTACACATTCACCAGTTAATGGATATTTGAATTGTTTCCCATTTGAGGCTGTTATAGAGAAAACTGCTGTAAATATTCACAAACAGGTCTGTGTGTGGACATATACTGATCTGCATTCTTTTCTTCCTTGTCTTTTTCACTTAAGCCTTCACTGTCCATACTCAACATCCATAGAACAGTGGAACTCCAGTAGTAGCTTTGTGGAGTTTATTGCTGATTTCTCTGCTTTAGAGGTGTTTTGAAGTTTGTAGTATTTTCTTTTTTTCAGGAATGTTCAAGCCATGGCTTTCTGTGTTCTCTGTGCTCCTTGCTGAACTTAACAGTTCTGGGGAGAGGTGTGTGGAAAGGTTCATATCCCAGTAGTTGCCGTTACTCTCCAGGCCTGGGAAGCTCCCCATTGTAGCATTTCTTGAACTTCAGTAAGACTTCCATCTGCTGATCTTTACCACATTCTTACCTTCTCCTATTTTACTTTCTTCTAGGCCTTTTTCCATGATCTGTCACTATAGTTATTTTCTTACAGGTTCCCTAAACTCCCCTGGCCTTCTCTTCATCCCTTTAATATGAATGAACTCAGTCTCTTCCTTTGTGTTCAGTGTGCACTTGAATATTGCTAGAGAAAAATCACACAGACTAATTTTACTTTAAATTCATGATCACAAACCTCACATGGGTACTTAACAATTAATGTGGAGTTTTTCTGTGCTTCTTATTATATCTATGAGAGTCTCCATCTCTACAAACTGTAAATTGATCACAGCTTCCTGAATCCAAATCTGGAAACCTGGATTGGCCTCCATCTCTTTGTCCTTAACGCTTAGTAGATGCGGTGCCCCTTCTCTTGTTGTGAGTGAATTTTTCCATTTGAGCTCTGGGTTCTCTGTCTTTATCCTACTAAAGGACTTTGCTCCTTCATTTATCCCTTCTTCTGTTTCATCAGTGTTACCTGCTCTTTTAGGTTATTCTCAGTAGCATATAAACATGTTCTAGGATCTCCCATTCTAAAAGGCATGTGTTCCCAGGCCTTGTCTCCAGTCCCCTCTCCCACGAACATCTCTGTTTATCTGCTCTCCTTTGAAGGCAGACTTCTCAAAGTAAGATTGTCTAATAGAAATAGGGGTGTGTGTATGTATGTGTGTATGTGTGCATGCATGCGTGTGCATGCATGCATGCATACTAGCTCTATTCACTGTAGGCAGTGTCATTCCAGTAGGAATGAATACGCTTACTTCCTATATACTTGATTTCTAAATAACATTCTCCAGTCAGGATTGTACACTAGATTTCTCTGGAATTACGAAAATGTTTTTTGTCTTAATTATTCATTTTGGTGGCCAGTAGCTGTGTGGCTTATTGAAAACTTGAAATACGACTAGTGCAACTGAAGAACTAAATTTTAAGTTTTGTCTAATTGTAATTAATTAAAATTTAAATAGCCACATGTGGCTACTGGCTGCTTATTAGACACACCCCAGTAAAAAGAAGGTGGATTTTTTTTTTTAAACTAGTGACTTGTTTGAGAGTCACTGAAACAGAGAAAAATATAAAGGATGAGCCTAGAGCATCTATGGAGTCAGAAAGTAAGGAATTGCTCAAAAAATAATGAAGGCATGTAGAAAAGATGTTGAAGTCAATTAGAAAGAGTGCCAAATAACCAAGTCTGGGACAATTTGAGCATCAAAATGAATAATGATAATAATAGATTAAAGGCTGTAAAGTAAATATCAGTGAGCCAATGCCGATGTAGCAAATTAAGTACATGGTGGAAAAAGGACTGCTTTACTTTATTTGTGAATATAGGACAAATGATAGAAATAAATCACTGTTAGCAAGTACTACAATATTAGTGCAGGGACAGATTATCTATAGATGCTAAATAAGTGGGCATAAGTGTAATGACAAACAGCATATATGCATAGTCTCAAAGAACAACCCTGTAAGATGTCTGATAGGTCCCTACCATCTTAACTGGTGGTGGTACTCACTTGTGTCTGACACTTTGCAACCCCAGGCTCCTCTGTCCATGGAATTGTCCAGGCAAGAATATTGGAGCTGGTTGCCTTTTCCTCCTCCAGGGTATCTTCCCAACCCAGGGATCAAACCTGCATCTCTTAGGTCTCCTGCTTGGCAGACAGATTCTTTCCTACTGCACCATCTGGGAATCCCCATCTTAACTGAGTGATCAAAACTAATGTCACCAATAATGAGACATTCAGTACCTCCTTGTAAGTTGCATTAAGAAGGATACCAAGATGCATAACCTTAGTCTAATCGTAAGCAAACATCAGACAAATTCAATTTAAGGAGTATTTTACAAAATAACTGGCCAGTACTGGCAAGATCATGGAGCAAAGAACCATTTTGGATAGAGGAGACTAAGAGGACATGACAACTAAATGCAGTTTGAGATCTCGTGTTGCATCATGCACCAGGAAGAAGGACATTGTTGAAATTTAAGTAAGGTCTGTAGATTAGTTAACTTTATTATTAACTAACATCATATCAATGACTGTTTTCTGTTTCTATAATTCTACTCTGATTACACAAAATGTTAGCAATGGGTGATGGGTATACAGGAACTGTAAATATTTAACAGCTGTTTGAAAGTCAAAAATTAATTCAAAATAAAAAATTTTAAAAATTGTCTACAGCTTGTGCATCCAACCCAGATCTTTTTTCTAGCTCCAGACTCATTGTCCACCTGCCTTTTTGGCTATTCTACTTTGATGTCTCACAGCGTTGCAAATTTAACACATTTAAAACTGCAGTATTGATTCTTATATCTGTTAATACCTAACTCTTCCCCACAGCCTTAGCAGATAGTACCACCATCCACCCGACTGATCAAGCCAGAAATCTGGAGTCACTTAAAATCTTTTCTCCTCTACCCCACCACAGATAGGATTGTTCTCATTGGCTCTATAAAATTTCTTGAATTTTCTAATTTTTAATAAACATCTACTGACATCTTATTTCAAACCACCAATCATTTCTTACCTTGACTATTTCAATAATCTTTTAACTCTTTTTCCAGTCAGCAATCCATTCTGTTTGTAAGCAGCCCAGTCTTTTGGAACATAAACTAGATCATGGCAGTCCCCTGCTCAAATACTGAGTTTGCAGTGCATTTATTTAGAATAAAATTCAGGCTCCTTATTATGGCCCATAGATCCAGCGGCCTCTCCTGCCTCTTTGATTTTGTTTTGTTGCATACTTCCTATAAATATGCTTGTTGGCCTTCTCTCAGTTCTTTGAGTGTGACATTACTCTTCTAGCTCAGAGATTTACATCTGCCTTTCCTTTTGCCGGGAATGTCCTTATGCCCATTCTTCTAGTTAGTTCATTCTTGTTTTTTAAATTTCAACTTAAATGTCACTTATCCTAAAATAGGGTACCCTATTCTTTGTCTTCCATAGCACTTGCCACTATTTGTAGTTATTATTATTTTTATTTATTGCTTGTTGTCTCTTTCTTCAAGTAGACTAAGCTCCATGAAGGCAGAGGCTGTGTTTGTCTTACTCACTTCATGGCCCCAGCATCTGGCACTTAATTAGGCACTAAATAAATGAAGAAAGGTTAACATTTGTCTTCTTTTTTTTTCCCATTTATTTTTATTAGTTGGAGGCAAATTACTTTACAATATTGTAGTGGTTTTTGCCATACATTGACATGAATCAGCCATGGATTTACATGTGTTCCCCGTCCTGAACCCCCCTCCCACCTCCCTCCCTATCCCATCCCTCTGGGTCGTCCCAGTGCAACATTTGTCTTCTTAATGGATGAAGAGAAAGTAGCTTGTCTAGAAAAAGTGTTTTTTTCCAAAAGGAAAAGAATAATACAAACAAAAATATGAAGTCAGGAAGCAGCATGGTATTGTGTGTATGTGGCAGTTTGATGTTGCCTGATATATGAACATTGAGTCAGAGATTGATCAGAAATTGGTGAAATAGGCTGGAGCTAGTTCTTAGGGGCTCTTACATACAATATGAACTTATAAAACTCAGGAGCTTATGGAACTATTGGAAGGGTTTAGACGGTAGAGAATGGACAGATTTGTATCTGGTGCTGCCGAAGTGAGCACCAGATTTGCATTTTAGAAAGATCAGGTTTGTGACAGCAGTACGTATAGAAACTAGGAGGTGAACTTGAAGGATATTACGCTGATGCTGGAGAAGACTCTTGAGAATCCCTTTGACTGCAAAGAGATCAAACCAACCAGTCAGTCCTAAGGGAAATCAATCCTTAAAACATGAAGCTGATGCTGCAATACTTTAGCCACCTGATGCGAAGAGCCGACTCATTGGCAAAGACCCTGATGCTGGGAAAGATTGAAGACAAAAGGAGAAGGGAGCAGTAGAGGATGAGATGGTTAGACAGCATCACCAACTCAGAAGATAGGAATTTGAGCAAACTCCAGGAGATAGTGGAGGACAGAGGAGCCTGGCATGCTGTAGGAGGCCATTGAGTCACAAAGAGTTGAGCATAACTTAGCGACTGAACAATAACAATAAAGGGTTATTGGATTTACTTTGTGAGATCCAAGTGAGAGTGAATTCTGTGCCAGAACAATAGTTGCAGATATGAGAAAAGAGGCCAGATTAATTAATATTTAGAGAGTAGAATCACTAAAACTTATTGATTGATTAGATACAGAAAGTGAGGAAGAAGGAGGAATTATTCCAATGTGGCTACTAGATTACTAGCTGTGTTATGGGGTGGTGGTGGTATATACAACAAAGAGAAAATACTGGAGGAGGAACTGCTTTAATCAATGGTAGTGAGTTGAGTTTTAACCACTCTTGAACATCTTTGTAGGGATTTCCATCAGACATTCAGATACAGAAATCTTTAACTCTGTGGTGAGATCTCATATACAAGTGTATGGTTGATAGTAGTTGTGGCTATAAGAATAGATATGATAGATTGTAGTAGGCTTAAGGGAGGTTATGTAGCATAAAGAGAGCAGTTGCTAGCAAATCCAGCAGTAGAGGGCTTCCCTGGTGGTTCAGATGGTAAAGAATCCACTTGCCAATGCCAGTGCAGGAGACCTGGGTTCAATCCCTGGGTCGAGATGATCTCCATCATCTTGAGAAAGGAATGGCAACTCACTGCAGTATTCTTGCCTGGGAAATCTCATAGACAGAGAAGCCTGACAGGCTGCAGTTCATGGGGTAACAGAGAGTCAGACACGACTGAGCAATTAACACTTTCAGTTTTTTCCAGCAGTTAGAATTAGAAAAACATGTGCGAAAAACCTGAATGATACAGATAGGTGTTACAAAGGAAGTCACGTTGAAGGAAACCAAGAGAGAAGAGAGTTTCAAGGAGAGAGTGATCAGGAATATTGCATGCCGCCAAGAAATCCAGTGAGAAAACCCCTGAAAAATAGGCATAGCATTTGACACTCAAGGGACCTTAATGAGGAGAGTTTCCATGGAATGAAAAACAGAAAAAAATGGATTTCAGTAGGGGAAGGAGTGAATAGGAGGTCAAGAAATTGGGAGAGAAAACAGAAAAATTAGATAGGTGGAAAGTGACTTGAGGTCCAGGCAGTAATTTTTATTTTAGAGAAACAAACTGAGGTAAAGAACTTTAGGAGAGAAAATTGAGACAAATTGAATATATGGTTGTTGCTAGTATATGGAAATTTAAAAAATTGTTTTATATTCTGCAACCTTTTTACATTCACTTCTTAGTTCTACTAGCTTTTTAAAAATAGATTCCATTCAGTGTTGTTCACAGACAGTTACGTCATCTGTGAATAGATGACTTTACTTCTTCCTTTTCAGTCTGTTTCTTCCTTTATTGTACTCACCAGAAACTCCAGTACAGTGTTGAGTAGAAGTTGTGAGAACAAACATTGTTGTCTTATTACTTATCTTAGGGGATAATTTTTCAATTTTTTACAACCAAGTACAGTGTTAGCTATCTGTCGTCAGGTTGAGAAAGTTCTCCCTTTGTTTCTAGTTTGCTGAGAATTTTTATCAGAGATGGGTATTCAGATGATCGTAACACTTATTTTTTGTTTTCATCTGTTAAAATGGTGAATTTTGTTGACTGATTTTTGAATGTTAAATCGCATCCACTTGGTCCTGTTAATATTGTTGCATATTGCTGGCTTTGATTTGCTGAAATTTTGTTAAGGATTTTTGCTTCTCTACATGAAAGGTATTAGTCTGTAGTTTTTTTTTCTTTCTTTTTTAAATTTTATTTTTAAATTTTTTTTCCATTTATTTTTATTAGTTGGAGGCTAATTACTTTACAGTATTGTAGTGGTTTTTGCCATACATTGACATGAATCAGCCATGGATTTACATGTATTCCCCATCCTGATCCCCCCTCCCACCTCCCTCTCCACCCGATTCCTCTGGGTCTTCCCAGCCCACCAGGCCCGAGCACTTGTCTCATGCATCCCACCTGGGCTGGTGATCTGTTTCACCATAGATAATATACATGCTGTTCTTTCGAAACATCCCACCCTCACCTTCTCCCACAGAGTTCAAAAGTCTGTTCTGTACTTCTGTGTCTCTTTTTCTGTTTTGCATATAGGGTTATCGTTACCATCTTTCTAAATTCCATATATATGTGTTAGTATGCTGTAATGTTCTTTATCTTTCTGGCTTACTTCACTCTGTATAATGGGCTCCAGTTTCATCCATCTCATTAGAACTGATTCAAATGAATTCTTTTTAATGGCTGCGTAATATTCCATAGTGTATATGTACCACATCTTCCTTATCCATTTGTCTGCTGATGGGCATCTAGGTTGCTTCCATGTCCTGGCTATTATAAACAGTGCTGCGATGAACATTGGGGTGCACGTGTCTCTTTCAGATCTGGTTTCTTCAGTGTGTATGCCTAGGAGTGGGATTACTGGGTCATATGGCAGTTCTGTTTCCAGTTTTTTTAAGGAATCTCCAAACTGATTTCCTTTAGGATGGACTGGTTGGATCTCCTTGCAGTCCAAGGGACTCTCAAGAGTCTTCTCCAACACCACAATTCAAAAGCATCAATTCTTCTGCCCTCAGCTTTCTTTATCGTCCAGCTCTCACATTCATACATGACTACTGGAAAAGCCATAGCTTTGACTAGACAGATCTTTGTTGGCAAAGTAATGTCTCTGGTTTTTAATATGCTGTCTAAGTTGGTCATAGTTTTTCTTCCACGGAGTAAGCATCTTTTAATTTCGTGGCTGCAATCACCATCTGCAGTGATTTTGGAGCCCCCCAAAATAAAGTCTCTCACTGTTTCCCCATCATTTGCCATGAAGTGATGGGACTGGATGCCATGATCTTAGTTTGCTGAATGTTGAGTTTTAAGCCAGCTTTTTCACTCTCTTCTTTCACTTTCATTAAGAGGATCTTTAGTTTTTCTTCACTTTCTGCCATAAAGGTGGTATCATCTGCACATCTGAGGTTATTGATATTTCTCCCAGCAGTCTTGATTCCAGCATGTGCTTCATCCAGCCCATAATTTTGTATGAGGTACTCTGCATATAAGTTAAATAAGCAGAGTGACAGTATACAGCCTTGATGTACTCCTTTCCTGATTTGGAACCAGTCTGTTGTTCCATGTCCAGTTCTAACTGTTGCTTCCTGACCTGCACACAGATTTCTCAAGGGGCAGGCCAGGTGGTCTGTTATTCCCATCACTTGAAGAATTTTCCAGTTTGTTGTAGTTCACATAGTCAAAGGCTTTGGCGTAGTCAATAAAGCAGAGCAGAAGTAGATGTTTTTCTGGAACTCTCTTGCTTTTTCAATGATCCAGGGGATGTGGACAATTTGATCTCTGGTTCCTCTGCCTTTTCTAAAACCAGCTTGAACACCTGAAAGTTCATGGTTCACGTACTGTTGAAGCCTGGCTTGGAGAATTTTGAGCATTACTTTACTATCGTGTGAGATGAGTGCTATTGTGTGGTCGTTGGAACATTCTCTGGCATTGCCTTTCTTTGGGATTGGAATGAAAACTGACCTTTTCCAGTCCTGTGGCCACTGCTGAGTTTTCCAAATTTGCTGGCATATTGAGTGCAGCACTTTCACAGCATCATCTTTTAGGATTTGAAACAGCTCAACTGGACTTTCATCACCTCCACTAGCTTTGTTTATAGTGATGCTTCTTAAGGCCCACTTGACTTCGCATTCCAGAATGTCTGGCTCTAGGTTGGTGGTCACACCATCATGATTATCTGGGTTGTGAAGATCTTTTTTGTATAGTTTTTCTGTGTATTCTTGCCACCTCTTCTTAATATATGTAGAAGTTAATGTTTGTCTTTTAGTTTAAAAAAAAATCCTAGGCAAAGAATCAAATCATTCTGTATTATAAACAAGTTTGGACTAAACTTATTTTCCTTTGTAATTTCTAGAAAATGTGTCATTATCTAATGCTTTATATGTCATATATAAATAAAATACAAGATAATTTGGTGTAGTAAGATTATTTTAACTTTCATTTTTAGCTCATTCATGGTTTACAATGTGAAGTTGTTTGATTTACCAATTAGAAGAGTAGTTAGTTAGGAAAATATTTCATAATACATGTAGCAAATAAAATAACCTGTATTTAATACTACTAGTTTGTCAGAAAACCTAATTTTTATACTTATATTTTAAAATTATATAAGAGTACTTCTGATGGTTTTTATAGACTCTTGCTTTTGGGTTATGAGTGTTTTTTTGATTTGTGAGTATTCTTATAGAAATCTGTACTGAAAAGCATTTTGTCATTGTTTTCATACCTCATAAAATTATAGTGACTTTTTATAATTAAGATTTCTCGTAATTAATGTTTACATCAGATAAATTTGGTATTATGAAGAAAGTAAGGGTTGCCCCAAAGTTCATTTGGGTTTTTCCGTAGTATGTTACAGAAAAACCCGAATGAACTTTGTGGCCAACCAAATACAGTATATTCCAGCACAGTGGGAATATAGGAGGACTTTGAAGTTTAGAAATGGAGTTAAGAAAGTAGAAGTTGTGTCTCAGCCCACTTCTTACAAGTTTTATTACCTCTTTAGCATTATTTTGTTATTTTCTTACATAAATTTTTTAGCCTTACTTTCTTCTTTAAAATGACATGATTATACCTTTCTCAAAAGCAATTGTGGGAATTAGGTGCATTCTGTGAAAATAAATAGTAAACTGCAAATATTATATAAAAGTCAGGTATCATTTTGAGATTTAGCCTAAGAAGTGTACATTTCAAACACTATCTATGTACAGTGGGAAAATTTGACTGTACCCAAGCCTGACATTAATAACCAGAATTGTTGTCTTGGTCTGTACTTTTCTTCAGTTAGTTTCAGAAATTTTTTAAATTTGATTTTTGATACCCAATTTAATAGAAATGAGTCATATTATCATTTCTTTCTTTACTCGGCAGCATACCATTTGCACTTCACCCACATATATGATCTGTGGGTTGTAGAGAGAAATTAGAATGTCATTCAGTAGCTCACATCTTTCAACCAAGAATGCTTTTCACCAACACTCATGAGTTTCTTGTAGGAACTGGGAAATGTACACCCTTATATGGTCAACTGAATTTGTGAACCTCAGTAAAGAGAAAATTTGAGGAGCAGGTCATTAAGTCAGATTCAGTGTTCTTTGTAAATACCAGTGACCATTATCCATGGGGTAGATGAGATCTTGGTTTTTATGGTCTAAAACATTTTCTACAGAATGAGGCAGGAGCTGTTGCTGAGAGTTAGAATAAAAGGCTGCAGGACTGTATGTGGCTTGCTCTTTATTTATGAATCAGATTTTAAGTGGAAACCACAGTTGTTTCCTTGTTTCTCATTCATGCTTTAGCAGAGGATATGATGCTACAGATTTGACTTGGTTTGTAGTTTCTCCTTTAAGGTTCACACCCCTTTCTTTTCCTTTTTAGAAGCCACAGTCATTTTAATGTACTAGCAAACCACAGCATGTACCTTGTTGGATATGCTTTGTGTGCTAAATGTTACTTGGTAGTCTAGTCCTATTTTGGAAGTATAGCATAAGTAAATGAGTACAGGGAGCTCAGCTCAGTGCTTTGTGATGACCTAGAGGGGTGGTAGCTGGGAGGCTGGTAGGTTCACGGGGGAGGGAATATATGTATACATACAGCCGATTCATATTGTTGTACAGCAGAAACGAACACAACATTGTAAAGCACATATACTACAAAAAATATCTAAAAAAAAATAAGTGCGTGCATACATATGTTTGGGGTAGGTGGTATATAGGCATACAACTTCAGACATGTGGAAAACAGTTTTAACCCTTTGACTTTATTAACTTGTATTTAAAGCTAATGTTTCATGTTGTTTAACTTCAGTATAATAATGTTAATTTTTCCTTATTCTTCCTTAGTGTCAAGGCATGCCATGGGTTGCCTCTCATAAATGGACAAAGCTGTGACCCTTATGCAACAGTTTCTCTAGTGGGCCCTTCCAGGTAATGTTTATTGAATTAGTATTAGATTTTTAAGTTTAAAAATTACAAAACTAAGGTTCTGAGAGAACATATTAAATATCTATTTATGATATAGACTAATGATTGCTTTTTGAAAGAAAAATCTTCAGTTCTATTATATACTTGCAAATAGCCAACTCTTCTTTTATGAAGGAAAACAAGTGCCATTTCAAATCTGCCAGACTCTTAGGCTGTGGGGAGCAACCTCTGTTTTATAGTATTTAAAATGTACTTTAAAACATGAACTTGATCTTCTTTCATCATCAGCCTTCCTATTTTCAAATGTCTTAGATTTTATTGCAGGTAGAATCCTGTTTTAAGAAATGTTAGCTCAAAATAGCAAGGAAGTTTCAATATTTTTATCTAGAAAGCAACTCAGGGCTAAAAATACCTTTCCTTCTTGTGCCATCTGTGCTGTTCAGAGAGAATTCCAAGCTGCAGATAAACTGCTAAAGTACCAGAACATGGTGAAGCACACTGTATCATTGATTTAAATTACTTACGATAATTTATGGAAAATCCATAGCAATTTTTAGTATTTTCTATTTTATAATTTCATTATGGTTTCTTTCAGAGCCTGACTAGTTGAAATTTGTCTACAACTTGAACGCTTAGAATCAAGAAACAAAGAGCATAATAGTGCCACACAGAAACATATATATACACACACAGACATGTACTGTTTCTTCCCTCCCCCAAGCTCACTATGTATCTTATTTTTAAGAAAATAACCAGTTAGTCACTTTGGAAAATGTGTTTGTCCCTATGGTATGTAAAGCACCATGCCTGGTACTTACTGGGTTCTCAAGCAGTAGTATCCTATTATTAGTATAGATGGTTTTAAATTTAAAAGCAGATACTCAGTCTTATAACATTCATGCTGTCAAAGGGACTTAGTTCTACGTGTTTCAAGTGTTTAGCGGAATTGTTCTTGGTTTTTCTTCTTGTTTATAATCAGTACCCAATAGATTCTTTAGTGTAAATACTTAGTAATGTATAGAAAGAAACTGTTTAGCATATGAATTTGTTTTAAAAAGTCACTGTTGGTTTTGATACTGTGCTGTGGTTGTGGAGGATATTACTGTTGGGAGCTGGTGAAAGGCTCCATGGGACTTCCCTGTGCATTTCTTTGCAACCTCCTCTGCATCTCTAATTATTTCAAAGTAAAAAGTTTTTTTTAAAAAGCCACATTGTAGCCAAAGTCCAAGAAGTAAACTGAGTTAAATGTGTTCCTGGGGTATTTTTCAACATAGAATAAGGTATTTGAATCTCATTGTCTTCCTTCTACCATTTATTTTGAGTTCCTTAAATAATAGAATGTGTTACTTAAAAACCCCTGAAGGACACCTGACAGTCCATGTAATATAGCCATGGAATAATAAAATCTTGGCATATATCATATATACAAAATTTGTGTGTTCTTTGATTTGAGTTTTTAGAGACATGTCAGTTTTTTCCCCCAAGTAATAGTTAAAGCTACTGCTTTCCCTGAATCATCCTAACAGTTAAACAGAAAGAGGCCTGGCTCCCTGGTTGGAAATAGCATGTTTTATAATTGTGTACTGTTAAGTTCTACAAGGTAAAACTCTACCACATTGGAACAGGAATGACCAAAAGAAGACAAAAGTAAAGAAGAAAACAAGCAATCCGCAGTTTAATGAAATCTTTTATTTTGAGGTAACTTTTTGTTTTATTTAAATGTTAATACAACTAAGCATTTCTTTCCTGAAAACTGTGGGTCAATGGTGTGACACAGTGGAGGCCTAGTGCAGAGCCTCTGCACTGGCAGAGCTTTGATTAATTTGAAGAGGGGGAGGTCTAGGACGACACTCATTCATCAGTCAGCCTTGGTATCACACCCCCCTTCTCACAGAACCCCACCTTATCCAGCCCCCCAGGACTCTTTGGCAGAATACTACTCGAAAGCCATTAGTGAAATAAGTACAATATCCACTTGTTAGATCTGGGTTCTAGTCCCAGTTGAGTTTGGACAGATCACTACATGAGAGACTCAAATTTCCTGTGAAAGGATAATTTTGTAAGAGAGAACAGTAGCATCCCAACCTAAGTCATAGAGTTTTTATGAGGTTCAAATGTGAAAACGCTTTGAGATATTAAAGTACAACATGATTAAGGCCTTGTTATTAACCTCTTTTTAGCTAAATCACTCTAAGGACACGTGCTTATTTTCATAGAGAACTTCAATTGCCTTGAAGTTGCCCAAAATACAGTGCTTTGAAGTTCCTTCCTATGGAGCATTGTTAAATAAATCCTTTTTCATATTAGAAAGCTACAGGAAAAAACAAAAATAATTAAGCTCTATTCTAAAAAATTGTGTTCTACCCATAGGATATGTTGCAATTGTTGAAAATAGCATGTAGGAAAGTGTTTTTTTTTTTTTTTTTAAATTACATTTTGTGCTTTTCCTTTTTTTTAAATGTTTTTTTTTTTTGTTTTTTTGATATTTTGAAGTGAAGAGAATGAGGGCACATCTAGCCATGCCTGATTACTATGCTTTTAATAAAGGAACACAGTTAAAGAAATGCCAGAATTGAAGTAGGAAGAATTGTGGGGGTGGAAGCAAGGAAGAAAGAAAAACAAAAGAAAATGTACCAGTGTGAGATTTTTTCATTTCCCAGCCAAGGACTTACTTAATTCAATTGTTCTGTATTTAAAAATGGCTATTACATCTAGCCTGAAGAAAATCCAAGAAGGGGCAACTTGTAGCAACAAGCAGATGGTCCTTTGAAAGTCAAGACCTGACCTGTTTGGTATATGCAAACATGCATATCAAGCCTCAAAACATTCATTCGAAGGGCCCTTTTGTTGAGTTGATTATAAAGATAAAAGTTCAGTCTCTGTCCTGTAGCTACAGTAAGAGTCCCAAAGCTTGCACACGCATGCAGACATGCAGCAGTAAAATGCAGTAGTAGATGCTGGGGAGCTCTGCTGCCACTGAGCTAAGCCAGAGGAAAAGAGTATTAAAAATGGAATCTTTTGAACAAAGACATAGAAACAGAAAGTTATGTCCAAAGAGCAGCAGGTAGTGATTTGACTGAAAGGGAATAAAGGGAGTTAAGCTTAGCAAGATAAAGTAGGACCAACTAATGAAAGGCCTTGAGAGCAGGTTGGAGTATTGGACATTGGATATTGTTGAGTCCAGAGGTAACAAGAGTAATGAAGTATTTTGAGAAGAGTTAACCATGATCTGTGGGCCAGATGGCTGCGAGAGAGAACAGAGATCAAGAGACTTGCAGTCTAGGTGTTTTTTTTTTTTTAAAAAAGGAAAAAGCAAAAGCGGGGGAAGGGTCTGACTCAAGAGAGTAATATGGAAACAGGGCGGAAGAGAAAGATGAGAAACTACAAATGGCAAGATAACAAATTGGTTACAGAAGAAAAGATAAAAGGAGGAGTCAGATGTTGTCCTCATGATTTCAAATCTGGAAAAGTTAAGAAGGAAAACAAGTGGTTCAGTGTGGGGCATAATGAGCTTGAGCTCTGACATGTAAAATCCTCCCATAAGAAGTTCATGACTAAGATGGGTGATTACTGTAGATAAAGAATCAAGAATTGCTTACAGTGAGTCAAAAAAGCAAGCCAAGGGCATAGAGGTATGCAAGAAAGAAGAGAAGTGAACGAGCTAAGTTCTGCCACATATTAAATATTTGAGTTTGAACGTGTTTCTTAATTTCTTTACTTGAGCTTCCTCATTTTCAAGATGAGGATAATAAATCTAGCCCAGCCTGCCTCAGAGCACTGTTCTGATGAACACAGGAGATAATGAATATGAAAGCACTTCGTTAACTGTACAGCCCTGTGTAGCTTAGAGCAAAATAAGATATAAAACCCTGGAGAAAACCCATGTTTGTATGTTCTGAGGAAGAAGTAGTGGCAGAGGTAGAAGCAAGGAGAGCAGAAGGTAGCCAGGATTGTGCTGGGTAAACTCAAGAGAAAAGAATATCTCTGGGAAAATGGAGGATGTTTGTATGGTCACTCATTCAGATAAAGGGGTCATGGAAGGTGAAAACTCAGAATTTCATCATCAGACTTGATGATTAAGAGAGGGGTTTTAGGAGGGTGATCTATGAGGAAGCCAGATTATAAGGAGTTACTGTAGTGAGTGGGTGGTGAGGAAGCGGAAGCTGTAAGGATGGGTAACAGTTTTGAGATACTTGTCTGTGAAAGGAAAGAGATAGGAAGACCATAATTTAAAGGGAGAATATTTTTTAGACTTGAATGAGGTGAACAGTCTGGTCAAGAAAGCTGCAATTAAAATAGATCGAATGCTGACTGCGTGTTTACTGCATACCATGTGGAGGTGGAGCTGTCTCAGAAAAGAGGAGGATCATCTCACCCTCTTGATTCAGAAAAGGATGAGAAAAGTCATCCAGTAAACAGGCCTCTGTGGGAATGGACATGTTCAGGTGGACAATAGTTGAGGAAGTTCCTGCCAATGGCCTTGATGTTTTCAGTAAAAATGTGAGAAGGAAGTGTGAGGGTGGCATTGTTATCTTGAGAAATGTGGGAAAGTCTTCAAACAGTTCCTAGCTTATGCAGCTTCACTGAAATAGAACACTTTTACTCTGAGTCACCAACAGATACGTATGAGCCAGAGAACCCAGTGTTCCTACATATTGAGTCTGTAAGGAGGGGTGTGGAGGTAAAGTTGATTTTGATGTTTTATTTACCACCTTATCTTTACCTCTCTCTGCTACTTCCATAGCTGTTTGTGTATTTAGATTCGGGGTCAGATATTCCATAGGCATTTTCTTCTGTTTATAATAAACACAAACACTTTAGGGATGGTTTTTTAAAGTTTGTGTAGGAAAACGATATTATAAAAATTTTTTTACTAAAATTTTTTGTTTATAGGTGACGAGGTCCAGTAGTTACACCAGAAAGTCCCAGTTCCAGGTAGAAGAGGAGGACATTGAAAAGCTGGAAATTAGGTATGTGTCTTGGATTTTACAGAATTGCTGTTTTCTGTGCCAAAAGAGAAATCCTAAATTTAACTGAAAAAGGTGACTCAGGCTTAACAGAATTCTCTTTAGCAAGCTCATCAGTGAAACTTAGAGGAACGTGCATTTAAATTTAAATTATCTTCTAGTTTAAATCCAAATTATCTTCTCAAAATCTGATTTCTTTGCAGGAGTAGTCAAGGAGTATTTATTTTAAAAATGAGCTAATTTTTACCCATTTTATTTTTACCTATTTATATTTTTAGTTTTTCCCAAATTTAATTGCTATTTAAATCATAGCATAATGGATGCAAAGAATATATAGAAAAGTAATTATATACTAGCCAATTTAGAAATAATTTTTTTATTCTTCTTAACATATCTGCTGTCTAACAGAAATTTCAGTGAGGTAAGAAGTCTTGTAAGATAACCCAACAGGTGCATGTGTTTGAAGTTTGTGCTATTTCTTAGGTCTTAAATATCTATGCTGTTTGGGAGGTGAAAGTTTTGTAAATGCATGTATAGGTGTGGTGTTAACAGTGTGTTCATCTGAAGGGTGTATTAATCACATGTTTGGAATGATCAGGTAATGTATTTTTTAAAATCACCTGTCTTTACATATTAACTGGTTTTGAGAAAGAAACTGTAGTCTTGTGTTGGTTTCTTTTCTCAAATTCAAAAATGTAATTCTGTAGTTCTTATTTTTACAGGTTAAAATAAAACCTAGATTTTGGAACTAAGAAACTTAAGTACTTTCTTTTAAACTATTTAAGATAGTTACATTCTGTACTTTTAAGTGAAACTACGGCAGTATTCTGCTTTCTTAGTTTAGCTAGTGAGGTGTATGACAGTGCTAACATCTGTCTCTTATTTTTAAGCATGTGAAATGACTTGTCTGGTACTTTCACCATAAGCATCTTTGCCGTAAGCACCTTTACCATAAACATCTTTGCCACAAACATTTTCACCACATAACTAATTGGTGATAAGTCAACTTTGCTGTGAAAATTAAAATAACTGGTTGACAGTTTGGTTTCAACTGGTTGAACTGCATTAGTGTTTCTTCTGGTTATCGATATAATTGATAGCTTTATTGATCAGACAGGTGACACTGATTTGCCCCGGGAGTTGGTTTCTTATTTTGAAACACACCACATTGGAGGAGAATGTGAGGGCCTCAGAGGCATAGGGTTAAACCCACATTTCCCATAGAACTTTGAAACATCTGTCAATAGACATGGGACACTATGCCAGGAACGAACAACAGTGTGGATGGCTTTCCCAATGCAGTATAAAGCTCAGGAGCAAATACGCATCCTCATGTTTGGAAATAGATACCTCTCTTAACGAAGGAAAAAATTTTAGCAGAAAAGTGTAATGCCAAATGAGACAAATAAGCAAAAACAAAAACAATGTGTCAAATACTGTGAACAAAAGACTTAGAAGACAAGTGTTTAGGTACAGCCCACAAAATAAAATCAGTTATTCGTGAATTATTGCCATGAATTTATATACATTTTGAATGTGTTAAAATTTTGTATTTTGCAATGAAGTCATTTTAATTTTATTTTCTATGTTTGTGTCTTTTTTAATGTCTCTCTTTTATTTATTTATTTTACCTTTTTTATAACAGAATTGCCTTATAACCAGTTAGTTATGTGGTGAAAATGTTTGTGGCAAAAATGCTTGAGGGAAAGATGTCTGTGGCAAAGATGCTTATGGCAGAAGTACTCAGAACCTTAAATTAATGCTATAATACAAATGTAGTAGTTTGAAGCTGTTTGGTCATGTTTGTTCTCTTACACATTGTTTGCAAAAAATCAAGCCAATTTTTAAATTTTCAGGATCGACTTGTGGAACAATGGAAACCTGGTCCAAGATGTTTTCCTTGGTGAGATTAAGGTTCCTGTGAATGTATTAAGAAATGATGCCTCTCATCAAGCCTGGTAAGAAGACAGACACTGTAGTGAACTACACAGTAGGTCAACCCCTTTCATGCACTGTCTATGCAAATAAATGGTTCTTTTAAGCATATTTTAAAATTTTTTTTAATTAATTTATTTTTTTCCATTTATTTTTATTAGTTGGAGGCTAATTACTTTACAGTATTGTAGTGGTTTTTGCCATACATTGACATGAATCAACCATGGATTTACATGTGTCCCCCGTCCCGATCCCCGCTCCTGCCTCCCATATTTTAAGTTTTGAATGGATAAGCCCAAAGTCATTAACACTGATTTGGCCAATAATTTATTGTTGCAGAAATACAAGTACAATTTTTTTTTGTTGTTTTATGACTTGCCCTCTGGTACTGAGATAAAAGAACTGACTTGTCTGGAATATTTTCCTGTTCAAAAACTTAATCTTAACTCTGAAGAAAAAATGTAGAACCTTTCGAACATTACGTAAGAGTTGCTCTTGTGAGAGAAAGTTTGATCACAGATCAACATCTGTAGTTTGGAAACTTTACTAACAGGCATGGGAATTGTGAATGTTTGAAAGCAAAGGGTTTATTGTAGAGATTCAGCTGTTATGAAATCTCACCAGTAATTTTTCTTCCCCAAACCCTATTGAAATGTACTGTGAGTGACTCTGGTGTTATTATCTTAATGTCTGGGATCTAGATGTTGAGCTGATTCAGTTAATGAACTTTTCAGAGGTTCTGGTGGCTCAGTATTGGCTACAATATTAAACTTTTTCTTGACTTCTTATAATGACATTAAATTCACATTAATGTTCAGACATTAAGCTGATGTTGGTTTCCTTGGCAAGATCAGTGTGAAACTATTGGTTGTTTTCCTGTCTAGAGCACGTAAAAGCGCGTATGTCCTCTCCCCTCCAGTAGACTGCCCAGTAGCCCTCATGCTAAACTTGGGTTTCAGCTGAGTATAAAACAGCACACCTTTCTCATTTGCCCTGTAAGTCTCCTTTTTAGTGCTCAGTTTCAGCTGCCTGGAAGAGGACTTGAAACCAAGTGTTCCGATGTTTCTTACTGTGGGCAGCAGTTCATTTGTCTGCAGGATCCTGCCTCTCCTGAGTGCCATCAGGCATTCTTCACTTTGGTCTGTGTAGTCTCAAAATTTTTATTTTATTTTTTACCTCTTGCTAATGCAGATCTAAGATTAGTCTTTATGATGGCGTTTTATATGCTGTAACTTCCAAAATGTGTCCATGCTGCTACTACTGCTAAGTCACTTCAGTCGTGTCTGACTCTGTGCGACCCCATCCCTGGGATTCTCCAGGCAAGAACACTGGAGTGGGTTGCCATCTCCTTCTCCAAACTGTGTCCATGGGGGGGGGGGGCGGGGAACTTGGTCATTTTTTTTTGATTAACATTTGAGGCTTGTCATTCCCTCCTGCCAGACTTCTTCCACCTTACATAAAGTCAGCAAACATTTTTTAAATGAAAATTTCTGAACTCAGTTCATTGTCTTTAAAGTGATAACACAATGCGTGCATGCGTGACAAGTTGCTTCATTCGTGTCCAACTCTGTGCAACCCTGTGGACTGTAGCCCACCAGGCTCCTCTGTCCATGGGATTCTCCAGGCAAAAATACTAGAGTGGGTTGCCATGCCCTCCTCCAGGGGATCTCCTGACCTAGGGATTCTGTGGCTCCTGCATTGCAGATTTAACCACTGAGCCACTGGGGAAGTCCATAGCTTGCTACTTGGTACAAAATAACATGTAAATTGTTGTGCCTCCCAAGGCCCCTCCAAGTGAACTTGAAATGTGCCATTATAGCCTGTATTTTAAATAAGATTCTCCAAACAGGCCCTCCAGATTTGGCAACAGTTTGTCGAACTACCAAGTCAGGATGTATGAGCACTAACAAATTAATTTTATTTCTATAGATTTATTTTTTGCCAGTAATATGTTAAAGGTAACCTGCCAGAAGTATGTGTTAAAATTTATACAGCATGAAATAGAAACATCCTGCTCATTCATTTACACTTCCCCATACATGAGGAAATATAAAAATGTGAATGCAATTTCCTTTTAAGTCAAATTAAAACACATTCTCCTCTGTCAGCTGTAGAACTGCAGCGTCCCCTTGTGGGGTTGTTAGTGACTAAATGAAAACTCAAGAAAAGCTTTACCTTTGGGATTTCAAGCATATTTTTTCTAATCTTAATAGTAGGAAAGAGAATAATTACCAGTAATAGAATTCTATTATTTGAGAAATATTCGTTTGCTTTCCCTTTCCACATTATTTCTATTTAACATTTACTATTAGAGTCTTTTCCTGAAAACTGATTAAAAAATTTTTTTAAATTATTTTTATTTATTTGGCTGGATCTTGGTTGTGACATGTGGGTTCTAGTTCCCTGACCAGGTATGGAACCCAGGCCTCCTGCATTGGGAACATGGAGTCTTAGCCACTGGACCACCAGGGATGTCCCCTGAAAACTGATCTCTTGTGGTTCCAATTTTGTTCTCAAATTGTGACATGATTCAGTTATTTTCCATTTTCTTTGTTAACTACTCAGTTCCTTAGTGATGGTGTGTATTCTTTATTTGGAAACTTCTGTTAAAGTGTTAGGATTAGCTCGTTAGTGTCGCTATTAGCTAGTTTTAACTTTCACATATGTAAATAACAGAACTCATTCACATGGTTCACAGTTCAGAAGATAAAGGTCTTATCTCCTGCCCCTGTCCCACAGCTAACCCTTTCTGAGGCAACCCTGTTTTGAGTTCCTGGAAATATTTTCTGTAAATATAGGCAAATATGGATATGTCCATCTTTCCTCTTCTTTGCATGAATGAACACATGTTGTATCATGTTCTATACCTTTTTTTCACTTAGCAGTTTGGTAGAACTTCATTAAGTGTTTGTTGACTTCTTATAGTGGTTAAGAGTATGGACTCTAGAACCAGACTACCGTGGTTCAAATCCCATCTCTGTCATTAACTACCTGGGTAATCCCAGACACCAGGTGTTCCACCTGAATGCCTTTATTTTCTTTGGCTATGGAATGGGGATGGTACACTTAATACCTGCCTCCCAACATTAGAGGATGAATTGGTTTCACATAAAATAAGTGCTGTGACCATGGGTATCTCTCACACTCATCATTATAGTTATTGCTGCTGTCATCACCATTATTCTGCATCAATACATAGAGAATTTTTGCATCTTTTTTTTTCCTTTGGTAGCAGTATTCCACTGGTTTGGAATGGTATAAATGAAGAGAACCTTAGGGCTAATATAGTTCTGTCTTATTTTACCAGTAACCTGGTGTCAGAGAACTTAATATGTGCAAAACCTTTGTGTGATTGTACATATTGGTACAATAATTTCCTCCTAGATGATCCAAAATAAACATTAAGAAAATTGATCCAGTAATACCACTTCTGGGCGTACACACTGAGGAATCCAGATCTGAAAGAGACACGTGCACCCCAGTGTTCATCGCAGCACTGTTTATAATAGCCAGGACATGGAAGCAACCTAGATGCCCATCAGCAGACAAATGGATAAGGAAGATGTGGTACATATACACCATGGAATATTACTCAGCCGTTAAAAAGAATTCATTTGAATCAGTTCTAATGAGATGGATGAAACTGGAGCCCATTATACAGAGTGAAGTAAGCCAGAAAGATAAAGAACATTACAGCATACTAACACATATATATGGAATTTAGAAAGATGGTAATGATAACCCTATATGCAAAACAGAAAAAGAGACACAGAAGTACAGAACAGACTTTTGAACTCTGTGGGAGAAGGTGAGGGTGGGATGTTTCGAAAGAACAGCATGTATATTATCTATGGTGAAACAGATCACCAGCCCAGGTGGGATGCATGAGTCAAGTGCTCGGGCCTGGTGGGCTGGGAAGACCCAGAGGAATCGGGTGGAGAGGGAGGTGGGAGGGGGGATCGGGATGGGGAATACGTGTAACTCTATGGCTGATTCATATCAATGTATGACAAAACCCACTGAAAAATTAAAAAAAAAAAAAAAAGAAAGAAAATTGATGCAAAGATCTTTTCATGTTACAATTTTTTAATTTTGAAAGTAAAATTCGAATAGAAATAAAGCACATGGCGGAGGGGTTTTTTTCAACATAAGCACTTCCTACAAATTTAAAACTGGGTTAATATTTACTTAAGATGAATTGGTTTTCTCATTTGCTAGTTTTGGAACCTGTCTTTGGTAAAAATCCATTGACACTGATTATCTTTCTGGAACCAGAAGTGACATTCAAGTATTGGAAAAGCTGCCTCTGAACAGTTATTTTCCAGCTTAGGCAGCATTATTCACAAATAATGGTAGTCTTTGTCTGCATACCTCAATTTTAATTATACAGACCTTGTTAAAACTTTCAAATGCTGACTTTTTTTTTTCTTTTAAGAGGCTGACTCTTGAGATCATTAGAATTGCTTTTATGCCTAACTATAAATTGAAAAAAAAAAAAAAATGTGAGCAACTGAGTGCCCTTTTCAGTTAATAACTTCTTTTTAATTCCTGTTCCTTATTCTTTCTAACTGAGAGTTCATTTAAAAACTGAAGAAAAATATACTTGAGTTTTTTTTGTATCCCTAGACCTTAGACACACCAGATACCTTCGATGTAACAAATCTTGAGGTTTTTCTCTTTAGCTCTGATTCATACAAGATTGGTTAATTCACAAGGGATCCTTCAGATGGTCGAAATTGAGCTTTTTGTAACAATATTTTAAAACTGGTCGAAATTGAGCTTTTTGTAACAATATTTTAAAACAACTAATCACATTTACATAATTATATAAATAACTTTTCATCTTTAGTTATTTAATATATTTTAAGTGGTAACAGTTATATGTATATAAATGTTTTATAAATCACATTTACTGTGTGCAAAGCACTGTTCTCAGTGCTCCGCTTATATAACCTCCTTAGGGTTTTTATAAGGATTAGTCATTTAGATACTATTTTTACCCCATATGTAACAGATAAGGAAACAAGCACAGAGAGATTGAGCAATTTGCCCAAGGTTGCAGAGCTGGAATTTGGACCAAATTCTTTTGACACCAAAAGTTTGTGCTCTTAACCAGTGTACTATAGTAAGTTAGTACTTTTCACCTAAATGCTGTTGAATATGTTTAAGACTCAGAAATATTGTCTGTTTTAAGTTGTCAGCAAATATTTGAGTGTCCCTTTTAATATTATTGAAAAAAAATCAAGTGAGGGATCCCTTCTCATTAAAAATTTAAAAAAAAAAGATCTTTTCAAGGAATGGGTGGGACAATTTTGCAACTCCATATTTTGTTCCAGTAGATATGGATGAAATACTTTGTCCATAGGAATTTCCCATTCCTGCCGAAGAAACCCAAGGAGACAAGTTGAAAAAGAGTGGCCGGAGAGAACCCTTCTGGAGTTCCTGAGCACCCTAAAACAGTGTATACATAAAAGTCAATAATTGGCATATCACTGCCTGAACCCCTCTGCAAAGAATGTGTCATGTTAGGACTGTAGACCTATTTTGCGGATATTTTGTAGTTTTATGAGAATACCAGAGGAATAAGGCATTCCTTCTCCCAGTAATTTGGAGATAAGGGAATAATACACTCTGAGGATAATTTCTAAAGAACAAACTAAAACAGAGTCTGTAAACCTGACTAGAGTGTGGGGATATTGTTTAGGGTGGGTAAGTGTAGTCCCTGGGAGGCAGAACCAGGTTTTAACTGTAATACAAGTAATCTTATTCTACCATATATGGAAAACAGGAGTTAGAATAGAAGGGGCAGTTAATCTAGAACAGTAAAAAAGGCTCCCAAAGAGGCAGACATGGGTGAGTACTGCCCATTCAGGCCTAGTCATGGGGTAAGAGCAATCTGTTCTAGAAGCATTGTTCTTTCCTTGGCAAAGTTGTCTTAGCTGCGAGATTAAGAGTCCATAAATCTCTGTGTTATGTCCCTGTACTCACCACAATACACCTTCTGATAGATAATTTGGCTTTCCAAATAGCTTGCCAGTAGGTAAAAAAATGTATTGACCAAACATAAAAAACTATATATTAACAGGTAAAAAATGTATTACTTGAAACCACTACAATATTGTAATTAGCCTCTAACTAATAAAAATAAATGAAAAAAAAATTTTTTTTAATGTATTAGTTGAAAGGAAAGATTTAGATGAAACACTGTGGGAAATGGTGATACTAGTTAAGCCAGGTGATAAATGCATGGGGTTGATGGTGAGGGTGTTGCTTCCTAATAGTATCATTCTTTTCCCTACTTTTGTGAATTAACATTTCCATAATAAAATATATCAGTCACAAAAAAGTACAGGTATCTTTGCCACTCGACTGCAATATAGTCTTACTTACAGTCTTGTCTCTGTATTCATGGGGGATTGATTCCAGGAATTGTGTAGTTCAAACCCATGTTGTTTGAGTGTCAGCCGTATTTCTTTCCATAAATTTAGTAATTGGTCTCCTATTTTAAATATATTAGCCTCTGCTCCGTCATTGTGATTTGGATTCACTTCTAGGTGTGCTGATTGAACTAGGTGTCTCACTTTTCAGAGGTGCAGAACATACCACACTACAGTGTGTAGTGTGTGTATATACACATGCATACCACACTGTGGGAAATTGACCAGAGTGGTGCCCACGTCAGGATGACTGGGGATTGGCCACCTAGACTTCCCTTAGAGGTACTTCAGAGTCATCTTTGCTAACAGGCTTATTTCCAGTTATTTCCATAGGCAAATTATTTACACCATTATTTCTCAAATCAGAGAGTAGAAGTTCTGAAGCTTGGTTTTCTGAGACAGGAATTCCTTTTTTGTAGGTAGTGCTATAATTTCTATATAATTTCTTCTCCTTATATTACCATTCCTTCATCTTTTAAATGTTGCTTGGTTAATTCTTTAGTTCTCATTTATCTTTATCATATCTTTCTCAAAGTTAGTATTCTGTTGAAACCTCTCTTCTATTTTTAATCAAGTTAGTGTATTAGGGGAGGACATAAGTGGTAGATGTCAGAAGTAAATATCAGAACTACTGACTTCTTTATTAAAAGCATTCTGGCTAAAGATTGAAGGAGGAATGATAGAATTATAGTTATCATTTTGAAACCTGTGCAAATTAGTGACTCTTGGCAGTGATCATCAATAATTGCAAATATCACAAAAAGGAGAAAACAGTGACATTAGTGCCTCCTGGTGTAGATACACAATACTATTAATGTATTCCTACCAGAATATCAAATCTCAATCTAACCAAGCCCCTAGTTATACTCCAGTATCCAGTATACTCCAGTATACAGGAAATAAGAGGAGACAGAAGAATATGTTAAATAATACTATGGAGATAGAGTTAACATAGTCCCAAGGCTGGAAAATTCTATAAATAAATTATCTGATTTTTTAATTGTTTGAATACATCAACCAATTACAATCTGTGAACTTGGATTTGAATAGACTATAGAAAACGGTTCAGTAAGTTTGGGAGAATTTGAATACTGACTGGATAATGGTAAATTTGAGAAGTTTTTAATATATATAGTTACATATACTGAAATATTTATAGATGAAATTAGAAAACACCTGTACATTGCTTTAAAATAATGTATAAATGGGATGAGAGGAGTGAGGAGAGATGTGGTTAAAACAATAATGGCTTTGAACTGATAACCAGTAATGTTAGATGATGAGTACATGGAAGTTCAGTATTCTGCTCTTCTTACTTTTGTATAATTTTTAAATTTCCATGACAGTCTTTAAAATTAACTTAGATTTCTCATTTTGGTCCTACAAATTCATATGAATCCGATTTTTGCAGCTGAAATCATTTTCAGTATAGTTGCAGTGCTAATCCTTTAATAATATAAAAAACTTTTTATAAACCTCCAACCACTTACTCTTAAAAAATAAGTTCAAATTTTTACAATATAGGATTCACTTTAAAATGAGATCACTTACATCTTCTTATAGTTTGTCTTATCTATTTTAACCAAATGTATCTTTCTTAAATTTAGTTAGTAAAAAGTTATTTTTGATAATAATTGGATTTTAAATCTTTTATAATTTTTTTCCTAACCTGCAGGCTAATCAAACTCTTAGTCCTTTTGAGATCTTGACTTTTGTATTATCTATTCTTTTTTTGTTTCCTGGATAAAAATCTATTTTTAGTATTCTTCACAGCCACTACTTAGCCTCTGAAAATTAATACTCTGCTACTTAATGAATAATCCTAACATTAAATATTGACTTAAAAAATTTTTTTTATAGCTTAGCTGTTTAATTATCTCATTAGCTTTGATGCACATTATCATTGCATAGAATTGATTGTACTTTTACTTTAGGTACTTGCTACAACCAAGAGACAATGGAAACAAGTCATCTAAAGCTGATGACCTGGGGTCCCTTCGTTTAAATATATGTTATACAGAAGACTATGTGCTTCCTTCAGAGTACTATGGTCCTTTGAAAACACTGCTGCTAAAATCACCAGATGTTCAGGTACTTTAAAAATCTTGTGTGTTACTTAATAGTCAAGTAAAAGTCGCTCAGTTGTGTCCAACTCTTTGTGACCCCATGGACTTGACTATAGGGAGGTCATGGAATTCTCCAGGCCAGATTACTGGAGTGGGTAGCCATTCCATTCTCCAGGGGATCTTCCCAAACCAGGGAACAAACCCAGGTCTCCCACATTGCAGGCAGATTCTTTACCAGCTGAGCCTCCTGTGAAGCCCAATATGAAAAGGCTAAAATAATTCTATAAATGATGAAGAAAAGATTTCAGAGTATCAAATTTCATTAAAACTATATATATGTGAGATAAGAAAGCCTTCTTCAGCAATCAGTGCAAAGAAATAGAGGAAAACAATAGAATGGGAAGGATTAGAGATCTCTTCAAGAAAATTAGAGATACCAAGGGAACATTTCATGCAAAGATGGGCTCAATAAAGGACAGAAATGGTATGGACCTAACAGAAGCAGAAGATATTAAGAAGAGGTGGCAAGAATACACAGAAGAACTGTACAAAAAAGATCTTCATGACCCAGATAATCATGATGGCATGATCACTCATCTAGAGCCAGACATCCAGGAATGTGAAGTCAAGTGGGCCTTAGGAAGCATCACTACGAACAAAGCTAGTGCAGGTGATGGAATTCCAGTTGAGCTGTTTTAAATCCTAATAGATGATGCTGTGAAAGTGCTGCACTCAATATGCCAGCAAATTTGGAAAACTCAGCAGTGGCTGCAGGACTGGAAAAGGGTCAGTTTTCATTCCAGTCCCAAAGAAAGGCAATGCCAGAGAATGTTCCAACGACCACACAATAGCACTCATCTCACACGATAGTAAAGTAATGCTCAAAATTCTCCAAGCCAGGCTTCAACAGTACATGAACCATGAACTTTCAGGTGTTCAAGCTGGTTTTAGAAAAGGCAGAGGAACCAGAGATCAAATTGTCCACATCCCCTGGATCATTGAAAAAGCAAGAGAGTTCCAGAAAAACATCTACTTCTGGTTTATTGACTATGCCAAAGCCTTTGACTGTGTGGATCACAATAAGCTGTGGAAAATTCTTGTAAGTGTTGGGAATACCAGACCACCTGTCCTGCCTCTTGAGAAATCTGTATGCAGGTCAGGAAGCAACAGTTAGAACTGGACATGGAACAACAGACTGGTTCCAAGTAGGAAAAGAAGTATGTCAAGGCTGTATATTGTCACCCTGCTTATTTAACTTATATGCAGAGTACATCATGAGAAACGCTGGGCTGGAAGAAGCACAAGCTGGAATCAAGATTGCCGGGAGAAATATCAATAACCTCAGATATGCAGATGACACCACCCTTCCAGCAGAAAGTGAAGAAGAACTTAAAAAAAAGCCTCTTGATGAAAGTGAAAGAGGAGAGTGAAAAAGTTGGCTTAAAGGTCAACATTAAGAAAACTAAGATCATGGCATCTGTTCCCATCACTTAATGGCAAATAGATGGGGAAACAGTGGAAACAGTGGCTGACTTTATTTTTTGGAGGCTCCAAAATCACTGCAGATGGTGACTACAGCCATGATATTAAAAGATGCTTGCTCCTTGGAAGGAAAGTTATGACCAACCTAGATAGCATATTAAAAAGCAGAGATATTACTTTGCCAACAAAGGTCCATCTATTCAAAGGTATGGTTTTTCCAGTAGTCTTGTATGGATATGAGAATTGGACTATGTATAAAGCAAGCTGAGCACCAAAGAATCAATGCTTTTGAACTGTGGTATTGGAGAAGACTCTCGAGAGTCCCTTGGACAACAGGGAGATCCAACCAGTCCATCCTAAAGGAGATCAGTCCTGGGTATTCATTGGAAGGACTATATTGGACTGAAACTCCAATACTTTGGCCACCTTTTACAAAGAACTGACTCATTGAGTCAGTTGATTGAAGGCAGGAGGAGAACAGGACGACAGAGGATGAGATAGTTGAATGGCATCACCGACTCAATGGACATGAGTTGGGGTATACTCCGGGAGTTGGTAATAGACAGGGAGGCCTGGTGTGCTGCAGTCCATGGGGTTGCAGAGTCGGACACAACTGAGCAACTGAACTGAACTGATATGTGTGTCTAGATATACACGCACATACTCTATGTGTATGTGTGTTTATGTGTGTTTTATTTGAACCAGAGTACTCTATACCAATATCTGCTCCCAATTTTGTCTCTGATAAAAAGTTAGAAAATTATTTTGGTCAATGTTATGTGCCAGCCTGGATGGGAGAGGAGTTTGAGGGAGAATGGATACATGTATGTGTATGGCTGAGTCCCTTTGCTATTCCCCTGTCACTATCACAACATTGTTTGTTAATCAGCTATACCCCAATACAAAATAAAAAGGTTTTTTAAAAAAAGTTTAAAAATTAAATATTATTCTATATGATTATTATAGTTAATGAGCATATTTGAATTACTTTTTAATGGATAGTGATTGAACATTTAATCATGCTTCTCTGATTTGTGCTTGTTTTTCATCTTTCTGTATTCTAGCCAATATCTGCCTCAGCTGCTTACATTTTGGGTGAAATATGTCGAGATAAAAATGATGCTGTTTTGCCCCTTGTACGACTGCTGCTCCACCATGATAAACTTGTTCCTTTTGCCGCTGCAGTGGCGGAATTAGACTTGAAGGAAACACAGTAAGAGTTTTCTTTTGTTAAAGTGTTAATTATGCACCACTGAAATTGGGCCTTAATTTAACAAAATTTTTCACAATCTCAGTTCTTTTATATTGACCAACCTTTCTGTAGAGAGGTCTAAAAGGACTACATAGCAAGTAATAAAAGGCAGTTCTTTAAGTTAACAAGCAGTGTCCGCCAACAGTAAAGTTAACAATTAATGATTTTTTTTTCCACTTAGTGTCAAAATTGCCTGTTCCTAAGCTTTGCTTTGTTGTTGTAATGGTTCACGTGTCACAAATAAAACACCAGGATGGAAGGTTTTTTTCCCCTTATCCATTATATATATATCACCCTGATATGCACATGTGATATTAAAAGCAATCAGATGGCTTCCTGTTCCTATCAAGTCTAACACTTGTTTTAGAGACACACACTACTTTTGTCGTTCAAATACAGGTTGCTTTTCTTCTTAGCTTGTTTTTTTATATTTTTGTTAAGGGATTTTCCTAGGTGTGAAAATCCTTAGAGTAGCAAACTTTTAAATGGTTGGTAAAAATTACTAAAATTGTATACATGATCAAAGTCAAATCCTTGTTATTGATTTTACAGCCTTTGTTTATTGCACTTGGTTTTACCTTATTTCTGTTTGTATTTCAGAGATGCAAACACAATTTTTAGAGGAAACTCCTTGGCTACCCGATGTCTGGATGAGATGATGAAAATAGTGGGAGGGCACTACCTGAAAGTAACATTAAAACCTATTCTAGATGAGGTACAGAATATGCCTCAGATAATAATATTTTGTCATTATTATAGTGTCTCTTCCATCAAGTGATCTGGTGGTATGAATGACATATCCATTCATACATTACTGAAAACATAAGGCTGAACACTAAAGTAAAATAAATGATATACTTTTCCTTTAATGTATTTTTAATTGAATGCACATTATAATGTACTCTACATAATTATTTATTCCTTACAGGATTTATTGTAGCTAGAGTTTCAAATATGTGCAAGTTTTTTTGATATAGTTCTTTAGGTGTATATATTATCTCTGGAAGAGGGTTTTAAACTTGATTACAGTTTAAATTTTTATAATTAATTTGTATGATCAGAAAAATAATAGTTATTGGGTTTGCTGGAAAGTTTTCTTATGCTGTTAATTGAAAACCCAAAAAAACTTTTTGGCCACTCTGAATTTTTTATTTTTCCAAATTAATTAGAAAAGAGCATTAAATGAAAATTTAACTATTTTCCAGATATGTGAATCCTCAAAATCCTGTGAAATTGACCCTATTAAATTGAAAGAGGGAGATAATGTAGAAAATAATAAGGTAAGCCGTTGCTATCTTTATAACTGTGTTAAAATTGGTCTTAATGGTGTGTCTATCTCTCACTTGCGTTGTAGTAATGCTGTTTGGAGGGAAGCAGTGCTTTTACTTACATGATACCCATACTGTTAGCAGCATTCCCTTTGTCTAGTTTTCAGAATGCTCTTTCCCTGATTTCTGTTTGTATCGTTTTATTCTCTGTTGCTTCCTGTGAATTTTCTTCTATACATTCACCTCTTGTATCTAACTAGTCTAAATCTAAGTTATTAAATGAGGTCAGGATGCAAATTGTCTTTTCAATGAATGAATTTAGAGAAGGGAAGCAAAGCTTTAGAATACTAAATAGACTAGTATATGTCATTTTCACTGCATTTTTTTCCATAAAGGGTATTGAAGATGTGTAAAAGTCAAAATCTTAATTTTCACCTTTTTAAACCCTGCAGGAGAATCTGCGCTACTATGTAGACAAGTTGTTCAGTACAATTGTCAAATCAAGTATGAGCTGCCCCACTGTAATGTGTGATATCTTCTATTCTCTAAGGCAAATGGCTACTCAAAGATTTCCTAGTAAGTGCCTTGTTTTACTAAAATATGCCCTTCCTTTTACTGTATGATTTTCTGTAGACTTATGTATTTGGTTTATGTAAAAGGTTTAAGGTTTAAAGTACAGTCTTTTTTGTTATTAAAAATAGTTCTAGCTTATTAATGAGATGTATGATTTAATGGCAACTTTTTACATGCCAATCAAAATCACCACTGTTTTTAAGAAAGGCAGAGATTTCAAACTACATATTATATAAGTAAACATTTATACTGGGTGCTTGTAAGACTATTAAATATGATAAATAAAAACACCTTTGTCATTTGTGCCAGCTGTATTTTCCACTTGTATGCATTCAAAATAGTGAGAATTTTTACTTCCATACAACTGACTAGATTTGACAGTTTGAGAATGCTAAGGTTTTATTGGTGAGGGGTTTTACAGAAATGACTTTAGACATTAGAAACATCTCTGTTGCAATATACCTAGAATTTTGAGGTACATATATCAATAACTGGCCTGCTTTAATTTTGCAAGAGCATCTGTGTCCAAGCTTTGCTTAGAAACATTTCATAAAATTAATAGTTGCTACCTCTGGTTGTCAATACTTGGAATTATTCTGTTTATATGCATCTCTGATAAGTAAATAAACTTATTTACTATGGCTCTTTCCTGATCTGCTTGTAATGGGGGGAGGGTAAAGGAGATAAGGCAGATAAGACTTATCTTACCCAGCTATGTGAAACTGTAAGTTTATTTCTGTAACCATCTGAAGAGATTTTGCTACTTTATCATATTTTTCAAGTGTGCATGTGCACACAGGTATTTGCAGTTATCTGCCCCTCCACTAAATTATCTAAAGCTAAAGTGAGCCTGAATTCTTTACCTAACAGGTAGATAAATTCAGCCCTAGATGTCTTTGCTAATTACAGTGAGGCTGTAAACAGTTGACTTGAAATAAGCATACTAAACCCAGACTTTGTAACAAATATCGGGGGCGAGGGGGACAGAGACATTAAAATATAGAAGGCTGAAGTGCTGAGATTTTATTTTTAAATAGTGAGCTTTAGACCATAATAACCTTATTGAGGGCTTAGTGAGCAGGACAGAGCTAGCCTGAATTAGCTCCTCTCTCTCACCTGCACACCACCACATGAGGCAGGTATGTTCTCCTTCATCAGTTAATGAAATGTAGGTTTAGGGAAGTCAAGTGATTTGCCAAATGGCCTGTGACATGGCCGGCAGTCATGCTGGGTCTCAAACCTGGGCCCAACCCACTCCAGTGTGTTACTAATCACTGTAGTCTACCCAGGGATTTTAACCTTCAATGTGCATTAGCTGTTTAATTCTTGTTTATATGGATAATCTAAAATACATTTTATGATTTTTTTAATAAATATAAATTTATTTCCTTAACTGTCTCTTTGTTGGCCTGAAATATTAATGTGTCTTCATATTCTCTGTAGACCCCAGTAGTGATAATTTTGTTCTCATAAAGTATTTGCATTATTTTCTCATTTGTACTTAACTATCCTGGAAAGATGGGTGGGGAGCGAGGAGGAAGCAGTCACTGAAGCAAACGTTATTATATTACTATAAAGTATATTGTACTTAGTCACTCAGTCATGTCCAACTCTTTGTGACCCCATGGACTGCAGCCCACCAGGCTCCTCTGTCCTTGGGGATTCTCCTGGCATGAGTACTGGAGTGGGTTGCCATGCCCTCCTTCAGGGGATATCTTCCCAACCCAGGGATCAAACCCAGGTCTCCTGCATTGCAAGTGAATTCTTTACCAATGAGCCACCAGGGAAGCCCATAAAGTATATTAGTATATTATTATATAAAGAACTACACAGTAAATGACTTGGTGGCTACGCGCTGAGTTGCTCAGAAGAGTTACTCAAACCAAATGCAGACATTGTTTCCCTCACCACCTGCTTCTCTGCCATCTTATTGATTGTTATGTTAAGTGTTGACTCCAGTCTGAAAGAAAAGCTGTAGCTGAGTGATCAAAGCCACAAGTTGTCTTCAGCTCATCTGCATTTTTATAGGTCATATTGGCAGATTTTTACAAGTAAAGATTTCTAATTGTTTTTGTTATACAACCTTTGATATTACCAAGATTTCTGAGGGAGAACTGAAACAATATCCTGAAACTGAAAACAATCTCCTGTCCTAGTCTTAGGGGATTCAGTATTACCACTGGATAATATTAGATACTACTTTTATTTTTGTTGTTGTAATTTCAGGAGTCTCTTCTTACAGATGAGGAAAGAGGTATTTTTCCAAATTAAAGTATTTCTCACAACCTAGCAGCTTTGCCTTTCATTTTCTTTGTTATTTCTTACTATTTTTTTTCAGGTTTCATTTTTTTAGTCATAGGATTTTTTCCCTTTAATTTGGTCATAACCATTACTATCATTTCATCAACTCAATTCTTACTAGCCAGGTTATATTTATCTCCTATTAAGTTTGCATGCTTTTTTCCGATACTTTTTGTCATCTTCGTTTTGTAATTCAGTGTTTTGTGCATGACATTTCACCATTTTTTTCCTGCAGATGACCCTCATGTTCAGTATTCTGCAGTGAGCAGCTTTGTATTTCTTCGTTTCTTTGCTGTAGCAGTAGTATCACCTCATACTTTTCATTTGCGACCTCATCATCCAGTAAGTGTTGTTCTTTTCAAAGCTTTGTTCCATTTTTGTTTATTAAAATAAGAAAAGACAAATAACAGGCCAGTTGCACTTGGCTGTGTTTTCTTATAACCAGTACTTAAATTTAACCGGTTATTTTCCTTAGCCATTTCATTCTTTCAGAAAAGGCTGAAAGTCCCATTATTTTTGTTGTTAAAAGATACAAGTGAGTAATAAAATGTTTGTACTGGTTGCAGCTTGGTGATGGGTAGGAAGAGAGTTCATCATCTTTTCCCTCTGCTGTTGTGTACATTTGTAAATTTCTTTACAACAGGGTTGTCTTTTTTTTTCTTTCATTAGTTGTAGGTTTAATCTTGCAGCTATCTTTAAATCTCACAGGCATTTTTGAGGAGGCTCATTTCTGAAAGGTATAGAAACTTTCATGGGAATGTAATTTGGTGTCTCCATATTTACTTTTTATTCACCTGAGATATTATAAATGTATGAGATTTAAAACTTAAGGCTTATAGTCTTTTTGTTCTAAAGTCATATTTACTTAAATCTGAATCTACACTAGATTCAGAAACATGTAGATTGACATGTTTCTTAACATTTTGTTGTTGTTTAGTCGCTAAGTCGTGTCCAGCTCTTTGCAGACCCATGGATTGCAGCACGCCAGGTTCCCCATCCTTAACATTTAAAACTCCTTATTTTTGCTGTTTCTTTTTCCTTCTCATACAGTATATTTTTGCTAAGTCTGTAGCCTTTTATATTCCAAACATTTAATAATCTTATCTAATTGGTTTTTTGCCGATTTTTGTAGCAAGTAGTAATAATAAAAGCCAATATTTATTTAGTGCTTGCTTTGCACTATGCCTTGATCTAAGTACTTTACATGTTCTAACTTAGTTCTCCCAGTAACCTTATGAGGTAGGTTCTGTTATAATCTTCATTTATAGATAAAGTGAAAGTTGCTTAGTCATGTTTGACTCTTTGCGACTCCATGGACTATACAGTCCATGGAATTCTCCAGGCCAGAATACTAGAGTGAGTAGCTTTTCCCTTCTCCAGGGGATCTTCCCAACCCAGGGATCGAACCTAGGTCTCCCACATTGCAGGTGGATTTTTTACCAGCTGAGTCACAAGGAAAGCCCCCTTTATAGATAAGAAAATCGCAATTCAAGAACTTCTTTAGTGTCATACAATTAAAATATTAACGATTTGATCTCGCTCAGTTTGAACTGGATTAAATGAGAGTTCTGACCCACTCAGTCCTCCCAGACTATGAGCTCACTTCTGTTCCTTACTGCCTCTTAGCAGTCAGGTGTGTGAACACCTGCAGTATATTCAATACTCTGCTCAGCCCTGGAGAGGCATTGATGAGGAAGACACACCTTCCCCTAAGGAAACTTGCTAATACAGTGTAGGGGAGACACATAGGTTTTGTAGTTAAACTTGACTCTGAAGGCCACCTCTCCTCTTCGCAACTACACATTGGCCACTCATTTAACTTGAGAATTGAGTAAAAACCACACTGCTGTGGTAGTAACACACCTTTTCTTGTCAAAGAACAAATGATCTGTGAGTAGCTGCAGTGGACCAGTGTCCTTTCGTTATAGGGCTGTCTTTTCTGTGGCTCTGTTACTGAAGCTGTACAGAGCTCTGGAGCAGCGAAAGCGTGATATCATTCTGGACATAAACAGAACTCCTACCTCTGAACTTGTGACCTTGCCTTGTATTCAGGCTTGAATTTGCACATCCCTGTAACAGATGGGTTGCAGTAAAATCCTTCTAATCACAGACTCTGTATTTTAGGTCACCTTTCCAATCAGTATGCCGGAAGGACTGCTTCATACTGTCATATAACTTTGCTTGTTTTTAAATGAACCTTTCCTTCTAATTGGGGAAATAAGGCAAACACATAAGACACAGTCTAAAACTGCAAACATAAATCTAGCACCTGATTAGTACCAGCTGAGCAGTACAGACAGTTCATACTATAGAAAATGAGAGCAAGGAATAATCCGGGTGACCTGAGAGTGATGACATTGTCAGGACCAGTAATGAAAGTTACAGAGTGATTGAAGAGGAGAACTGCCATTTAGAAGTTCTTTGAATTTTGAGAAGCCAATTATAGTAGAGGAGAAAAGAAGAAAATCCAATTGAAAAAGATTAAGGAATAAGTAGATGAATGCAGTTTTACCCAAACTTGAGCAGGAAGTCTTGTTGAAATTCACTTCAAATTCAGCTTGTTAGCAGATTGTTGAGAATTATATATTCTTCAAAAGCAGAGAATTGGAGGGACCTTTTATAGATACAATGGAATCCCGGATGTTGTAGCTAAAACCTTTTCTGAATAACCATAATTAAGGTGTGTAACTGTTTCATAAGTGTGTCATAACTATCATATCTCAGATATTCCTTCTTTTTCAGAATTGCCTTACATCCTTAGCCATCTCTTCACTTCACAGTCACTGTCTATTTTCAGTGTGATGATACTAAAATATTAAGGAATGTCAATCACTTTAGTTTACTAAAGCATTTCTGTATCTAAATTTTCTTGAATATGTCTTGATGGCAGATATTGTTTATCTGAATCTCCAGAACAAAAAAGATGTTTTATATAGTGATAAATGAATTAGTTATACAAAATATATGGATGGGTGAAAACTCATCAGACTATATACATTTAAAATTTGTTCATTTCACAGTATGTAAATTATACCTCAATTTAAAAAAAAAAAGCAGCAAAGATTTGTTAGAGAACACTATTTGGTCAGTTTTATTTATATTTACTTCTTTCTACAGACAGCCCTGAAAAACACCTTGGATTGTAGACTCAAATAGTTACTTTCTGCTAAAATCCTACATGAACTGAATGATTTCTCATTTCCTAAGCTGAAGTTAGGTCTTTGCTTCTGTAGTGAAAACAATTGATTGCAGAAGCCATAAGATTATTGAATATGCTTACAAGTGGGTTGAGTACAAAAAATTTGGAAATTACCATTTTAAGTCATAAAGTAGAAAGAAGTAGATGCCATTGACATTCCAAAAGTAAATACAATTTTTTTAGGTAGTCCCATCTACCATACAGTTCAGTTCAGTTCAGTCGCTCAGTTGTGTCCGACTCTGCAACCCCATGAATCGCAGCACGCCAGGCCTCCCTGTCTATCACCAACTCCCAGAGTTTACTCACACTCATGTCCTTTGAGTCAGTGATGCCATCCAACCATCTCATCCTCTGTCGTCCCCTTCTCCTCCTGCCCCCAGTCCCTCCCAGCATCAGGGTCTTTTCCAATGAGTCAACTCTTCGCATGAGGTGGCCAAAGTACTGAAGTTTCAGCTTCAGCATCAGTCCTTCCAATGAACACTCAGGACTGATCTCCTTTAGGATGGACTGGCTGGATCTCCTTGCAGTCCAAGGGACTCTCAAGAGTCTTCTCCAACACCACAGTTCATAAGCATAAGTTTTTCGGTGCTCAGCTTGCTTCACAGTCCAGCTCTCACATCCATACATGACCGCTGGAAAAACCATACTGTACCCCTCCCTAAAAAATAATATTAATTAAATTATGATTTTCAAAAGTAACATGTCATTAGATATATTTACTTCAGGAGGGATTGTCAATTACATATGACTTCTTTAGTCTTTTAATTCCTTAGTCCAGTGAGTTGTGCCCATCTTTTGCTATGTTTTAACTGGTTTGAATGAACATTTTTGAGTCACTGTTTTAGAGCAATGTAGCCCATTCACTCTGTTCTACTTTTTACACAAATTCTATTCCTTGAAAATCTAACAAGACTTTTTTTGTCTTTTCTGTGTTCTTTAGGATCCACAGACAATCAGAACATTAACTCTCATCTCAAAAACTATTCAGACTTTGGGAAGCTGGGGGAGTCTGTCCAAAAGCAAGGTGAGTATTACTTTGTATTGCTTTGTGTTCACACTTGTAAATGTTGTTAAACCCTATGATCCCTGCTCCCTCACTGCTCACTCCCTTCCAAATTAAAAACAAAGCAAAATCAAAAAACTATATATACATAGAGATAGAGATGGGATAGTTGGCTTTTAAACATCTTGTCTTAGTCACCTGTTAAAGAAGACAGTTTCGTTTAAACTAATGTGTCTAAGATGGGGTAAAGAATCTAGTTAACAAATGTAAGAATCTTGTCTTTATCTTTTTGTGCCATAATCATCCGGCAGCTCTTGAGAGAAATCTTCAGCTCCAAACCCTATAACTCTCTTGAAATATATGATTGAACCCCTTTAGGCCCTAATCCTAAACTTAAAAATACAGCCCATTATATTCTGTATTCTTAGTTCTCTACTTAACATATATAAATTCTGTGTGTGTGTGTTTTTTTTTTTTTAGTCAAGTTTCAAAGAGACATTCATGTGTGAATTTTTCAAAATGTTTCAAGAAGAAGGATATATTATGGCAGTTAAAAAGGTAATGATTGTTTTACTCTGGAAATATTAACTTCTTATTAAATAGCATTAGGGAAATAGCATTTTATATTGTTCCTAGGAATCAATCCCCAGTTTAGAAAAATACATTTAAACTATCTGTCAAATATAAAAAGACTATCTTTTTCTGCCTTTCTCCCTCCATACATAACTGGTTTTCTAGCTATGGAAATACCTAAATTTTAGCAACAGCTACTATTGCCAGTGTTTTTAGTAACACAAATTATAAATATCTAGAGTTAAGATTTATTAACAGCAGCACTGTTGACAATTTGGTTGGGTAATTCCTGACTGTGAGGGGCTTTTTTGTGCATTATAAAGTGTTTAGCAGCCTGGCCTCTACTATTAGATGCAAGTAGCATAGTCCCGGTCTTTACAACTAAAAATGTCTGTCTGTAAGCACTGCCAAAAGTCCCCTGAGGAACAAAATTGCCTCTGATTGAGGATCTCTGGTCTAGGGAGAAAGGCTTAATGGTACCTGGTATAAAGTGGGCACTTAATTGACACGGGAAAAAATATATAAATTATTGAATATCTCATATACAGTATAGGCTTGTGGTTAGTAACCTGAGGAAAGTTAATTTAATATGTATGAAAGCCTTCAGTATATGATATCCTAAGAAAAGGCCTACAACAAACCATTGCTATACTTAGAAGCTGAGAATGTTTTGAGAAGATTTTTAGTTTCTTGAGTCTTTAGTTCTGAGTCATCCCAAACAAAATATGGCATTGTTATAAAACCCTAAAAATTTGTAAAGAAAAGTTATTTTGAAGTATATCTAAGCTTAGCTTGAAGAAAGTACTGTCTTCTTTTTCACAATTCTCACTTAATGAATCCAAACTAAAGAGGTCAGATTTTAAAGATTGCATTCAAGTTCTGTAGTGTAGTTCACTGGTGACTGTCAAGAGTATGTTTTGTTGAAGAGCACATTTTGTTTGTATTTTTGTGTGTGCACTTTAAAAATTCTTACAAGGACTCATCAATGAAGATGATCAATTTAAAAAATTAAAGCCAGTTGGAACTTTTTCATTTAGAATAACAATGTAAGTTCAACCAAAAAAAAAAAAAATTTAAGCAGTGATTGAATGCTTTTGAGGAAGAAGTCTTTGAAAAGAATATGCAGAGTGGTACAGTGGGTGAGAATCCGCCTCCCAGTGTAGGGGACACAAGTTCAATCCCTGGTCTGGGAAAATTCCATGTGCTGCGGAACAACTGAGCTCACATGACACGACTCCTGACGCCTGCACGCCCTATAGCCCACAAGCCATGACTGCTTTTCTGCGTGCTGTAGCTACTAACGCCCATGTGCCTGGAGCCTGTTCTCCGCCACAAGAGGAGTCACTGCCTCGGGAAGGCCACACACCACAACCAAAGAGAGCACACATGCCACAGTAAAGACCCAGCACATCCAAAAAGGAAAATAAGTAAACAATTAAAACAATGTTTAAAAAAATAACTCACATGTCCCCTTAAAAAAAACACACACTAAAAAACATTCAAAAAAGAATATGCAAAGAACAAGCTGCCTTTTTCATTTTTAGGACATTGTTGAAACAGTTGTGAGACGGTGTAGGCAGACTTCTGTTGGCAAGATTATAATGTACTGTCTTTTGTTTAGGGGCTATTTTTCCATTTCCATGACCTAGGCTCTGGCAGCATCTGATTTCTTTTTCCTGATACAATCATCAGAATATATGTAGTGGGTAATGTCAGTGGAGAAAGTATTTAAGGGTGCCAGGAATTTAGTCTGCCCCTGATCTGCTCTCAATCAACCACTCAAGTTCCCATGAACTATCACTGTGATACATCTCCTCTGTCAGATTTCTATAGGATATTTTGCCTTAACATATGAATTTTCTTTATTATTTACTGGCTAAATCTAGATATGTACAGCACTAGGAATTGCAAAAGCTTATGAAACCCAATTTTTCATTTAATTAGTAGTGCGCTCACTAGTGACATTGGTCACTGCTCCAGAAGAGAATAGTTTATAACTCTGAATCCTATACTTAATTTCCACAAAGTCTAGGAGGAATACCAGAATAGGTCTATAAACAGGTTGACCATATAATTTTGTGTCCAAACCTACAAAGTTTTCAAGAATAAAAAGAAGTACTTTGATTATGCCAGGACCAAAGTTGTAAACAGAATGGCCCTGAGCAAATTGAGGCCTATATTCACCCTGCCTAGAGTCCATCTTAATTATTATGTTTCCTTTCGCTTTATATAACTAGGTTTACCTCATATTCCTTAAGAGTATAACAAATAAATAATAAATTTAATAACTTTAAATAATGTCAAATAAGAAAATTATTGCCCACAGGCAAACACTAAGAAATAAAATATTCAAGTAATTCTTTCTCACTCCATTAGTGGATGGTCCATTTGTGAGAACTGAAGATGTAACAGGACACTTCTTTAGTTCCCTTGAATACTTGTTCTTTGTCACCCACATAAGATTCAAAAGAAACTTTGTCCTTGTTCTTTCACTTACTAAGTTTTCTTCCATTGAACTTGAAGTAAACATTATACTGGAAAATACCATAAATGGAGATTCTCATGGGCAATCTGTAGCCAGCCTTAGGGGAAAATGACTGTGCCCACAAATTCTACCTTGGATTATTCACTGTCATCCTTACCGGAATGTACTTTGTTTTTGTTTTAAACCCTAAGCGGGACAACACAGAGAAACATAAAGGAAAAAACAAGGACTAAACAAATAGTTCACTTATGGGGCAATATAGGAGTCTTTTCTAAGAACAGGAATTGTCCGTGAACCCTGAAATTTCCTCTCCTATAAAAAGAAGGCCACACGTCAGGAATCTCTTGACCAGTTGAGGTAACATATTCATGAAGCTGAATGCTCATCATTGGGTGGTTTGCCATTGCTGGATTTGGGTATTCCAGATTTTCTTGAGCCATCATATTCTCACATTTTCCATAGGAGGTTTCTAAATGGTTATTAGATTTCCAGGTTATTCCAGAGAACCCAAATTATACTTTAGTCATAACTGAAATATTAGCTCTGAGGGCTGAAGTCAATTATGTATAATAAAAGTCAGCAAACTTTTCTGAAAGGGCCAGTGAGTAAATACTTCAGACTGATGGCCATGTAAAGGCACTGCTGCATATTTTTCTATGATTTTACAACCCTTTAAAAATTTTAAAAATGTTCTTTTTTTTCCATTTATTTTTATTAGTTGAAGGCTAATTACTTTACAGTATTGTAGTGGTTTTTTGTCATACATTGACATGAATCAGTCATGGATTTACATGTATTCCCCATCCTGATCCCCTCTCCCACTTCCCTCTCCACCCAATTCCTCTGGGTCTTCCCAGTACACTAGGCCCGAGCACTTGTCTCATGCATCCATTTCACCCTAGATAATATACATGGTTCGATGCTGTTCTCTCGAAACATCCCACCCTCACCTTCTCCCACAGAGTCCAAAAGTCTGTTCTGTACATCTGTGTCTCTTTTTCTGTTTTGCATATAGGGTTATCATTTTTACCATCTTTCTAAATTCCATATATATGTGTTAGTATACTGTATTGGATTAAAGATCTAAATGTAAGACCAGAAACTATAAAACTCCTAGAGGAGAACATAGGCAAAACACTCTCCGACATAAATCACAGCAGGATCCTCTATGACCCACCTCCCAGAATATTGGAAATAAAAGCAAAAATAAACAAATGGGACCTAATTAAACTTAAAAGCTTTTGCACAACAAAGGAAACTATAAACAAGGTGAAAAGATAGCCTTCAGAATGCAAGAAAATAATAGCAAACGAAGCAACAGACAAAGGATTAATCTCAAAAATATACAAGCAACTCCTGAAGCTCAATTCCAGAAAAATAAATGACCCAATCAAAAAATGAGCCAAAGATCTAAACAGACATTTCTCCAAAGAAGTCATACACATGGCTAACAAACACATGAAAAGATGCTCAACATCACTCATTATCAGAGAAATGCAAATCAAAACCACAATGAGGTACCATTACACGCCAGTCAGGATGGCTGCTATCCAAAAGTCTACAAGCAATAAATGCTGGAGAGGGTGTGGAGAAAAGGGAACCCTCTTACACTGTTGGTGGGAATGCAAACTAGTACAGCCGTTATGGAGAACAGTGTGGAGATTTCTTAAAAAACTGGAACTAGAACTGCCATATGCCCCAGCAATCCCACTTCTGGGCATACACACCGAGGAAAGCAGATCTGAAAGAGACACGTGCACCCCAATGTTCATCGCAGCACTGTTTATAATAGCCAGGACATGGAAGCAACCTAGATGCCCATCAGCAGCTGTGGTACATATACACCATGGAATATTACTCAGCCGTTAAAAAGAATTCATTTGAATCAGTTCTAATGAGATGGATGAAACTGAAGCCCATCATACAGAGTGAAGTAAGCCAGAAAGATAAAAATGTTCTTAACTTGTGGGCCTTACAAAAACCAGTTGAATTTGGCCTGCTGAACTCTATAGTTTGATGGTTTGATTCCCTGACCCACAATATAGGTTCACAACCTGTATCAAAAATCTTTGGGAACAGAAGTATTTCAGAATTCAGTTTTTCAGAGTTTTGAAAGATAATAGGTATATGCTATATATTATAGGGGGTCACAAGATAACATCCCATAATCAAACACATGAATGTTTACATAGCATATGAGTGAATATCCACCCTGAGCAGAATAAATACAGGCTTTAAATAGCCTTTCCCCAGTTCACATTAAGTTACTGTAAGTGAGTTTACTATAAATCAGAAGCAAAAAGGTCTGTGTACTCAGAACTTTATAGGTTTCAGAGTTGCAGTTAAGGGATTGTGGGTTGAGTTTTTTCTATAGGGACACATATTCTGGGTTTTAAGTAACTTTAAGGATAAGCTTTTTAGAATACCTGTTGTATGTATTTTGGGGACTTCCTCTACAATTAAATAATGTGTTTTGCTTTGTTCCTTAATGAAGAACTTCACTATATTATCTATCTGTGACACTGATAAACTGAATTTATGATGTACCTTATCACAAAGTGTAACATTTGCCCCTTTCTTCGTTTAGTTCTTGGATGAAATTTCATCTACTGAAACGAAAGAATCCAGTGGTACAAGTGAGCCTGTGCACCTGAAAGAAGGGTAATTTAATGAAATTAGATATTAAAGTCGTATTTCAGTATAGACAGCAAGTAAGTACAGAGAGCATGGGTGCAGAAGTGAAGAAGAAGGGGTTTTGTTCTGTGCTAAAACTGCCCATGACATCAGTCAGGTAATTCACCCTCACTATCCTATTAACTTCATGCCATATGGACATGACTTTCCATACAGTGCGAGAGTTGTTTTCAAAAATAGTGAGACTGTGGGTGTTAGAGCACTTTGAAAAAAAGTAACAGCATTGTTCAGTGTTAGTGTTTTCATTGGAAGTTAAAGGGGAAAATTACTCATTTGGCCTTTTTAGTTCTGGGTAGTACAGTTGTAAATATTAAATTATTTGAAGATTTTATTCCCTTAGTATGGCCAAAATAAATGTAGCAGTTATAGATGGCAAAGACGTTTCATATATTTAATACAGTCTTTGATAACTGTTCATGTCATTTAAAATTAAAAGAGGAAAAATAAATAAAATTAAAAGAGGAAATGACTGTGCCCATTTTTTTTGTTGTTTTGGATTAACTCTTAACATTTGTAGCTAAATGTTTTACATCTGTTGTTTTGGCAGTGAGATGTATAAAAGGGCTCAGGGAAGAACGCGGATTGGAAAAAAGAACTTCAAGAAACGGTGGTTCTGCTTAACAAGCAGAGAGCTCACCTACCACAAGCAGCCAGGTAGTTGTGTTTACGCTCTTTTGCGAGGTCTGTTCCTGGTTCCCAGTGAAGATATCTTTTTCCGCTGCTTAATGTGACTAGTGAACCTTTTTACTAACGTTCATAGTTTATGCTTTCTCACAGTGATGCATACACACTAAAAATATAGTAAATATGTGACTAGTGATACCATGTAAATAACATTTTTTTCTCTTACATTGACTGTCTTGTGTTAACTAAAAATGATGTTCCTACAGTATGCTCTGTTTTCTAAGAATCCATGGTAAATCCGTTTTTTTTTTTTTTAATTAGTATATAAGGAACAACAGTTAGATATTTTAGAACTTAGCGGTTTCTTTAACTTCCAGAATCAGATTGGTGAGAATCAGTTTCTAATAAATGAGTGTTTCAGTAGTTTGCCAGAAATTCCCACAGTTATACCATAGATGGTGTTTCCTATTCAGTTAAAACATTCCTTCATTTATATTAGCCTGGCTAACTCTTAAGATGAAAATTCTAGTAATTTGCCTCCTGAAAAGGCACAACTTGTTTTTCTGGGTAAAGAAAGCCATCTTCCTATAGTGTGATTTGAGAGTTTCAGAGAGGCAAAGTTTGTCCCTCAGTGGACTGACATAATGCTTATCATCTCTGCCTCTTGAATTTATTCCTTTGGGGTAAAGCATTATCCATAGAAGGCCACTAGCCTCTTGATATCTTGGCAAGAATTTAGTATCTTGATCATAGGTAACATACAGTAAAATCCCTTCTATTTGAAGTGATCAGGACCCAAAGCGTCACTTAGCCAAAAAGGTCAGTTAAAGCAAGAATCACTTTAAAACAACAACAACAAAAGATGCATGCATAGCTTAAGTAGTTATATGTTTGTTTATCAGCCTTTTGACAGAGAGCTAAGATCTTTTCTTGGTTGATTTCTCCAAAGTGAAGCTGGAAATTATTAATAAATACTTGAAATGTAATCCAATTATAGAGTCCTTTTAGAGTCACGATAGTTACTCTAAGCTTTGGCCACTGTCTCACAGCCATATAAATCAACTTGATTTGTGTGAGTGCTGGTCTCCTTTTTTGAAAAGCTTTTCAGAGTGCCTGATTTTCAGATAAATATATGCCTCTTGGTGTCACTTCCTGTGTGACACTTACTGTGTCACTTACTTACCATGTCACTTTACATAATGTTAAGTAGATTATAATTACAGCATGGAAGAATGGATAAATAAGTCTGGGAACAAACCTAGCAGACTGTAATCAAAACAGCCTAACCAGTGGAAATCAAAGGGTACAAGCTTAGTAGAACCCTAGCAGCCACAAGGATTTGGTGTTGCATGAGCATCACTCAGAATGTTTCACAGAGGAAATGGAGTCTTGGTTAATCTGTCAAATCTGTTAGGTAAAGAGTGCCTGATATAAATTCTGAAATGATAAAACAAACACCAGACATAAGATACTTTCAAGAGAATGTCATTTCAGTTAAGTATGGGTGCTTCAGTGGAGATTGTTAAGGAGGAAAGTGAAAAGAAATTTTGCTTCATAATTCCTTAGAATCTTTAGCCAGAGTGACCGAATATGTCCAAATACAGTAGTAAGACATATGAAGCCAGATGCACTATATTTTTAGGCACCTAGATATTTTGTTGTGGAATATGAATATTCTAATGACTAAAGATCAACAGGCTGCATCCCTGCATTCTCAGACAGCATTCTTTAAGCTGCACATGTTTCTTAAAGTTTTAGTGGTTATAGTTTATGTTGAATACTATATAAATGCTCTCACATATATAGTAACATTTTAATAATAGCTGGCATACTATGCTGATTATGTTTTTATAAGTTAGTCATTCTCTATGAATAAATTGGCTATTTTCTCCTCATTTAAAGTATTTTCTAATCTAAACCAATATCCTGAAGTTTTCTTTGCTTTAAGACTAGGAATCAGATGATAGTTTCGGACTCTTTTCCTCTAGAAAAAAGTGCACGTACACACAGAGACTCAAAGTCTCACATATAATTTCAGGAAGTTCATAATTCCAGAGGCCAGTGCACAGTTCTCAGGAACTTCTGTTCTATCCAGTGATCATATGAGGATAAAATTCTGTAGAATGATTAGATTGGTCTAAGCTATAGAATAGACACATTAGAAGTTCCATTATTTTCAGGCCTTAAGAAGTTTAACATGTTGGAATGGCATTGGTGGAATGAGCTCTGTTACATGAAGTTTCGAGATTATTTGCCAAAGCCTACAGTTTTAAGCACCCATGCTTTTTGTTTTTAACTGTTTTGTTGGATTTTTCCAAAATGTATTACATGCCTCCCTGCCTTCTAAAAAAGAGTTCATTGAACGTAAGTTAACATTTTCTAGATGACTTGGGGCTCTTATTGATAGTATTGATTATCATTTAGTACTCTGATTTAGTGGTGTTTTCAGGGCTGCTTATGGATGTGTGCAGCTGTTTACTTCCCAGCTACATGCCTTGGACTGCTGTGCTTTTTTGTGTTCCTGTGTTTGCTTTATACAGTTTTTCATTATCCCCTTTATGTTCAAGCTGTCACCTTAAATTTCTTGTGCTGTCAGTGAATGGTAATGTAACATCTCACTCCCATCTAATACCCCCAATTCCATTTTTACTGCTAATATACTGTGAGTAAGGATATAGGTACTGTGTTTATTAAAATTATGCATATGATTAAAAGACTTTGATTGAACATTTCAGGACTTTCCTCTGTGAATAAAATACATAGGCTTTGGATTCTCCCTTTGGTTGCTCATCAAATGTGTTGCTTACTTCCTGGTTCCTTGCATTTTTCTGCATAGCTAAGACTTCTAGTTAGGTAGTTTCTTATTACACTTTATGACTTTGGTGTTTCAAAGAGTGCCTCCCAGATATTCTGTAATATAGCTTTAAATCATTGAGTCTTCCACTGTTTGCTCCTACTGGACACTAGTATTCTGAATGAAGTATTTCTGTCACTTAGAATCAAATAATAAGATTCTTTTTCCAATTTACTAGAAAAATAATTAGAATTTTCTCAGTTTTAAGGGTTTTTCTCAAAAAAGTTAAATTTTGATGCCCACTTAGTAATAGTAAGCAACTAATCTTCAACATCCCAAAACTAGCATGTGGTAAATGCATATCATAGGGCATTCACCCAGCTATCACCGTGATTACTGTGACAGTTTTTAAGGATCTGTGTGCCTGTGGTTATGGTTTTATATTGCTCTACTGTGATGCGGTCATCTTCTACAGGTAGTTCTTCTAGTTCTGTGTTGTAATCAAATGGTGTCCATGTTGCAGCCTTTTCCCATCTCATCGGTGCAGCCTCATCTTTTGCATTGTTCATATGTCGCTTTGCCAGGTTGACTCTTGAAGTTCCTTTCATTTGTGCTCTTTTACATTCATGCTTTTGCATTTGCTCTGTCCAGAAATCTCTTTCTTTCCTTCCTTACCTGTGTTATTTGTTGTCCTTGAAGCCTCAGATCAAATGTCAGCTCTTTATGGAAGTCATTTTCATAAAGCTCTAGCTACCTCAGTTGGATATTCTCTTACTATATTTCTTTAGCATATTAGTGATAGCTTCTGTCACGCTGTGTGGTCATTACTTTTATGTCTTTCACCTTAGTCTTTTACGATCCTCAGTCGGTGAGGACCATGTTTTTACTACTATCATTAAGGCATTTATTAATTTGTAATAAATGGTATTCTTCAGAGAACACCATGTCTTCCAGATATGCTGTTTTCTGAATTAAGAACCACTTTCTAAAATTTCCACCAAGCTTACTAATAGTATATGATGAACAAATTCATCTCTGAAATCCCATATGTGTTTTCCAAACTTGATTAAATCTTGTCTACTTGGGGATGACCTTTTATACACAGATATGTATGTAGAGCCTACACAACTTCCATATGCTGTCTGTGTTCTAGCTCATATAATCTATGGACAATATAAAAGAAGTTTTCTTGATGTTTTAAACATAAATCTCAATGCTTGGTTTTTACCTGCTCCCATCTTGACAAACGGGGCTTCCCAGATGTCTCAGTGGTAAAGAATCCGCCTGCCAATGCAGGACATGCAGGTTCGATCCCTGGGTCAGGAAGATCCCCTGGAGGAGGAAATGGCAACCCTCTCCAATATTCTTGCCTGCAGAATCCCATGGACAGAGAGGAGTCTGGTGGGCTACAGTCCATGGGGTCATGAAAGAGTTGGACACAACTTAGGGACTGAGCACACATTTTGATACACAGGGCTCTGGAGTATTTTTTTCTTTAATATGTCATGTTTGTGGATTTGAAGGTTCGATATTTTTTAAGAACTCACTTCTCCAATTCATCTTGATTTTAACACAGTCCCACTGCAAATCACAAGTTTTTTTGGTAAAAATTGACAAATTGATTCTAAAATTGATGTCACTGGGGGAACAGAGGACTTACAATGGCTGAAGCAGTGTTGAAAAAAATGAACAAAAAGTCTGAGATTTTGACATAAAAGCTAGAGGTGAACAGACAGGCAAGAGTCCAGAAAGACATACACACATATGGTCAATTTAGTTTTGACAGAAGTGTCAAGACAGTTCAATTGGGAAAGAAATGTATTTTCAACAAATGCTGTAGGAACAACTGGGTAAGCACAGAAAGTGAGCTTCATCTTATGTCATAGTACACACAAAATTTAATTCAAGATAAGAGGATCAGTGAAAGCGTAAGAGAATATCTTTGCAACCATGGAGTATGCAATGATTTCTTAGGCTATTAAATGCACTGAACATTTTTTAAAATAAATTGAACTTCATTAAGGTAAGACTTTTCCATATTTCCCCTTCCATATTGCTCCTCCTTTCTTTTTTGTTCTAATAATAGGCATAAAATGTATTGCTTGGCAGTTGAAACTTTTTAGTAGGTTGTTGGGATTTGAGTTTCTTTAAACTATAAGCTGCAGGTTTTCACCGCCTAAAAAATTTTTTTACTTATTTCTGTCCATTTTCTCTCCTTCGTAGGACTCAGGTTATACTTATCCAGGCATGCTTGAGACTGTTACAGGTCTCTGTGAGACTCCCTTCATTTGTCTTCATTCTTTATCTTTGTTCTTTAGCTTGGATAATTTCTATTTACATTCATTGATTTATTTACCATCTCAAGTCTTTTTAGCTAAATGTGATGAATTTGTCATTCCATTTATTGTGCTTTTCAGCTCTAAAATTTGATTCTTTTTATAGTTTCTGTTCTTCTGTTTAAAGTCCACATTTGTTCAGTCTTCATTAACATATTTTCCTTAAATTATTTAAACATTTATAATAATGGCTTTGCCTGCTAATAGAATAAATTCAGCATTTGAGCCCACTCAGACTCAGGTTGTTGGCTACTTTCTTTCCCAAGTATGGGTCACACTTTTCTGTTTTTCACATCTAATTTTTTTGTTTAAAAACTGAGCGTTGCTTGTAATAAACTATAGTGTGTCTGGATTCTGTTTGTTCTTCTGAAGGCTTCTCTAGATTCAAACTGCAGTGTCTGTTTTGTGTGTGTGTCTGTCTGTCTCTCATCCTCTCCCTCTCACTGTATAACTGCTATTGTCTTTACTCAGATTTTGTTTTATTCCCTAATCATAGCTGCCTCCCTAGGGGTCTCACCTGAGCTTTCTGAGCTTAGTGGTCAGCCAGTGATTTGAACATAGAGCTCAAATGCCTGAAGTCAGTAAGTATTTTACCTTTTATCACCGGTGCTATTTTTGAATCGGAACACATTCAAAGGCATAGCAAATTCACAAGTCTTCCCAAGCTTTCCACTTTTGCCAGACTCTGGGATGATCCACATACAGGCATCTTTAGCAGTCAGCCAGGGATGTGGTGTGTTTATGATCTCAGCCTTTCTATAGCTCTATTGTTTCTAAAATCTCACCCTTAGGCTGAATCTGTAACCTTCAGCCAGTAAAGCTGTGAGTTTTCACTGAACTGAGGAGTTACGGAAATACCCCCTCCTTGGAAGACAGTAAATCCACAGTTTTTAACCTATGCTATAGCAGTTGTTCATGGATAAACACTTCTCAGATTTTTACTTGCGTTTGGTTATTTTCCAGCACCCTGAAGTGGTTGTTTTTAATAATTTTTCCAGTCTTGTACTTTTTTTCTGAGGAATAGAAGTACTCAACCTCAGTATACTACTATCAAAAAAAAGATTCACAGTTACTTTATTTCAGCTGTGTTCCTTAGGACTTAGCTGGACTTCTGTTTTTCTTGGGGTAGTAATTTTTTTTTTAATGGAAATAGAATTCACATGCCATAAAATTCACCTATTGAAAGTATACAATTCATTTTCGTATATTCACAAAGTTATGCAGTCATCACTGGTTACAGAACATTTTCACCCCCCAGAAAGAAAACCTGTACCCATTAACAGTCACTGCCCTGTCCTTCCTTCTCCCAGCCCCTGGCAAACACAAATCTGCTTTTTGTCTCTGTGGATTTGCCTGTTCTGGACATTTCATGTAAATGAACTTAAAGAGTAACCTTTTGGGCTTCCAAGGTTTTGGACTTTCCCATCTCCTTAGTGGTAAAGAACTTTTCTGCCAACGCAGGAGACGTAAGAGACGTGGGTTAGATCCCTGGGTTGGAAAGATCCCCTGGAGGAGGGCATGGCAACCCACTCTAGTATTCTTGCCTGGAGAATCCCGTGGACAGAGGAGCCTGGTGGGTAGAGGCATACAGAGTCAGACATGACTGAAGCGACTTGGCGCATACTAGCATGCAGCCTTTTGTGACTGCCTTCTTTCACTTAGCATGATATTTTCAAAGTTCATCTGTGATATGGCATGAGTCAGTACTTTATGGCTGAATATTACTTCATTGGATATACTCCAGATTTTACCAGTTTATCAGTTGATGTACTTTTAAATTGTTTCCAGTTTTTTATTATTATGAACAATGCTGCTGTAAACATCCACATACACGTTTTTGTGTGGACATATATTTTCACTTCTCTTGGGTCTGTATCTAGGAGTGAAATCAGTGAGTCATATAGTAACTAACTTTATGTTTAACTTTTTGAGAAGGTGATGATGATTTTTAAATAAAACTGGATTTGGCATTTAATAGGAAACTTAATACCCTCACATTTATTGTGATTACTGTAACCAATATTTTGTTTTGTATTTTCTGTTTATTAAGCTCTTCTTTTCATTGGGATTGTTTTTTTTTCCTGCATTTTTATTGGAATAATCAGTCCCACATATATTCACTCTGTCTTATCTAGTGAGAGAATTTGGGCATTTTGTTTTTACTTTTAAATTGTTAACAGATAGGTTTAAATTTACATGTTCATCTTAATTGTCTGGAGTTAATCACCATCTCCATTCAACCTGAGAAGGAACATAGCATGCTTTCAAATTTATTTTTCCTCACACTATCTAATGAAGTCATCTTAAATTTTAGTACTAGGTTCTGTTTCTTTTACCTTTTTATGTTTTCATCATTTTTTTCTAACCATGCATGTATGCTAAGTTGCTTCAGTCGTATCCAACTCTTTGCAAAAACCCTGTGGACCATGCTGTCCATGGAATTTGCAACCAGGCTCTTCGGTCCATGGCAAGAATACTGGAGTGGGTTGCCATGCCCTCCTCCAAGGAATATTCCCAACCCAGGGATTGAACCCGTGTCTCTTACATCTCCTGCATTGACAGGCAGGTTGTTTACCACTAGTGCCACCTGAGAAGCCCTTTTCTAACCATTCTTGTCAGTTTTTCTGATGTCTTTGCCCAACACTGTTTCTTATATCAACATACTTGTCTTTTTCCTGGATTCTTACTTATTTTGCAGGAGTTATGTCCTCAAGGAATTATTCCATATAGCTTTAGGGCTGATAAATTTTCAGAGTTCTTACATATTAGAAAAAGTATCTTACCCATACACTTGAATGATAAGTTAGACTGGATTTAAAGTCATTTCCTATAAGATTTTTAAGATATTTCTCCATGATTTACTAGTTTCCATTGTTGGTGGTAAGGATTTTGATGTAATTCTTAGTCTTGATTCTTCTCCTTGGAAACCCTCTGGACTTTCTTTAACCTTCAAGCTCTTAATATTCTACTGCCCAGTGTCTGAGTATTACCTTTCTTTCTTCCTACACTTTCATTCTTTCATCAGCACATGATGGGTCCTTTCAGTCTAAAGATTTCTCTTTATTCTTGGACATTTTCATTGGTCATTTTCTTCTGAACAACTCAGTTGTTTCTGGAATGCTTCTTAAAGCTGATCTGAAAACTTCTAAATTCATCCATCATGGCTGTTAATGTCTTTACTTTGTTTCTTTGTCCTTTTGTACTGTATATATGGAGAGTCCTCAGTACAATCTTCTATTTTACTAATTCACTTTACAATTCATTCAAGTTAACATTAGCAACTTCAGTTAATTTCAGTTAACTCTAATAATAAATAACATCATGTGTGCCTGGGAACAATGCATTTTCTCTCTGTATGCTGTGATATAATTTGTCCAGAAATGAACAAACACAGCAATTCTAGGATATGAGCGTGCTTTGTGTATTCAGCAAATCTAAAGAGTTGTTGAAAATCTACAAAATCTACTTCCTGCACAATTTTTAAATTCTCTGGACTCTCTGTGGTGCCCCATGTAGGTCCGTATCCAAAGGCATGTCTCCTCTGCCCCCTCATTTGTTACACCCCTGATCTCCTCCGATGTTATTCTCTCTGTTGTACGTGTTTCCTTCAGAGTGCTGATTTTCCTCATCTGTTTAGTGGTTCTTTTGGCAGTTTGCTCATTTTTGTGTTACAGTGCACTCACCTGCCTGAGGGTCCAGTAGCTCATGGCCAGTGGTTTTGAGGGAGGGACAGGATGAGCTGCTGACGGGCAGGGGTGCTGGTGCTCGTCCCCTGGCCTGGGCACTGTCAGCAGCCTGTGGCTGTCCCGCTTTCCAGCCAGTATGCATTTTCACTGCTTCAACCTGGGACTGTGCTTCTATGGACTGCTGCTTAGTACAAGTGGGTTGAGGGGGGCAGTATGTGAGGACCTAATTGACTCAGCTGCTCCAAGTGCAGCTTACCACATAGTCATCCTGATAGACATCTAAGTATGCTCCCCCCTCACCCCCCAGCTCCCTGTGTCCAGTGACTCTGGCTTGAAGCTCTTCTGACCAGCCCTCCTTTTGCAAATGTGTCTTTTCCTCCATGTGGCTCAGGCTGTGGCTTCTTTGAGTTTCCTCCCTCCTCGCCTCCCCTCACCCCTTCATAAATTTGATCTTGTCTGCTTCCAGGAGACCGCTGATAGTCTTTTCCTATTTTCCCATGTATATATAATTTGTAATTGTTGAATTTAAATGTCGTTTCCTCAGAAAAGTTTTCCCTAACTGCCCGACTTAAAGTAACTTCCCAATTACTTCCTGTCACTTCACTTTATGTTGCTATCTTTATTGCATTTATCTCTACCTAATATTTGTCCTTCATCAGTCTTTCCAGACCTAAATGCAGACTTCATTAGGGGCCTTATATGTTTTATTCGCTGCTCTATATCAAGTGGTTAAGACAGTGTCTGGTATAGGATAAACGTGATAGCTAAATTAAGTGACTTTAAAATGTATATCACATATCTGCTTGAATATGTGATAGATTTTAGATTTTAGATTTTACAGCAGGAACTAAGCTAGCAAGTATTCTTTGTTAATCTTTCTGTTCAATAAAGAAAACATTTTTAGTGTCTTTAACCCAAAAGCTGTACATTAATCCATGAATATTTTAAAAGATCTTCACCTTCAGCACTTCAGCCCCCAAGTCATTAAACTGAAGTTTGTTGGGAGGAGGGAAGCAAAGCTTTCATTTTCTAAGAACCACATTTTATAATGTAAATGACCAGAAAAGTTCATGATTATATTTACTTAGTTCTATGACTATATGAATGAAGTTTATTCAAGTAAATTTTAAGTTGAAATGCATCGTAGCCTCATGCTATTATGGAGCCCCTTTAGCAAACAAATTTCCAAATTCTTAAGTTAGGTTAATGATTCACTCTATCAAATAAAATTTTTATTTTCATTCCCTGTACCTCTTAAAGTAAATTTGGTAGCTCTAGTCAGCTGACCAGACAGTATGCAATATAAATGAACAATTTTTCAGTTTCAAATAATTGTTTTGAGGGTTAGTGCCTTAATTAAATATTAGATTGGAGAAGCAGAAAAATCCACTTAGGTACAGTCAGATTCTTTGTAAAAGTAATAACTCCATGAAAGAAAATTCCATGTCTCAGCAGGTTTTGAGTAGGCCTTTATTGTTAATTACGTATTTTTTCAGTCCCCATATAATTAATGTTACAAAATACAATAAATTTTTATTTTCTACAGAGATCAAATTTATTCCCTAATTTTTCCATGAAAATGTTTTCAGTTCAGTCGCTCAGTCGTGTCCGACTCTTTGCAACCCCATGAATCGCAGCATGCCACAAGGCCTCCCTGTCCATCACCAACTCCCGGAGTTTACTCAAACTCGTGCCTGTCGAGTCGGTGATGCCATCCAGCCATCTCATCCTCTGTCGTCCCCTTCTCCTCCTGCCCCCAATCCCTCCCAGCATCAGGGTCTTTTCCAATGAGTCAACTCTTCACATGAGGTGGCCAAAGTACTGGAGTTTCAGCTTCGGCATCAGTCCTTCCAATGAACACCCAGGACTGATCTCTTTTAGGATGGACTGGTTGGATCTCCTTGCAGTCCAAAGAAAATGTTTTAATTTTAATTAAATAAAGGGGAAGTCACGTCGTGGAAAACAATGAAAATTCATTTGGTCCATAAAACATTTATTATGCACCATTTATTATGCACCATTTGGAAATCTGTAGGTTACTTACACACCCACTGTCAAGAGAATGATCTTAAACCATATAGAGTTAACCTTTCGCTTTATCCTGATGAAAGTTATTTTAATTTTATATTCTTTTATAATTTAGGCAAAGATGCAATTTACACAATTCCAGTGAAAAACATTCTTGCAGTGGAAAAACTGGAAGAGAGCTCTTTCAACAAGAAAAATGTAAGTTATACAATTTAAAGTTTTTTAAACTGCATATATTAGCTGAAAATTTTAAAAGAGATTTAGTGTTTGTTTTTAATTATTAATATCTTATCATTGGTAGCTGGAACTCTGTTTAAAATTGTCCATCACTGTTGATGCTTTGTATAGTCCACCTCACCTATTAAGTGAAAGGTACTTTTTTCAGTTAAGAATTCTTTACTCAATGTGCTCAGTGGTAAAGAATTCGCCTGCCAGTGCCGTAGATGCAGGTTCGATCCCTGGGTTGGGAAGATCCCCTGGAAAAGGGAATGGCAACCACCTCCAGTATCCTTGCCTGAGAAATCCCATGGACAGAGGAGCCTGGTGGGCTGCAGTCCATGGGGTCACAAGAGTCGGAAACAACTGAGTGACTAAACAACTTCTCTCAATACTTAAGTTTTATCAGATTTTTCAGCTTGACCTTCAGAATATAGACGTGAACAGAATATAGCCTGTCCATGCAGCCTAATCCTCTGCTGCCCTTCAGTACATACCAATAGATACCAGTGCACTCAAGTAGCCAAAATGATTTCCTTGTTTCTATTTTCCCACTGCTCTCTCTACCCATAGGTTTTCCTCTATCTGAAATTCTCTCCCTTTATTCCTATTTGTATGAAAGCCCCTTCCCCAGGACTTGTGTGGTTTCTAAAAATTATATTCTGTATACTGTTTAGTACCATGTAACTCAAACAGTCCTGGGGACATGACAATTTATGGTATACCTGAGCTACAGTTACCTAGCCATGCAAACTATATTTCTGTTATGTACCTTTTTGTGTTTTGCACTGTGTTTGATTTTTAGACTAACTTTTTGTCTTAATTGTCTGTTAAGATGTTCCAAGTGATACACACGGAGAAACCACTCTATGTCCAGGCAAATAATTGTGTAGAAGCTAATGAATGGATAGAGGTGCTCTGCAGGGTGAGCCGATGCAATCAGAACAGACTCAGCTCTTACCACCCTTCCGCATATCTAAACGGAAGCTGGCTATGCTGTCTGGAGACCAGTGAAAATGCACTCGGCTGCAAGCCATGTACTGCGTAAGTTTCTTTTTGATTAAAAAGGCAGTGTCTTAAATGTGCTGTATTCATACAATGGAATATTATTCATCCGTAAAACGGAATGATGTCCTGATACATGCATGGATGCACCTTGGAAACATGCTGAAAAGAAGCCAGAAAAACATGCTAAAAGAAGTCCGACACAAAGGCCATGTACTTTAGGGTAACACTTACATGAAGTATCCAGAATAGGTAAATTTATCGAGACAGAGTAGATTAGCAGTTGTGAAGGATTAGAGGGAGAGGGCAGTGGGGAGTACTTAATGAATACAGAGATTCTTTTGGGGTGATGAAAATGTTCTTAATAAATTGTGGTTTCACAAGTCAAAAAAAGGAGGGCAGTGTTTAAATAGATATGCAAACTTGAGCAAGGTATTGAGGAAGAAGGGCCTAGCATTCTTGTTCTAATTGTGTGGAACAGCCATGGTAGCTTTACAGACTTATAAAGTAATATGATGAAGCATAGGTAATGAAAATGATTACACTTTAAAATCATCTTCCTTTTGAGTATAGTCACATAATGACCGAACCTAAGGATCTCATTCTGTGTTATTATCAAGGTAGACTAGATTCCTAAGGTTCCTTTTACAAAATTCTGTGTTTCTGTTTTCAGTCTCAAACCATCAGAAGTCTTTAGCATGTTAACAAAATGATATTTTTCCAACGTCTTTTATTTCATTTTTACATAGAGGTGTCCCTGCAGACATCCAAATAGATATTGATGAAGACAGAGAAACAGAAAGAATTTACTCCCTTTTTACCCTCAGTTTACTTAAGCTGCAGAAAATGGAAGGTAATTGTATATTTAAATTCTTTCATATAACCGTGATCCTTTGCTACCAGTCCCTGAAGTGTTGCTGTGGCATTACTTTAAAGTCAAAAGATACTCATAGATTTATCAAAATGTTACCTGATGGAAGCTGACAAACTCCCAAAGGGAGTTCTTTAAGTAAAAGTATTGTTGTTGCATAAATGTAATTATCATAATTAATAAAATGCATGGATTTTGGTTGTCTATGCATTTCCAAGGGAGCTTTTCCCAGCTTGAGCCCATCTTGAAAAGTTCTTATTTATATTACAGATTATCCTTGATGGATTTAGTTGTCTGATCAGAGATTTCATTTCTTCTTGTAGAGGCTTGTGGAACTATAGCAGTCTATCAAGGACCACAGAAAGAGCCTGATGACTATTCCAACTTTGTAATCGAGGATTCTGTAACAACCTTCAAGACAATTCAACAAATAAAAAGTGTCATAGAGAAGCTAGATGAACCTCATGAAAAGTATAGGAAGAAAAGATCAAGTAGTGCAAAATACGGCAGCAAGTAAGTACTGTTAAGATACTTTAGACATTTTTGAATATAGTTTGAGCTTTCCTCTGCTACCCTCTACTCACACCTGAAGTGCAGGTCTCCTGCCTACCTTCATCTCTCAAGACCAACTTAGAACCTTTCTCTTGTGCAGGAATCTTCTGAGTCACTCCTGCAGGGATCTTTTTCAATTCGAGCATCATTTCATTGTGTTGGGGCAGTACTTTTATCTTCATTTTCAATGTTATATTTCAATTTAATCATTGAATTGAATACTTAGTAGTTTCTTATTTTGATTTTTACTGATCCTCTTCTTTATCTGTCTCAGTACCTTTTTACATCCTAATTCCAAAAAAGTTAGCTTTGAAAGTGCTAGAAGTATTTTATAATTGATGCTTTGGATCCATCTCAGAGGCAGATGGACACTGATAGAAACAGCAACAACAGTTAATATTTATTAAGGACGTTCCTCCTTACCACTAGACACTGTACAAAGTACTTTACATTCCATCAGTTAGATTTTTTGTACAGCAAGTAACAGAAAATCCCAATGGCTTAAATAATAGGAAAATGTTTAATCTCACAAGTTAAAAGTCCCGATTTCTACATTTAGCTAGTTCAGCTCAACTCTATCATCAAGGGCGATCCAGCCACTCAGCCACGTTCAACAAGATGATTTCTGTCTTCCTGAGGCTGCTGCCCCTATGGTCACAGCTGGGCTGCAATAGTTCACGTTTATAATATAGTGTCTAGAGGCAGAAAGAGCTGTTTCTTCCTCAAAAGGAAAGCAACTTTGTCTAAAGTTACCCTAGGTTCCCCTGAACCGTGGGGGCTGCACAGCACCTGCACTAGAATCAGGCTTCTGTTTGCACAGAGGTAGATAGGAAGGGGTGGTTCTTGGATCAGCAGATAAATGTTTACCACGATGCACACCCTCTCATTGATCCTCACACCAGCCCAACACAGTTACACTCCCATTTCACAGCCAGAGAAGCTAAGGCCCAGGGAAGTTAAGTGCCTTGCCCAAGGTCATTTTTTTTTTTTAATTGCTCAGTCATATCTGACTCTTTGCAACCCCATGGACTATACAGTCCAAGGAATTCTCCAGGCCAGAATACTGGAGTGGGTTGCCTTTCTCTTCTCTAGGGGATTTTCCCAACCCAGGGATTGAACCCAGCTCTCCCACATTGCAGGCAGATTCTTTACCAACTGAGCTATCAGGGGAGCCATAGAGCTGATTAATAAGGGGGCTTTGAATCTTGGCCCCAACCATTTTAAGTATTTTTTTTAACTTACGTGGATTGATCATTTTAATTGTGTTTTATAAACAATGAAAATCAGTTTGACAGGTATTTGTGTTCTGCCTAGATGGAAGGCTCAGTACATTAAAAAGGTTATTGTAAGCATCCTGTAACTGTCTTTTCTACGTTAGTATATTTTGTTCTCTTCCAACAGTAAAATAATCCAGTTTTCTTGGAGCCATGGCAGGTTTCCATATGAGGTTCTAGCCAGTGCTTGGCATCCTTCCTAAATAGTATTCTCCCCCCCCATACCCACACACACTATACCCCTTCCAATTATATTTTTCTGTCTTAAAACCTACCACTCTTTCTTGTGCTAAATATTTTATTTGTTTATCTTATTTTATCTGTACCAGAATATAGGCTCCACAGGGCCAGGGGTTTTGTCATTTTTCTTCACCTCTGTGTCCATAGTTTCTAAAATAGTGCCTGACATTTACTTACTAAAAGCTTGCTAAATCAGTGAAATAGGACTTGGCATGAGAGATTGTCAGGAGAGAATTACAGACACTGGATACTATGAGATATTTGTTACTTTTTACAATTTTTTTCAACATTTGAAAAATTATTTTTATTGTTTTCTAGGGAAAATCCAATCGGGAAAATATTTTAGAGTTTGGCCAATTGACTCAGAAGAACTGGAAAATATTTTTATTGGAGTTTCTCAATTCATCGTGTATTTTGTTCATAGTATTTAAGAATGAACATCGGCTTCACTGTCATCTGCATTCACATTGTATTTAATATTTAATAATTGAAACTAACTGTTTGGAAATTCTGGTGTGATGTTTCACTAGAGAATTTAAAACCCAGGATTCGCTTCATATCTTATGTGTCGAAAGCCATGTTTCTGCAACTTCTTTTTAATAGAAAGACTCTTCCTAAAGAAGCTTTATAACAAAAGGAGAACTCCTCCATAGCAAGAAATCATCTTTTCTTGTAACACTCCATGTTCTGTGGACTTTTCACTACCATTAGTGCCTGCTCTATACTGCCAACATTGTGTTTTACTAGAAAATTTCAATCCATGACTATTCAGAGCTTTCCGTTTAGTTCATCTAGACCTTTCCTCTTCAAAAAAAACAAAACAGAAAAGATTTCCTTTGGTCCATCGGTCATTACAGGTTACATTAGGGACAGTGACAAACTTTAGAAAACTACCACAGCATTCTTGAAAGTTGGTGGACCCTTTTACCTATTTAGAGATGCAAACAGAGCTCAGACAGGAGAAATCAGGGAACATGTACTGTTGTCTGCATCTTGTTTTCATGTGGGATGAGTGATGGCAGATGAAATAAAACCAGACCACTAATTTTTTTTCACCATTTAAACATCAGGTACTCATATTTTTGATTTAAGAGTTCAGGTTTGTTGTGACTTCTAAGGACTTCACTTCTGAAAAAGAAGAGGAAGTAAACAATGGGGACAGGTGGTGGTACAATCACTCGACTTCACTCGTTACTCCATTATTGTAAGGGCCACCACCATGGGATGCCCTCCTCCCCACGTGAGGGTGAGATCCAACTCGAGGACAGTCACTCGGCGCACTTTACTCATCTGGGCGACCCCAGATTATACTTCAGATACTCCATGGTATCTAACCTTTATGATCAGTTGAATGATCAGTGTTTAAGTCTAGAAATAATGCTTTCTTGAAAATGTTTATATTTCACTGCTGTTTCCTTATTGCCTGCTAGCCAAATGGAATTGGGCAAGCAACTGTTTGAATCCTGTTTTTCCCTAATGATTTACCTTTATCCTAAAAATCATAACTGTAAATAAGCAATCGAAGCAAGTTGCCACCTTGAAGTTAAGAGGGATACACTGTGCTTCGTCAGTATTAAAAACCATGGTACTCTTATTATGTGTTTTTAAATCCAAAACATTTTCTAAATGTGGTACTTTGAACCTTGGAGTATTTTACATGTTTCTGTTAAAAACTGTGACTTATTAATGTAAGTCTAGCTAGTAGTGCTTTTTTGTTTCCCTGAGCATAAGCTATATTTCAAGATACACTTTGCCAATTATGTTATTGGTGAGTAATTGTTTTTAAATTATAATGTTACTGGGTAATTATTTTTAAAGACCATTGGCAAACAATTAAAGTTCCATAAATGATTATAACTAAGCAATGTATTTCTCTTAAGGACTTGTAAAAATCAGTTTTATTTAAGGATCAGTCCTAGTCTGCATTAAGTTATTCCTGGCCCATTTTAAAGACAAGTTTGAAAAAGTCTTTTAAATTTTATGAGCTTGTAGATTCCATAAACTCCACTGATTGATCAGTGTGACAGAATTTTACCGTTTAGTCCGTTTCTCACTGTTGAATTTTATTCAGGTTGAAATTTCCTTCCCAGAGTCTCTGCCGGCTGCCTGGAAAGGCCAGGTGAGCTCTGCCAGGCTCCGCTCGCTGCTCTCTAGTGGCTCCTTGACTTATATTCTGACATTCTAGTATCAGCCCTTGGTAACATAATGCCAAGTTATGACTGTTTTTAAAGATCACAGTGTTCTCAAGGGGACCAAGGCTGTCTGAATATGTAACTCAGAATTTGAAAAGAATTCAGTTACTAGTTCTTTTCTTCACTCTTAAACAGCCAGTTTGACTGGAATTAACCACCTTGGCACAGCCTAAGAAGAAGTAATGTGAAATGAAATTTTCTTTGAAAGTCTTCTGAAATAAGAGACCATGTCAGTGGGACCCAAAGATAACCGAGGTACTTTCACTTGCTTCCAAGGGCGTCGTTCCTCCACTGTTGCTTACGAGTACTTTGATTTTTACTCCCTGATCTGCTTTCTCTCCCTTTTCCAAACTTGGAAAAATACATGGCAGCTCACTCTACCCCAAAGCCCTGAAAACCCCGAGGAAGAAAGATACAGAGAAACTCTTGCCATAAACGCCAATTTGGTTCTTAGTTTACCATTTCCATCATTTGAAATTACTGTGGTGTGTCACTTGTTTTGTTGTTGTTGTTGTTTCTTTGTTTAGCTTTGTTTTTTAATGTTCATTTAATATGATAATGGGCAATAGCAACATTTTTTCACTCCCAGGAATATAATTTATCAAATTGAACTATTTTCTTTGCCAAAGAAATATGTTTATAATATCACGGGTAATGATTTAAGTGTCAAAACAAGGCTTTGCTTATTGTACAAAAAAAAAGGGGGTGATGAATGATGTAGCTTTTGTTTCTGTTTCTGAAGCCTAATTTCATTCAGTTTTCAGAAAGGCTTATTCATGCCAGGTTTTAGAAGACAGATGTCATTTTAAGTAAAAGCACCTTTAATTTGTTTTAACGGTACATCCTGTAAAGACAAAAAGCTACAAAGCCTTTTATGTGTCCTTACAGTATGTGAAAACTACAGGACTCATTCTAGAGTTAAATTACCAGTCTCAATTGATATTATCTGCTTCCATTTTTATTAACTTGGAAATTAATATGTTGCTAGTAAATATTGGTTTTTACAGTGTCCAGTTGGAAAATGTAAGTTATCAAAACTTAATGTAGTGAATTTGTGTAACCATGTTGTATTGTTGAGAATGTATTTTTATTTAAATTTTATTTTCTTATCAAGAGTATTATAAAAATTAAAAACTTTTGTAGCTGTCGCTTGGAAATAACAAATAAATTACAAGAAGCCTGTTCACTCTCTGTGTGACGTCACTTTCTCACTGATGTGAGAATTTCTGCTCATTTAGAATGACCGTAACTCACCTATTAGGAAGGGAATGGCAAGTGAGGAGTCCCAATAACAGAAGAGCAAGCCATAAGGGTGCAGAAATCTGCGGCATTTATCTGGGCTGGTTGTTTGGACCGAGGTCCTTGTTTATTCCTTCAGCAGACTTGTCTTGAGGACCTGCCAAGTACAGGTACTATGCAGGACCTGTCATTCCCGAGAGCCGTGCATGTCCAGTGTGTGGGAGTGTATTCCACGCATCTGAGTCCACAGTTTAGAGCTGACTTGTGCCCCCCGTGAAAGGAGTCAGGATCTTCCCCATTACTACCCTCAGCAGCCTCTTATTATTTCTAAACAGACCTTGATAAGACCTAGCCCCTGCAACGCCAGAGGAATTGAAGGCTGGTAAAGATGAAGGATTAGGGTTCTGAATCTCCTAAGCATCTTATTTTTGTTGAAATACCAGACTCGCATGTGAGCCCATGTATTAGAACAGACCTTAGAAAAATTGGCAAGGACACTGTTGAACTCAACGACGTTAGAATAGAAACATCAAGAGGTTCTGTGCAAGTTTTATTCATGAACCAAGCTAGTTCTTCAGGTAGAGGAGACCATATTTTTGGTGGGTTCCCCTTTTCAAGTTTCATGATTCCAAGATAAGAGCCCCTGAGGCCAAGCAGAGTCCCCTCCTGTTGCAGTCCCGGTGTGAGTTTCCCCACTAGCCTGAGTCTCAGTGGCCAGTGTGGTCTTCAGAGAACACCTGCCTTAGGTGTACATGACGTACTGTAGAAATAAACTGACCCATGTCCAGAGACCGTGGGTCTTCATGCCTCACTCACATCCTCACCTGAGGTTTAGTCTCTTGTGGCTGAAAGTCTCACTCTTTGGCGTGTCATTTTGCCATGTGACATGTTAGTTCGGTGAGCCATTTGCTGCCGTGTTTTAAGCTTATGTCTAGGTATTACATTAACAGCAGAGAAGGTGTAACCTACTTAAAGCCCTATTTGGATTCATTTAGTTTTCTGCGTTGTGTCAAATTCTCTTTATTTCATTCTATCAAAGTCTTTGTGCTTTCTTTGTATTGATCTACTTTTTGACATGGTCTTAGATACATGGGAGTTGTTGCTCATCAAAAAAAGTTCTGTCTAGAGTAGACAACATTATTTTCCAAATTTAACACATATTCTCAACTCCACCCAGAACTGAGAAGGCCACACTGCACTGTTAAAAAAGCACCCATCATTTTAGACAGACTTGGCGCAGGGCGGACTGAGGGATCAGGGTGGGCTGAGGGATGCTTCAAGAGGCATGTCAGAATCTCCCTGAGGAGATAGAGGGCTCAGACATAGTTTGAAAAGGCATAGTCAATAAAATTTGTACACTTGCAAGTGCAAACACCTTTTTTGTAGTTAATACTACAGAAAAATCTCAACACCTATCCAACTTCATTTTCTGTTAACTCCTCATGTTCAAATTGGATTGATTAATCTTGTAAATATATACTATTAGTTTCTTTCTCTACAGTGTGTTCATGTTGTTGCTTCTGCCTTGAATGCCCTCCCCTGATTTCTCCACCAATTACCAAACTGCCCTTCCAACCCATCATATACCTAGTTTCCAGATCAATCTTTCTAAAGCACCGCTCATATCATTTCAGTCCCCTTTACCAAAAGAAAGAATGCTCCTCCTTTTATTTATTTTATGTTCATCCAGTAAGTGATGGGTTTCCCTGGTGACTCAGATAGTAAAGAATCTACCCTCAAATGCAGGATACATGGGTTCGATCCCTGAGTCAGGAAGATCCCCTGGAAGAGGAAATGGCAACCCACTCCAGTATTCTTGCCTGGGAAATCCCATGGACAGAGGAACCTGGTGGGCTGCAGTCCATGGTGTCTCAAAGAATCAGACGTGACTGAGTGAGCACAGTAAGTGATGGTTGAACACCTAGGAAATGAAGCCCAAATTATTGGTTTAGTTATATATGCAAAGCCTTTTATATTCTTGTCCCAAACTATCCTTCCAACTTTACTGATGACTGTAGCACCACAGAGACCCCATGGATCAGCTTAGCTGTACTTCTTGCTCTTTCCAGAATACATATGCTTTCATTTCCCCATGCCTTTGTTCATGTTATTCCTCATTTACTTGCCATTCTCATCCTTTAAGGCCCATGTCAATATGTTTAAGGTCCATTGCCTTTCTTATCCATCAAAGCCCATGTCAAATATTTTTAATGTCAAATATTATGTCTTCTATCAAGACTTTTATAATCCTGAATCAGCTGAGCATAATTAATTCCTTCTCTGGACTCACATAATACTTTTTACCACCCACATGAGACTCATCATATTCTGACTTGCAGTATTGTTAATGGTGTTTACTCTCTTTTCTAGAGTCCCTTGTCATTCAACTCTGCAAAGGAAACAGTGTCTTACATATGGTAGATGGTCAATAAGCTGCTGCTGAATAAATAAGAATACTGAATATAAAAAAATCTCAACAAAATCTTGACCCATACAAACGCATAGGTGAGACCACAGTTTTCATCCAGAGGCCCTTTGCAGTATGGAGCCTGCGATATTTATGTTAACATGGGGCATTTTTTAAGTTTGGGAAACTGCAATATGGGCTAACATGAATTCCAAATCCTGATCCCCAGTCTCTTAAACTCTACATCAGAAGTTGGTGTCAGGTAAGAATACAGCCACAACCATTGCCTCCTTGCAGCTTGCATTCTGAGGAGAGAAGGCAGATTAGACGAAGAGGTAAAATGTGTCAGATGGTGAGAAGTATTATGGAGCAAAGTAAAGCAGGGAAGGGAGACAGTGCTGTGTATGGGACTAGAAGGGCTGGGATACAGTTTAAAATTAGGGGCTTCCTTAGTGGTCTTGTGGCTAAAACTCTGCTTTCCCAATGCAAGGGACACGGGTTCAACCCCTGCTCAGAGAACTAGATCCCACATGCTCCCACTAAGAGATTGCATCCCTCAAGGAAAGACCCCACACGCCGCAATGAAGATCAAAGATCCCATGTGCCAAAACGAAGACCCAGCACAGCCAAATAAGTAAATGAGTAAATATTTAAAAAATAAACTTACGTTTGTTCTAAGTTTAGAATAAGCTTAGAATAAACTTAGAATACTAAGATTCTCCAGCAAGCCCTCACTAGAAAGGTTACATTTGAACCAAGATCTGAGGAAGATGAGGAAAGGGAGTCTTTACAGAAATGTAAGGAAAGATCCTCCCACCTCAAAAACAGCAAGGAGATGAGTGCGGCCAGAACAAAATGAGTAAGAGGGACTGGTAAGATCCTGCAATGAGGGAGGGTTTTGAGCAGTGGAGTGACATGATGGACTTGGCTTTTTCAGATTGCTCTGGCTGAGAGAAGGCTCACAGGCATGGGAGGCAGTTGGAGATTGGGCTGAATCATGTAAGGTTCATATGGAACACAGAGGACCCCAAACAGAAAAGGGGAGCCTGACTAAGGAGACCACAGCTGGAGGAAACTCTGTCCTTGACTTCATACTCTGAAGCTACAGAAATAAGTGTAGAAATGGAACAAGAGATGCCCGGGCCAGAGTGCCCAGGAATAAACCCACAATACGTGGTCAGTTAATTTATGACAAAGCCGCCACATAAAGGACATAGAGTAGCCAAAGGACGCTGTTGGTCACTAAGTCCACGACTCCGTGGACTGCCGCTCGCCAGGCTTACTGGAATTCGGTCAAACTCGTGTCCATTGAGTCAGTGATGCTGTCTAACCATCTCATTCTCTGCTGCCCCCTTCCCTTTTTGCCTTCAATCCTTCCCAGCATCAGGGTCTTTTCCAGTGAGTTAGGTCTTCCATCAGATGGCCAAAGTTTTGGAGCTTCAATATCAGTCCTTCCAATGAATATTCAGGGTTGATTTCCTTTAGGATTGACTAGTTTGATCTCTTGCAGTCCAAGGGACTCTCCAGAGTCCTCTCCAGCACCACAATTGAAAAATATCAATTCTTCAGCACTCAGCTTGCTTTATGGTCCAACTCTCACACCCTAAGGATATGTCCCTTAATAAATTGCTTGGAAAATGGAACACCACAAGCTAAAGGACACTGCACATCATCTGCTTCGCACACAAAACTAAACACACAGCTATGCACATCAAGCCCTTCCTTTGCCGAGTCCTCTGATGACAGACCCCCAGCAGTCAGCCACACACAGGAGGTTCTCCCCAATTTTTCATCACTTTTTCTCCCGTGGCATAGCATAACCTTACAGCAGGTCCTGAGGAAACTGAGATCCACTAAATGTAGTTCCAGCTCTGAATTGTCCTGAAACCAAATCCCTGGTATGCCCTGTCATCTGTGCTAAGTCATCTCAGTTGTGTCTGACTCTTTGCAACCCCATGGACTGTAGCCCACCAGGCTCCTCTGTCCACAGGATTCTCAAGGCAAGAACACTGGAGTGGGTTGTCATTTCCTCCTCCAGGGGATCTTCCCGGCCCAAGAAGCGAACTCCCTCTCTTAGGTTTCCTGCATCGACAGGTGGGTTTTTTTTTTTTTACCACTAGCGCCCCCTGGGAAGCCCTCCTGTCTGCTGTGCACAGAGCCAAATCTGGGGGCAGGTCAGGCAGGTCCTGCCTAAGAGAGGCAGGCTTATCGCCCTCTGCTGGTCAGTTGTGAAATGCAGGCCTCACCCACTCAACAGTTTCATGGAGGCCAAGATCCCTGCTGGCAGTCCTGATGAATCTATTATATTTTGGGAATTCAAAGGGTTGGAGGCCAATATCCCACGACTTCTCAAAGAGTTCTAGAACAATTAGAAACCATACACAATGAAATGAACGTACATACAAACTTTACAACTCACATGTAAAATCACTCAAAATTGTCCACAGACATATTTAAAAATATAAACATTATAGAAGAAAACATAGAAGAAAATAAACATGGCCATGGGTTTGGTCACATAGGTTAGGAGCTTTGACTTTTAATGTACAGCATGAAAAGCCCACACAGAAAATGGAGGGGGGAATTAATAACATGTACTGTACAACTAAAAATTTTTACTTAGGGATACCAAATTCAAAAACCAAAAGATAAGCCTCAGAGTGGGAGAAAAATATTTGCTAAACACGTCTTATAAAGAATTTGTAATCACATTAAAAATAAGTAAATCATGCAGATAAAAGTACTTTCTTTTGCTAATGCAAGTTTTATGTTTGAAATTATTGGAAAGTCAGTAACATTCCAAAACCCCATGTAAGTACTACACCAGAAAACACAGAAAACATCATGGTATAGGGGAAAACATTTCTCTACAAAGTCCAAGCTTTACCCACTTCCAGTTCACACAAAGAAACATCACCACTCTCCTAGGAGTCCACATGTAACTGACAGGAACTGTGAGAAGGTTATATGAGGAGGCACTGTGTCTTCCATATTGCAGATGACCAGGGTGTGATAGAAAGAGTGAACTCTAACATTTTGAATTTTCTGCATTATTCCAACAACAAACTATTAGAACTAATATATGAATTCAGTAAAGTTACCAAATCAACACACAAAAATCAACTGTGTTTCTAAACACCAATAACAAACCGTCAGAAAGAGAAAGAAAATCAGTTTGCAACTGCATCAAAAAGAACAAAATACCAAGGAATAAATTTAACCAAGGACTTGAAATACCTGCACACTGAAAATATTGACGTTGATGAAGAAATTGAGGATGCAAATAAATGGAATGATATCCTGTGTTTGTGGACGAAAAAGAATCAGTAGTGCTAAAATGTCCATTCCACCCAAAAGAATATACACATTCAATGCAATTCTTAACAGAATTCCAATGGCATTTTTCACAGAGACCAAACAGCAATCCTGACATTTGTATGGAACCACAGAGAACTCTGAACAGCTAAGGGAACCTAAGAAAGGACACCAGCAGCTAGAGGAAACTCACTCTCTGATATCAAACCAATTAATCTATGACCTATTAGATGTCTCCTGACTCAAAGATCTCACAGTGTGAAAAGACATGTGCTTTGGAATTGCTGTGATACATGGATTCTCAGATGAACAAAAATAAAAATAAAGCTGATTCTGTCTTTGAACTCCATCTAGATTCATGGATTCTCAGACAAACAAAACAATAAAAACGTCATATGTAAACCCCCAAACATACATGATTTTAGTAAAAGATTAATATTGCAGATAGTTGGGTAAAGAGGGATCTTTCACTGACTGGTATTGAGAAAATTAGGTAATTGTCTAGGAAAAAAGTCTCCTATCTCACACGTGATTCACACACACACACACACACACACACATACACACACTCACACACTCCAGCTCGACCTCCAGCTCAAAGATGTGAAACCAAAAACTAAGAACGTAACAATTATAGAAGAACTCAAGGGATAACAATTTTTATCTTATCAGAATAGGGAAGGTTTTTTCAAATATGTCAAAAATCGAAAAGCCACGCAGAAAGACTGATAATCCAACCACTTAAAAACAAACAAAGCCCAGTAGCAAGGCCAACACTGCACCACCATCAAAGTGAAAAAATCACAGGTGAGCTGGGAAGTAGCCTGACCACTCACCCCACAAGGCCTTGGCACCCTGTCATGTCTCCAGGGTCCTTATTCTCCCCAGAGCCCCACCTACATGGCTGCTGCCATGCCAGTTTATACAGACCTCAGTCATCTCCTAACGTGCAAGGGTTCTTTTATTACAAAGGCAGTGGGTTGAATGGTGGCCCCAAAAGGTGTGTCCCCCAGAACATATGAAGGGACCTTACCTGAAACAAAGGGTCATTGCAGACTTAGTGAAGAAGCTGAGAAGAGGTCATCCTGGATGAGGGTGGCCCAAAGCCAATGACAGTGTCCTTATATGAGACGGAAGAGGAGAGCCCGAGAGAGAAGCCACAAGAAGATGGAGTTGGGAGGGAGGTCACCACAAGTCCGGAGATGCCCAGAGCCCCCAGAATCTGGTAGAGGCTAGAAGGAACATCCCCTGGAGCCTCCTGAGAAAGCACAGCCCTGCCCACACCTTGATTCAGATGTCTGGTCTCCAGAGCTGGGGGAGGATGAATTCCTTTTGTTTTAAAAACCCCAGCTTGTTGTCACTTGTCATAAAAACCACAGGATAGCCACATACACAGACCCTGCCCTATAGACTTCTGGAAGCATTTCAGTCTCCTGGTCGAGAACCTTCAGCGTCACCATTCAGATCACTAATTAAGCAGCAGGCAGGACTTCCCTGGTGGTCCAGTAGCTGAGACTCCACGTTCTCAATGAGGGGGACCCTGTTCAATCCCTGGTTGGGGAACTGGATCCCATATGCCACCACTAAGAGTTTGCATGCCACAATTAAAGATCCCGCATGCCACAACTAAGACCTGGTGCAGCATGAATATTTTTTTAGAAGAATAAGCAGGCAGTTACACAGATGAAAACCCAATTGGGATACTTGCTATGCTGAGGAGAAGAATTCTGCAGTTGGTCAGAGGTCTGGTACTTTCTCCCACGTCGGCCAGCAGCCCCCCACAGAGAACGTCCTCATTGGAAAGCTAGTGCACTCTGTGGAGGCATCCCTGAGTAAACATTACCTGACCCCCGAATTAGTGGCTCCTGAAGTTTATCCCCCCTTTCTGGTAAAACACCCGAATATGTGCAAGGACCTTAAAGGCTGCAGGAAAAAGGGCTTGGAGCAACACCAGTGACAGCTCGCATGCTGAATCGCAGGCCACACGGATGGTCCTGGCCTGGGTGTTCTCCTGGAAATTTTCCATTTACCTGTCTGGGCTACCACTCCTTCCTTGGCCCCCGCCCCCACCGCCTTTTTTCTTTCCCCACCTCTGTCTGTCGAGAACTTCCAGCAGCAGGTGCAGGTGATACATCCTCTTCCTTGGCAGGTGGCAGCCGGGCAACTCCTGAGAGGCCCTCTCAGACAGGCCACACTCACAGTCACGGTCCCTCACCACCCCATCCACGGCTGATGGGGCAGCAAGTACGGCTTGAAGTCCCCCAGAGGTGCTCTTGCTGCCTTGGAGGCAGTGTTCACAGCCCTGGGGAGGCGCACCTGGGCAGGGCTGGCCGGTCCAGTCAGGCTGCCCGAGTTGGCCAACTCTCACCCATCAGGGGCTAACGGTTGCAGAAAATGGGTTTTGCTGTGCTGGCCTCCTCCAAGGAATGAGTGTGGGTTTCTGAGGGTCAGGATGAACATGGGCTGCAGCTCTGGCTTGTTTTCTAATCATTTTACCTGGCCCACAAGTGGGAGGCAACTTCCAGAATACCCACTCCTCGCCAGAGAATCCCAGGAGTCAAGAGAGGAAGGGGCTGGGTGGAGACAGAGGCCTGGTGCCCCAGGGCAGTGAAAGCCTCTGGAAGAGCCGGCGGAGGGAGGCTGCCCAGAGTGAAGCGCAGGGTCACAGACCTGCCGGGAGCTGCTGCTTCTCAGTTCGGGCCCTGCTCTGAGCTGCCTAGGGCTGGCGCTGACCAACTAGGGGTCTCTGCAGAAGGGCTCTGGGCACGGTCCCTCTGAGCCCACCCAGGCCGGGGTGCCCACCCAGGAGGGCCCCAGGCCCCGGGCCCTGGGAGGGGCCTGCCCAGAAGAGCCCCGTGAGCTGCCCAGGTGAGTCCCCGCCTCTGGAAGGGGCCTGCCCACTGGAGCCCCGTGGGCAGCTGGGTGCCGGCCCAGGGGAGCTCCATATCCTGGGAGACGCCCGCCCAAGAGAGCCCCGTACGCCGGAGGGGCATGTGAACGAGCAGCCTCTCTGTGCAGCCGGCACAGGGTCGCTTAGCGACTCGCCTGTGGGTAGTGCTGGGATGGGATGAGAACCAGGAGATCCTGCAGGCCTTGAGCACCCCTGGGCCTATCTGGATAAACAAGGGCAATAGGTGAGGCCTGGCGGCTGTGAGACACGAGGGAGGCCCACAGGTACCTCTTGTTTCATCCACTTGACACCACGGAAGCCTCCCAAGGACAGAACGGACAGCCTGCCCCAGGCTGGTGGGAGCTCCCGGTGACCCTGCAGTGGACATGGGAAGGAGGGGCCAGGCAGGAGGGGAGTGGGCGCCCAGGCAGAGCCACAGGGCTCAGGGGGTCAGACTTTCTGGGTCGGATGAACACGTGGGGACTGTGGCCCAGGAAAGCTGCCCTGCTGACAAGATGCTGAAGCCACATCAGGGCGACAGGTCTCGCAGGTGACTCCCAAAACGGGACTGTACGACGAATCCTGTTAAAAGGAGGCTTTATAACATGAACTTGAAAAAAACAAGCAAACGTGAACTTGCTGAAGGAAAGGTTTTGCAAAGCTAATCCCCCTAGCAGGAGTCTCTGGCCCCCTCAGAGGGGAACGAGGAAACAGCTGGGAGTCGGCAGCATGCTGAATGGGTGGTGGGTGCAGACCTCACACTCTGGCCCCCTCTCTTTGCTTCTGGGTTTGTTACTTGGCTTTTCAGAGAGTCAGCTGTGTTCATGTTAGGAAGAGCTGAAAGCCAGTCCATTCAAATCACTTAGTAAGTACAGCACATAGTTTATGTATGTATTGCATCTTCCTCACTAGATGGTCAGTGATTCCAAGGATAGGGAGGACCTCCATTGTACCCACAGCTTCTTGCCCTTTAGACGAGGAAGACCGAATACATACTCTGTGAATGAATGACGTTCCGTGGCTGATGGAGAAGCAAGGGCTGTGGTAGAAAGTCAACGAGTCAACTGGAAACAACCTTCATGATCTTGGTCAGATAACTGCACGGGGTTTTGGTTTCCCTACATATATAAAATGTAAAAGTATTTTCAAGAACAAAGTATTGGGCCCTTGCTATGCACTAAGCCCTCTGCTAAACCCAGGAGCCCCTGGGATACTGCCCTCCAATCAAGTCAAAGACGGGAGCAGAGTCACCTGAGGTTTTTCTACAAGTTCAATACCCAGGCAACACCTGGGGTCCCTCCTACACACCCACGATCTCAACTAATTGTCAGTAATTCAGTTCCTTCATGGCCCTTTCCTGGCAGAATGTTCCCAGCTCTCACCCAAAGCGCCATGATTATGAACCAAACCAGCAGCACAGACCCTATTGGACCCTATGTTTGTACTGTCATACTTTAAGGAATTAATGGGCTTCCCAGGTATCTCAGCGGTAAAGAATCCACCTACCAATGCAGGAGATGCGGGTTTGATCCCTGGCTTGGGAAGATCCCCTGGAGGAGGGAATGGCAACCCCCTCCAGTACTCTTGCCTGGAGAATCCCATGGACAGAGGAGTCCGGTGGGCTACAGTCCATAGGGTGGCGCAGAGTTGGACAGGACTGAAGCGACTTAGCATGCATGCATGCAAGCATTGTTGAAACAGCTGACTTACAAATGAAACAGTCTGGGGTAGGAAAAGACCACCAAGGTGTTAATCAAATGAGGAGTCTGTTATATTTAGGTGACTCCAGTGCCGTGGCACCCACATAAGCAAACCAAAATCCAAGACCGCAAATGCCTCAGCAACCTGACAATGCTAAGGACAATGAATCAGAAACAGCCAACCAGGCTTTCAGTGATCACAAATCAATGTCCTTTCTTCACTTCTGCACTTGACATGAAAGTCTTTCCCGGCTCCCACCTGCAGAGCCATCTTAAACCGCTTCTGGTTTGGTACAGCCCCATCTGAATTGATTTTTGCTTAAATAAACTCTTAAAATTATTAATATGCCACACAGGTCAGCTCAGGGAGGTCTATGCGATTGTATCCTCTGCTGAACTAGGCACACAATACATTTCTAAACAAATGTCATCATTAAGACTGCGAAGTCTGAGACTGAGGCCCAAAACCCTGACGACACTTCCTTCAACCCCTCAGGTTCTCTCTGAAGGGGATATCACCTTGTTCTGTCTGAACTATAAACCCCTCATGTTAACAGATCAGGGCATCAGGCAACCCCCACCTCCCCACTGCCCCAACCAAGTGTCTGGAGCTCTCCTCCCAGACTTCAGCCTCACAGGTACCCCTCATGATGTTCTTGTCCACAGGCAGCAGCATTTGAGACCCAAAGGTCCTGACCCATGCTACCAAGAAGGCCTGTTCCTTCCACAGGGACACAGAAGGTGGGGGCTGGAAGATGCCATGTGAGTGGTACCTGCAACTATTGTGGTGCTACCTGTGTCCCCTCCCCAAGCTGCCCTACAGAAGAGCCCTGGCAGCCTCCTAGGATGCCCCTGAAGATGCTTCCGACCAAGTGACAGAGAAGGCTCCTTTGTCCTTTGAGTCAGGCTTCTGTCCTTGAGGGTCCAGAGGAAACCTCCCCGGATCACTGATGCTGATGACAGGGACTCAGTTAGTGGTGCAGGCGATGCCCTCCCCCAGGGCACGGGGGCTTCCGTCTCTGCACTCACTGCCGTGGGCTCATGGCCCAGAGTCTCCCAGCTCACGTAGGTGCAGACCCAAGTGCCTACCAGAGTTCTCCAACAACAAGATGTTCACCAAGGAGGGGACGGAAGGAGGGAGGGAGCAGAGAAAAGACAGGAAATCCATATTGGGACTTTAGAGAAACTACAATGAATTTTTTAGTGTAACTCCATACCCCACAGTATTTCCATATTTTATGTGGCAGCCCCGGCTTCTCCATATGCCTCTAGAAGACAGTCCACAGGAAGAAGTGCTCTTCCCTCGGCAGCTCCCAGGGTGGAGGGCTCTGGAAGCACAGAAGATGCAAGATGATGCCTCCTGGGGGCGGTCCTGTGAGTGACAACTAGGGGGATCATCACAGTTCCTATTTTCAAGTCTATAGCTGAAGAGACCCGCTCACCCAGCCCTCACTCTGATGATGGAATCCAGTATTCTTTCTGAGATGAAGGAGCACGTGAATAGCAATCCAGGCTGCTGTGGGTGCATCCCAGAGCCTGGTTCCACTGCTTGCCAGCCTGTGCCTTTAAGGCAGGTCCCCAGCAGGCATCAGCCTCCATTCCTTCCTCCAGAGACTGGAGACCAAGTGTGCTGCTTCCGTCAGGGGAGTGTGTGGGGCCAAAAGTCTGTGGTCAGTGGTAAAGGATGACACTTGTGTCAGGATGGCTACTGTCCTCTAGGTCCCTAAATCCAATCCATGCATGGGGCCACCCGCTTACTTTTTGTTCTTCCCCATTTGAAACATAAAGCATCGGTGCAGGTGGTGCTCGTGGTAAAGAACATGCCTGCCAATGAAGAAGACGCAAGAGATCCAGGTTCAATCCCTGAGTTGGGAAGATCGCCTTGAGGAGGGCATGGCATTCCAGTCCCGTATTCTTGCCTGAAAACTTCCATGCACAACAGGAGCCTAGCGAACTACAGTCCATAGGGTCATAAAGAGTCAGACACAACCAAGCAACTGAGCATGCACATATATACACACAAAGAATCGATGCAGTATGAGGCTCCATAGCTGAGGGAGAGGCTCAGGACCCCCTTAAACTCTAAGGGAAAAGATGATCTTCCTGGGGGTGTGTGTCACAGGAATTAGTGCTTCCTCAGAGTAGAATGGCCCCCTCAGTCCCCTGGTTCCTTCCAGTCTAAGAGCACTCTCTGTGGAGTCTTCATATCCAGGAATTGTATTTTCAGAGCATCTCCTACCATTTTTCAGATTCCCGCATCATCTGAACTCTCACAACTGGAGGGAGAGAGCCCTGACCACCCTTTCAGCCTCACTGGGTTCTGTCTCGATGCCCACATCTCCCTGGCATCCAGCCCATGCTCCAGATTGCCAACCAGGGGGCAAGGTTTAGTACTGGATACCAGGCTCAAAGTGGACCACAGTGCTATAAGTGGGGGCAGAGACCAAGGAGGCCCTACCATGCATGTTCTGAGCAGTCTCTTAGGGAATCCTCACAACAGTCCTGACACCACGGCGGAGGCTGTGGGACCTGCCCAGGGAGGAAAGAGTGGGCCCAGAGCTGTCCTGCTCACTAGACCGGTGGGTGGACCTGGAACTCAAGGCTTCAGGACTTGAAAACAGGTGGATGAGAGCAACAGTGGCAGCAACCAAGAAGCAAGAGGCAGGATGTGACCCAGCTCACTGCCCAGGCTCTGAGTAGGAGGGACCCAGAGGGGTCACCAGGGACCAAGAATCTGGAAGCCAGACGAAGAGACACAGAAGCAGCAAGGGTCCGCCTCCGGGGTGTCTGACTTCAGACAGACGAGGAGTGTGTCCATCAGAGGTTTGTGTGCAGCTGGGGGAGTGCAGACCACAGCCAAGATAAAGAGATGCTATCAAAATCTGTGGTCAGGAGCCTGGGTCAGAACCCAGGGAGATAGGTGGGCCAAGGTGGCAGCTCTCGGACCTAGAGCACTTAGGTCAACACAGCACCCTGAGGCCTAGACGCACACCTCATTTGCGGAGCCCAGACACAGGGCCCTGAGCTGAGATGGGGCCTGAGTCACCCCTACCCTCAAGCTATGTTTCCCCACACCTGCTGCCAGCTCCTCAGTGAGCCCACCTGGCAAGCCTCTTACCCCCACATGAACCCAGATCTCAGGGGGGGTGGGCTCCCCAACACGACACGTTCCCAATGTACATGTGCATTGGCTGGCTCACTGACGGAGCATCCTGCCCAGTCCGTGGACACACTCTGGGGCAGACGGACGGACTAGGGCCCAAGGCTCAGGCCTCAGGCTCCCACTTCTCTCTGGCTCAGACTGTACTTCGGATGACCAGAGAGAGTCCAGGATAAACCTCTACTCAGGGAGTGACCATTTCTGGGGACCTTTTAGAACGTGGTCAGGGACCAGTCAAACTCTTGAGCCCCTTCAGACAACCCCCCTTTATCCAGGCCTGGGAACCAGCTTCTTACTCCTCCCTACTAAACCTCTCATTTAAGCACAAATCCCTAGGGGAGGGAGGAACACCTCTTCTCGGGGCTCTGCGAGTCAGTTCCCCAGCTGTGAGTTAACATTTTGGGGAACTTTGGAAAGAAAGAGAAACATTAGACTAGTGGTTTTTAAAGTGAGGACCCAGGACCAGTAGCATCAATATTACCTGGAAACTTAATAGAAATATAAATGCTTAGACCCTTCTCTTCCAGATCTGCTGAGTCAGAGCTCTGGGGCAGAGCCCAGCCATCTGGTCAACCTGCCTTCCAGGGGATTCTGACAGTCACTCAATTTGGCGAGTCTCTGCTTCAGCCGTCAGGAGCTGCTCTGCACAGGTTCAAGTGCTGTCAACTCCATGTAGAGGGGAAACCAGCCTCCATGTCTGGGGGCAGAAGATATTCCTAGAAGCACCAGGTGATACCCCAATGCTCTCTGACTTACTTAGGTGTTAACACTGGGGGGGAGAGCCTGAAGCTGAATCAAATTGGCGTGGAGCCACCAGAGATAAAAAATTAAAGTTTCCTAAATATTATTGTTGGGAATACTTAGGAAGGCGCTAGTGTGGTGCCTTTTACACAAATATTGTGAGTCACAATAACTGTGTTTATCTTCTTTTTCCTTCAGCAAATAAGGAAACATCAGTGGGGGTGCTGATATTTATTTATTTTTGGATGAGCATCTTGATAGTGGAAATATTTCGTACGTGATTACAGAACCCTGGAGCTAAAGCACTGCCCCCAAGGAGGAGCAAGGAGTTAATTGGTAAATAATGTAGACATTTCCTTCTGGTTAAAAAGATCCCGATGTGTCCCATTTGTTTCTAAGTCATGTCACTCTAGGCATCTTGCTTCTCAATAAAAAGCAAGATCAGGTCAGTGGCGGGAGGCAAGCAGTCCTGACAGAGGATGCCTGGCCCAGCAATCTCAAATCACACTGCCTTCTCTGTGCTCAGTTTCCGCTTGTTTCTTGGCCTCGTGGTGGAGCTGAGAAGCCAGATGCACTGCAGACTCAGACCTCAGGCCTTATCTGAAGCCAGGCTCTTGGGAGAATCCTTGAGTATGGATCCCTACAGTGATCGCCATAAACCTCCTGCCTAAAATCCCTGCTGACCCACAAGGTTCATGCACTAAATGTAGGAGAAAATGGGGCCCCTGCCTCCTGTGATGATGGAGGCCTGTTAGACACATGAGTAAAGTCAAACCCAAAGGCAAGGTGCCTCCTCTGACTCTACATCCTTGAAAATAAGGCTGAACATGAGTGGCATTTGCAGATAAGAATGATTTTTAAGATTGGATTGAGAGAAAAAAAAAACATGTTTACCCAGAGATGTGTCATTTCAGTTCAGTCACTGAGTTGTGTCCGACTCTTTGCAACCCCATGGACTGCAGCACTCCAGGCTTTCCTGTCCATCACCAACTCCCAGAGCCTACTCAAACTCATGTCCATCACGTCAGTGATGCCATCCAACCATCTCATCCTCTGTCATCCCCTTCTCTTTCCGCCTTCAATCTTTCCCAGTATCAGGGTCTTTTCCAATGAGTCAGTTCTTCCCATCAGGCGGCCAAAGTATTGCAGTTTCAGCTTCGGCACCAGTCCTTCCAATGAATAGTCAGGACTGATTTCCTTTAGGATGGACTGGTTGGATCTCCTTGCAGTCCAAGGGACTCTCAAGAGTCTTCTCCAATACCACACTTCAAAAGCATCAATTCTTTGGTGCTCAGCTTTCTTTATAGTCCAACTCTCACATCCATCCATGACTACTGGAAAAACCATAGCTTTGACTAGATGAACCTTTGTTGGCAAAGTAATGTCTCTGCTTTTTAATATGCTGTCTTGGTTGGTCATAACTTTCCTTCCAAGGAGCAAGCACCTTTTAATTTCATGGCTGCAATCACCATCTGCAGTGATTTTGGAGCCCAAAAAAATATAGTCAGCCACTGTTTCCACTGTTTCCCCATCTATTTCCCATGAGGTGATGGAAATTGCCATGATCTTAGTTTTCTGAATGTTGAGTTTTAAGGCAACATTTTTACTCTCCTCTTTCACCTTCATCAAGAGGTTCTTTAGTTCTTCTTTGCTTTCTGCCATAAGCGTGGTGTCATCTGCATATCAGAGGTTATTAATATTTCTCCCAGCAATCTTGATTCCAGCTTGTGCTTCATCCAGAGCAGCATTTCACATGACGTACTCTGCATATAAGTTAAATAAGCAGGGTGAGAGCATACAGCCTTGATGTACTCCTTTCCTGATTTGGAACCAGTCTGTTGTTCCATGTCCAGTTCTAACTGTTGCTTCTTGACCTTCTCAAGAGGCAGGTCAGGTGGTCTGGCATTCCCATCTCTTTCAGAATTTTCCACAGTCTGTTGTGATCCACACAGTCAAAGGCTTTTGGCATAGTCAATAAAGCAGAAATAGACATTTTTCTGGAACTCTCTTGTTTTTTCGATGATCCAATGGATGTTGGCAATTTGAATCTCTGGTTTCTCTGCCTTTTCTAAATCTAGCTTGAACACCTGGAGGTTCATGGTTCATGTACTTTTGAAGTCTGGTTTGGAAAATTTTGAGCATTACTTTGCTAGCGTGTGAGATAAGTGCAATCATGCGGTAATTGGAGCATTCTTTGGCATTGCCTTTCTTTGAGATTGGAATGCTTTATGTGTAATAGCCAAAAAATGGAGACAACTGAAATGTCCATTAACAGGTAAATGGAAAACAAAGCTGTGATATGTCTGTCCCAAAGATGGAGTACTCGTTGCTCAGCAAAGACATGAACAACCAACACAGCCAACAAGGGGTGAATCTCAAAGTTGCCATCTTGAGCGAATGAAGCCAGGCATAAGAGATAATGTGCTGTGTGATATATTTGTATACAATTCTAGAAAGTGCGAACTAATTACAGTGACAAAACACAGACTCGTGGTTATCTGGGGGAGGGGAGGGGACTGGGGACGGTCACAAGGCCACAAGGACGTGTTGGTGTGGGCCGGATCCCCTCACCCTCTCCACTGGGGTGCTGGTCTCGTGAGCAATTTACATATGTCAAAATTTATCAAATTATATGCTTGAAGATATACTGTTTATTATATGCCAGTTATATGTCAGTGAGATTTTAAAATGTATGGGTTGGCAATTTTCACTGTTTCTTAGAGAAACTGGTCACATTTCTGCTAGAGTCCCTCCTCTTTCTGGCTAAACTGGCAACAGATTCTTGTCGACGTCAAGAGAAATAGTGAGGTGCCCTTCCCGGTGGTCCAGTGGCTAAGACTCCATGCTCCCAATGCGGGGGGCCCAAGTTCCACCCCTGCTCAGGGAACTAGATCCCAGATGCCGCAACTAAGAGTTCACATGCTGAAGACTGAAGATCCTGCATGCTGCAACCAAGACCTGGTGCAGCCAAATAAATTTTTTTAAAGAGAGAGAGAGTAGGTATCTCAGGACAAATGGAACAGGTGTTTATTAGTTTGTGGGGCAGGGGAATGAAGAAATATATCTCTTTCATAGCAACTGTGCTATTAATCATCAACAATCTGAGCATTTTTTGTCTGCCAGGCTGATCATTGTACAGTACCTTATTTAATGCTCATGCAACCTTGAGAATAGATGTCATTGGACTAATTTACAGAAGAGCAGACTAAGGGAGATACCTGACATCCTAAAGAGTGGTGAGCAGATTCAGGATTTGAAACAGGTATTTATTTATTTGTGTGTACTTCTTAAACTTTCTACAAGGAAAATAAACGACTATTAATCAGAAATCTTTCAGTCTTTAACATTATTATAACCACTTGGTAACAACACTTGAAAATTTCTTTTCCTAGGTAATTCCTACTGCTTATAGGACCTGTTAGGTACCACGTACTTAATTGTTCCTTTCTTTTTTTAATAATTTATTTTTAAATATTTATTTTTATTTATTTATTTGGCTGCACCGGGTCTTAGTTGTGGCACATGGGATCTTCAATCTTCGTTGCAGCATGCAGGGTCTTTTTTAGTTGCGGTATGTGGGATCTAATTCCCTGACCAGGGATAGAACCTGGGCCCCCTGCATTGAAAGCATGGAATCTTAGCCTCTGGACCACCAGGGAAGTTCCTAATTATTCCTCTTCTCTGAGGTTGAGACTCAAGAGTAGGTGAGCTTATATCCCAAATGACAAAGCTAAGAAGTGTAAGAGCCAGAATGTGAACTCAGAACACTTTGTGTGTGGGACGCTTGTTCTTTTCATATTCGTGGACCCAAATTTCATATCCACCAAAAGCTTGCATGGCTGTTTTAATTCCCTGAGTCCCTTCCAGTCCAGGAGGTGTGTGTACAGATTTAACATAGCTGGAGCCACTCTGTCCATCTGTCACTGACTGTTCTATTTTCTATTTAGACCAGTGGAGCAATGCTTTCCATACTGTTACATAGACTTCTCATTTATTCTTTAAAGAGATGTGTAATATTCCATGCAGTTGATGTATTATAGTCACTTGCTTAGCCATCACTTTATATCGGTCTGCAATGAGCTTTTTATGGAAAACCATGCTATCTGTCAAGGAACCAAAAAATAGCTGGTAACTTATAGTGGCCTTCAAAAATAACAGAGAGAGAACCAGAAGAGGAAAGATGCTCTGATGATTTGAGGCAGATCATCCACATTCCAGCTCAGAAGAGGGAAAGGCTCGACAGCCTTACCTCTTTCATCCTTGAGGAGGAAGGCCACCGGGTTTAGGGGAAAGTTTGTAAGGATCTCTCCATGGTGATGTTTGCAGAGCATGTATCGAAGTTTATTTCTGCTTTTCAATAAAATAGCTCATTTTCATTTCACTCACTATGAAATAAAGATTATTCATCTACCCTCTTCCTTATGGATGGCATTTTAAATTATTTGCCACATGGGATTTTTGATCTGAATTAGGGAGGATTGGGCTTCCCTGGTGGCTCAGACAGTAAAGAACCACCTTCAATGCAGGAGACCCAGGTTCGATCCCTGCGTTGGGAAGATCCTCTGGAGAAGGGTATGGCTACCCATTCAAGCATTCTTGCCTAGCAAATCCCCATGGACAGAGGAGCCTGGCAGGCTACAGTCCATAGGGTCGCAGAGAATCAGACACAGCTGAGCAACTAAGCACAGCACAGCACCCGTTTCAGTATTCTGGCCAAGAAAATGCCGTAAACAGAGGAGCCTGGCGGGCTACAGCCCACGGGGTCGCAAAGAGTCAGACACAACGGAGTGACTGAGAGCGCGCGCGCACACACACACACACAGACAGACACACACGTACGTGTATGTAATTCTATTTTTAATTTTTTAAGGAACCACCATATTGTTTTCCTTAGTGGCTCACCATTTTATTTATTTACTTATGTTGAAATATAATTGACATATAACATTATGCTGTTTCAAGTGTATAACTTGAATTATTCAATACACACACTACAAAATGATCATCATAATAAGTCTAGCTAACTTCTGTCACCATGTGTAGTCACAAATTTTTTTCTTTTTTTTTTTTCATTTATTTTTATTAGTTGGAGGCTGATTACTTTACAATATTGTAGTGGGTTTTGTCATACATTGACATGAACAAGCCATGGATTTACATGTATTCCCCATTCCGATCCCCACTTCCACCTCTCTCTCTACGCGATCCCTCTGAGTCTTCCCAGTGCACCAGCCCCGAGCACTTGTCTCATGCCTCCGACCTGGGCTGGTGATCTGTTTCACCATAGATAATATACATGTTTCGATGCTGTTCTCTCGAAACATCCCACCCTCGCCTTCTCCCACAGAGTCCAAAAGTCTGTTCTGTACATCTGTGTCTCTTTTTCTGTTTTGCATATAGGGTTATCATTACCATCTTTCTAAATTCCATATATATGTGTTAGTATGCTGTAATGTTCTTTATCTTTCTGGCTTACTTCACTCTGTATAATGGGCTCCAGTTTCATCCATCTCATTAGAACTGATTCAAATGAATTCTTTTTAACGGCTGAGTAATATTCCATGGTGTATATGTACCACAGCTTCCTTATCCATTCGTCTGCTGATGGGCATCTAGGTTGCTTCCATGTCCTGGCTATTATAAACAGGGCTGCGATGAACATTGGGGTGCATGTGTCTCTTTCAGATCTGGATTCCTCAGTGTGTATGCCCAGAAGTGGGATTGCTGGGTCATATGGCAGTTCTATTTCCAGTTTTTTAAGAAAACTCCACACTGTTCTCCATAGTGGCTGTACTAGTTTGCGTTCCCACCAACAGTGTAAGAGGGTTCCCTTTTCTCCACACCCTCTCCAGCATTTATTGCTTGTAGACTTTTGGATAGCAGCCATCCTGACTGGCATGTAATGGTACCTCATTGTGGTTTTGATTTGCATTTCTCTGATGATGAGTGACGTTGAGCATCTTTTCATGTGGTGTTAGCCATCTGTATGTCTTCTTTGGAGAAATGTCTGTTTAGATCTTTGGCCCATTTTTTGATTGGGTCATTTATTTTTCTGGAATTGAGCTGCAGGAGTTGCTTGTATATTTTTGAGATTAGTCCTTTGTCTGTTGCTTCATTTGCTATTCTTTTCTCCCAACCTGAGGGCTGTCTTTTCACCTTGCTTATAGTTTCCTTTGTTGTGCAAAAGCTTTTAAGTTTAACTAGGTCCCATTTGTTTATTTTTGCTTTTATTTCCAATTTTATGGGAGGTGGGTCATAGAGGATCCTGCTGTGATTTATGTCAGAGAGTGTTTTGCCTATGTTCTCCTCTAGGAGTTTTAGAGTCTCTGGTCTTACATTTAGATCTTTAATCCATTTTGAGTTTATTTTTGTGTATGGTGTTAGAAGGTGTTCTAGTTTCATTCTTTTACAAGTGGTTGACCAGTTTTCCCAGCACCACTTGTTAAAGAGGTTATCTTTTTTCCATTGTATATCCTTGCCTCCTTTGTCGAAGATAAGGTGTCCATAGGTTCGTGGATTTATCTCTGGGCTTTCTATTCTGTTCCATTGATCTATATTTCTGTCTTTGTGCCAGTACCATACTGTCTTGATGACTGTGGCTTTGTAGTAGAGTTTGAAGTCAGGCAGGTTGATTCCTCCAGTTCCATTCTTCTTTCTCAAGATTACTTTGGCTATTCGAGGTTTTTTGTATTTCCATACAAATTGAGAAATTATTTGTTCTAGTTCTGTGAAAAATACCATTGGTAGCTTGATAGGGATTGCATTGAATCTATAGATTGCTTTGGGTAGAATAGCCATTTTGACAATATTGATTCTTCCAATCCATGAACACGGTATGTTTCTCCATCTGTTTGTGTCTTCTTTGATTTCTTTCATCAGTGTTTTATAGTTTTCTATGTACAGGTCTTTTGTTTCTTTAGGTAGATATACTCCTAAGTATTTTATTCTTTTTGTTGCAATGGTGAATGGTATTGTTTCCTTAATTTCTCTTTCTGTTTTCTCGTTGTTAGTGTATAGGAATGCAAGGGATTTCTGTGTGTTAATTTTATATCCTGCAACTTTACTATATTCATTGATTAGCTCTAGTAATTTTCTGGTAGAGTCTTTAGGGTACAAATTTTTTTTCTTATGAGTACCTTTAGATCTATTCTCTTAGCAGCTGTCATATATGTAGTACAGTATTATCCGCTGCAGTCACCATGCTGTACTTTACATCTCTATGCATGTTTGCTTAGTCACTCAGTGGTGTCTGATTCTTTGTGACCCTATGGACTGTAGCCTGCCAGGCTGCTCTATCTATGGGGATTCTCCAGGCAAGAAAACTGGAATGGGTTGCCATGCCCTCCTACAGGGTATCTTCCCAACCCAGGGATCAAACCCAGGTTTCCCACATTGCAGGTAGATTCTCTACCATCTGAGCCACCAGGGAAGCACATCTCTATGACTTACTTATTTTGTAACTGGACCCCCTTTCCCCATTTCTCCCTCCTCTCACCCCCTGCCTCTGGCAACCTCCAATTGTTCTGCATGAGCTTGAGTTTGGTTTTTTCTTCTAGATGCCACATGTAAGTGAGATCATACAGTGTTTGTCTCTGTTTGACTTATTTCATTTAGCATAATGCCCTCAAGTTTCATTCATGTTACTGAATTTTCAGCAAGATATCATTCTTTTTTATAGCTAAATATTATTCTATTGTGTATATATAGATAACTGTATATAAATATCACATTTTTTTTACCCATTCATTCATCAACGGACACATTATTTCCATGTCTTGGCTGTTATAAATAATGCTTCAGTGACCATGGGGGTGCATACATTTTTTAAATTAGTATTTTCATTTTTTTTTAAGATAAATACCTGAAAGTTGATTACTGTATTACATATGTGATAGCTCTACTTCTAATTTTTTGAGGAAGCTCCAAACTGTTTTCTGAAGTGGCTGCACCAATTTACATTCTCACCAACAGTGCTCATAGGTTTCAATGTTTCCACATCTTTGCTGACATATGTTCTGTTTTTGTTGATAGTAGCTTTCCTATACATTTTAAAATGGTTTTAAAAAGTTAAAAAAATAATATTTCATGACATATAAGTTGAATTTCAGTGTCATAAAGAAAGTTTTCTTAGAGAACATGCATGTTTGTTCATTTTTGTATCTATGGTTGCTGCTTTCACACTCCATTGGCAGAGTTGAGTAGTTTCAACAGAGATGATGGCCTGCAAGACTAAAATATTTACTGTCTGGCTTTTTACAGAAAAAGTTTGCCAACTCCTGCTGCAGGAGCTTCTCCCTGGGATGATGGTGGGTCAACTTGGACTGAAACTTGAAAGTCACACATTAATACACTGATGGCCACGAATGTATGAAGTCTGTGCTTCTCGCCTGCCTTCTTGGCCCTCAGTTGCTTTCTCAGTAAAGACCTCAGCCACACCGTTGTCACCTCATCTCAGCTCCAGCATGCAGGCTGTTCTCTGGCTTGGCGTTGTTCAACCCAGGATGCCAGAACCCCCTGAGACTCTACACCTCCACCCCCTCTCACCTCAGATGACATACATACTTCAGAGCCTGGGATCTGCTCCCCAGGAACCGCTGCCCTGAGAGCCACTACCTGGAAGCATGGGGGACCAAAAAATTGATTCTTAGAGCTGACCGTTGAATTTCCTGGCTCCTCCCTGACAGTTCTGGGGCCATCAACTTCCACAGAACTGCACTGCTCAGGATGGTACCGCTTTGCACTCGGTCTTCATCCCTGTAGGCCTTTTCTCTCACACTGGCTGCAACGGGTTTGCCTTCTATGAGAGCCTGACTATGACACCCATAAAAGTCCTTTGTTGGATGTAGTAATTTCCCCAAAGATTCGCACACTTCGACTATTATACAGCCTTAAAAACATGCCTCTATGCCTATGAAAAGTATCTTGTGAAATTACTGAGTGGTAGATTTGTTTGTTGGTATATTCTAGATTTTCCTAAAAGGTACCATATCATTTATGTTGTAGAGGGAAAACAACAACACATGGCATATGTTATGTTTGATCACAATTAATACAACAGAAATTGCTTTGAAAAATTAGTTCAGTACACATTTTGGGGAGTATCTGGTATCTGCCAAAGGTTTGCTAATTACTCAGAATAAAAATACTCCATCTCCCCTGATATATAATGAGCCTCTAGAAATCAATATAAATACCAAAATAAGAAAAAAATTGAAAAAATAATAAAAAGATATGTACAGTAGGTTCACAGGAAGGGAAATATGGCTTTTTTGTATATGAAGAAATGCTAAATCTCACATGTAATAAAAAATATAAATTAAAACTTGATGAGGAATACCATAAATTTTCTAGGGCAGGATGATCAAAGAAAGAAAGGGGGAAAAAATGACATGCTCATTTTGTGCCATTCCCGATGCTCAATGTGCATCTACATTATTTATATATTAACCAGACCTCCTCAAAGCAGGAGAATGAAATCAACCCTTGAGAAAAAGTTGGCCCCTTTCTTCAGGTGCCAGCATTATAATTCTATGATTAATGTATTTCTTTTTCATCTGAAATAAGGGGTTGCATTGCCCAAATGCTTGTCTGTAGATGCATTATTGACAAAGAAAAAAAAAATTTGATGAACTGCGTACACAATGCTAACCTGTCAGTATGATACATAATTTCTTCATTTCAAATATGTATAAAACTGCATCTCTAACTCTTGATCCATGGAACAGTTCTCAGAACTTTTGAGAACCTGTTTCCTGGGTTGGAATCCTCAGTTTGACTCAAAATTCTCTTTCCTTTTTCATAGCTTGATTGTTATTTGATTTTTCATCAAGGTAAATTTTTTACCACAAGGTACCATATTCCACCTACCAGTGTGAAAAAGAACTTTAAAGTCTTATACTATATTCACTAGAGTGTGAAGAAATAATTATTTTAGAAATTGCTATAAGAATTATTTGATACAGAGGGTAATTCAGCAATGTCAACCAAATTATGAATATACATCCCCACTGACGAAGCAAGTTTCACTCAGACATTTGTCCTTTGAATGTACAGATAGACATGAGCATGAAATCTTATGTACAAGGTTTTTCTCTGCATCCCCACGTGAAATGGCAGAAGATTATGAACATCCTAAATATCCACCAGGTCTATTCAAAAAAGTGCTATTGAATGAAGAACAAGATGGCAGAGGAGTAAGTGGACGAGGAATACATCTCTCTCCAGGATACATCAGTAACACACCTTCAGACACAGAAGTACATGCAGAACACCAGTTGAGAGCAGACAGGAGTACCTGACCAGTGGAAAAGAATATAGAGAAGCACGCAAAACTCAGTAGGACAAAGGAAATAGTGGGAAAAACAGGAGTGTTATTAGAACTGGACATTCCCTCGGTGGGTGGGGGAACTGAAGCAGGGGTCTGATCCCCACATGAGGCAATTGTCTGAGTCAGAGGAGAAACACTTAAAGCTGAGAGTGAGACAACTGATCTGTGGCAGCCTAAATGGAATGAGAATCAGACAGTCCTTGCCACAGCCATACATACCCGGGACAGGAATGCTGGTCCCCTGGAAGGTGCAGCAGTTGGGAGCTGGAGTTTCAGGATTGTGAAGAAATCCCAGGGCAAGGGCTGCTGTTGACTGTGGAGAGACAGATCGAGGGGGAGGTGAGGGAGGAGATCATGATGGGAAATGCAGGTGGAGAAAAGCCAGGCAGCCATGGAAGCAAGGCGATACTGCTAGTCACACATAGAAGGTGGAGCCATCACCATAACCTCTCTCATCCCACATGACAGCAAAGGCAGCTGAACAATAGAGAGGCTGGTCCATCATATGCCTGATGCGCTGAACTACAGCATAGGACCTCACCCAGGATGCCCCTTTAAATGCCTGACCCAGATCTACAGAGTAGGGCCCTGGCCAGGGGTGCCCCTCTATGTGCCTGATGTGCGGAACAACAGAGAAGGACCCCAGGCAAGGGAGCCTTGTAAGTGCCTGACGGGCGGAGCTACGGAGAAAGACTGGCCAAAGAGGCCTTCTGAACACCAGCTACAAGATGCTAAAAAAAGACTCCATCCAACTAATAAAAACAATTGGAAAAAGAAAAGAAAATTAATTCAAAGGAAAAAAAGACTCTGATAGGGCCATAACTCCTGCAGTGGAGATGTGTCCGTGTCCCTACACACTTGGCACCACCAGGGTCGCCAGCGCTCACTGGGGCAGAGCTGCCACAGGCAAAAACAGTCTTATGTCTATGCATGCAGAGTCGCTTTGGTCATGTCCGACTCTTTGCAATCCTGCAGACTGTGGCCTGCCAGGCTCCTCTGTCAGGGAGAGCGGTTCTCCAGGCAAGAATACTGGAGTGCATTGGCCAAAGTTCCCTGGTGGCTCAGACGGTAAAGCGTCTGCCTACAATGTGGGAGACCCGGGTTCAATCTCTGGGTTAGGAAGATCCTCTGGAGAAGGAAATGGCAGCCCACTCCAGTACTCTTGCCTGGAAAATCCTAAGGATGGAGGAGCATGGTAAGCTATCGTCCATGGGGTCGCAAAGAGTCGGACAGACTGAGCGACTTCACTTTCACTTTCAGACTGTGGCCTGCCAGGCTTCTCTGTCAGGGAGGGTGGTTCTCCAGGCAAGAACACTGGAGTGTATTGGCCAATACTGGTTGCCGGCAATACCCTTCTAGCGCACTATATTTCCTGCTGCCCTAGCTGCCAACTCCCCTGAGTACCTGGTGCTGCCAGAAGCCCTGCGACCCAAGCAGCTGCACCGCCTCCTCACCTGGGCCTCACAAGGGCAAACCCAAGCCCTCCAGGGCAGCTGCAGGAGCTAACCCCAGTGGACGACCCACATGCAGAGGTGGAAATGAAACCACAGTTGAAACTCAGGGGCCGTGTGGCTAAGGAAGAAGACCAAACCTTCCCGCCAGCTGTACAAACGGCAGATTAAATCCACATGATCAACTAGGCAGACTCTGTGTCTATGGAATATATAAAAGGCCATTGAGAGCTCCCACAAAAGAAAACGCACTAGTTCTGGTAGCTGTGGACTTTGGAAGCAAGGACACACAGGAGTAGGACAACATTAGAATCTGAGCTGCCCCCACAGCAGGTCCAGAGATGAGCACAGTGTTGGAGGGCCTCCTAGGGAGGTGAGGTGGACTGTGACTCCCAGCGAGGGAAAGGACTCTGACAGCAGTGACTAAAGAAAAATATTTATTATTCTTAGGTTTTGACTTGTTCTGTAGATTCTTTTGGATTTTTTTTCTTTTTCCCCCCTCATTTGCAGTTGTCAATTTTATTGGCACTATGAAATCCAATTAAACTTTTGAGCTTTTTTTTTCTCAGTCACATTTTTTATTGTTGTTATAAACATCTGCCTCTATGCTGGGCTTTTGCAGTTCTGTGGAATTTTCCTTTCTTTTTCTCTTTTTTTAATTTTAATTTTTTAAAACTAATATTATTTTTCTATATTTATTCCTTTGTTTGCTTTTCCTACTGTTCTTTTCTCCTTGCAGTTAATCTTTAACATATATAAATCTTTGCCTACCACTATTTAACTTTGTATATCTATTCTTTTTTCCTTTGCTTTCTCTCCTTTCCTCTCAACATATTTGTTAGTTTTATTTTCATTGCTTTATTCCCCAGTTGGCACCTTGCTTTAGTTTTGTTTGCAGTTTATGCTTTAGTTAGTTTTGTTCTGGTAGATATAATTTGTGGTTTCCTTTGTTCACTGGGCCAATCTATTGTACTTTATTTTTGTTGGGATGTTTTGATTTTGCTTGTGGATATATATGTATATGTGTATATACAGCCACAATTTTTATTGCTATAAATCTCTGCCTCTATGTTGCGCTTTTGCAGTTCTGAGGAGTTTTCCCTTTTTTCCCATCTTTTCTTTCATCTTCTTTTTCTTCTTCTTTTTTTCTTCTCGTTTTTATAATTTCCATTTTTTTAACCTATTATATTTTTTTATACATATATTCCTTTGTTTGCCTTTCCTACTGTTCCTTTCCCCTTCCATTTAATCTTTAATATATATAATCTTCTTCATATACCTATATTTAACTTTGCATATCTATCCTTTCTTTCTTTCCAAGAAAATTAGAGATACCAAGGGAACATTTCATGCAAAGATGGGCTCAATAAAGGACAGAAATGGATCCAACAGAAGCAGAAGATATTAAGAAGAGGTGGCAAGAATACACGGAAGAACTATACAAAAAAGATCTCCACGGCCCAGATGATCCTGATGGTGTGATCACTCACCTAGAGCCAGACATTCTGTAATGCAAAGTCAAGTGGGCCTTAGGAGGCATCACTATGAACAAAGCTAGTGGAGGTGATGGAATTCCAGTTGAGCTGTTTCAAATCCTAAAAGATGATGTTGTGAAAGTGCTGCACTCAATATGCCAGCAAATTTGGAAAACTCAGCAGTGGCCACAGGACTGGAAAAGGTCAGTTTTCATTCCAATCCCAAAGAAAGGCAATGCCAAAGAATGCTCAAACTACCGCACAATTGCACTCATTTCACATGCTAGCAAAGTAATGCTCAAAATTCTTCAAGCCAGACTTCAACAGTATGTGAACCATGAACTTCCAGATGTTCAAGCTGGATTTAGAAAAGGCAGAGGAACCAGAGATCAAATTGCCAACTTCCGTTGGATCATCTAAAAAGCAAGAGAGTTCCAGAAAAACGTCTACTTCTGCTTTATTGACTATGCCAAAAGCCTTTGTGTGGATCACAAAAAACTATGGAAAATTCTTTAGGAGATGGGAATACCAGACCACTTGATCTGCCTCTTGAGAAATCTGTGTGCAGGTCAGGATGCAACAGTTAGAACTGGACATAGAACAACAGACTGGTTCCAAATCAGGAAAGGAGTACATCAAGGCTGTATGCTGTCACCCTGCTTATTTAACTTATATGCGAGTACATCATGAGAAACACCAGTCTGGATGAGGCACAAGCTGGAATCAAGATCGTCAGGAAAAATATCAATAACATCAGATATGCATATGACACCACCCTTATGGCAGAAAGCAAAGAAGAACAAAAGAGCCTCTTGATGAAAGTGAAAGAGAAGAGTTAAAACGGTGGCTTAATACTCAACATTCAGGAAACTAAGATCATGGCATCTGGTCCCATCACTTCATGGGAAATAGATGGGGAAACAGTGGAAACAGTGAGAGATTTTATTTTTGGGGGCTCCAAAATCACTCCAGATGGTGCGTGCAGCCATGAAATTGAAAGACACTTGTTTCTTGGAAGACGTTATGACCAACCTAGACAACATATTAAAAAGCAGAGACATTATTTTGCCAACAAAGGTCCATCTAGTCAAAGCCATGGTTTTTCCAGGAGTCATGTATGGCTGTGAGAGTTGGACTATAAAGAAAACTGAGTTTCGAAGAATTGATGCTTTTGAACTGTGGTGTTGGAGAAGACTCTTGAGAGTCCCTTGGACTGCAAGGAGATCCAACCAGTCAATCCTAAAGAAAATCAGTCCTGAATATTCATTGGAAGGGTTGGTGCTGAAGCTAAAACTCCAATACTTTGGCCACCTGATGTGAAGAGCTGACTCATTTGAAAAGACCCTGATGCTGGGAAAGATTGAGGGCAGGAAGAGAAGGGAACAACAGAAGATGAGATGGTTAGATGGCATCACCGACGTGATGGACATGAGTTTGAGTGAACTCCAGGAGTTGGTGATGGACAGGGAGGCCTGGCGTGCTGCAGTCCATGAGGTCGCAAAGAGTTGGACACAACTGAGTGACTGAACTGAACTGGACGACATATTTGTTTTGTTTTCATTGCTTTATTCTCCACTTGGCACCTTGCTTTAGTTTTGTTTTCCAGTTTGTGCTTTAGTTAGTTTTGTTCTTACTTGGTAAACATAATTTTTTATTTCCTTTGTTTGCTGGATCAATCTACTGTACTTTATTTTTGCTGGACTGTTTTGACTTTGCTCATGGGTATATATGTGTATGTGTATATTCCATTATTTTAATTATTATTTGCCTGACTTATTTTGCCATTTGTCTGGGGTTCATCTTTGGCTTCTTGTTTTTGAATATTTATTTTAATCTCACTTAATGCCACTTGTGGGATTTTTGTTTCTGACCTGAGATCAAGCCCTGAGCCACTGGAGTGGGAGCACTGATTCCAAGACTCTAGAATACCACAGAACTAATCCTGGGGAGTATCAAATAGTGTGAACTCACACAAATGAAACCACTTGAATACAACACCAACATCAGCCAACCACCAGTAGGAGCACTTTGTGCAGAACACCTCAGCTAAACAACAGACAAAACAACAATACAAACCCAGTCATCAGCAGACAGGATTACCTCCTCACTCAGCCTTGCCATCAGAGGAAAAACAAACAACAAACAAAAACTCAGCACAAATCTCACCCTATACAAAGCTTACACAAACCAGTGGACCAACCTTAGGAGGGCAGAAACCAAAAGGAAGAAAGAATTCAACCTTCTTCAAGGTAAGAATTCAACTTTCCTTGAAGCCTGGGAAAAGGAGACCTCAAACACAATAAGTTAAAAAAAAAAAATGAAAAGGCAGAGAAATACTACACAAATGAAAGAACAAACTAGAAACACAGAAGTCCAAATAATGAAGAGGAAATAGGCAAACTACCTGAAAAAGAATTCAGAATACTGAAAGCAAAGATGATCAAAAACCCTGAAAACAAAATGGAGAAAATGCAAGAACCAATTAACAAAGACCTAGAAAAATTAAAGAATCAATATGTAGAGTCAAGCAACAGAATTACTGAAAGTAAAAATACTCTAGAAGGAATCAATAGCAGAATATCTGAAGCAGAAGAACGATTCAGTGAACTGGAGGACAAAATGGTGGAAATAACTTCTGAAGAGCAGTATACACTAAAAAGAATGAAAATAACTGAGGATAGTCTCAGAGACCTCTGGGACAATATCAAACACACCAACATTCAAATTATAAGGGTACCAGAAGAAAAGAAAAAGAAAGGGTGTGAGAAAATTTTTGAAGAGATTATAGTTGAAAATTTCCCCAACATGGAAAAGGAAATAGTCAATCAAGTCCAAGAGGAACAAAGAGTCCCATACAGAATAAACCCAAGGAGAAACACAGCAAGACACATACTAATCAAACTAACAAACACTAAACAGAAAGAAAGAATATTAAAAGCAGCAAGAGAGAAACAACAAGTAACATACGCTTAATGGCTGATCTTTCAGCAGAAACTCTGCAGGCCAGAAGGGAATGGCAGGATATATTTAAAGTGCTGAAAGGAAAAAATTTACAACCAAGATTACTGTACCCAGCAAGGATCTCATTCAAAATTGATGGAGAAATCAAAAGCTTTTCAGACAAGCAAAAGTTAAGAGAAATTAGTACCACCAAACCAGCTTTACAACAAATGTTAAAGGGACTTATATAGTCAAGAAATACAAGAGAAGAAAAAAGATCTACAAAATCAACCCAAACAATTAAGAAAATGGCAATAGGAACATATATATCAATAATTACTTTCAATATAAATGGATTAAATGCTCCAACCAAAAGACACAGACTGGCTGAATGGATACTAAAATAGGATCCATATATATGCTGTCTACAAAAAACCTACTTGAGACCTCAGAACACATATAGACTGAAAGTGAGAGGATGGAAAAATATATTCCATGCAAATGGGAAGCAAAACAAAGTTGGAGTATCAATCTTCATATCAGACAAAATAGGCCTTAGAATAAAGAAGATTACAAAAGATAAGGAAGGACATTACATAATGATCAAGGGATCAATGCAAGAGGAAGACACACAATTGTAAATATCTATGCACCCAACATAGGAGCACCTCTATACATAAGACAAACACTAACAGATATAAAAGGGGAAATTGACAGTAATACAGGAATAGTAGGAGACTTTAACACCCCACTCACACCAATGGACAGATAATCAAAACAGGAAATTAATAAGGAAACACAGCCTTAAATTATGCATTAGATGAGACAGATCTCATTGATATCTTCAGGACATTCCATCCAAATGCAGAAGAATACACAAGTGCACATGGAATATTTCAAGTGCACATGGAATATGACCCAGACCACATCTTGGGTCACAAATCAAGCCTCAGTAAATTTAAGAAAATTGAAATCGTATCAAGCATCTTCTCTGATCACAACATTATGAGACTAGATATCAATTATAAGAAAAAAACTGTGAGAAACACAAACACATGGAGATTAAACAACACGCTTCTAAATAACCAACAAGTTACTGAAGAAATCAAAAGGGAAATAAAAAAATTTCTAGAAACAAATGACAATGAAAACACGACAACTCAAAACCTAAGGGATGCAGCAAAAGCAGTTCTAAGAGGAAAGTTTATAGCAACACAATCCTACCTCAAGAAACAAGGAAAACATCGAATAGACAACCTAACTTTACAGCTAAACCAACTGGAAAAAGAAGAAGAAGAAGAACAACAACAACAACAAAAACCAAAATTAGTAGAAGGGAAGAAATCATAAAGATCTGAGCAGAAATAAATGAAAAAGAAATGAAAGAAACAATACTAAAGATTAATAAAACTAAAAACTGGTCTTTTGAGAAGATAAACAAAATTGACAAACTTTTAGCCAGACTCTTCAAGAAAAAAAGAGAGACGAATCAAATCAACAAAATTAGAAATGAGAGTCCCTTGGGCTGCAAGGAGATCCAACCAGTCCATCCTAAAGGAGATCAGTCCTGGGTGTTCATTGGAAGGACTGATGCTGAAGCTGATACTTTGACCACCTCATGCGAAGAGTTGACTCATTGAAAAAGACCCTGATGCTGGGAGGGATTGGGGGCAGGAGGAGAAGGGGATGACAGAGGATGAGATGGCTGGATGGCATCACGGACTCAATGGACATGAGTTTGAGTAAACTCCAAGAGTTGGTGATGGACAGGGAGGCCTGGCGTGCTGTGATTCATGGGGTCACAAAGAACTGGACATGACTGAGCGACTGAAACGAACTGAACTGAAGTTTAGGCGGAACCACGTGTCATCAACACAGAATTAAAAGAAGCCTCTTTTAATTTTGTGTGTGGGTGGGGGGGGGGGAATGTCTGCCACTTGCAGTTTATTTACTCCTGCCACCTGAGGACCTCGGGTCTTCCTACCTGTTAACCCTCTCAAAACTAAGATTTAATATTAGGTTAAAGAAAAAGCAACATATAGAACAGTGGGTTCAGTATGTTATCATTTGTATAAACATATTTGTTTCTCTATGCATAGAATTTCTTTGAAAGACTATGTAAGAAAAATTTAACATTGGCTGGAGAAAACTGGGTAAGATTGACTTTTCACTATCCACTCTTTTGTACCTTTGAATTTTGAAATGTGATTATATTACCTAGGCTTCAAAAAATTGTTTTTAAAAATTAATTTTTAAAAAACCCTCCCACATAGAGCAACATGGTAGACTGGATAACACCAAACCTTCCCACCATAAAACACCTAATACTCTGGGAACATATATATTTTTTTAATATTTTAAAATTTGTGGCTAAGTTGGCATGAAATTAAGAGAAAACCTCAGAAGTCAGAATTATAAGAGAATACAAAACTAAGAAAGCCAACAATGCTAAAGCATGACTGCACTAAGGCATCGGTAAAATCCTCCACAGAAGGACTTGGTGTTCAAGACTTGCTCTCACAAAGGTGTCCACGTCACACGTTCATTTCTGCTGTTAGGCTGAAGGCAAAATGGTTGTTGCTATTGTTCTTGCTGTGGTTTTCCAAGCCATCCACAGGCCTGGCACCTATAAATTGAAAATTGAATCTCTGAAATAAATGAGACTGTGAAACAAGTGTGAAATAGTCAAGTAACCATGACAAGTGTGGGTCCGTCCATCCGTCCTCAAGGTGGTGAAACTCCCCCATCCTATCAGACTGCAGGTCTCACTGTGCACCCTTCTTACAAAGCAAACAGAATGAGCTTGTGATGGTTTTGCAAAGACCAAGAAAAATGTTGTGGTTATTCTGTGTAAACATAACGGTGGCTTTGAGAGGAAAAGACATTGTGAATTTTGAGATCTGCCTAGATTTTTGATACTTTACATCTAATGACATCACAGTGCCAAAGAAAGGTAGCAATTTTTCTTCTCCAGCAAAAATATAGCCAGACCTATTAATTAACAAAATAACTAAATTGGCATCTAGCTTTCCCTTGACACCCCTTTCTGTTCTCTGATAGAAAAACTAAGAGGGAAGGGGAACAGCACAGTTCTGGAAGGCAAGTAACAGGCCAGTAGGGTTTGCCACATTCACAACCAGTCAGTCCACATAGAACAGAATGGGCAGACCCATCCAGAGAGAGGGCCTGAGCCAAAGACCCACAAGAATCCCTTCAACTTTGACAATTATCTTCCATTATTGTTAGAAAACCTTGTTACCATTATCTAAATCCCCCAGTAATTCATTTTCTTTAATCAGTCTTTTTCACATACTCTGGGCTTGGCTGAAGGTCTTTGGTGTTTGAATTACATTATAAGCGGCCCAGTAAGGCTGGCGGAAGCCATGGAAACATAAGCTGACATTGTTTTAACTTTTATCTGTTTTTGGTCTCTCAGCAGGAATCAGGCAAAGAATTTCAGAAGAGTCTACTAATCTCTCAAAACTGACAGTTGGGCTAAGGATGTCAGGAACCCCTCGGCTAAACCTCACCCTTGAAGAATAGGGGTATCATATTGCATTGGCTGTTTTTTTTATTAAGAAACCTAATATGTTTTGGAAGATTTTCTGTTGCTTTTGCTCCTATTGTTGTGAATGCTTTTGTTAAACCCAAGGAGGAAGCAGCAGCTGACGGATTTGGAGTCAAACAGAAATGATTAGAAGCCAGCCTTTATGCCTTCGTTGTAGCAGTTCCTTCATCCAAATACATTGTAATTTCATAACCCCACAGCTTCCATTTCTTAATATTTATGAATAACACTACGTCAAACATGTTATATGAAAATTTTAATTTCCAGCACTCACCCTCCTTCTTTTCCAAAAGTACACTGATGTTGGGTAGGCAGGTGCATCCATCGTGGCGACCTCAGTCCCTTTGTTAATGACATGTCTGAGGGGCAGGCATGTTGTCCTATTTTGAGCAATGAAATGAGAAGGTAAGTGTTGCAGAGGCTTCTGGGAATGCATTTCTTGAAGAAGGTCTGTTTTCCCCCGTCTCTTCTTTTCTGCTTGGCCACTGTCATGTAAGAACAGGACACTTTGAGTTGCAAACAGCTGATAGCACCACCATCAGGAGAGACAACAAACTGTGGATTGCAGAATGGGAAAAGAAAGCTCTGAGTCCTTCCTTATATCATGGATACACCAAACCACCTCTGGGACTTCTTATCACCAGACTTCTTGTTGTCTGAGTGCCAAGTCGCTTCAGTTGTGTCTGACTGTATGATGTAATGGACTGTGGTCTGCAGGGCTCCTCTGTCCATGGGATTCTCCAGGCAAGAATATTCAAGTGGGTTGTCATGCCCTCTTGCAGGGAACCTTATTTCTCCCGCATTAGCAGGCAGGTTCTTTACCACTAGTGCCACCTGGAAGCCCAGACTTCTCATTACATGATCAATAGATATCTGACTCCTGCTGCTATATTAATTGAATTTTCGGCTGCTGGCAGCTGAAAGCATTCAATTAGAATTACCTACAATCTAAATAGAAATGATTTCCTAGAGTACGATCCTAAGTGGGGAATTTCTAAATTATTGCTATATACACACAAATCTCACTCCAGAAGAGATCCAATTTACACTCCCATGACCATAGTGAGACACATTCTCACTGCAACCTTCTCAACACTGAGTCACCCAAGGAGAGAAAGAGCTTTTTTTAAAAATCACTGCTAATTTGATAGGCAAACTTACAACTCAAAATTGGTATTTGTTCATCTACATTTGGTGAAGCAAGGCATGACCAGACTTGGTGTAAGACAGCCTAGTGGCATCCCTCCCAGGAAAGGAGGGGTGTGATTGGTCTCGTGCTTTGAGAAGCATTCCTTTACACTCACCGTTCAGACTTTCTAAGAGTGAAGATGCCTAGAGCTGATGGGACAAAAGAGTTGGTAAATATTACACAAAGAGAGAAAGTGGCACAAAAGGAACTTGCTGGGGCTACTTATTGTCTCCTAGGTTGATGGATTCTAACATGATTGGTCTGGGGTAGGGTCCCAGGCATGGGCATTCTTTTGCCCCTCCAGCTGATTCTAACATGTAGATAGATGATGATGAGAGGCACTGGTATAGCCCATATTGAAGACAGTTTTTTTAATCATTATCCTATTCACCTTCAAAAACGATTTGAAGTCTCCATGGAGTCTCTCATTGGAAAATATTCCTTGGCCCTTTTAGTTACAATCTTCATTTGGGATGTTTTTTCTGATCAGATCATGTTTCAGAAACACCTGCAAACGACTGCAAGTCCAGTGCTCAGTGAACCTCCTATATCTAATGCTGATGAACTTCAGGCCTGCCCAGCCCCAGGAGAAGCTCCTCTTCCTAAAAACCCCCAGCTTCCCTGCCTGGTGCAAAGGCCTCACCGTTTCTCCCCTGAACATTTTGTCTTTTTTTCCACATGGACCCAGTCAGGACTGACTGACGAGAACAAACAGGAGAAGGCAGCTTCCCGAGAACTCTGGAGCGGGCGAGCGCTGGGGAGGGTGTGGTGGCCGTCTCCGCTCTTTTTCTTATGCCTCCAGGCAGGGCTGGAAGAACACACGGATGTGGAGACAAGTTACAACAGCCCCAGTCCCCAGGACACTGCGGGAGCTCTTGGCACCGGTTCCTGAACCTCTCTTTGGACCACTAGAGGGGTGTGTGTGTGTGTGTGTGTGTGTGTGTGTGTGTGTGTGTGTGTGTTTGTGTGTGTGTGTGTGTGTGTGTGTGTGTGTGTGTGTGTGTGTACGCGCGCGCTCAGTCACTCAGTCATGTCTGACTCTTTGCAACCCCACGGGCTGCAGCCCACCATGCTCCTCTGTCCACAAGATTTTTCAGGCAAGAATCCTAGAGTGGGTTGCCATTTCCTCCTCCAGGGTATCTTCCTGACCCACGGATCGAACCTGTGTCTCCTGCACTTCCTGCATTGAAAGGTGGGTTCTTTACCACTGAGCCACCTGGGAAGCCCTAATAGAGGTGGTAGGGGCTTATAAGTTTGGCGTTCAGGTATTCTATTGAAGTCGGCTGACCAAAGATTACCAGGTCAAAGATTACCTGCAGTCAAAGGTATAGATAGTGGATTTACTGGGCTTGCAGGAGAGGATGGGCCCAGAGGCTCAGGAGAGGGGAGCTGAGAGGGACTTCTCACAGGACCACCCAGTGCTGAGTGATTCTCAGATGGCATGAGGAAGGTGGGGGGCAGTCCTAGCCAGATGCTGTCAAGAACAGAGCATTTTGGTAACTGGACATCTAATGTTATCTAGAAACCAGGGGGCACTAGACTTGGTTGTAACTGATGGAGAGGTGGCAGTCAGATTTATCAGAAGAGGGGTGCCAGTCAGTCACTCTTGTGTTTAGAGAAAGGCCTTGTTCAGTCTCCTTCTGAACGTTTTGGAGGGTGGGGGGCTTGCCTGAACATCGCTGCCATGCAGGTGGGAAAGCCTACAGTCTGGCTGCCAGCAGGTCTGGCTTGACTTTCACGTTTTTGGTTTAAAACCTCATGTTCTTCTTGAGAACCCAAAGAGATTATGTCATCATTTCTTGCCTCTGCAATCCCTGTTCTCTTCACAACAGTGACTATGTGCTTTCAGAGGGGGGTCAACAATAAAACTTCTAAATAAAAGGATCCCAATCAAAACTGTGAAACCTGCTCACTGCACCCTTTTTTCATCATGTAATTGAATGTCTTCACATTCTCTGAAGATGCATCAATCAAGGAGTTCCTCTTTCCAGAAATCCCCACTGTGCTTGGGGGTAACAGAAATCTGATCGGCTTTGCCTTAACTAAACCAGGGGTCCCTTTCCTTATGTAATGAGAACCCAGAGGTGGTCAACCTGGATGGGTTCAGTGACTCCACGATGCTATCAGAGACTTGACTCTTTCCATCCATCTTCTCAGCCATCCAGGCTGCAGTTGGTGTCTGGGGGTGATGTACAAGACAGCAGCTTCACCTTCATTGTGATGATTGTATTCTGAGTGAGAAGAAACAGAAGGACAGAAGACAAGCGCTCATATGACTTGGGTCTGCCTGTTTGAAGAGCTCTCTGGGAAGCCTCATCTATTAACTTCTGCTTCTGTCTTAACCAGCATTGCAATGTCACATGGTTACCCCATATGCAAGTAACGCCAGGGATGTTGTTTTCCTAGCCTGGCTTACTAGTTCAGTTCAGTTCAGTTGCTCAATTGTGTCTGACTCTGTGACCCCATGGACTGCAGCATGCCAGGCTTCACTGTCCTTCACCAACTCCAAGAGCTTGCTCAAACTCATGTCCATTGAGTCGGTGATGTCATCCAATCATCTTATCCTCTGCCATCCCCTTCTCCTCCCGCCTTCAATCTTTCTGATCTGGAAAGCATCAGGGTCTTTTCCAGTGAGTCACTTCTTTGCATCAGGTGACCAAAGTACTGGAGTTTCAGCTTCAGCATCAGTCCTTCCAATGAATATTCAGGACTGATTTCCTTTAGGATTGACTGGATCTCCTTGCCATCCATGGAACTCTTAAGAGTCTTCTCCAACACCACAGTTCAAAAGCATCAGTTCTTTGACACTCAGCTTTCTTTATGGTCCAACTCTCACATCCATACATGACTACTGGAAAAACCGTAGCTTTGACTAGATGGACCTTTGTTGACAAAGTAATGTCTCTGCTTTTTAATATGCTGTCTAGGTGTGTCATAGCCTCACTTCCAAGGAGCAAATGTGTTTTAAATTGATGGCTGCAGTCACCATCTGCAGTGATTTTGCAACCCAAGAAAATAAAGTCTCTCACTGTTTCCATTGTGTCCCCATCTATTTACTGCGAAGTGATGGGACCAGATACCATGATCTTAGCTTTCTGAATGTTGACTTTTAAGCCAGCTTTTTCACTCTCCTCTTTCACTTTCATCAAGAAGCTCTTTAGTTCCTCTTCACTTTCTGCCATAAGGGTAATATCATCTGCATGTCTGAGGTTATTGATATATCTCTGGCCAATCCTGATTCTAGCTTGTGCTTCATCCAGCCTGGCATTTCACATGATGCAATCTGCATATAAATTAAATAAGCAGGGTGACAATATACAGCTTTCATTACCTCTACCATAGTTTGGCCTCAAGCCAAACAACAGGGAGGGAACACAGCTCCACCCATCAACAGAAAATTGAATTAAAGATTTACTGGGCATGGCACCGCCCATCAGAACAAGACCCAGTTTCCCCCACAGTCAGCCTCTCCCATCAGGAAGCTTCCATAATCTTATCCTTATCCATCAGAGGGCAGATAGAATGAAAACCACAATCACAGAAAACTAACCAAACTGATCACATGGATCACAGCCAAGTCTAACTCAATGAAACTATGAGTTATGCTGTGTAGAGCCACCCAAGACAGATGGGCCATGGTGGAGAGTTCTGACAAAATGTGGTCCACTGGAGAAGGGAATGGCAAACCACTTCAGTATTCTTGCCTTGAGAACCCCATGAACAGTATGAAAAGGAAAAAAGATATGACATTGAGAAATGAACTCTCCAGGTTGGTAGGTGCCCAATATGCTACTGGAGATCAGTGGAGAAATAACCCCAGAAAGAATGAAGAGATGGGGTCAAAGTGAAAACAAAGCCCAGTTGTGGATGTGACTGGTGATGGAAGTAAAGTCCGATGCTGTAAAGAACAATATTACATAGGAACCTGGAATCTTAGGTCCATGAATCAAGGTAAATTAGAAGTGGTCAAACAGGATATAGCAAAAGTGAACGTCAACATTTTAGGAATCAGTGAACTGAAATTGACTGGAATGGGTGAATTTAATTCAGATGACCATGATATCTACTACTGTGGGCAAGAATCCCATAGAAGAAATGGAGTAGCCCTCATAGTCAACAAAAGAGTCTGAAATGCAGTACTTGGGTGCAAATAACAGAATGACCTCTGTTCATATCCAAGGCAGACCATTCACTATCACAGTAATCCAAGTCTATGCCCCAATCAGGAATGCTGAAGAAGCTGAAGTTGAATGGTTCTATGATGACCTACAAGACCTTCTAGAACTAACACCCCAAAAAGATGTCCTTTTCACTAGAGGGAACTGGAATGCAAAAGTAGGAAGTCAAGACACACCTGGAATAACAGGCAAGTTTGGCCTTGGAGTACAAAATGAAGCAGGGCAAAGGCTAACAGAGTTTTGCCAAGAGAACTCACTGGTCATAGCAAGCACCCTCCTCTAACCCACAAGAGATGATGACTCTACACATGAACATCATCAGATAGTCAATACTGAAATGAGATTGTTTATATTCTTTGCAGCCAAAGATGGAGAAGCTCTAAACAGTCAGCAAAAATAAGACTGAGAGTTAACTGTGGCTCAAATCATGAACTCCTTATTTCTAAATTTAGACTTAAATTGAAGAAATTAAGGAAAACCACTGGACCATTCAGGTATGACCTAAATCAAATCCCTTATGATTATACAGTGGAAGTGACAAATAGATTCAAGGAATTAGATCTGATAGAGTGCTTGAAGAACTATGTATGGAGGTTCATGACATTGTGTGGGAGACAGTGATCAAGACCATCCCGAAGAAAAAGAAATGCAAAAAGGCAAAATGGTTGTCTGAGGAGGACTTACAAATAGCTGAGAAAAGAAGGGATGCCTGGCTTACTAAGCCCTAGGCCAAAATCGAGTTCAGTCAGCAAGGTGGAAGTAGAGAGTGGATGTTCCCCACTCACCAGTGGCTGAGTCACGCACCCTGTAAACCATCCTTTATTAAGAAGTCCTTAGGTGTGTTAGTTATATATTGGAGGTGGAGGAAATTACTCCAGAATGTAATGGCTTAATACAACAAATGTTTATGATTACACACAGTTTCTGAGAGTTGAGATTCTGGGAGCAGCTTAGCTGGGTGTTTCTGGCTCAGAGTTGCTCATAAGGCTACAGGACTTGAAGGCTTAAATGGACTTGAAGGATCCACTTTCAGGATGTCTCATTCACACAGCCCTAGGCTGGGGCCTCAATTCCTCTCCCTGGGTGCCTTTCCCAGAGCTGCTTGGGTGACCGTACCAAGTGGTAACTGGCTTCTCCCAGAGAAGACAAGGAAGAGACAAGGAGGGTGTCATGATGCCTTTTAAGACCCGGTTGCACACCATCGCTTCCATCACATTTTATTTGGTAGAAGCCAAGACACTAATTTCAACTCACACCAAGGAAAGAGTGATTAGTTTCTGCCTTTTGAAGGGAGGAGTAGATATAGTTGTGGAGACATTTATAAACCACTTCCTCTGGGATGGACAGCCCCTGAGCAGTTCTGCCCCCTCTCACCTCACACCCTCCTTTGTATCTCTTCCTTCCTCTGCTCACTCTCCCTCTTTCTTTCTCCTTTTCCTTTCTTTTTCTTTTCCATCATCAGGTCTCCTGGGTTTCCTCCTCTATGGTAGAACAGCCTTTCTCCCCAAAAAACCAAATTAATCTTAAAGCCCTTCTAAGACTCTAGTTGCCAGATGCAATGGGGAACAAATAATGATTATAGGGTGATTCTTTTTTGTAGTTTTGGGGGGTTTTAGTATTTATTTTCATTTATTTATTTGGCTGCAGGATCTTTTTTTAGTTGCAGCACATGTGATCTCTAGTTATGGCATACGGGATCAGTTCCCTGACCAGGGATCGAACCAGGGCCCCCTGCCTTGGGACCACAGAGTCTTAGCTATTGGACCACTAGGGAAGTCCCTCAGTGTTGATTCTTAAGGTCTGATCAGGGCTCTGAGAACCAAAAAGATCATGAACATCTACCCTCTTCCTATGCATAAATAGAAAGCCAAAACATCACACTGCAAAAGACAGATAATGAAGTTCAACAATGTTCTGACTTTTCCCAAAATTATTTTGATAGGATTTTTCTTAAAACATGAAATATCAAATTCTGTCCTTGCATTTTCTGTTGTTGTCTCCCAGCTTTGCAGGAGCTCAAAACACATGTTTAGCATGTCCTGTAATTCAGCTCTGGTGAGTCACATGCTAAAATGTTAATAACTGTGAAATGAGCTCTGGGCTGCCCTGACTCACAGATGCTGGATGTACGAGGAATCCATATAATATTCTCAAACTGGTGCCCATCACACACACTGCCCCAGCCATCCTTGTGGTCCTGGCAGCTAACAGCTGCTGTGACTCAGGTTGCTAGTTATCTCCTAATAACTGTCTTTCCCTTCTTCTGTAAATAACAGTTCTTGTTTTTCATTGGGCTCATGTCTGCCTGGAACAAAGACCATCTTTCCCAGCCTCCTTTGCCCTAGGTATGAGCCTGGTGGGCTATGGTCCATAGGGTTGCAAAGAGTTGGACACAACTGAAGCGACTGAGCATACTGCAGCACATGATCGTGTCCATAGGTCTGGCTAGTGGAATAGAAGCAAAGGTACTACACTCGATATCTGGGAAATGTCCTTAAAGGGAGAAAAAGTGCCCTTCTTTGCCCAGTTTTCCTTCCTTTTATCTGAAATAGGAACAAAGTTGCCTGGAGCTCACCACCCATTTGGGGCCATGTGGTGAAAGTCACACTGAGGATGGCAGAGTAACAAAGTAGAAAGAGCCTGGATTCTTCATGATCTTGGGCCTTCAGTAGCAGCTCAGGACTGTTTATCCAATGAGTTTCATTAACATGAAAGGGAAATTAACTTCTATATTTTTCCAACCATTGTTAATGGGTTTCCGACACTTGCAGCTGATCCTAATCCTAGTGTTACATTTCCTTTACAAACCTGCCCACTGTGCATAGGGCCTCCTCATCTCCTCTCTGATGGTCTATTTTCTGACTTTGCTCTTTCCCTGTCCTCATGGGCTCTGACCTTCCTGATCATTCTCTGTTTCCTAAGCATCTTCTTTTGAGTCCTGGTCTGGGAAGTAAGTGCACTCTCTCACCCCACTCCAGACTCCTCCTCTCTCACTGTCCTTCCGGTTACATTGTAGGAAGTCTGGACTAGGGCCCAGCAGGGGAAAAGAAGAGGCTGCACAAAGCAGAAATGACCTGGGGTGACAACTTTTAGGGGGCAGCTCACCGGACAGTCCCGTCTGTCCAAGCAGGATCCCTCCCTGCCCTTCTTGACCTTCCCCACTGCTTCAGTTTACTTTTGGGTTTAAATTATACACTTAAAAAACTATAGTCAGTGTGGAGGAGTTGCGGGACTATTTTCCATTTGCAGTTTATTGTGAATTTGTTTAATCCAATTTATTTCATTATTCATTGTTTCATTAAACATTTACTAAGAGCCTATTCTATACCCTACGTGAGAGACACAGATACACAGATAGATAGATACAGATAATTTATTATCTGATAGTTCTGGAGGTCAAAGTCCCAGACGGGTGTCACTGGACTAGAAGCAAGGTGTCAGGACAGCTGAGTTCTTTTATGCAGGTGTGAAGGAATTCATTTCCACTCCTTCTGAGCCCCTAGAAACTGCCCACATTCCTTGGCTCCTTTGCCATCTTTAAAGCCAGCAACAGCCAGTTGAGTGCTTCTCATTGCATCTCTCTGACCTTTCTTTTCATCACTCATCTCTAGCACAGCAATGAAAATTTCCCTACTTCAAGTTCGCAGACTTAGATGGGCCCCACCCAGGGAATCAAGGATAGCAGTCCCATCTCAAGGTCTATAACTTTAATCACATCTACAAAGTCCCTTTTGCCATGTAAGGTACCATATTCATAGGTTTCCAGGATTGGGGCATAGATATCTTTGGGGGCTTTAAATTTGCAAGCCCCAAAGCCCCTGCCCACAGCAAGATTTCTTAAAAATCTCTTTTCAGGGACTTTCCTGGCAGTCCAGTGGTTAGGATTCCATGCTTCTAGTGCAGAGAGCATGGGTTCAATCCCTGGTAGGGGAAGATACCACAAGTCATACAGCACGACCAAAAAGAAAAAAAATCTTAAAAAAAAAAAAAAAAATCCCTTTTCCTCTCCCAACCACTTCTTCCCAAAGCTCCAACTGCTTTGCACCTCTGTCCTCCATTTTCCCCAGGAAAACTCCCAGGCCCAGCCCCTGAGCGGCCTCCTTTATCCTGGTGCCCCCTTCCTCTTGGGAGTGGGGAGACAAAAAGTTGCAAAGGAAACCTCGCTAGTGCGCAGTCGAGTCCTCTCACCTTGGTTTCTGCTTATTGCTGTGGGCTGTAACCACCATTTATAACTCGGTTTCTTTGAAAAACCCAGTTAGGGGCTTGGGTGCGGTCCACAGCTGACACCGCGTGGGCGGGAAATAGGCCGAGGCATCTACTCCTTGGAGACCTCTGCTCCTCGCCCCCAATGCCCCACTGATAACCAGGGACACGGGTCCCCAGCTCCGTCCCCTCCTAGACCTCGTCCCTCGCAGCGCCATCAGCTGCGAGGACCCAGATCCGCAGCAAGGGCACCTGGAGTTCTCCCGGTCCCGGGCAGAGCCCCAGCGAACCCTGGGACGCTATTTCCTGCTGCTCCTTCCTTCTTCCCGCCGTTCCTCCTCTCCTCCCGGCGCTCTGGCCCCCGCGGGTCACCGACCTCCCCGGCCTCGCCCCTAGCGGCTACCGCGCAGCCGTCTCCATGGTGCACAGCGGACGCGGGAAGCCACCCGGCGGCGGCGGCGGAGGGAGGCAGGGACCGGGTGCATGAGTGAGTGCGGGGCGCGGGCCAGGGGCCGGGAGCGTGCGGGGAGAGGGCGAGGTTGCTCCGGCACTCCGAACTATGATGAGGTGCTCCAGACACGCTGAGACCTGGGCTCGGTGGAGGTCGTGCTTGGCTTGCGCCTCCCCGGTCCCAGGGACACAGGCCTCCCCACCCAGACATCCCCAGGGTAGGGATTTCCGGCATCGGTGGGTAGTGGGAATTCTTTCCGGAATCTTTCGAAACTGTTGTGTGCATCAGGGGTTTTGAAGAAGGCAGCAAAAGGCAGCCCCTCCAGGCCTCCCATGTAGTTGCCCTCTGGGAGCCAGCCGCTGTTGGAGGTGGGCGGGCAGGGCACTCAGAACTCAGGGCCGGGACACTTCTACCCTCATCGCGTCTCCAGGCGGCAGGACCCTCAGGCCCGCTCACCCCCCATCCCCACCTTCCATTTCCAGGAAAATCACAACCAGACAAGATGAGAAAATCTAGCACCCGTGGGGGTCACTCCCGAAACCTCCAATGAATATTAACTTACCAGCCAGTTACCTAGGTAGTTGCTAACCTGGGCCACACACTTATAGAAATGACAGAAGGAAATACTCATGCTAAAATAGTAAGTGAAAAACTCAAGATTTAAGAGGATCTAAGGAGAATATTTATAGAATATATGTGTATATACCCAGAAGAGGCTTATGAGAAATACTTGATATTGTGAACAGTAATACTGTATAGTGGCGTTCTCATGGTAAGTATACTGGAGTGGTTTGCCGTTCCCTCACCTATTTACAAGTTTGAATCAAGATTGCCTAGAGAAAGAAAAACAACCTCAGGTATGAGATGAAACCACTCTAATAGCAGAAGAGAAACTAAAGAGCCTCTTGATGAGGGTGAAAGAGTAGGGTGAAAAAAATCAGCTTAAAACTTGATATTAAAAAAACTAAGATCATGGCACCCAGTCTCATCACTTCATGACAAATAGAAGGGGAAAAGGTGGAAGCAGTGACATGTTTCCTCGTCTTAGGCTCTGAAATCACTGCAGATGGTGACCACAGCCATGAAATTAGAAGATGATTACTTCTTGGCAGGAAAGCTATGACAAACCTAGACAGTGTGTTAAAAAGCAGACATTACTTTACCGACAAAATCCAAATAGTCAAGGCTAGTCATGTACAGATGTGAGAGCTGGACCATAAAGAAGGCTGAATGCCGAAGAATTGATGCTTTCAAACTGTGGTGCTGGAGAAGACTTTTCAGAGTCCTGTGGACACCAAGCAGATCAAACCAGTCAATCTTGAAGGAAATCAATTCTGAATACTTCTTGGAAAGACTAATACTAAAGCTGAAGCTCTAGTACTTTGGCCACCTAATGCAAAGGGTGGACTCATTAGAAAAGACCCTGATGCTGAGAAAGATTGAAGACAGAAGAAGAGGGTGACAGAGGATGAGATGGTTGGATGGCATCATCGATTAAATGGACATAAACTTGGGCAAACTCTGGAAATGGTAAGAGCCAGGCAAGCCTGGCATGCTGCCGTCCATGGGGTCACAGAGAGTCAGACATGACTTGGCGACTGAACAAACAATACTGGATAGTACCATCTTAGTCAGCTTGGGCTGCCATAATAGAATACCGACAACAGAAATCTGTTTATCACAGTTCTAGAGGCTGGGAAATCCAAGATGAAAATACTAGTAAGATAGATTTCATTTTGAAGCCTTTTCTCTTGGCTTGTAAGGGAAAGAAAGTATTAGTCGCTCAATTGTGTCTGACTCTTTGTGACCCCATGGTCACAAGGCTCCTCTGTCTATGGAATTCTCCAGGCAAGAATAGTGGAGTGAATAGCCATTCCCTTCTCCAGGGGATCTTCCCAACTGAGGGATCGAACCCAGGTCTTCTGCACTGCAGGCAGGTTCTTAACCATCTGAGCCACCAGGGCAGCCCCCCCTTGGTTTGTAGGTGATGGCCAATTCAACAGCTTGGGGGTGGAAGTGAGCTCTGATGTCTCTTCTTAATCCCATCATTAGGGCCCCACCCTCATGACCTTGTCTAACCGTAATTACCTTCCAAAGGACCCATATCATCACACTGGGGATTCAGCATTTGAATTTGTGGGGGAGGGGAGGTGCAGACATTCAATTCATAACAGTTTCTAACAAATGGTACCTTAGAGTGGTTACAAACTGGGGCTGTGGATCTAGATGGTCTAAATTTGAATCCCAACTACACAGTTTACCAGTGTCTGCCCTTAGGCAAATCACAGAAACTCAGTATGCCTCAGGCTCCCTCCTTAGCATTTACTATGTGTCAGGTTCTGTTCTCAGCATTTATCATGTACTAACTCATTATTCCTTATAACACTTCTTTGTCACCATCATCTCCATCTTACTGATGAAAAAAACCTTTACATTTGTTATCTCATATAATCCTCACAAATGTCAAAGAGTAAATATTCCCACCATGTTTATAGATGAAGAAAATCAGGTTCAAGGAAGTGAAGTTGATTACCCATGATCACCCTGCTAATAATGGACAGAAACAGGATTTAAACCTGTTCTGCTTGACCCAAAACCTGGGCCACCCCCTCCCCATCCACACAGTCTTCCATGGTGCTATGCAGCGTTTGCCAATTGCTTGATGATAAGCAGCACTAGAGATGCTTTCCAAAAATGGTCTTAGCATGGATGGACCTAGAGACTGTCATCCAGAGTGAAGTAAGTCAGAAAGAGAAAAACAAATACCATGTATTTATGCATGGGGAATTAGAAAAAATTGTTGTAAACATTCTTATTTACAAAACCAAAATACAAACCCAAAAGTAGAGAACAAATGTGTAGACACCAAGAGGGAAAAGGGAGGTGGGGTGAATTGGGAGATTGGGGTTGACATAAATACACTGCACGCATGCTAAGTCACTCAGTCATGTCTGACTCTTGTGACCGCATGGACTATACCCTGCCAGGCTCCTCTGTCCATGGAATTCTCCAGGCAAGAATACTGGTATCAGTAGCCATGCCCTCCTCCAGGGGAGTTTCCCAACCCAGGGATCGAACCCCAGTCTCCTGCAGCTCTTGCATTGCAGGCAGACACTTTACTGCTGAATCACTGGGGGAGCCCGACATACATACACTAAGAAAGAAAGAAAGGAAGTGAAGTCGCTCAGTCGTATCCAACTCTTTGCGACCGCGTGGACTGTAGCCTGCCATGCTCCTCTGGCCATGGGATTCTCCAGGCAAGAATACTGGAGTGGGTTGCCATTTCCTTCTCCAGGGGATCTTCCCAACCCAGGGATCGAACCCCGGTCTCCCGCATTGCAGGCAGATGCTTTATCCTCTGAGCCACCAGGGAAGCCCCATATATACACTACTATGTATAAAATACCTGGAGAAGGAAATGGCAACCCACTCCAGTACTCTTGCCTGGAAAACCCCAGGGACAGAGGAGCCTGGTAGGCTACAGTCCATGGGGTCACAAAGAGTCAGACGTGACTGAGTGAAACTTCACGAGAACCCACTGTACAGCACAGGGAGCTCTACTCAGTGCTTGGTGGTGACCTGTCCGGGAAGGACATCCAAAAAAGAGGGGATATATATATAGATAGATAGGTGATTGAAAGTGATTCTCTGATTCACTTTGCTGTACAGAAGAAACTAACACAACACTCTAAAGCAACCATATGCCAATAAATTTTTCTAATGGCCTTGAGAATCAGTGTGCTCAGTTCTGTTTTCAGCCAGAGCAAATCCCTTCTCTCCCTTGCTAGGCCTCATTTTTGTTCCATGTAAAAGAAGTTAGACCAGCCCCCAAGATGAAAAATAGATTTTGGGTAGCTGCCAAGTCTGGTTGCTCTGCAGGAGCTGCTGGAGCAGAGCTATGAAGAGAATGCAGGAGCTACAACTGGGTGCTGGCCATGGGTTGGCTGAGTGGTAGGGTGAAGAGCCATTTTGGTTTGCCCGGTATTTTCCTGGTGTTAGCACTTAAAGTCCTGAGACAGTTGGTAATCCCAGTGATGGCTTACTTGGATTAGATAAAGTCCCAACCAGAGCTATTAAGAATATGATTTTCCCTCACCCCAGTACCTGTGTCTCTACATGCTACTGGGTTTACTCTCCCTTTTTAGAAAGTTTTTCACTTGTGATGGGCTCATTTCCAGCAATAGGATACTAATGCAAGTGTGACCTAAATTGAAAATGTGAACTACCCTCAGTAGTTCATATGGCATCTAACGATGATGCTAGCTTTCCCTTGAAAAGTTAAAATATCCCCAAGTGCCCTGTTGGAGAAGGAAATGGCAACCCACTCCAGTGTTCTTGCCTGGAGAATCCCAGGGATGGAGGAGCTTGGTGGGCTGCCGTCCATGGGGTCGCACAGAGTTGGACACGACTGAAGCGACTTAGCAGCAGCCCTATAAGTGTGCAGTGCCTCCACACAGCTCAGTACATTTTGGGATCTGTGACTCTGAGACATGAAGCATTTCTAGAGACAAAAAGGGATGCTAAATAATGTCAAAAGAGTACATCTCCTAGGAAAATTTATCAGTTCTAAACTTGTAAATACCTAGTATTAATACCATAGTGCCAAAATATATAAAACAAAAATTTGCGCTACAAATTAATAAGTGATAGAGAAGGTGTGGAGAAAAGGGAACCCTCCTGCACTGTTGGTGGGAATGTGAATTAGTGCAGCCACTATGGAGAACAGCACAGAGGTTCCTTAAAAAACTAAAACTTCTGATGCAGCAATCCCACTGACAAAAATTAGAACTGATTCTTGCAGCCAGCAGAATAAAAATACATCAGTAATAATAATAACATCAATAATAATAAAAAAAGTTTCCTTATAACTACATGCCAGGTATTATGCAGTGCTTTATAAACTCATCTCATTTAACCTTTATGACAACCATAACCCATTTTACAGATAGGGAAATGGAGGCTTGAAGAGTTTATAATTTCTCTAAGGCCACACAGTAGATCAAGTAGTGGAGACAAGACTAAAATCCAAGTCTGCTACCTTTCAAAGCCCACATTCTTAACCACTATAATTACCGCCTTGCAGGAATTATGTCTAAAAGAAAATTATGCCACTTTTAAATCAATATGAACTTGGAAGTATATAGAGCCCGCTATTGATGTTAATTGTGTTTCTTTATAACTGAATTCCATGAATTTCCCCCATTTTAGACAATCTAAAAGAAAGAATCCAGTTCCATGAGTAGAGTCCTTGCAAACTGAAATTTTCTGCTCTGATTCTCCACTCTCACTTTAAGATTAGTGAAGTACTTTATGATTTTCAGAGAAGGTGTGCAGCAGTATTTGCTCATTTTTAGTGGGGAAAGTGTGATCTCCTCCTTAAAAAGATATCTGTGTGTTGGCTTTTGGGGCAAGTTACAGTTTTCAGAATCCAAGTGGAATCTGACACTATGAAATGATGCCAAGAGAAAAGCAAGGAAAACGAAAACCTAAAGGAGCACCCCTGCCCATCGTTTCCACTCTTCAAAAGTTCCTGAAAACATACGAGAAGCATTGTGTACAGACTCAGACGTCTGTGTGTCCAGCCATCAAAAGGGACTTGAAAGCCAGCATCAACCATGAACGGATTCTCAGGAAGGTGAGTGTTTCCTCTCAAGGAACCAAGGAACATGGGTCCTCAATCCCTTCAAGCCCAGAATTGGTGGGGTTGCCTGCTCTTCCTGCCTGCATGCTGTCCAGAGCCTGACTCTAGCACCAAGGTCTCCTCCTACCTTCCCACCCCTCTCTCCCAGTCTGCCCATCCCAGTCCTTCATCCTTCGAGCATCTCTGCCTGTTCTCACCTCTGCTTCACCTCTGGAATGGCCAGCCTACCCCTCCTCCCACTCTATGTCTGGAGAGTCCAACTCAAAAGCATCCCTTTTGTCATCATTGGAGAACCTCCCTCCCTGGCACTCCCGACCCTCCAAAAGAATGTCTCCTTGTCTTGACATCTGATGCATCCAAGCCATCAGGCCAGACCTGCAAATACCCACACCCCTCCCATCTCACTTGGAGTAAGAAAGCATATCATTTAGATTTCAGGAAAAAAACACCTGATGTCATATCTTTCCTGAGATTAAATCTAGTGGTTGAATGTCAGGGGGGAGGAAGAGAGGCCAGCATAAGCGGTCAGCTCAGGAAGAGACGCCCGAGAGGCCAGAAGGGGGAGCCTGGCACCCAAAGATGGACGGACTGTCCAGCTTCACAACTTCTCTATCACCAGCCCAGAAGGACAGTCTGTGTTTTAATAACCACATACCTACTGATTTCATAAAATGCTGAGTGCTAAGCAAGACAACAAATTAAACAAAATAATTAGATAGAGATGGGTACTTTAAATATCATTACTCAAGACTCTGGCACAAATCCATTCCACCCATATTTTTCCTGAATGTTTCTGGGGTTGGGAGGGTGATTCCATTGCACCCTCCACAGAGAGACCCTCCCACAGTTCCTGTCTAAATCTCTCTCTCTTTCTTAACTCCCATTCTCAGGGCAGCTGCCCACCCCCACTGTGTTCCGTCGGGCTTTCACTCTCCACTTCTACGCTCCTCTTCCCAACCTGCGCTCTTGTGCATGCTCAGTCGCTTCAGTCGTGTCCGACTCTGCAATTTCATGGGCTGTATGTAGTCCACCAGGCTCCTCTGTCCATGGGATTCTCCAGGCAGGAATACTGGAATGGGTTACCATGCCCTCCTCCGGGGGATCTTCCTGACCCAGGGATCGAACCCAAATCTCTTGTGTCTCCTGCATTGGCCTAATTCATTTTTTCCTGTTGTAGTTTTATAATTAGGCTGCACTACTTAATCATAGGGTTAATCACAAATCTTATTCAAATTTATAACCATGTCAACAGTATTTTCCAAATGTTTTTAATTACAATCACCATCAGAAATATAATTAACATTATGACCCAGTATTTAAGTACTGGAATCAGTATGACCCCCAAAGCTGTTTATGTTGGGTCGGTTGCTTTGGTTGGGTCTCCATTTTGATTTTGAACATCACTAAGATAGAAGTGTCATGAGACAGTTATTCCTTACTGCATAGTATATACTCACATAATTTCCCTTATTTTCTGTTTCATTAAAGAAATAAAGAAAAAGCTGATAACAACCCACTAAATTGATTTCCTGACCCAGTTATGGGCAGTGATCTGCTGGAAAAATCTCTGCCTTGTGGGACTTTTCATGAACTTTAGGCAGAAACTACCTAAGTTTGTGCTGAACTATCACTCCAATGCACATTGATCCAAAGTTAATAAGTAATGTCCTTCTAATGTTGTCTAATGATGATATTCTTTCTCTACATATTTGGATACATGAACCTCCGTTTATGATGTCCACCTGTAGTTTTTTTTAACATTCTAGTTTGTACTGGTAAGACCTGATGACTCCCCGCCAGGCATCCTACCAATTTCCTTGGAACCTTTGCTCATGACTGTTCGAGATGAGTGTTACATGCTGGGGAGAGAGATCTGCATCTGGGGCTTTCAGCTGAGCAACCCAGAGATCGCCAGACTTGTGAGTCATGCATTTTAACAATAGCTTTCCATTTAACCTTAAACTTGAATGTAAGCATATTATATCATGTGTTCCAGCTATAGTTTATTTGGTTATTGACTGATAGGCTCCAAAGTAATCTTTTTTTCAAGTATTTTTAGTGAAATATTTCAGACATATAAAAGTGTAAAAAATGATAGAACTGACATCTATGTACTCACCGTCGCATAATATACTTTTTAAGGAATGGATATTGAAGATATTTACAAATACAAGAGCTAAAGTGCCATCTTTCTTCTTCTCGCCCATCTACTTCCCGGAGGTACCACTAGCCTAGAGTTGACATGTATCAACCCCATGCATGTTTTTATGCTTTTATTACATATGCATGTATGTTTTTACTTACCTATGTGAATTGTACTTTCTGTGTGATTTTATGACTTCCTCTTTTACTCACATTATGTTGTCAAGATTTCTCCATGTTTATTAATTTTGACTGTTATTGTATAACACATAGCCTTCATTCTTGAATGATGGTTTTGCTGAATACACAGTTATAGATTAAATATTATTATTTTTATATTGAGCTTCCTTTATAGTGAGTCATAAGTTATATATAGGACTTTACTTCTGGCAAGGGCTAATTAGATAATTCAGTAAATCCTTTCACTGAGGACAAAAAGATAAGCTAAATTATACAATATGGGAGATAAAGAACCTTAACTTCTACTTCACATCATACCCCAGAATCAATTTCAGATGGATTATATATTATTTAAGGCAAAACAATAAGGTTTCTAGAAGATAGTATAGAACAACTCCAGAATCATGATTCTGGGGTGGAGAAAAACTCAAACAGGACACAAAAAGCACTAATATTCCCAGTTTCTAGGCTTTTTGAAAGTCCCTTATTTCTCTGAATGTTTAAACTTTTAATCTGTGTCTAATAATTTCAATAATCTGAATTATTTTGGAGTCTGACATTTCTGACTCTTGCTTCTGCTGATTCTTACTTATGAGGACATTTCTTTGTATGTTTATGTGATTTCTTTCTTTTTGTTTTTTACTATAAATTCATATTTTGTGGGGACAAAAATAGTTATGGCAATTCCTTGAGCTCTGATTTGCAGATAGCTCTCTCCAGAGAAGATTTACAGTTTTTTTCTGCCACACACTCAGAGCTGTTAAATTCTTTTTTTTTTCCCTTTGGGTTTTTTCTTTCTTTTTTTTGGCTGTATCACATGGCATTTGGGATCTTAGTTTCCCAACCAAGGATCGAACTTGTGTCCCCTGCAGTGGAAATGCAGTCTTAACCACTGTACTGCCAGGGAAGTCCAGAAATTAAGTTCTTGATCTAAGGTTTCTTTGGGGCTTCCTTGGTGGCTCAGATGGTAAAGAATCTGCCTGTGATGCAGGAGACGTGGGTTCAGTCTCTGGGTTGGGAAGATCCCCTGGAGAAAAGAATGATGACCCACTCCAGTATTCTTACCTGGAGAATTCCATTTTCAGAGAAGCCTGGGAGGTTACAGTCCATGGGATGGAAAGAGTCAGACATTACTGAGTGACTAACACTTTCACTTTCAAGGTTTCTTTGAAACATTCTGATGATGTTAATTCAAGTTGCAAATCTGTGCTAAGGCTAGTTTTGTGAGTTCTCAGGGGATGTATCTTTTTCCATATACTCAGTTTGAGACGGGCCATTTTCCCTGGGATCCTTTGGGAAGGGAATATTGGGTTTATTTCTAGTTCTAGTTACTCTAAGGACATAGCACTATAATCCACTTTATGTTTTGAGCCACACCTCTATTCAGGATTTCCTGCTCACCTTGTCCCCTGGACTGTATGACCCATTAAAATCAAAGCTCAAATCTATTGCTTTAATGATGCTGTCAAAGGGAAAGCTGGCTTCAGTGCCCTGCATACCTCTCTGAGTCATTTTCCTCTCATTCATTGACCTCTGGGTATTCCTCCCTAATCTACTTGTCAATCAACACATTTTAAAAAGATATGTTTAAAACTCTTAGAAAAATGCATAGAGGAAAAGCTTCATAATGTTAGATTTGGCAATGATTTCTTAGACATATAAAAGCACAAGCAACACACACACACTCACTAGGTGAACTGGACCTCTTAAAAATGAAAAAACTTCTGTGCTTCTAAGGACACAATCAACCGAGTGAAAAGGGAGAAAATAATTGCAAAGCACATATCTGATAAGGGGTTAACATGCAGAATATATAAAGAACGCATATAACTCAACAACAAAAAATAAGCAACTTGATTTTAAAATGGTCAAAGGACTTAAATAGACATTCTCCGAAGAAGATATACAAAAGACCAAGAAGCACTTGAAAAGATTTTCAACACCATCAATCATTAGAGAAATACAAATCAAAACCACCATGAGATACCACCCCGTGTCAACTAGGATGGTTACTATTTTATAAAGCAGAAAATAAAATGTTGATGAGGATATATAGAAATTGGAACCCTTGTGCACTATTGTGGAAATGTAAAATGGTGCCACTACGGAAAATAGTATGGCGGCTCCTCCAAAAATTAAAAATAGAACTACTATATCATCCAGCTATTCCACTTCTGAGTACGTACCCAAGAGAATTGAAAGAAGGGTCTCAAAGAGATGTTTATACATTCATGTTCATAGCAGCATCATTCACAGTAGCCAAAGATGGAAGCAAATTGAGTATCCACTGACAGACCAGTAGGTAAGCAAAATATGGTATATACATACAGTGGAATATTATTCAGCCTTAAACAGGAAGGAAATTCTGACACATACTACAACATGGATGAACCTTGAAGTGGGTGAAATAAGTCAGATACAAAAGGATAGTGTATCATGTCACTTATATTAGGTACCTAGAGTAGTCAAATTCATAGAGCAGACAGTAGAATTGGCAGTTGCAAGGGGCTGGGGGCTGGGGACAGTGGGAACTTCTGTTGAATGGGTACAGAGTTTCAGTTTTGACAGATGGACAGCATTCAGGAGATGAATGGTGCTGGGGCTTGCACAACAGTCTGAATACACTTAACACCATGGAGTTGTACACTTAAACGTTACTAAAATGGTAAATTTTATATGCTTTTGACTATAATTTTAAAATGAACTTTTAAAAAGATATTTTAATTATATAAACAAAAATTTTTGGGTTTTGTTTATTATTATATTACTATATAATAATTTTATATAATAAAAATTATTATATAAACAAAAACTAAAAATTTTTAGTTTTTTTATTCAGAAGCTCAGTCCATTCAAATTGGAAAGAGAATGCTATTCATGCATGTTAAAAGTGACTCTTAGCAGTTCCTTAAAATGTAGCCCTCTTGGTAATCTACAGGCTTCCCTGGTGGCTCAGGCGGTAAAGGATCTGCCTACAATGCAGGAGATTCCTGAGTTTGATCCCTGAGTGGGGAAGATCCCCTGGAGAAGAGAATGGCTACCCATTCTCCCATTCTAGTATTCTTGCCTGGAGAATCCCATGGACAGAGGAGCCTGGTGGGCTATAGTCCATGGGGTCGCAAAGAGTCGAACACAGCTGAGCAACTAACACTTTTACTTTTTCACTTTCTCTGTAATCTGAAGGCTGCTGAGAAATTCTATCAGACAGCCGTGGTCTTGCCCACAGCAGGGCGGGTGACCCTGCAAACCACTGGTTGAGATCTTTAGGACTTAGTCCAGAGTTTATTTTGCACAGACCAATGTTAACATCAGCAGGGATGTGCCACATGGCCTTCTCTGTCAGAAATACAGCTTGAGAAATCTGATCCAGCACTCAAACTAGACTTTCTCTCATTAAAGAAGCCTCAGGCACCAGCTCTGTAGTTAAGATTGCAAGGGCTTTTTTATTCTCAGCCAAGCTGTAATTTGGAATCCTGTCTCTGACCCACATGTCATTACCTCACGAAACCCTACATCCTCCAAACCCTACCAAAGTCGCTTTCAGGCTTAAATTTTGAACTGAGGGAATCCTCAGGTCGTGGTGATTCTAATTGCTAAAAAGGCAGCTTTCATGTTTTTTAGCTTTAAATACTCTTTTCTATCAGGTTGGAATTTCATTATCATTGGGATCCTTCATTACAGCAAGAAATGACCTTGCCTTAGACTTGTGCTTATATTGTGCTACCGTATATTTTCTTTCATCATAGAGCTTGATGTTTCCTGTAGATTTCTTCAATGAGTCTTCATTTTATCTTTTATTTTAAAATTTTATTTATTTACTTATTTTGCCATGCCAAGCGGTTTGTGGGATCTTAGTCCCCCAATCAGGGATCAAAACCTGGCCCTTGGCAGTGAACGCATGGAGTCCTAACCACTGGACAGCCAGGGAATTTCTAGTGAGTCTTCATTTTAAAGGGAAATTATTTTGTTTTCATGCCACTTTCTCTTTGAGTAACTAGAAAGTTATCTTTGAGGCCAAAATGTTGAATAATTAACTTTGTGACTTTGAAGTAATTTATAAAAACACAGATCATATTCAACCATAGTAGTATTTAAAAGTTAAATGAAGAATAGACTCGAATATAAAAAAACAAACACAGATCATGTTTGTTTTCATTGTGTCTGCACTTTTAACCTTGCATTCTCAGGCTTTGCTTCTAGAATCGAAGGGGCACACCCCCTGCCCGTTTACCACCCTGGAACTCATTGACTGCAAGATGGATCCATGGTCTCTGGGGAGACTTGGGCAGGCTTTGCATCTCAGCAGTCTGCATGTTCTTGTCCTCGACTACTGCAAGTAAGGCTGGAATGCAGAGTTCCTTCAAGGTTCCCCACGCCTACCCCCCCCCCCCCCCTGCTGGCAGCTGGGGGAGGCTAAGGCAGGGGAGGGAAATGTCCTAGTTCCTTGTGTCTAATCAAGTCATTGCTGCAAAGGACACCCTAAAACTTCCTTAGAGTTCATGTTCCTAGTAAATGTTAGGGTTCTCAAAAAGAGTCTCTAGTCATTCGTTTATTCTTTCAACAAATGTTTGTCGAAGGCTAGTTTGTACAAGGCATAGTGCTTGTTGCTAAGGAGGATATCGTGTACTTAAGGCGCTGCCACTGTCCAAGGGAGTCCTTAGTGTACAGAGGGAGGAGACATGCTCTTGATTATGTAAAGCACAAGGCGGAAAGTCTGAGCATCACAAAAGTTGTTGATACACATTTTAGCAGTAGTTTGGATAAGGGAAACTGCAATTCCACAGAGATGGTCAGTGTTCACTAGGAGACAAGGTGGGAGGAAAGGTGTGGTGCCAGACAAGAGCAGAGCAAGTCCTTCAGAGGGCTGGGCTCCGAGTGGTCAGGGGACGTCAAGTTCAATAATACTCATAATGACAATACCTGCTAATGGTTATTACTATGTGCCAAGCACAGTACATGGATTTCCTCATTTTTTTCTCCCAACAGTAGATATGTATCAATATATACCATTACATAGAGATGTATGATGTATAATGATAGATACGTACCATTTCTAACCCTTGACTATAGGTAAGGAAAAACTCAGGGGGATTAATTGGCTTGTTCAAGGCCATTTGGTTCTTGGGGAGGCTAGATGTGAATTCAGGTGTCTGATTCAGAGTCCACCTTTGATCGATGATACTAGATTGCTGGAGTCTTAATTTACAATCCATAAAACGTTTCAAACTGCTCATGTGATCTCTGGCCAGTCATGCCACCTCTGTGATCTATGAGCTGATCTCCTCCACTTCTCAAGTCTATGATTCTGTGGCCCCTGCCATGGGGCCAGGTGGTGCCTTGTACTGAAAAGGCCAGTGGGCTGCGAAGTCATGCCTGAGAAGTGGTACCCCAGTGATACCAAGACCCCATTTAAAGGACTGGGGTCTTACTGGGGCCCTGGTGGCGACAGAGAACAAGTCCATCAGCAAAAGCTGGGGAAAGTCAGTATTCTGTGGAGATTCTCTGCGTTTCTGAAATGCTGGGAGGAGCCTTGTGCTGTCACTTCAGTCACGTCTGGCTCTGTGCAAACCTACAGACTGTAGCCTGGCAAGGCTTCTCTGTCCATGGGATTCTCCAGGCAAAAATACTGGAGTGGGCTACCATGCCCTCCTCCAGGGGACCTTCCTGACCCAGGGATCGAACCTGCATCTCTTATGTCTCTGCATTGTAGGCAGATTCTTTACCACTGAGCCACCAGGAGCTTTAGGGTCTCCTAATTCAGGGCAGCAGAAGGACAGGGTCCTCGGGACACCATGCAGTGATACAGGAGCAGCCACAGAGTTCCCAAAATGGACCAAGTAGAACCAACCCCACTGCCAGGAGACCCTCTAGACTACAGTTGCTGTGCTGAACCCAGAGACCTGCACTGCAGGGAAGAAAGAAGGAATCCCCACTTTTAAGAAACAGCTTGTTTTAATGGTCAGTGGAAATACTGTTGCTGCTAAGACGCCTAGAGCTGTCAGGGTTGGGTAGCTGGGCGTCTGCATGAGACCTCAACATGGACAGATTGCAGGTCCCCACCCCCTGGGGACTGGAGCTCTGACCTCGGCGTCTTCCCTGATAGACTGTGAAGTCCAGCAGGCAGGACGCCCCTCTTTATCATACACGGCTGTGTCCTGTCAGCCACTGTGGTCCTCAATGACTACTTGTTGAATAAATTTATAAATTGTAAAGTTATTTCTGTCAATACTGCTCACTTCATTTTATTTTTTAAAATTTTTATTTATTTTTATTTTTGGCTGTGCTGGGTCTTCATTTCTTTTGTGAGGGCTCTCTCTGCTTGTGGCGAGCAGGGGCTACTCTTCCTTGATGGGTACAGGCTTCTCATCACGGTGGCTTCTCTTGGTGCAGAGCCTGGGCTCTGGGCGTGTGGGCTTCACTGCTTGTGGTACACAGGCTTAGCTGTTCTGTGGTATGTGGGATCATTCTGGACCAGAGATCGAACCCATGTCTGGCAGGCGGAATCTTATCCACTGTGCCACCAGGGAGTATGTATGAGTTTAGTTGTTCAGTCGTGTCCGACTCTCTGTGACCTCATGGACTATAGCCTGCCAGGCTGCTCTATCCATGGGATTCTCCAGGCAAGAATACTGGAGTGGGTTGCCATGCCCTCCTCCAGGGAATCTTCCCAGCCCAGGGATCCAACCCAGGTCTCCCATGTTGCAGGCAGATTCTTAACCATCTGAGCCACCTGGGAAGCCCTGTGCCACCAGGGAAGTTCTCACCTTTTTTTAAAGTTCAAGCTTTGACTTTGCAAATTCCCCAAACATGTTGCTGGGCCTCAGTTTCTTGACCTAATCCCTAGCTACCCGCAGAGGCTGTTGCTGGCATGAATGAGATGATGGGTGTGATTTCACTTTGAAACTCTAGGGATTATGCAGATTAAGGCAAGAGGACTTCAGGGCCAAGGAGGGCTGAGAGGTTTAACTTTCCTGAACCTGCTGTGGACATGGCTTAAGAGGATTCTCCTTAGAGTCCTGGGACCACTGGGTCTTCCTAGACTGCCAGCTGGGCCAGCTCTCTCATCGTCAGGATTCACAACTTGCTCTCCATCTGCTCCCTTGAATGGGTACTTCAAACGGTCCCCTGCTCTCTTTGCCCAGGAGGCAGACTCCGGGTCCCCTTTCCTCCACATGCAGGCTGACCCCCTCAATCATCCCAGCCCACCCCCACAGCCAGCCCTAGCCCTGGAAGCCTAAACTGAGGATCAGCAAAAGTGCCGCTCACTGCCTTGGGAGTACTTAACATTAGTATTCCAATGGGTAACCTAAATTTTAAAGTCCCTATCATTTCATTTTAGATTTACACATGAAGAAATTGAGAGTATTTTCTCAGGCCTGGAGAACAACCAAAGGCTTCATAGACTCAGTCTGCGCTACTGTGCTCTGGGGCCAGAGAATGGACCGAGGCTGGGCTCCATCGTATGCCACAGTGCCATTCGGTGAGAGGGTCCCCTGCTCCCCACCCCCCATCACATCTTGGCACTGTTGCATCTTGAGTTATATAAACACTTACTTACAGAGCCTGCTAACCCATGAGTTCCTTAGATTTTTTTTATTATGTTTTTCATATCATCTTTTCCTCCTCTAGTTATTTTGTTTTTCTTTTCTTAATTATAATAGAAAGATCCTTTAGTTATGTTTGAGAATCAAGGGTGTTGTGCTAAATGCATGTTTTGGCCGGCTGGTGTGGTTACTAGGTCTATTTTTTATGACATGGTCTATTATTATTTATTATGATTATTTATGTATTATTTTGTAACTAGGTCTATTATTTTATGAGGTGAAGACCTCAAATTTAAATTTGACAGAGCGGAAAAAATATCAAATAAACAGTGTATTTTGCCCCTTCCCCAGTGAGCTGCACCTCGGTGGCAATTACTTGCAATGTACTGGAGTTCTGGGTCTCCTCAGACCCCTGGCAGAGTATGCAGAGACGCAGGGGAAAGATCAACTGGTCACTTCCTCACCAGACACCAGGAACCCCCCTCAGCTGCTCCAAGGTAAGCTATGGTAAACTTGGTCCTAGGCTCATTTGGGGCCACCTAAAAGAAAGAAACTTTGTTTTGCAATTAAAGGTGACCTTCCCAGTGATCCATGGAGATTCTTCTTCCTGAGAATGTGTGGGGACAGAATAACAGGTCCCCAAAGATGTCTCTGTCCTAATCTTCAGAACCTGCAACTACGTTAGCTCACATGGCAAAAAGATCGTCGTAAGAGGGAGGCAGGCAGTTAGAGTCTGACAGAAGGAAGTGTGACAGTGGAAGGAGAGGTTGGAGTGACGTGAGGAAGGGTTCATAAGCCATGGTGGCCTGTAGGAGCTAGAAGGGACAAGGAAACGAGTTCTTTTCAGAGCCTCCAAAAGGAATTCAGGTCCACTGACACCTTGACTTTTGTCTGTAGGAGTCATTTTGGACTCTGATCCCCAGAACTGTAAGATGATACACATGTACTATTTTAAGCCACTAAGTTTGTGGTCATCTGTTACAACTGCTTTGGTTCCTGGTAAGAGCTGTCTTCATGGCCAGCTGATGGCCACCCTCTTGCTATGTCCTCACAGGGCCTTTCCTAGGTGTGTGCAGGCAGACAGAGGAAGCTCTCTGGTTTCTGACAAGAGCACTAATCGTGGGCTTCCCTGGTGGCCCAGTGGTTAAGAACCCAGCTGCCAATGCAGGAGACATGGAAAGATTCCACATGCTGCAGGGCAGCTGAGCCCACGAGCTGCAACTAATGAAGCCCGTGTGCTCTAGAGTCTATGCTCCACAACAGGAGAAGCCACCACGATGAGAAGCCAAAGCATTGCAACTAGAGAGTAGCCCCCGCTCTCTGCAACTAGAGAAAACCCGTGCACAGACTCCCATGGACTGTACAGTCCATGGAATTCTCCAGGCCAGAATACTGGAGTGGGTAGCCTTTCCCCTTTTCAGGGGATCTTCCCAACCCAGGGATCAAACCCAGGTCTTCCACATTGCAGGCAGATTCTTTACCAGCTGAGCCATAAGGCAAACCCAATGAAGACCCAGGACAGCCAAAAAAAAAAAAAAAGAGAGACCCCAGAGTTCCCTTACTCCTTTCACCTTGTGGGATTATAGCAAGAAGACAGCCATCTGTGAACCAGGATGCAGGCTCTCACCAGACACTGAATCTGCTGGCACCTGGATCTTGGACTTCCCAGCCTCTTCCGAACTGTGAAAAATAATTATTGTTTATAAGCCACCCAGTCTATGATGTTTTGTTATAGCAGCCCAAGCACATTAAGACAAAGAGTACACACAAACTTCCCAGTAGCAACGTTTGTGGGAATGTGGATGGTTTCTTAAAATGTCCAGATTCTCACCTTTCATAATGACCCAGTACCTGTGGTTGGTATCATTGGTCACAACGAACATTCTACTTTGTGAAAGAAAGGCACGCCTGTCCACCATCCAGTGTCTGAGCAGAGTATCTCCCCTAGGGTTCAGAAACAAAGAGATAGTTCAAAATATGAGTGCAAGTGTTTAAAAAAAAAAATGCATGACTCTAATGAATCAGCAATAAATCATGTTTTACAGGTCGCATGGCTCCCAATTTTTGCTTTTAACAAAATTGAAGGAGAACTGAAGTTATAAACAGACAGATCATTAAAAAAATTTTTTTTTGGTCAATCACTATATAGTTTTTAGCCCATAACTCAGGAGTTCAAGGGCTTCCCTGATGGCTCAGCAGGTAGAGAATCCCCCTGCAATGCAGGAGACACAGGAGACATGGATTCCATCCCTTGGTCAAGAAGATCACCTGGAGGAGGAAATGGCAACCCACTCCAGTGTTCTTGCCTGAAAAACCTTGTGGACAGAGAAGCCTAATGGGCTATAGCCCATGGGATTGAAGAGTCAGAAATGACTGAGCAATTGACACACACACAGGAGTTCAAAGAACTGAATAATACTGCTGTGATAAAACTCTTAGGATTTATTTGAATTTTAGATGGAAATAATTAATTATAAGTATGTTCCATCCAATGTTTAGGATACACTTAAAATGATTATTCTTTGTTTATCTGACATTTAAATTGACATTTAATTGGGTGTCCTGTATTTGGAGGACGAGAGAGAGTAAACCTGGCAATCCTATTATTCCATTCCCATTCATATGAATAAGATTTCTCAGCAGTTACAACTATAGCAATAAAAAAGAGAAAAAGCACTGATGCTGAAGTCGACTTCATTTCAGCAGTGATATTCTTTAATAAATACATGAATTAATTATAAAAATAAATAAAACAGCACCATCCATCTCTTTGGGAGAGGTGGTCAATAAAATTTTATTTTTGTATTTAATTAGGATTTATCAAAATATATAAAATATATCATGTTCATCAATTGCATACATCTAAACATAGAATCCCAGGGATGGGGAAGCCTGGTGGGCTGCTGTCTATGGGGTCGCACAGAGTTGGACATGACTGAAGCGACTCAGCAGCAGCAGCTGCAGCAAACATTGAGTAATAACTACAGAAGACTTTTTAATACTTTAGAGGCTTATGATTGCAGCAAATTTTTAAAATTTAAATCTTTGTAAATGAAACATTTTTTTTTACAGAGAAGTATTATAGAATGACCCATAAATGACTTTCAAATATAAAATTCTATAGAGTTATTAAAATTTAAATACCAGGAAAAAAGGGAATCATGTAAAGTGATTCAGTTACATATACATATATAACTTTTTTCAGATTTTTTTCCCTTATAGGTCATTATGAAATATTGATTATAGTTTCATGTACTATTCAGGAGGTCTTTGTTGATTATCTATTTTATACATAGTAGTGTGTATGTGTTAATCCCAAACTCCTAATTTATCCCTCTCCTCACCCTAGATTTTATTTTTAAATGTCAATATTTTCTATATGTTAGAAATTTCATTCTTTGAAATTTTAAAACTTATGATGAACACATGTAGATACCAAACTAAAAAGTTACAAGATTGTTTATGACTTTTCCATTTCCCTCTAGGATGTTATTGAAGGCAAAAATGTCTTGAGGCCAGTGTTTCATAAGGCCCAAATGTTTGATTTCCTTTCCTGTTCTGCGAGCTACTCCCAGGCTCCTAGTGACTTCTCGCCAGAGATGGGCACAGAAGCTTTCTGCTGCCGACCACTAAGGAGGCATGAATGCCTCACTATCCAATGACAAGTTTGCTTTCTTAATTACTTGTTGTAATGTATGAAATGCAATTTTAGGGATAACGCTCCTTCCTTCCTTCATCATATGTATGTGTGTGTGTGTTCACCTGTGTCTTTCCTTACACACATTAGAGCATAAAACAAAGATCCCTGCCCCTGAGGAGAGGGCTGGAAACACAGTGTGATTGTACCTGTGTATGTATGAGGGGTGCGGGGAGTCGGACAACTTTTAAAAAGCACAATAAATATATACCAGCTATAGTTTACTATAAGATGATAGCTTCTATGGAAAAAAGAAAAAAACAATCAAGATAAGTCAGTTTGGGAACCTGGGGAAGATAAAAATTGTTGGGGTGTGATTTTATTTTATTTTTATCCTCAAATGCAAATAGCTTTATAGTTTGCTAACACACACACACACTTTCAGGTGCAAATACAGCAATATGGAAAATTCTTAGAAGTGGAATTATAGAGCCAAAAGGCATGCGAATTTAGTGATTTTATTTTTATCTTAGCATTTATTTATTTGGCTGTGTTGGGTCTTAGTTGCAGAACTCAGGATCTTTGTTGCATGATCTTTCATTGTGTCACATGGGCTTCAGAGTGCGTGGGCTCAGTAATTGTAACGCAGGAGCTTAGTTAACCCCTGGCATGTGGGATCTTAGTTTCCCAACCAGGAATCGAACCTGCATCACCCTCATTGCAAGGCAGATTCTTAACCCCAGGACCACCAGGGAAGTCCCTAGAGTGACTTTTAAATAGACGGTTGCGTATAGGCTTCCTTGAAGAGGTGACATTTGTGAACAGACACAGGAGAGGAGGGAGCGAGCCTGCAGATAAATGAGGAGTGTTCCAGGAACACCCCAAGGCCTGCACACGAGGAGCAGCAGGTGCCTGGGCAGTCCCAGGGGCCAGGAGTCACGTGCCTGCCTTGTTAGCTAGGAAAGCACAGAGGAATCAGGACTGAGTCAGGACTTAGGTTTGAGAAGGATCGCTCAATCTGTGTGGCAAACAGACTTGGTGTGGGTGGAGGGCACAGAGACCTTCTGGGAGGCTGTTGTCATTCAGATGAGCGGTGGTGGAGAGAGGTGAGAGGGTTCCGCCCAGGTAAGACGAGGACAGCAGCAGAGGAGATTCTGCATCTACACTGCTTCCTGGTGGATGGGACGTGGGGTGTGAGAGAGGGAAAGAAGGGTCCAGAATGACCCTAGTGTGATAATATATCAGAATGTGTACTTATTTATTTTATAATTTTATCTATTTGTTTGTTTTTATTTTTGACTGTGCCGGGTCTCTGCTGCTGCATGTAGGCGTTCTCTAGTTGCAGCAGGCGGTGGTTCCTCTCTAGTTGCAGTGTGAGGGCATCTCACTGTGGTGGCTTCTCTTGAGAAGTTGTGGAGCTCTAGGGTGCTCAGGCTCAGTAGTTGTAGCGCATGGACTTAGCTTCTCCACGGCATGTGAAATCTTTCTGGACCAGGAATCGAACCTGTGTCCCTGACCTTGGAAGATGGATTCTTAACCACTGGGCCACTAGGGTTGTCTCCAATATATGTACTTAAATATGCCAAAAATGTGTTCTAATCTGATATGTTCTTACTAATTCCCGAGACTGGAGCTACTGGTATAGAGGGCAACTGTGGAACTGAAAGAAGGATTTACACATGGCCCTCAGGTTGGTTCTTCAGGTGCTGCCTGGTTGCATACTTTCTTCAAGCCTTTGAGGGGAGAAACATGAAAAAGACAGGACAGAAGCGAAGTCAGTGGGACAGATAATTCTCTTTTATGAGAAATACCTCTGCCCAAAGTATACATAAAATGAAGGCAATAAATGATATTAAAGAGTGTCAAAAATCCATGCATGCAACTTTGAATTATCATTTTTTTAATCTTTTAATTTTTTTCATACAGCCAGACAGAGAGGAAGTTCAACTTTGAACCAGATTACAGAGTCATTCAGGGCTGTAACAGTGAAAACTACCTCAGGGAAGAAAAGGAAAAAAGGTATTTTTGTGGTTGTTTAAACTATTCCTCTTACTTCCTTCATCTTGTAAATCACTTCCTCCTTTCATAGGCTCTGTGTAATTACTAAAGTAATTACCCCAAATAGAAAAACTCAAGTGGAGAAAAAGACTCAGTGTCTGATGGCTTCATATAAACGTAGTACTGAACAGCTTAGCCATACCCACCGAAACTATAACCACCAGAGGAATATGACTCTGCCACATTCAGCAAGTCCAAAAAAAAAAAACAATTATGGGAATAATCTGCAATAAACAGCAGGCAGGACCTGATAAATTCAGCTTGGAAACTCTTTTCCTATGCTCATTCCTTAGAGGTAGAAATGGAGCATATACCTTGAGAAAACCACAATCCAAAAGGACACATGCAGCCCAGTGTTTATTGCAGCACTATTTGCAATAGCCAGGACATGGAAGCAACCTAGATGTTCATCGACAGATGAATGGATAAAGAGGCTGTCGTACATGTATACAATGGAATATTACTCAGCCATAAAAAGGAATAAATTTGAGTCAGTTGTAGTGAGGTAGATGAACCTAGAGCCTTATCCAGTGAAGTAGGTCAGAAAGAGAAAAACAAATATTGTATATTAACACACATGCACACATATATATATATGGAATCTAGAAAAACAGTCTGCTGGACATAGCAGGGGAAGGAGAGGATAGGACAAACTGAGCATTGACACATATACACTATCATGTGAAGAATAGATAACTAGCAGGAAGCTGCTACATAACACAGGGATCCCAGCCTGGCACTCTGTGACAACCTAGAAGTATGGGATGAGGAGAGGAGGGAGACTCCAGAGAGAGGGAACATATGTAAAATCATGACTAATTCGCATTGATGCACATCAGAGACCATCACAACTTTGTAAAGCAATTATGCTCCAGTTAAAAAAAGGTGGAAACAGGGTAATTTAGAGGGAATTTCAAGAAGTCACCAGCTCCATAACCTCTGAGCAGGATTGAACTAAGAGAGAAGCTGTCCAAGTATTAACGCTTTGCACTAAATGGTAGGGAAGCAGGATTCCGTTCCCAGTACCCGCCCTGATGGTCTCAGCCTCCAGTTTTGCAAGTCAAGGACTTGTGCTCATAGCTTCCTAATTCCACTCTAGCTTTAACATTTTGAAGTTACGAGGAGACAGCACAAGATGATTGATCACTGGGTGTGTCATGAGCATTCTTGGGGAAATTCCTCGTGGAGGCTAACCTAAATTTCTGTTATTCTGTGTTAGTCCACTTCGTTGTTGTTTTGTAGTTTGTGGTAGTAGGCCCTTATGATGAAGCTTTTCACCCTTTGGCTTTCTCTTCCCCAATTTTAATCTGTTCTTGCGTGGTCTTTTTTTCTGTTCTTGAATTATCCTTGTTTCTTTTCTGTGAAATCTCACTGAATTTGAAAAAAAATATAATTTAGTGATCTAAAAAAGCCAGATGAAAAGGTAAAGTGAGAACAATTATCAGGCCCTAGCTCTGTTGTCTGATGTGAATATAGTCTTTCTGCTGAATAGTGACTCAACAGTCCTATCCCCTCAGATGTCATCCAGCCCAGTGTAAGGATTGTCCTCTGTACGGTGACCTGGCTTGGACACACTGATCCCCCTCATCCCCAGAGGAACCCCAGCCAACTTCTCTGAGGGCATCTTGGTTGAAAATATTCCCAAATGGCAACTGTCTAATAAAACAAATGATAACCTACTATGGTGCTCCTCCTCTCCCTTCTTCCTCTTGCCCTCTTTAGTAGATTTTCTAAAATCTACTAGCACCATTTAAAAATTTTTTTAAATTAAAAAACAATGCAGGACTTCCCCGGCAGCTCACAGGGGTAAAGAATCCACCTGCTGATGCAGGAGACATGGGTTCAATCCCCAATCCAGGAAGATTCCATACTCGGAGAAAGAACTAAACCTGTGCACCACAGCTACTGAACCAGTGCTTTAGAGCCTGGGAACCACAGCTGAAGCCCTCGCGTTCTATGGCCCGTGCTCTGCAACAAGAGGAGCCACGGCAACGAGAAGCCTGCACGGAAACTAGGGAGGAGTCCCCGCTCGCCACAACTAGAGAAAAGCCCATACAGCGGTGATGAAGACTCAGCAGAGACATAAATAAATAAATTTTTAAAATTAAAAAAAAAAAGCAATGCAAGCCACAAGCCTATAATCTTAGCTGGAACAAGAGTACGTGGGAGGGTAGACATGACAAGAGGGGTGGGTCACTTTAAGGAGGAATGCATGCCAGACCAAGAGTTTGGACTTAATCCAATAGACAATGGGAGCCACTAAAGTCTTTTGTCTCCCAAGGAATTCTGTGCCTGGGATCAATAGAAACCACTTTGTACCTAGTATTTATTTACTTTCTAGCCTCTTGTCAAAGTAGAGCGTTTCCATGCTATCCAGACTTCACAAAGCAAATTAAAAAACAGTTTCCTATACTGGATAATTATTTTCACAGTCATAGGATGTTTATTTGTCTGAGGATGAGTTTGGTCTTTGGTAGAAGAGTTCTACATGTTTCAAAATAGGAGTCAGATTGAGCTGATTTACATCAACCTCCTGGGTGAGGAGTCCAGATGGTTTCCATTTGGTCCCAATTGGAAACAGCCGAACTATTTTTATGCTGGCCTCTGTGGAAACGAGGCTTTTGGTCTGCTGCTTGGAAAGTTGAACACAATACTGTATGAGTCAAAACCCCCATTCAGAAGCCTAACACCCTTTCTATTCCTTCCAAATGAATGATTACAGGAACTTGACAACATCAGCTGTCACGTGGGTGAGGTCTGGCTTGGCCTACCCTAGTCACACGCTTGTCAGGTCCATAAGGATCCAGAGGATGACTAAACACTGAAAATCATTGAGAGGTCATCAGAAATAGTCATCTGCAAATAAGACAGCTCCCCTGTGCCCCATTCAGCTTGACATGTCATGTCACTTCAAGGCCCTCAAAGTTCTCAGAAGACCCAGCAAGGACTTAGGAGTGCTCTGTCCCCTGGGTCTGCTTCATTTCCCAGCCCAAGCCCCACACCGTAGTTCCCAGGATTGTCTTAACTCTCAAGGATTTAGGACTGGGAGCCCCAGCATACGACTTAGATGTGTTCAGGGAGCGAAATCTGACACGTGCTCAGTCTCCAAGCTTGCATGTGCATTCAGTTGTATCTGATTCTTTGCACCCCCGTGGACTGTAGCCCACCAGGCTCCTCTATCCATGAAATTTTCCAGGCAAGAATACTGGAGTAGGTTGCATTTTCTATTCCAGACAGACCCGTGCTATAGTACTAAAGCCACTCAGGTGGCAAATTCACTTCCCCAAACTATATATCATTGCCACAGACCATAGGAATGCTAGTGACTTTAAGGAATGCAAGGGTCAAGTTCAAAAGTCAAGATGTAATCTTCAAAACAGTTTTATTAGTTCCAAGTCAGGAAATTACTGGTTATAATCCAGAAATTGTTCTACTTAAGATTTTATCCTGAGTGATAGCTAGACAATGGAATCTTTGTGGACAGGTTCCAAGGTCCAAGGTGTGAATCACCCAGCACTAATTACACTTTGCTTCCTTAAGTCTTGCAATCAATAGGATTTATATTCTGGCTGATAAACCTCTGGTAATCACGCAGAAAATCACACATACTCCTTTATGGAAAGAAGCTGTTTTAATAAGTTAAGAAAAACAAAAGCCAACTTCAAGAAGAAGGTCCTACCGGGACCTGGCATCCACAGATGAACATTGAGTAATGGTTCACATTCTGATGCCCACCGAAATGTGTGATACCCATCTGTTGGTCTCAGAAGATGCTAGATGGGAATTTCTGGCTCCATGAAAATTTACACTTGATCTTTGGTGTGGGCTTATAGGGGAAACAGAGCTCTCACTGGAAGGAATGGGGCTTCCCAGGTGGTGCTAGTGGTAAAGAACCTGCTTGCCAATGCAGGAGGAGAGAGAGACACAGGTTTGATCCCTGGGTGGGGAAGATGCCCTGGAAGAGGGCATGGCAGCCCACTCTAGTATTCTTGCCTGGAGAATTCCACGGACAGAGGAGCCTGGCAGGCTACAGTCCACAGGGTCACAAAGAGTCGGACACAGCTGAAGCGACTTAGCACAGCACAGCCCAGCAGCTGGAAGGAATGAGAAGAGGTTCATCAACTTTGAAAGAGAGAGCATTCTAGGCAAAGGGAACCAGGTGAGAAAAGGCTCGGGGGTGAAAGTGCCTGGAGCGTTCAGCATCTGGAAAGTGTGACATTCCCTGCAGAGTGGTCAGGGGAGAGGGCTGGAGGCCAGTGGACACGAATGGCCAAAAGCCACCAATGTTGTTAAGGAACGGGACTTTCTTCTGTGTGCAGAGAGGGAGCCATGATGCATTTGAAACAAGACAGTGACATAATAAGAGCTGGATTTTTAAAAAGAATCTCCAGCAGCTTTGCAGCACTTGTTTTAGAGTTGGACATTGGAACAATGGGAGACTAATTTGGAGGCTATTACAGTAGATCAGGCAAAAGAAGATAGAGGGCAGAACTGAGACTGCAGTGATGGAAATATATAGTCTAGATATATTTAGGAGGGAGAACTGACAGGACCTAGTGAGGGTGTTAAGAAAGGTTCTGGAATCAGGAAAAGCTGGGGAATCTCAGAGAGTAATTGAAGAAAAAATGGGAGGAAGCTGCAGGTAGGGCAAATCTACATTGCATCTGTGGTATGACTCCCTGGTGAGGCACACAGTGGTCAGAAACATGTATCTGACCCTCAGGGAGGCACTGGCAGAAGTGGGGACATTTTATACGTGGAGGTTCTCCATCAGGTTGTACCCACCCAAGGATTTCAATGACACACACTCCAGAAATGAAGCTGGAAAGCTAGGCAGTAATATTTGCTGTGCACTACATGACTCTACAGTCATTATTCCACCATGCTTCCCAAGTCAGTCTTCACAATGCATTTAGGATATGAGTGCATGTGTGTGTTCTAAGTCGCTTCAGTCGTGTCTCTTTGCAACCCTATGGACTATAGCCCGCCAGGCTCCTCTGCCCGTGGGATCCTCCAGGAAGAATACTGGAGTGGGTTGCTGTGCCCTCCTCTAAGGGATCTTCCCAACGCAGGGATCGAACTATGCATCTCTATGTCTCCTGCATTGGCAGGCAGGTTCTTTACCACCAGTGCCAACTGGGAAGCCCAGGATATGAGTATTATGATCTATATGTCAGCGATGGGGACATTTAGGTTCAGAGGAGTTAAGTGACTTTCTGGGGAGTCACACACTATTTTTCAGAGAGGTTTCAAACCTGGAGATTCTTCTCATTTCAGTACACCACTCTGTCTCAGGCACAGCAGGCATCACTATACCACTACTAAGGTCTCTGAGGCAGAGGAGGGTCACGTAAAGTGGTCGTTGTTGGTGAGCTTGTTTTTATTTAAAGAAGTGTAAGATTAGGTAAAACTAGGTTGGAGTGAATACAACTGGGGTGGATCAAGTATTACCAGGAGCTGAGCATGGACTTACTCTTACTCCAAGGAATTTGTTTCCCATTCAAAGAAAAGAATTTGGTTCTGCTTGAAATTTAGTTAGGGTCTTGGAGCAGGAAATCCCTGACCTAAGGCAGCATTAGCCTTCCTACCTTCTAACAGGCATGTGGGACTCCCTAGAGGTCTAAATTCTAGAGAGTGCCTTGGACTAGCATTTTCTAAACTGGTTATTTTTCATGGGCCCAGATGACATTATTACCTTTCTTACCACCAGCTGGAGTGAGATTTGGATTGTTTTACCCATGGGGATGCAAGCTGGACCAGGACAATCACAAGCTTGGGAGCCTCCTTCCTCTCCAACTGCACAGTTATGCCACGCTAGCTCGGTGCAGGGTGATGACTGACTGAGACCATTTTGTTTCTTTCCTTGCAAAGCTGAGCAGCTGCACAGGAATTTGGCCTTTGGCCTTGGCCCCTTTGGCCTCATGCTTCATCACTGCTGCTTTCTGGCATGCCAGGAGGGGGCAAACAGAAATGAGTGCCACATGCAATCAGTATCCGCATTGTTAATCATTCTGGGTAGTCAGCTTCTCAAAGGCATTTACATTTGTGAAGATATGTCCAAACTAGAAAAATCATACTTTGTTCATGTTCATGAGTTGTCTCAAGGCACTAACTACACCAGGCTTGGAAATACAATGAATGGTGAGATAAAATTTTCTGCAACATGGTTACACTTATTCATTGATTCACTCATTTATTCAAGAAACAGTTATTAAATACCTATGGTGTGCCAGATACTGTGCTAGGACATTAGCACTGTTATATTATTCATAATGGCTGTCATTAGCTATCATTCTCATAACCTGAATGTAAGGACAAATGAGGTGTGGACCAGTTAGGCTTATCTTCAGTAAAACTAAAGGATGGGCTTGTTGTCATCCCTCTAACTATGTTTTGAAGGAAAATAAATCCTATTTCCTTCAGTAACTCAGCAGATTACATTTATATCCAAATAAACCAGTTGAATCTTTTTTAAAAGCATGCTTTTATTTTTAAACTGGCAAGTTGGAATGATCTGATGTCCACATTTGTCATCTTTCCCTAAAAAGTCAGTTATCTTTCATGACTTGAAAACATACCCTGAGTTATCATCCACTCTCGTCTCTTCCTTGCTCTTCCCACACAGTAGGTAACGTACTGCCTCAGCTTCATGAGGGTAGTAAGTTCTGTCTCTTTTGCTCTCTGTTAAATTCCCAGCAGCTAGAACTGTGGCTGGCACATAATAGGAGCTCAAAAATATGTGTTGAATGCTGAATGAATTCAAGAACAGAAGAGTCCCATCCAGCCCTGGGGTTAGATTCTCAAGTCAGTATGTCAGGCAAAATTAGTGTGTAGCTAAATGAGCTTTTTTTTTTTTTGATGCATAGCTTGTGGGATCTTAGTTCCTGACTAGGAATTGAACCCCAGGCCATGGCAATGAAAACGCTGAGTCCTAACCACTAGAATGCCAGGAAATTCCTTAAATAAGCCTTTAAAATCTCCCTTTTCATTTCTTCATTCTTTCTTTCTTTCTTTTTTGGTCAGGCAGCATGTGGGGATCTTAGTTTCCCCACCAGGGATCCACCCCACACCCCCTGCATTGGAAGTGCAGAGTGTTAACCACCAGACCACCAAGAAAGTCCCTAAGTGAGCCTTTATAATCCTCTGAACTGCCAACACAAGACAATATATAGATATATGTTAAATCTAAGTTCCACGCGTTTTCTTTCCTGACTTTGGAACAGGTCATTGGTTTTCAGCCAAGCCTCTCGTGAAGTAGTTGGCTGGGATTCCCAGGGTCACAGTGCCCACAAAGCATTTACCTACAAACTCTTGGAGGCCCTGGGGGAAGTGATCAGCTTCCTAACTGGAGATTCAGCTGTCTCATCTCACTTACGAGTGGATAAACCAGGATTATATCTGTAACTCTTTTCTCTTTCTCCATCCCCTTCCTGTTTTTTTTTTCCTTTGCCAAACTCCTAAACTTATAAATCAAATGTGAATATGATATTGTGAATCAACTGCACTCCAATAAAAATTAAATACCCCCCAAAATGTGAATTTTGTGAAAGCTATATAGAATGAGGGTGAACCAGACTCCAGGATCACTGAACTCAGGCAGGATGATTCTTCCTCCAAATTTGTCCTTCTAGAACTCAAAAAAATGTGATAACTATGCAGGCTCTTTTAGAAGGCTGAATCCTTGTATTAAGTTGGTGCAAAAGTAATTGCAGTTTTGCATTGTTGAAATTTGCCATTTCATATTGGAATACATTCTTAAATAAATGTGGTTATGTTATACATCATTTTAATATGTATTTCTTTTTGTTTATTTGTCAATGACTTATTACTAGCTGTTCATTTCATATTTATTTTAGACTATGGAAATTATGTTAGACAAAAAGCAAATTTGAATGATTTTCTTATTCGAGTTCAAAATGAGTCATAAAGTGGCAGAGACAAGTCACAACATTAACAATACATTTGGCTCAGGAACTGCTAACATACAGTATTCAAGAACTTTTGCAAAGGAGACGAGAGCCTTGAAAATGAAGAACACAGTGGCTGGCTATCGGAAATTGACAGGGACCAACTGAGAGGATCATCGAAGCTGATCCTCTTACAACTATACGAGAAATTGTCAAAGAACTCAGTGTCAACCATTCTACAGTCATTCAGCATTTGAAGCAAATTTGAAAGGTGAAAAAGCTTGATAAGTTGGTGCCTCATGAGCTGACCACAAATCAAAAAGTCATCATTTTGAAGAGTCGTCTTCTCTTATTCTACACAACAATAATGAACAATTTCTCAATGGGATTGTGATGTGTGACAAAAAGTGGATTGTATATAACAATCAGCAATGAGTACCTCAGCGGTTGGCCCAAGAAGCAGCTCCAAAGCACTTGCCAAAGCCAAGCTTGCACTCAAAAAAGGGCCATGGTCACTGTTTCGTGGTCTGCTGCCTGTCTGATCCACTACTATTCTCTGAATCCCAGCTGAGAAGTATGCTCAGCAAATCAATGAGATAATCCAAACGCTGCAACACTTGCAAAATGGCACTGGTCAACAGAAAGGGCCCAGTTCTTCTCCATGAAAATGCCCAACCAAATGTTGCACAACCAATGCTTCAAAAGTTGAATGAATTGGGCTACGAAGTTTTGCTTCATCCTCCATATTCACCTGACCTCTCGCCAACTGACTACCACTTCTTCAAGCATCTAGACAACTTTTTGCAGGGAAAATGCTTCCACAACCAGCAGGAAATAGAAGATGCTTTCCAAGAAAGAATTCATCGAATCCTATTCACAGATTCTTATGCTACAGGAATAAGCAAACTTATTTCTCGTTGGCAAAAATGTGTTGATTTTATAATGGTTCCTATTTTGATTAATAAAGATGTGTTTCACCCTAGTTATAATGATTTAAAATTTATGGTCCAAAACTGCAGTTATGTATTCACCAACCTGATAAAAGGGCTACCACTTCTTCAGAATCAACAGACAACACCTTCTACTGAGAAATTTCCAGAGATGTTAATTTTCTCTCTAGCCAAAGTAAAGGCAACAATTTAAATCTTAAATGAGATTTTTCATTCATAGAGAGCTTGCGATTATAAAGAAAAAGGATATTCTGAGTATTTTTTAAAGGACTTCTTAAGTTATATGCATTTCTTTCACTATGTTGCTAAATGCATCTACTCACACAAGTTAGATCAGTATAATCTTAAAAACTAAAATCAATTAAGGTGGTGAAATGGGAGAACTATTGCCTAAAAATAATCAAATACTCTGATCTTCCTACAGGAATCAAGAAAAAAATTAAAGATTTGATTGAAACTGGTCCTTGGTTAGTGAAGCTGTATTTGGCAGATAATGGCATAGATGGAAAGGGAAAAGAAGGAGAAAATGACTTGTTGGAATTCACTCAAATATTAACATGGTGAGTTGAAAATTAAAATGCTTTACTTGTTCACCTTCCAAAACAAGGTGCTTGGGTTAAATCATGGGGACAATCATTTAATTGCAGCTTGTTAGTGGTGCCAAGTGAGATTTTCAGCTGAGAGGAAAGCAGTGATCTGTCTTGTCTTTGGTACCTGATCTGTGGGAAGGCCTGAAATCATAAAAATGACATGGCAGATAGTTGTATGTTAGCCCACAAATGGGTCTTGAAGACCTCATTAGAAGCCCCATTTTAAAAAATTGACAGCTAAGGCAAGGCAAGAGGTATGACTTCCAGATTTTTCTTCCCTATGGTCAGGATATAATGTAAATCTAAGCAATGTGACGTGAGGAAGAAAGGCAGCCTACTCAAGAGTGGACACTCCTTTGTGTTTGATTACAAAGTTGTCCCAACCTCCTTAAAAGGAGAAAGAGCTATTCTCAGAAGTTTTTAGAAAACAGAATATTCCTTGCCCCTTTTATCTTCTCACCCTTGGTTGTCTCCCTGTCCACTCTCCTGAAAATGCATACCCAGTAGGCCACGCCATAAGTGAGCATGTGAAGCCCTGTGAGAAAGCTTTCTGGATTGGCTCTAGGCTATACCATTTTAGGACATAAGTACTTATAGCATCTTGGGGCAATCAAGGGCAATAGAGCACAGCCAAGATTTGGGGCTTGAGGGCTTGATTGAAAGCTATTTTTAAAAAATAATTATTTGTATATTTATCTGTTTTTGTCTGCACTCCTTCGTTGCTGTGCACAGGCTTCAATAGTTGTGATTTGCAGGCTCTAGAGCTTAGCCTCAGTAGTTTTGGTGCAGGGGTTTAGTTGCCCCATGGGATATTGGTTCCCAGATGAAGGATCCAACCCACATCTGCTGTGTTGGCAGGCTAATTCTTAACCACTGAACCACCAGGGAAGTCCCTATTTATAAAGTAATAAATTCTTTCTCTAATGTATTTCCTTATTCAGGAAGGATGAGAAGATTTACAACTTGGATAGCTTTGCTGGTATTTTTTTATAGTAAATATATTAATAAACTTAGTTTTGTTAACCCGTAATACAGCACTAGATTTACTATATTGCTAATGTACTATCCTTTTAGTATATTGCTAACATTTTGTTAAGCATTTTTGCATTGGACTTCCCTGGTGGTCCAGTGGTTAAGAGTCTGCCTGCCAATGCAGGAGATAACAGGTTCAAGCCCTGGTCTGGGAAGATTCCATGTGCTATGGGGCAGCTAAGCCCATGTGCCATAACTACTGAGCCCACACTCTAGAGCCCGTCCTCCGCAAAAAGAGAAGCCACCATGATGAGAAGCCCTCATGCTGCAGCAAAGACTAGCTCCTGCTCACCGCAACTCAAGAAAAGCCCACACACAGCAGTGAAAACCCAGCGCAGCCAAAAAAGATTTTTTTTTTATTAAAAAAAGAAAATAATTTTTGTATCTATGTTCATGAAGGATGTTAGTCTATACTTTTCTTGTAATGTCTTCAGCTGGTATTGCAGATCTGGGTAATTTTGGCCTCACAGAATGAATTAGGAAATGTTTCCTCCTCTTCTACTTAATGAAATAAGTTGTGTAGAATTGGCATTATTTCATCACTAAATATTTGATAGAATTCAATGGTGAAGATATCTGGACTTAGAATTTTCTTTATGGATAGATATTTAAACTACAACTTCAATTTTTTAATCGATAGATGGCTGTTTTGGCTTTTTTCTTTTTTAAGTAAAACTTTGTGTCTTTTCAAGAAATTTGTTCATGTCATTTAAGTTTTCTAATTTACTGGCATCAAGTTATTCATATATTTTCTTATAATCTTTTTCATGTGGGATCTGTAGTGATATCTCTTCTTTCAAGTTTGAAATTGTTGATTTGTTTTCTCCTTTCCAATTAATCTGATTGGAAATTTGTCAGTTATATTGATCTTTACAAAAAAACAACTTTTGGCTTTTTCTAATGTTTCTCTTTATTTAATTTTCTTGATTTATTCTTTTTTTAAAAATTATTTCTTTTATCCTGCTTACCTTGGGTATAATATGCTCTCCTCTCTTTCTAGTTTATTAAGGTAGAAGTTTAAGTTATTGACTTTAAACCTTTTTAATTCAAATATAAATATTTATATTAATGCTAAGTATACTCAATATGCTAGCAAATTTGGAAAACTCAGCAGTGGCCACGGGACTGGAAAAGGTCAGTTTTCATTCCAATCCCAAAGAAAGGCAATCCCAAAGAATGCTCAAACTACTGCACACTTGCACTCATCTCACACGCTAGCAAAGTAATGCTCAAAATTCTCCAAGTCAGGCTTCAGCAATATGTGAACCGTGAACTTCCAGATGTTCAAGTTGGATTTAGAAAAGGCAAAGGAACCAGAAATCAAATTGCCAACATCTGCTGGATCATCAAAAAAGCAAGAGAGTTCCAGAAAAAACATCTATTTCTGCTTTATTGACTATGCCAAAGCCTTTTACTGTATGGACCGCAATAAACTGTGGAAAATTCTTTAAGAGATGGGAATACCAGACCACCTGACCTGCTTCTTGAGAAACCTGTATAAAGGTCAGGAAGCAACAGTTAGAACTGGACAAGGAACAGACTGATTCCAAATCATGAAAGGAATACATCAAGGCTGTATATTGTCACCTGCTTATTTAACTTATATGCAGAGTACATAATAAGAAACGCCGGGCTAGATGAAGCACAAGCTGGAATCAAGAGAAATATTTCTGGGAGAAATATCAATAACCTCAGATATGCAGATGACACCACCCTTATGGCAGAAAGTGAAGAGGAACTAAAAAGCCTCTTGATGAAAATGAAAGAGGAGAGTGAGAAAGTTGGCTTAAAGCTCAACATTCAGGGAACTAAGATCATGGCATCCAGTCCCATAACTCCATGGGAAATAAGATGGGAAAACAGTGGAAACAGTGGCTGACTTTATTTTTCTGGGCTCCAAAATCACTCCGATGGTGACTGCAGCCAAGAAATTAAAAGACGCTTACTCCTTGGAAGAAAAGTTATGACCAACCTAGACAGCATGTTAAAAAGCAGAGACATTACTTTGCCAACAAAGGTCCGTCTAGTCAAGGCTATGGTTTTTCCAGTGGTCATGTATGGATGTGAGAGTTGGATTATAAAGAAGGTTGAGCACTGAAGAATTGATGCTTTTGACCTGTGGTGTTGGAGAAGACTCTTGAGAGTCCCTTGGACTGCAAGGAGATCCAACCAGTCCATCCTAAAGGAGATCAGTCCTGGGTATTCATTGGAAGGACTGATGTTGAAGCTGAAACTCCAGTATTTTGGCCACCTGATGTGAAGAGCTGACTCATTTGAAAAGACCTTGATGCTGGGAAAGATTGAGGGCAGGAGGAGAAGGGGATGATGGAGGATAAGCTGATTGGATGGCATCACCGACTCAATGGACATGAGTCTGAGTAAACTCCGGGAGTTGGTGATGAACAGAGAGGCCTGGAGTGCTGTAGTCTACGGGGTTGCAAAGAGTCAGACACAGCTGAGTGACTGAACTGAACTGAACTATTCTTTTGTTGCATCCTGCAAATTTTGATATATTGTATCTTTATTTTCATTCAACTCAAGCTATTTTCTAATTGCCCTCTTGATTTTTTCTTTGACCTATGGGTTATTTAGAAGAGTGCTGTTTAGTTTTCACATATTTGTTAAATTTTCATATATTTTTCTTTGGTTGATTTCTAAGTAAATGCTGTGGGTAGAAAACATACAAGTTTTATGACCCAATTGATCAAAATTTATGATCATGTAAATCTTCCATGTGCACTTGAAAAGAATGTGTATTCTGCTATTATTGGAAGAAAATGTTCCATAAATGTCAGTTAGGTCAAGTTGGTCAGCAGTGTTGTTCAAGTGTTGTAACGTCTGCTGTATCTTTACAAATTTTCTGTTAACTTGCTGTATAAATTACTGAGATAGAGAGAATTGTGATTTTTAAAATGTCAACATGTCAGCAAATTTGGAAAGCTCAGCAGTGGCCACAGGACTGAAAAAGATCAGTTTTCATTCCAATCCCAAAGAAGGACAATGTCAAAGAATGTCCATACTACCATACAATTATGCTCATTTCATATGCTAGCAAGGTTATGCTCAAAATCCTTCAAGCTAGTCTTGAGCAATGTGTGAACCAAGAACATCCAGATGTACAAGCTGGGTTTCAAAGTGGCAGAGGAATCAGAGATCAAATTGCCAACATTCCTTGGATCATTAAGAAAACAAGGAAGTTCCAGAAAAACATCTACTTCTGCCTCATTGACTATGATAAGCCTTTGACTGTGTGGATTACAACAAACTAGAAAATTCTTAAAGACATGGGTGTACCAGACTACCTTATTTGTCTTGAGAGAAACCTGTATGTGGGCAAAGAAGGAACAGTTAGAACTGGACATAAAACAACTGACTGGTTTAAAATGGGAAAGGAGTACAACAAGGTTGTATATTGTTACCTTGTTCATTTAACTTATTTGCAGAGAACTCATGCAAAATGCCAGGCTGGATGAATCACAAGGTGGAATCAAGATTGCTGAAAGAAATATCAACAGTCTTAGATGTGCAGATGATACACTTTAATGGTAGAAAGTGAAGAGGAACTAAAGAGCCTGTTGATGAGACTGGAAGAGGACAGTGAAAAAGATGGTTTGAAACTCAACATTAACAAAAGCTCAAGTCTGGGCATCTGGTCCCATCACTTTATGGCAAACAGAAGGGAGAAAAGTGGAAACAGTGACAGGTTTTTTTCTCTTGGGCTCCAAAATCACTGCAGACAGTGACTGCAACCACGAAATTAAAAGACACTTGTTCCTTGGAAGGAAAGCTGTGACAAACCTAGACAGTGTATTAAAAAGCAGAGACATCACTTGGCCAACAAAGGTCCGTATAGTTAAAGCTTTGGTTTTTCCAGTAATGTACGGATGTGAGAGCTGGATCATAAAGAAGGCTGAGTGCCAAAGAATCGATGCTTTCGAATTGTGGTGCTGGGGGACTCTTGAGAGCCCCTTGGACTTTAAGGAGGACAGACCAGCCAATCCTCTAGGAAATCAACCCTGAATATTCATTGAAAAACTGATGCTGAAGCTGAAGCTCCAGTACTTTGGCCACCTGATACAAAGAGCTGATTCATTGGAAAAGCCCCTGATGCTGGGAAACTTTGAAGGCAAAAGGAGAATAGAACAGCAGAGGATAAGATGGTTAGATAGCATCACCGACTCGATGAACATGAATTTGAGCAAACTCCAGGAGAGAGTGGAGGACAGAGGGCCTGGCATGCCGCAGTCTATGAGATTGCAAAGAGTCAGACATGACTTAGAGACTGAACAACAACAACAAATATCTCCTTGCAGTTTAATCAATTTTACTTCATGTATTTTGAAGCACCGTTATTAGGTGCTTAAGGGTTCTTAAGTCTCTTGAAGAATTGACCCTCATTATCAATTTGAAATCCCTAGTAATATTTTTCTCTTCTCTCTGGTCTTATTCCCATCTCTGAAATCTAGCTTGACTAATATTAATATATCCACTCCAATCTTCTTTTGATTGATATTAGCATGATATATCTGTCTCTGTCCTTTTACTTTGAGCCTATCTATATTTTTTATCTAAATTCTTATAAACAGCATATAGTTGAGATCTTATTTTTTAAAAAAAACCTATTTGGACAACCTCTGTCTTTTAATTGTTGTTTATCTAGACAGCTGTATTTAATATGATTATCAATATGACTGAATTTTAACATACCATCATGTTATTTGTTTTCTTTGTCTCATGTATTTTTTTGTTCAATTTAAACTATGTTTCTGCCTGTTTTTTGATTAATATTTATAATTCCATTTTTATCTCTTTTATTGTTCCATTAGCTATACTTGTATTTTTTTAGTGGTTGCTCTAATGTTAACACTATTCATTTTAGTTTATTACAATTAACCTTCAAGTAATATACTATTTCACTTATAGTTTAAGAATCTTACAACAGTACATTTCCATTCCCTCTCATTCTTTGTTTTACTGTTATCATATATTTTACTATTATAAATGTTATAAATCCCCAAACATATTATCATTACATTTATTTTAAGCAGTTAATATTTTCTTAAAAAGAAGGGAAAGTGTTTTATACTTATTTACACATTTACCATTTCTAGTCTTCTTCTTTCCTTTGGATGTATCCAAATTTCTCTCTAGTATCATTCCCCCCCCCCTTTTTTTTTTTTAACATTTTATGTTTTTGTGCCTCATCTTTGTGCAGGGGCCATGCTAATCTCTATTGTTCCAATTTTAGTATATGTGTTGCCAAAGACAACACTAGTATCATTTTCCTTTTATCTAAAGGACTTTCTTCATAGATTTCTTATAGTCCTGACCTACTTGTGATGACTTCTCTGAGTTGTAGTATGTGTAGTATGTTTGCCTTCATTTTTCAAGATTTTTTCCTGGATGTAGAACACTTGACTGACAGTTAATACTTTCAGGATGTTGCTCCACTGTCTTCTGCTTCCATTGTTTCTGAAAAGAAGTCTGAAGTTACTTTTTATCTTTTTTCTTTTGAACATAATTTGTCTTTTTCTTTATCTGCCTTTAAGACTTTCTCTTTACTACTCTAGTGACCTACAACATAAACTCATAAAGACAGCTTAGACCAAATTTAATATCTATGGTCCTTGTATCATTCATCTTCTCTGGGGCTTTTTAGCCTCACTCTATATCGTGTGTTATTTTCTGGTGTGACTTCTGAAGTAAGCTGCATAGTCACCTCAAGGATAGCTCCCCTCCATATTTCTTTATCTGCAGGTCTAACACTCATTTTCCTTCTTCAGCTCTATGATAACTGACAGGCTGGTGCCCTGGAAGTAGAAGCACCATCTTCACAACCCTCCACCCACACTCTGGCAAGTCCAGTTCTGGGCCAGCTGTAGAGCAAGTTGGAGGATGAGCAAACAGGCTCCAGGAGAACTTTGAAGAACAGATTTATGGCTCCTCACCTTTTATCATTGAATGTCCTGAGGATTTACAAAGGAGGAGCTCAGTGGATGAATGAGGAGGCAAGGGACTTGTGAGGGGGCCTGCTAGCAAAGTCAGCTTCATGGGTCTGCTTAATTAAATGTTTACTTGGGGTGCCTTATGCATATGCATTTATGTTGGGGTAAGGTTTGGTGATGGAGATCATGGGACACTAACCAATTGCCTGCCTACTGGCACTATGCACCCTTGGTAGCACCTGGGTCTAGCCTCACCTTCAGATTAACTGATCCAGGGTCAAGAGATATCATGCCTTTTGTGTGTAATGAGTCTTTACCTAGCTCTGCTGCTTAAGCCTACCCCCAAAAGGCAGTATCAGAGGATTTGACTTCAAAGCAGAAACTCAAAGGCTGGTTTGGGTGCAGGAACCCTGCTGGTTCCCCATCTCATGAACCACACCTCCCTCTGACCAGGATTCCTCTAACAGTGGTCTCTAGGGCTGACAGAACAATACAATTACTTAAAGCTGGCTGTCAGATTTTACTTTCTGCTCTGACCCCACTAGACACGACAACAGGAAATGACTACAGAATTTGCAGGGACCTAGTGCAAATGGAAACTCATGGGCCCTTGTTCAAATATTATTAAGAATTTCAAGAGGATGACAGAGCACTAAACCAAGTGAGGAGCCCTTCTGAGCACAGGGTCCTGTGCAGCTGCTGGCCGTGTGTGACAGGGTTATAAATACAACTTAACAATGTGCACCAGGACCAGGAATTCCTTTTGCATGCTTTTTTTCTTTTTTTTTTTAGTTCTGACACTAAATACTTAGATCTCTTTGTTCTCTTTTTTAAACTGTAAATATTAAGAACTACTGAAAATTAAAACATTTTCTTGGTATATTTGAATCATACTTCATGGTTATTTTCAAGCAAACTGCCTACTTTCACATCCCTGTGTCACAGTTTAATCTCAGGCAAGTTAAATAGCCTCTCTGTATTTCAGTCCCTCATTTGTAAAATTGGGGATACTAACAATGTCTAACTAAAGAGATTGTTGTAGGGTAAATGAGATCATATATGAGGTGCTAAATATAGTGCCTCAGGCTCCAGCTAGCACCTCTATATGAGTTAGAAAAAGAGCCCCTTTGGGTACAGGAATTAAAAGGCACTTCCTCTCACCAATGAGTCAGAGGAAGTTATCCCTTCCAGGTCTATGCTTCATGCCCAGGACTTGGCAAACAGACCTTGGCTGGCTTTCAGCCCACTCATACCCTTGGAAGGCCCCTTTGTGCCAAGCACAGTACCTAAACATGTGGGTGGCCGTGATCGCATCTGATGCATAGTGAATGCTCCGTAAAACCAAAGCTCTTGTGAGGCCTGTGTAGTATAGTGGTTAAATCCATGGCCTCCGGAATCAGTCCTAGGTATAGAATTGTTGAGTTGTAAAGTTTGTCTTCAACACCCTCCATTCTCCTTTGGTGCTTCTCTTTCTCCGTTTCCTCCTTGAAGCATCCCAGCTCTCCCTCATCTTCTCTGAAGGAATTGGACACAGCCAGGCAGTTCAGGAAGCCAAAGCCTGTCAAGTCTTGATTAGGCAGGCTGTTTCCTTGGGAGCGAGATCTTCGAGAGGCAGAGTCTGGCAGGACCATTCAGCCCTGGCTTTGAATTCTGGCTCCTCAATCAATAGAAAATGTGTACAGAAAGCAACAGAATGGCCTTGCATTCACTACTGACCCCGACTGAAATTTCATATCCCCAGCACATGGTTAAGGCTTAAAATTGTTTTATTGATAGTTATAATAATTTCTTTCAGAGTACAGGCCATGGGTTGTTTTTATTTTATTTATTTACTTATTTATTTAGTTTTGACTGCCATGGGTCTTCCTTCCTGCTTTCTTTAGTTACAGCAAGTGGGAACTGCTCTCTGGTTGCAGCGTGCAGGCTTCTCACCATGGTGGCTTCTACTGCTGCAGAGCACAGGCTCGGTAGTTGTGATACACAGGCTTAGTTGCTCCATGGCGTGTGGAATCTTCCTGGAGCAGGGGTCAAACCTATGTCCCCTGCATTGGCAGCTGAAGGGGATTCCTAATCACCAGAACACCAGGGAAGTCCCAAGACCATGTGTTAAATTGCTTTTAGTCCCTGCAATGTCAGGCACTTAATGTGCACTTAGTAACTATGCACCCAGAATTAATAGCATCATTGGTATTGCATTTTGCAAGATGCTTTCATAAAAATGGCTTCATTCTATTTTTCCACACCTTGTGAAATAGGCAAACTCATGCTTTTGAGGCCAAATTTACAGTTGAGGAAGGTAAGACCCAAGATGGCATGTGGCCTGCCCATGATCACAGGATTGACAAAAGATAAAAGCTGATCCAGAGCCCAGGACTTCAGATCCTAGGACCTCACCCAGATTCCATGCCCACTTACAATGCCAGAGATTCCCTAAGTCCACTTGGCAGGCCAAGGCCAGGAAATGAATGAAGTTTCAATGATCCTCAAAGAGACTAGAAAAATAAAGATAGGTAGAGTGTTCATTTTTCATAAAGCTAAACTTATTTCATTTAAAAAACTAACCTTGGGGGCTTCCCTGGTGGTCCAGTGGTTAGGAATCCACCTTGCAACACTGGGGATACAGGTTCAGTCCCTGGCGGGAGAGCTAAGATCCCACATGCTACACAGCAGCTAAACCCATGTGCTGCAACTACTGAACCCATGCCCCACAACTAGAGGGTCTGTGTGCCTCATCGGAAGATACTGCATGCCGCAACTAAGACCCAACACAACCAAATAAATAAACGTTTTTAAAAACTCAATTTAAAAATAAAATATCCTTTATTTTGAGACTGTACTCTTCCTAATTTTATATAAAAATATATGTTCTTCTATAGTGTTACTAGGTGAACGTTATTAGACATATCAAAAGTTGCCAAAGTGATGCTTATCTGTCCCCCCAGTCATCTGACGTTTTACTGGTGTGTAAGATCTAAAAGAGTGAGAAGCACTGTGCAATAACATGCCATATCTTTTGAATAAATAAATGCATGGAATATTTAAGGCAACTAAATCCTTATCGTACCAGCTTACTTAGGAGAGGCACCCAAAGCTAGAAAGATTAAATTGGGGGAAAAAACTGTATTCAGGATGTCTTCAGTTTCAAATTGGGTCAGTGCCGCATCTTTGGGAGGGAGGGGAGGGGGCAGTGGAGAGGATCTTAAAAAAAAAAAGGATAAAGGGCATACTCCAAAATAACTGGATTGCGTTTCTTTGTGTAACCATGCTTGGTACAACAGCATTTTGCTTTGTCACTTTCTCTGGTCAGCCTGATCAAATACTCTGCCCACTTAAAGGAGATTGACCTTGGAAACAATGTCCTGGGAGAAAAGGCTGCTGTTGACCTACTTGAAGCACTGAGAGCCAGAAAGACAGGTAGGTGTTTTCAGTTTGTATTCCCCATCACCTGTCCACATCCACTCCTTCCCAAATGCTGCACTACTCACAACTTGCTCCACTTTTTCCACTGAATAACTGGCTGGAGCTAAGTGATGACCAGGATCACTGTCACAGGCTGGCACCGTTGTGTGGCCTGTGATTTGCATTAAGTTCGAGTGCTCTTAGGATGTGATATGTAGGCTTTGATCTAGGTGATAAATGTTGAAACGAAATTTTCTCCATTGCTCTTTCTTTCCTCCTGTGCTCTTGAAAAGTGAAAGTGTTAGTCACTCAGTCATGTCTGACTCTTTGCAACCCCATGTACTGTAGCCCACCAGGCTCCTCTGTCCATGAATTCTCCAGACAAGAATACCAAAGTGGGTTGCCATTCCCTTCTCCAGGGGATCTTCCCCAGGGATCAAACCTGGGTCTCCCACACTGCAGACGATTCTTTACCATCTGAGTCTCCAGCGAAGCCCTGTACTCTTATCCTCACCTATTCTCTGAGGACTTGTCTCCTGTTCTCTATTCTTTTTCCCAACCTGACCTTCAAAGATTTCTCCAGGTATCAACTGGAAAACTAAACTAACAGCCCTCATAAGATTCTGATGTGCTTCCTGGATCATCAAAGCTTGGTTCAAGTGTGATAGGTACTGAGAGAGCATTAAGGGTATTTTTTGATCATGTAATCCTTTTGTAATCCAGAGCCAGACATTGTGGAAAGCAAAGTCAAGTGGGCCTTAGGAAGCACTGCTGTTAATAAAGCTAGTGAATGCGATGAAATTCCAGCAGAGCTCTTCAAAACCCTAATGGATGATGTCATCAAGGTGTTGCATTCATTATCTTAGCAAATCTGGAAGACCCAGCAGTGGCCACAGGACTGGAAAAGGTCAATCCTCATCCCAATTCTCAAGAAGGGTAGTACTAAAGAATGTTCTAACCATCAGACAATTGCACTCATCTCCCATGCTAGTAAGGTCATGCTTAAAATCTTGCATGCTAGGCTTCAGCATTATGCAAACCAAAAACTTCCAGATGTCCAAGCAAGGTTTAGAAAAGGCAGAGGAACCAGAGATCAAATTGCCAACGTTCACTGGATCATAGAGAAAGCTAGGGAATTCCAGAAAAACATCTACATCTCTTTCATCGACTACGCCAAAGCCTTTAATTGTGTGGATCATAATAAACTGTGGAAAGCTCTAAAAGAGATGGGAATACCAGACCGCCTCACCTGTCTCCTGAGAAACCTGTGGGGGGGTCAAGAAGCAACAGTTAGAACCCTGTATGGTACAACTGACTGGTTCAACACTGAGAAACGAGTATGACAGAGCTGTCTGCTGTCACCCTGTTTACTTAACCTATATGCTGAGCACATCATGAAAAATGCCAGGCTGGATGAGTTACAAGCTGGTATCAAGATAGACAGGAGAAACATCAACAACTTCAGATATGCGGATGATACCACTCTAATGGCAGAAAGCAAGGAGGAACCAAAGAGCCCTTGATGAGGATGAAGGAGGAAAGTGAAAGAGCCAACTTAAAACTAAATATTAAAAAAACTAAGATCATGGCATCTAGCGCCATTACTTCATGGAAAATAGAGGGGGAAAATGTGGAAGTAGTGACAGATTTCCTCTTCTTGGGCTCTACAATCACTGCAGATGGTGCAGCCATGAAATCAGAAGACATTTGCTTCTTGGCAGGAAAGCTATGAAAAACCTAGACAGTGTATTGAAAAGCAGAGACATTACTCTGCTGACAAAGGTCTGTATAGTCAAGGCTATGGTCTTCCCAGTGGTCATGTACAGCTGTGAGAGCTGGACCATAAAGAAGGCAGAATGCCAAAGAATTGATGCCTTTGAACTATGGTGCTGGAGAAGACTCCTTAGGGCTCCTTGGATAGCAAGGAGATCAAACCAGTCAGTCTTAAGGGAAATCAACCCTGAATACTCATTGGAAGAACTGATGCTGAAGCTGAAACTCCAATATTTTGGTCAGCTGATGCAAACAGCTGATTCACTGGAAAAGTCCATGATGCTGGGAAAGATTGAGGGCAAAAGGAAAAGAGGGCATCAGAGGATGAGATGGCTGGATGGCATCACCAATGTGATGGACATGAACTTAGGCAAACTTTGGGAGATGGTGAGGGACAGGGAGGCCTGGTGGGCTGCAGTCCATAGAGTCGCAAAGAGTTGGACACGACTGGGCCACTGAACAACAACAAAAATCTTTTGAAAGTGAGAGGATCACATATGGAACCAGCTGTTTAGTATTGGCCATACCTGTCCTCTCCTTCACAATACACATGTCCAGAATTAATGATAGCCACTCTTACTGCTGGTGGAAAAATGAGGAAAGGTCATTTTACTTTATTTTTAAATTTTATTTATTTATTTTGTAACACCAAAACATTTTGTGCTGGGGTATAGCTTATTAGCAGTGCTTTGACAGTTTCAGATGAACAGTGAAGGGACTCAGCCATACATGTCTGTGTGTCCATTCTCCCCCAGATTCCCTTACCATCCAGGCTGGCACGTAACACTGAGCAGAGTTCCATGTGCTACACAGTAGGTTTTTATTGGTTATCCATTTTAAAAATAGCAGTGTATACAAAGAAAGGTCATTTTTAATAAAGCTCAATGAAAGACATCATAGACACATTTGAAAATCCACTCAATGTTAAAACATGGGACACATCTTGGTACACTATCTGGTAGATTATGTGGAGAGAATGAAATGATATAAGCATCCAGTCTTCTATCATTTCTACAATAAAAGTCTTAGAGACATGACATAATTTCACTGCAGTTTTTTTTTTTTAACACTGGCAGCTTTAGAGAGAATTATAATAATATTGTTTACTTCACTGTCACTTTTTTTTCCTACTGTCATTTTTAAACTGAAATTACTGCATTGCCATTTAACAGCCAATCAAATGATTCCAGGATTTTAAGATCATCCCTTTATTTTTAGAGAAACAGAACATCTACTTCCTAGTCCATTTAAGTTGAATTTAAACTAAACAGATTCATTCTGTTAAAATTAATTTAAATTTAACTTTAATTGAGGCTCAATAAACAGAAGGCAGGTTAATGATTTCATTTTGTTTTCCTTGACACAGTAGCAACTTTCTCATTACACACTGCACCAGAAGACATTATAAGACTGCAGTGGGTGCTAATGATGGGTGGTCTCAGATGGCTTGATGGAAAACAATTATCACTGAGTACATATTTGGAGCTGCAAAACATAGTGCTTGCTTGGTAAATGGTTCAATTTGCATAAGTAGGAAGATGATCATGAAATACCTGCCTGAAATTATTCATTTAAAAAGCATTAAAATGTCCTTTCTAGTTCAAGAAATCAGCTTTTCCCAAATGTGGTAGTACATATGAGTAGTTTGAATGCATTCATATTTTGAACCAAATAATTATGAGGTATTTCTGCTGGAGAAGTTCAATCAGATTTGTTAGTTTGAATACCAGAAGAGACTCTTCAAACCAAGGTAACTTGGTTGGATTCCACAGGGAAAATATCTTGCCATTTAGCCCTAATATGACATCATTTTAAACATTAAAAGCAATTAGTAATATCACTGCTTAGAGAACTAATGTTCTTCTGATTGCTTCTGTGTTCTTATCATTAATAAGTTATTAAGCTAATTTTTAATTCTAATTCTCCTTCTCTCATGAAATCCAAATTAATAACCTAAGGCTATTTATTTGCCAGCCAAGGAGTTCTTAATGACCTATTTTAACGATGGAATACACACAATAATGATGTTTCCTCAGAAACATCAACTCCATGTGTTTAAAAAAAAAATTTAACAGAAAGACAAGTCTCTATCCACATCTTACAGCACTGTTTTTTGACTATTTTTTTTAAAAGAACTAGACTACTTCAGGATCACTTTGTTTATTTATTCATACTTATTTCTTTCACATACATTTATTAAATGCCTTTTGTGTGTCGGGCCCTATTCTAAATGCTGGTAATTGAGCAATGGATTCCTGCCTTCATGGGACTTACTTCCTAGTGGAGAATGACAGACAGTAAATCAGCTACTTCAAAAAGAAGGAAAATATATATGATTGTGTATCATATGGAGATTATTCTTCCAAGAAAAATAAAGCAATAAAAGGAGATAGTGTGTATATGTCAGGGGCTAGAGGCTGCCAGGGAAAAGGGACATTTGAATAAAGACCCAAAGGAGGAGGGGAGCAAGCCATGTAAATATCTGTGAGATGCACATTCCAGGTAAATGAATAGCAAGCACAGTGGTCATAAAGCAGGAGCCTACCTGGTGTGTGCCAGGGCCAGTAAGGTGGCCAGCAGGGCTGGAATGAGAGAGAATGGGAAGGTAATAAGGTAAAAATTCCAAGAAGTAAGTGTGGGGGGCGAGGGGCCTTCTAGACAATTACGAGAACTTTAGTTTTTAACTCTGTTGAAATGGAAGAGCACCTGAAAATTTTAAGCTGAGCTGTGACCTGATCTGACCCACATTTTAACAGGATCATTCCAACTCTAAATTGAAACAGATTCAGGGGGAGGCAAGGGTAGAAGCAGAGAGAACACTTAGGGAGTTTTCTCTGGAAAAATGAAACAGCCTTTTAGCAGACCCAGGACACCCAGCAATGAGCTTGAGGTGAGAAGCTAGAAAAAAGAGGAGTAAGGAAAATTCTACACATTGAACATCTGGAATTCAGCCTTTCTCTTCACCCAAGCTATCTTTGTCTGCCTTGCTTTCAGAAGGCTGATAGTCATGTAGAAGACTGGGGTATTCTTTGAAAAACTGAACAGCCTCAGAGAAAGGAATTCCAGATGGTGACAGCTGGCCACTCCCTCAACATTCAAAAAAGCCCTGCACATACACAGGAGCTTCCCATCAGCCTTTGGATGCCTCTTGCTTCACTGTGAACAGAAATCTCAGAATCTCCAGAGACATGAAGCAATTATCCAACACAGGAAACCATGCCTGAAACAAAGAGAATAAAAGAGCCCTGAAGATATAGAGGCTATGTGAAAACTTTAAAAAGAAATAAATTATAACACCCTCAGTGAAACAGAAGATCATGCATCTATAAAACAAGAACAGGATGCTATGAAAAAAGATTAGAAAAAATTAGGTTCTTAGAAAGTGAAAATAAAAACTTCAAACAAATGTTGAAAAATGAAGTCAAGAAAGTCTTCAAAAGTAGAGCAAAAGATAGGGAGGTGAAAAATTGGTGAAAAAATATGAACAAGAGGATCAGTCTAAGAGCACCAGTAGCTAAATCCTAATTTCAGAAAGAAAAAAAATAAGTGAGGGAAGGGAATTATCAAAGAATAAACCAAGAACTTTCCCAGGGACATAAATCTGCATATTGAAAGAGCCCACCGAGTGCTCAGCACAGTGCATGACAATCATGACTTTCAGAATGCTAGGAGTAAAAGATAGATCCTAACAACATACGGGGCTTCCCTGCTAGCTCAGATGGTAAAGAATCTGCCTGCCTTTACTGGCTCAGAAAGTAAAGCATCTGCCCGCAATGCAGGAGACCCAGGTTCGATCCTCGGGTCAGGAAGATCCCCTGGAGAAGGGAATGGCAACCCACTTCAGTATCCTTGCCTAGAGAACTCCATGGACAGACCATGGGGTCACAAAGAGTTGGACACAACTGAGCGACTAGCAAACACAACAGTATATAAAAAGAAAAAAGAAAGATTGCACACAAAGGACTGGGAGTCAGGAAAATCATAGAGTTTGTAACTGAAAACTCGAGGACAAGGAGCTCTGCCATGACAACTCTGTGAGAACTCTACACATTCCCAACTCCTGACCAAGTGTCAGTGTAAACTAGAGATGTTTGTAGCTTGAAAGGACTCAAACTCTGTACCTCCTCTGTATCCATTCGCAGAAAGCTTCCAGTGAATATACTTGAGCAAAGTGAGGGAATAAATCACATAGACAAAGAATACAGGATCCAGAAATCAGAAGAATTGAAGAAAAGGGAGTCCCAGATGATGGTTGAGGTCAGAAAAATGGAGGACTTTAAGAAGGGGGAATATTGCATCAAAAACTGAATTAACAGGGGATTGGAAATGCTTAAGTATTTTGAAAGAAATAATAATAGCTATGTGAGAAATAAAAGAAATTAAGGGGACTATTTCAAATAGGTATTTAATTGTTTAGTTATAGTATTATTTTGATTGAAATATTTTTAGAGAATTGAACAGGGCATAGCTTTCTCACCATACCAGTCACCATTATATAATTCCATCTCAGTATCTAATACTATCTTAAGTCACCTCGGTTTCTGGTAAGGACTTGGAGCATTGAAGAATGGGTAGAACTTTACAAGGAGAAGAAACTTTTGTGTGAAAGTATGTTCAGGGGACATGACAGTCTTTTGTGGGTTTGGGTGCTACACCAACACTCTGATGCTTCAGGCTGGCCCCCAAACCATACTGCTGGCCCCATTTCAAATGGTCTCCAACCCCTGAAACTCCTTTCAGCCAGAGCCATGAATCCCACACTCTTCCTGCCTTTCTCATTGATCAAGACTTTGGACCTTGTTTTCCTATTGAAGACCTTGTCTTCCTCTACTTTGGACCTATCCTATTTCTTTCTTGTAAACTCTGAGCTTTGCTTCTCTCCTTGACTATGATTCACACCTATTGAGATGATGCTTGGCTGTGTGGAAAAGAACCAGCTACAGTGGTTTAATAAGGTAAAGGGAGACTGGGGAGGTAACAGAGACTCCACCGTGTCATTCACATCCCAGGTTCCCTCTCTCTTTCCTCACCATTAACCTCAGCAAGGTTATCCTCATGGTTCATCCTCAAAGTTTATCCTCATGGTTGCAAAGTGGCTGCTTCACCTGTAGCCTCCCATTTCTATCCCACACCCGAAGAAGGAAGGGATAAGGAGAAATTGTGGACACCTATATAAGGAAAATCTCTGAAATTCCCAGGAGAGTTATGCTTATGTCTAGTTGGTGAGAAGTATGTCACATGCCCACCCTTAATGCCAAGGAGGACTAGAAAATAGATTTTTTTTTATAGCTGGGCACATTGTTACACTTTAAAAAAAATGAGTTTATTTTAGAAAAGAAGAGGAGAAAAGAGATAAAGCAGGGAGTTAGTTGTCTTTGCCTCAAACTCTTTTAGATTGCTATAGATCAGTCAGCCAGTTCTTTGTGCCAGTCCTTTGTCAAAGGCCCTTCAGGCCAGTGACCCCTTCAGAGTGGCCCACGTGAGAAACTAGCCTCTTTATTAGACATTCGGCATGGCCCCTTGAGTCAGCTTGCATCTGTATAACCTGCTGCTCAACGAGGGAACGTAGAAGACACACACCTGGGCCAAAAGTGGACCCAAGAAGGGACTTCCCTGGTGGTCCAGTGGTTAAGAATCTCCCTTCCAATACAGGGGACTCAGGTTGGATCCCTGGTTGGGGAACTAAGATCCCACATGCCACAGTGCAACTAAGACCCCACATCACAACTAGACAGTCTGTGCACCGCAACGAAGATCCCACTTGGCACGAGCAAGACCCCACAAGCCACAACTAAGACTCAACACAGCAAAATTAATTAATCTTTAAATTAATTAAAATTTAAATTGACCTTTAATTTTTAAATTACTTAGTTTAAAATTTTTAATTAATTAAATCAATTGATTTAATTAAAAAATAGACCTAGGAAATACAAGGGGCTACTGCACACCCTCCCAATATAGGCATGCCCCTGGAAGACGATTACCTTAGATTTTGTCCTGGACAAACCCCACTGTGGAGTATCAGAGCAGACCCCCCACCACATTAACACACCCTGATTTTCCATACAAGCCATGGGATGAAAGGACCCCCTGGCACACCAAGTACTGATGACCATCGATCACCGGGGGAAATCATCCAGCTAGGATACTGACTCCTTCCTCTCCCAGGCACATTTTTAGCACCCAGGCCCTCAGTGACCCAGGTTCTGGCCCTTTCCAAGTCCTGAAATTATAAACCATATTGTCTTACAGCTCTAAGCCCCTCACGCTTCACCACCCTTTGCTGTACCCAGCCTGACCTCATCCCATGCTTTTACAGCCATCTTCAAGTTTCAGCCTCAGCTCAAATCCAGGTGGTTACTTCTGTGCCATGCTGCCATGCTAAGTCACTTCAGCTGTGTCCAACTCTTCGTGACCCTGTGGACTGCAGCCCGCCAGGCTCCTCTGTCCAAGGGATTCTCCAGGCAAGAATACTGGAGTGGGTTGCCATGCCCTCCTCCAGGGGATCGTCCCAACCCAGAACCCTTGTCTCTTATGCCTCCTGCACTGGCAGGCGGGTTCTTCACGACTAGTGCCACCTGGGAAGCCCCTTGTTATTTGTACTTCTGACCAACTGACTATAAATCAGTCTCTCACAAGCCCCTCCTTAGGTTCAATTAGGTTACAGGAAACCAGTTTACTCACTAACTGTCAGTTTATCGCAAAGGACATTAAAGGCTATGCATCAACAGCCAGCTGAAGATGTACACAGGGTGAGGTCCCAAAGGAGCTCCTGTCCTCCTGGAGTCTGGGACCCAGCACGGTGACACATGGAAGCATTGTTTCCCCAACTTAGACACTCTCTGAACCTCATCCTTTTGGTTCTTACGAAGGCTTCGTCACATAGGCATGGTTGGTTAAATCGCTGGCCACTGATGGCCATTAACCAATGGCCGGTCATTGGCCGTTAAACCGCCAGCCTCTTCTCCCCTCCCTGGAATCAGAGACTGAAAGTTCCAAACCTCCATTCCAGGTTGGTTCCCTTGGCAAGCAGTCCCGCTCTTTAGGGAATTTCTGAAAGTCACTTTACTAACATAGCCCCAGCCCGTGGTAAGAAGGGGCTTGTTATGAATAAAAAGACACTAATTTCACCTTGATGGCTTTGAAGGGTTTTCAGGACTTGAAACCAAATATAATACAAGCTATTCCCATTACTCTTATCTCTCAGAAAATTCCAAGGGTTGTGGGAGCTCTGAGCCAGGAACCCTGGACAAATACCACAAGAAATGTATATTTCTCATATATATATTTGGTCACCTGAATGACCAAATATATTTCTTATAAATCATAATGTATGCATACTAAGTCACTGCAGTTATGTCAGACTCTCTGCGACCCTATGGACTGTAGCCTGCCAGGGTCCTCTGTCCATGGGATTCTCTAGGCAAAAATACTTGAGTGGGTTGCCATGCCCTTCTCCAGGGGATCTTTCTGACCCAGGGACTGAACCCACATCTCTTAAGTCTACCTGCATTGGCAGACGGGTTCTTTACCACTAGTGCCACCAATATCACAGGTCTATACAGGAAAATCAGTGAGAAATCTTGGTTTTAAGTTATATGAAATCAATTCCAACTGATTTCATTACAAAAAAAAGTTATTGGCTCATATAATGGAAAGTCCAGGGTTGGTTCTAGCTACAGTTTCCCTTAGAGTCAGGGATTCAAATGATGCCATCTACTCCCACCTCCTGGAAGTCCTGCTTCTAGGTTGACTTTATTCTTAGGCAGGTTCTTTCCACACAGTGGCAAGTAGGGCAGCAGTAGCCAGGAGTTTACATTCTGTCTGTTTAATCTTAAGAAAGATCCTTGCTCTTCACATTCATTGGACCAGCACAAGTTACACGTACACCCATTGACCAGTCACTGCCAGGGAGAAGAAATGCATGAATCGGCCAGGTCTGAGTTATATACCCACCCCTGGAGGGCAGGGGAGTGGAACCCCAAAGGAAACTCAATGTTCTGTTCCACCAAGAAGCTAGAGTGGAGGCTTGGCAAGCACAAATATAAGAGATATCTGCTAAAGATGGAGAGTCAATGATGTTATCAGAGCTGATGAACTAAAAGATCAGAATTTTGCTTTTGGATGATTAATCTGGAACCTGGGTCCAGGATGAATTTGGGATTGTGGAAGTCTGAGGTTAGGAGGACTAGTTAGACGGCAACTAGAATGATCCAGGTAAAGGATATGACAGTGGAATAGAAAAAGAAAGGACTAGTGCAAGAAGTTATTACAGAAATTATTATGATCACTCACATCAAGGATATATAAGGAAAAGGTATTAGGTAAAAGGAAAGTTGCCCAGTTAATAAAATGTGGGAGAATGCCCTGCTCAGAATGCTAAGGCCCAGTCCATCAGATGGAATTGTGATAGCCTACCCATCACTACTATGTTCTTCCTCCTCTCAGGTAAACTGCCACTCTTAAAAATTACAGTCACTCCCTAGATCTCTTCAGATACCTTCAAATCTATTTGGAAAAACAGCAAGAAATCTAGTACTACTCATAAAAAGAAGAAAAAGGTATGTATGCTTTTGGCTATCTATGCCTGTGATTGCAGCCACCAGGGGGCACTGTATGGAGCCTGGGTACTCCGCTGGGGTAGATGGTGCCATGAGTAGCACATGGGCTTGATGAGAGCATGAGCATTTGCGTTGGAAGTCACACTCCCCTAGACCATCATTCTACTCTGACAGATGATGACTGTGCCAAGGGACAAGCCGGAAGAGAACAGCACAGTTCTCTCAAAGATTAGTGCAAACTCTGCCGCCTCTCTTTGAACTTCCCCCACCAATGCCTGCCTCCCCACCCGCCCCCCCACACACATTCTGGTTCCCATTAGCCTACTGTGGATCTGAAACGGAGAATTTATCTTAATTCTTTATGAAGCTGTGGTGCATTGCCTCTTTTTGTTGTTGTTCAGTCAGTAAGTTGTGTTTGACTCTTTGTAACCCCATGCACTGCAGCATGCCAGGCTTCCCTGTCCTTCACCATCTCCCAGAGTTTGCTCAGATTCATGCCCAGTGAGTCGATGATGCCATCCAACCATCTCATCCTCTGTCACTCCCTCTCCTCCTGCCTTCAGTCTTTCCCAACATCAGGATCTTTTCCAGTGAGTTGGCACTTCACATCAGATGGCCAAAGTATTGGGGCTTCGGCTTCAACATCAGTCCTTCCAACAAATATTCAGGGTTATTTCCTTTAGGATTGACTGGTTTGATCACCTTGCAGTCCAAGGGACTCTCAAGAGTCTTCTCCAGCACCACAGTTCAAAAGCACCAATTCTTAAGTGTTCAGTATTCTGCCTCTCAGGGCAGGTAATGATTTACATATGCTTCCTTTCTACTGTATGAAGTTGAACTTCCTTTTTTTTTTTTTTTCTATTTATGATTTCCTGTTCATTTTTTCACAGGCTAAAAACTGAATACAAATACCATATATCCATATGGATTCTATTTCCATGGACAACTAGATGTGCCTGGAAAAATATTGCTTGTACTATAATAATATTTTTCACTGTAACCAAGCCCCTTTCAAGTTCTAAAATTTGATAAGACTCTTTTATGAAAGTTCAGACTAGTGTTAGTCTTATCATGCTTGTCATTTTCTAAAATGTGGGTTTCACAAACAGGTCTTAGTAAAAATAAGTGGAATTCTTCTCTGGGGCTCTTGTGCATGTGAAGTTTATAATTTGAAGGAAGTCATGATCTTTATCTAGAAAAGAAAAACTCTTCTTTCATAAATATATCTATGGTTGGGAACAACAGGAATTTGGGAAATAATAACCACTTTCTGAAAGATAACATCTCTAAAAATAGAGATCTTACCCCAAATGAGGAAACCTTCGCTTACTGCAACCTGTACCCTAAAGTTTCAGACAGCTCCATGGGAAATGGAAGAGGTGTCATGGGTCAATATTTTGATGATAAATTGGATGTGTTAAATTGTACATGTTGCAGGGATAAAAAGCATAGATTGGGCAATTAATATGAAACCAGAATTCTCTGTGGAAACCTGCTGCTTTTCAGGTGACCTTGGGCAGGTCAGTTAACCTCACCGTGCCTCAGTTTCTCCTTACATAAGATACAGATAAGAAGAGCACATATTCAATGGTGAGCATTGAATGATGTGACACATGTCAAGTATTTTAAGATAATACCTGTTTCATTGTACACTTTCAAAAATTAATATTAATGACTGGTATTATTGCTGATGTTAGAACTGAGTGATTCCAGTTATTTCACTTACAACAGCTACACAGGAGAAATAGGAAAAAAATAGGCTTAAGATCTCTTCATTTAGCACTTAGAAACTGCCATTGATTCTGTGTATAATGCAACAAGTTCTGGTATGTTTCAGGCAAAAAACTAACTGTGGAGGTGAGGATGGTTATGGTAAATTATGTCCTCTCTTGAGGATCTTAGCACCTAGCAAGGAAGTCAAGATCCTCATACATTAAAAGTAAACATTAGGGCATGAGTTGAAATAGTCAGGGTAAGCAAACCTATGGAATAGTGACATCAACTTAACAAATCTCCAGAACTTATATATCCAATGTGTAAGATGTGTGAGGCTTCCTGATAAATTGTTTCTGCTCAAAAAAAAAGAAAAAAGAACGTTTTAAAGATTTTCCACTGACATCCACTGTATGGGAGTGTAAAATCTGTGTGTTCATTTAGGTATATTTTGACAATGTCTATCAAAATGAAAAAAACACAAAAAACCATAACCTTAACTTAGGCATCATAAGTATTTCCTTGCATGTGTCTGGAAGTATATCTATCTATATAGACATATATATAATATAGTATAATATAATATATATGATAATATATAGATAGATATACTCCCAGACACGTACAAGGAAATACATATTACGATGTTCACAGCAGCATTATTAGTTATACATTGGAAACAACTAAATGTCTCTCAACTGGTTCTCAGAAACGTAAATCACAGGGAATGTATATAGTGGAATACTGTGCAGTCATTAGGAAGAACAATGTGGATATGGAAGTGCTATCTGGAGAGATGCACTAGTCATACTCTTAAACAAGAAGAGCAGCCTGGAGAATAGTGAATGTGAAAATTTCACATTAAAATGAACTGATATAATATGAGGTGGCAACTTCACCTCTGGGTTTATATATCCAAAAAAATTGAAAGCAAGATCACGAAGGGATGATTGTACACTTATGTTCATAAAGTGTTATTCATAATAATCAATGATAGAAGCAACCCATGTATCCACTGATGGATGAATAGATAAGCAAAATGTGGTAAATACATACAATGGAATAGTATTCAGTTTTAAAAAGGAAGGAAATTCTGACACATGCTACAGCATGGATGAACCTGGAAGACTTTATGCTGCATATACCAGTTACAAAAAGACAAACACTGTATAATTCTAATTATGTGAAGTACCTAGGTTACTCAAACTCAGAAACAGAAAGGAAAATGGTGAGTGCCAGAGGGACAAGGGGGAAATGCAGAGTTGTTTAATGGGTATGCAATCAGTTTCAGTTTGGGAAGATGAAAAAGTTCTAGAGATTGGTTGATAACAATGTGAATGTACTTAATGCTACTGAACTATATACACTTAAAAATGGTTAGGATGGGGGTTTCCCTGGTGGCTCAGGGGAGAAAGAGTCCACCCGCCAATGAAAGAGACATTGGTTCCATTCCTGATCCAGGAAGATCCCACATGCCGTGGAGCAACTAAGCCCATGCACCACAACTGCTGAACCTATGTTCTAGAGTCCAGGAGTCACAACTCCTGAAGCCCTTGCGCACTAGAGTCTGTGCTCCACAGCAAGAGAAGCCACTGCAACGAGAAGCCCATGCACTGCAACTAGAATAGCCCCCGCCTGCAATGAAGACCCAGCACAGCCAAAAATAAATAAATAAATAAATTTTAAATCTTTAGGATGGTAAACTCTGTGTTATATATATTTTACCACAATTTAAGTTTTTTTTTTTCAATTTAAGTTTTTAAATGAGTTGATGTGTTACATGTCTGCTAGTATATATGTAGCAATTTCTGAAGAGTCTATTAACAGTACTTGCTTTTTTCCCATTGGGTCCTCAATTTACTATTTTAAGGTTTTTACCATTTATGAGCTGTCAGTTAAAAAAAAAACACCTTATAATTGTTTGATGAACATCAGTAACAGCACTTTTGGGTTGTTATATGACCTGGCGCCAAAAGAGAGGAAGAAACACAATAAGTGCCACGTGTCATGATTTTTCTGGGAGGAATGAATAGTGGCAAAGAATGGTCACTAAGGACAACAAGATGAGTGAGTTTTTCCTCAGTGCAGAAGCAATGTAGCTGGAGCAGGTAGAGAGAAGTTCTGACCAATTTCAGAGGTGTTAAAATGTGAGAGGGGGGGAAAAAAGACAGTCCTCAGTGTATTTGGATGCCTGAGCTAACTAACCTGATGAGGGTCTCAGTGAGGAGTGCTTAGGAAATGACACTGGAAAAGTGGATTGGTGCTATATTGTGGCAGGATTTAAAGGACCAACTGGCACACTTAGATTTTGCTGTAATGATAAAGAGGAGCCGTGGAACATTTTGAGCAGCAGAGTGCTGGGTGGAAAAGGAGTATAGGAAAATTAAACAGGCATTTTAGATTGAATGCTAGAGTGGGGAGCAGAGATAGGAAGGAAGCCAGGACACAATAATCCAGGGGCAGGGAGGTGAGGTTCAGACTCAACACCAACAGGTACCACTCCTTCTTAATTATCCTCTGGCCTTTCATCTAAGGTCCGTCTTTTTCTCTTTCAAACTGCCCAGTTCACACCAAGTGGGGCATTTTTATCCTCTTCGGGTTCCAGTCTTCTTTTTTTAAAAATTAATTATCTAGCATTTATAGTCATTTACAGTCACATATGCAATAGCTTAATGTGAATGAAACATGTTCTGGATGGTTCATCTGGGTTTGTTTACAGACATTTTTGTCTGGCTTGTGAAGTTACTGCGGTCAGATTTATACCTGCTACCACCACTACTGCTCTGTCCGTTTGCTTTCTCCATTTACTTCCTGGACTCCAAGGCCTCCCATCTCCCCCCCCCCCCCCCCCAGTTCAAACTTTACCTCTTCTATGAGGTTTGCCCTCACTCCATCTGTCTTGAGGAACGTTTCTGTCTATTAGAGCACTTAATGCACCACTCAACAAACAGCACATATTATACCATCTGGCCAAACGTGTCCCTGTGTCCATAACTGTATTCTTACACGTTTAATGCATCCTTGTCTCCTCTGCCAGATTTCTGGAGTTTGGCTAGCCTAGACCCAGGGGCACAAGGCCTGACACCAGGAAATGAAGGAATGATGAGTCCCAATAGAGGTGGGAAGCTCTGAGTCCTAATCCTGACACAGCAGGTGTCCACCACTAGGTGGGAGTGGTGACCAAGCATCTTCCGGTCTCTGTGCCTCAGGTTTGGTATCTTTTAAATGGAGATGTTACCTGCTTTGCTTGAGAAAACATAACATGACCCTGGGCTAGCAATAGAAGAACCCTGGTTTCCACTGTCACCTTCTCAGAATAGCAGAATTACTTTTCTAAATTACTATAAATTACTTTTTATAATTTTTATAATAATTTTAATTAATTTAATATTATTAAATATTAATAATTATTTGTTTTAATTAATTTATTATAATATTATTTATAATATTTTTACAAATATAGCAGAATTACTATAAATTACATTTGGGGACTTCATTATTCCTACATATAAAAAATTAAACTACCTTTAAGTTTCTTAGAGTGTGGTCTCCAGGGTTCCTGGAATCCTTTCAGGGGACCAACAAGGTCAAAACTATTTACATACCAGTATTCATAGCTATGAGCTTCCCCGGTAGCTCAGCTGGTAAACAGTCCGCCTGCAATGCAGGAATCCCCGGTTCGATTCCTGGGTTGGGAAGATCTCCTGGAGAAGGGAATGGCTACACCACTCCAGTATTCTTGCCTGGAGAATCCTATTGACAGAGAAGCCTGGCGGGCTACAGTCCATGGTATCTGCAGAGTCGGACACGGCTGAGCACAGCACAGCCGTCATAGCTATTTCTCTTCATTCTCTCTTGTGAGTGTCCAATATAGGTATTCTAAGGATAACTTGTAATGGATTTCTTACTGTTTTGAAATGAATTAATATATTTTTTCCCGTTTTCTTAAAAAGGAAATACATATGTATAAGCGTGTATATGTACACATCCATCCTACACAAACAAAAGTTCTTAAATGTCCTTAAGTAATTTTTAAGTGTAAAGGGGTCCCGAGACCAAAAAATTTGAGAACCGTTGAACCAGATTCCTAGCTCGTCATTCATTCACTCAACAAATAACTGTTCCTCCCGAGGCTGCAGTTCTTAACGAAGGCGATGATCAAGAAATAGGCCCCGCTCCCAGGGCGTTTACATTTGAGAAGGACGGCAAACGAACATATCAACAAGACAGCTTCTAAAAGCGGTGTCATGAAGACATAAAACAGGACACGTGTTTCCTGCGCAGTGGAACCCTCCACCGCGCAGGGTCGGCCCGGGGTCTCTCAGCCCGCTGAGCTGGCCGGGCGTTGGGGACGTGAGTACCGGGAACCAGGACTCCGGGAAGCCGCTGGTGCCGGCGTGTGGTGACGTCACTGGGCCGCGCCAGCCAATCGCGGGCGCCGCCCCGTCCTAGACCCCCGCGGCGGCCCGCGGCCTGCGGGCGGCGCTGTGGCCCGTCGGGCGGCCCCACGGAGCCGCCATAGCCGCCCACCTCCCACGACCCAACGTCTCCGCCGCCGGCCCCGCGCCGCCGCTATGGCCGACGTGGAAGACGGTGAGGAACCCTGCGCCCTGTCGTCTCACTCGGGGAGCTCAGGATCCAAGTCGGGCGGCGACAAAATGTTCTCTCTCAAGAAGTGGAACGCTGTGGCCATGTGGAGCTGGGACGTGGAGTGCGATACGTGCGCCATCTGCAGGGTCCAGGTGATGGGTAAGCGCAGCACGCGAGGCCCCGGCTGTGCTGCGGCCTCCGCAGGCCGGGCTCCGGGCGTGGGGGGAAGGACCAAGCCTCCGAGAGACCGTTCCTGGAGGAGTGGGGGCGGGATCGCCCTGCCCTGGCGCCGGGAGACCGCGGGCCACGCCCGAGCTGCTGGTGATCCGAGGGCTGCGGCCGCTGCCAGGGGCCGAGGGGTCGTTCAGCAGACGACCTGTGCCGGGGACGGGTATTCTGGGAGAAAAGGGGGTGGCCGGAAGGACAATTGAACAAGGTCATTTCCAGTAGTGATCGGTGTGATCACAATAAAAGTAGGTGATTTAATGGGAGCTGGGAGGAACCACTTCGGTTTGTGTGGCCAGCGACGGCACCCTTTGCCGAAAACAAACCACACAGACGTCAAGGTCAAGGCCCTGAGTCAGCGGACCAGTCTGATGCTTCTGGTCACACACCAAAGTGATGCTCCGGAGTCATCTTCCACAAAAACGACCACTAGTCGTGCTCTGGAGAGGCGCAGGGAAGAAGAGTGTTCCTAGCCGTCCCCTTTCTGGATTGGCTACTGTTCTGCTGGCTTTTAAACCTGGATGATTCAAGATTGGTCAGATAGCACTCGGTTGGCTTGAACTAGAAGAATGTAAACCCTTTTATTCAGAGGCATGAAGCTTCATCTCTTTCCTGGCCACTCCCCATCCTAGCATTCCATCTCTTTGAGAAGGGTAGTGCCCTCAAATCCGGCCTTTATGGAAAGCCCTCTTTTGCAAACTTGTTACTTCTTTCTATGATATTTTTAATAAAAATATTGGACCAAGTGAAGCCTTTCAGAACAACTTCATCTCGTTGTGTTTTATATGGTCTCTGTTTTAAGCTCTTAGACGACCTTAAAAAAGAGTTGCTGTTTAAATGCACGTTATATTTTTAAATAGGGCATTTAAAACTACAGCATTTAAGAGCGCCTTAAATGTCATTTCTTGAAGGTAGCTGGAGAAAACTGAGGCTTCTGTAGTTTGAGAACTTTGTCTTGCACAGAAAAATGAGACAGTTGGAGAAAATAACTTAAAAAAGTGGCTTTCCCTTCTTGAGCATTGAAAATTCAGACCTACCAGAAACAAGAGGTTTCTCAGTTTACTCTCTCTGTAGGATGCGCTTATGTTTTTCATTCGTAGGAATTTGTTTTAAAGAGAATTTGCAACTATGGGATTCAAATTTTTTTTTTTACTTTTTAAAAGAACTAGATTTCAGATGTGATCCACTTATTTTGTATATCAGGTTTTTAGGTACTTAGTTTTTGGGCCTACAATACAGCCCCCTTGCCCTAACCCTTTCTTGAAAGCTAGAATCATAACTTCCAGTTTGAGGGATTTTTGTTCTTTTTAGTTTAAAAAATTTTTCCTAAAAGAGCATTTTATTTTCTCCCCAAAGAAAAAATTTAAATTAGTAGGTAGAAATGCAAAATATAAAATAATAGTTGAAAGTTTCAAGAAATAAACGTTACTGGGATATTTAAGGTAAGTCAAAGTATGGGCTATAAATGACTCACTGCTCACATTAACTTTCTAATTATAGCAAGTATTTGGCTACTGTGGATTAATGTTGCAGATTTACAACAGCTGTACTTTGGGTTCAGGAAAGTATTCTGGGCTAGACCTCTGTATTTTGTTTATGAGGTGTTAAAACCCATTTAGTGGTCAGGTGACAGCAGAAGGAAGTTTGTTTTCTAGCATCATTCTAAAAGGTGTTACTGTACTCCTTAGAAGTGCGCTGTTTTAGATAGTAAGAACATCATCAAAAGAAAATGTTTTCTTTTATCTGAAACTTTAGGAATTTTTATCCGTTCAGGTCAGTTATTGATAAGTGAATCTAAATCAAAGCTGTAGGCATGATTCAGAGACTTCTAGATTCTATAACTTAATCCTGTGTCCTTGATATTTGAATTCATCTCATACACCTAAATGATGGGTTATAACTTCTTGATCTAAGAGTTTCCAGTCAGTCCATTCTAATGTAGTTAACACACTTTTCCTTGGTTTCCCCTCTGCCTACTGTATTGTGAAAGGAGCAGCTAGCAGGCACCAGTGAGGAAGAGGGGACTAGCTTTGCTTGTACTGTCAAGGGTTAAAGAGCCAGAGTAACCTTCCACAGCTATCTGTTAACTTGGACGTTTGACATAACTTTCTGGAGCCTTGTTTTCCTAATTTGTAAAAGAGACTGTTGGGATCATGAACTCTAATTCCGTGACTGCACAGAACCAGAGGCATGTCTTCCCCCTTATATCATGATGCTTGCGATATTTAGTTGTTTACCTATCCACTTTCCCATTTACTGGTGAGACCAGGGACCCAGACTCGGTCATTTTGGTGGCCCCCGGGCATTACTCTTTGCACAGGGTAGATACTCAGTAACTGTGAAATTGAAGAAAGCCTCAGGAGGCAGTGGTTGTTTTTAATCCACACTGAAGAGGCCAGGGTGGTGTGTTTTTTTAAGGGTAAGAGCATGCAGAGAGGGGCAAACAAATGCCTGAGCGTAATCCAGTGTAAGAAAAGAAGCAGGCTTCAACTCTATCCTGTTTCTATTTTTATAGAATTTTTCTCTAGTTCATATTAAAATCTATTTTTTTTCTGTTTATTTGAACTTACTTTCACTCAACTTTGCCTGCTTTCAGCTAGTGAGTGAGTCCATTTCTTTGGTTCCTAAAATATTCTATATTACCTTCTTCACCAAGCAAATGGTAGTACAGACTGAATTTTGAAAACTTCTAGTATATCCTTTTGGTTCCCATTCCTCATGTTTACTCCCAGGTAATTTATTAAAATACTTTACCGTTGTTGGGTAAATGCTTTGGGCTCAGATTATTTGTAAAGGGAGCATTTCCTTAAAAAGAAAAAATAAGAGAGAGAACCTAATATTTAGGACTTTTTATTTTATTTTATTTTTTGAATTTTTTAAATTTAATTTTTATGTAGGTTATACAGTCACAACTTCAAAACTTGAGAAAGTATGCAATGAAAAACCCCTTCCCATTCCATCTCCTCCCAGATGAACTTTATTATTAGTTTCTTGAATATCCTTCTAGAGTTTCTATATATATTTAAGCAAATACCAATATATATGTATGGCTTATTTAAAAGGATGTCTTGAAAATAAACTATGCATAAAATTGATCTGTGTGCATGTGCCCAGTGAGTAATATAGTGGAATATAGCTTATTTTTCCCTAGTGGTTACATCCACTGTCAGGACATCTTTTCATCAGCACTTGTAAAAATAAAGGGTCTTGGGAAATTGCTCCTGGTCATAAGTAAATTAGTAGAGTGCCTTGTACTTTATTCATCTTTAAGCAGTTATGTTCAGATGAGAAATTAATAGTATGAGTCTTTTAATCTACATCTCTAACCCTTTGGGCCTTTTATTTGACTTTGAAGTGTATGGGGTTTTAAAAATTGCATTCTGAGCATCAGAATGAGAATTGCTATTTGTTTACTTTTAGATGCCTGCCTTAGATGTCAAGCTGAAAACAAACAAGAGGATTGTGTTGGTATGTTGTAATTTTGTTCTGCTTTTTCAACTGAAGGTTTTCTCTCAGTGGGGATGTTTGAATTTGCAATTAAGATTGGCTTTATCAATACACAAAAATAAACTGTAAAACAGTGATTCATAATTAATATAAAATGTGTTGGTTCTCAAAGGGTCTTAATGGGATTATCTGTAAGTCCTTTAATTGCTTGTAATTCAGAAGACTTGGTTATATATTATAGACATGGGCATGGTAAACATTTTAATAATCAAAAAAGAAATATATTTTCTTCTATTAAGAAAAATATAAAATAAGGAATTTGCGAAAACATCCTTTAAATTTTGAGTATGTTACAGGTTAGTTTTGGTCAGTCAGGATTTTGTTCTAACAAAGCATTTCAGTTTTCAGTACTCTTATGATCCAGTATTTAACTTTTCTACTAAGGTGAAAATAATTCTAAATCTCCAGATTCCTTTGGATGTAGTTTATTGATAGAAATCTGTTCAATTTTACTTACATGTGGTACTACAATAGTTGTCTTAGGGGGAGAAAAAGTTGTCTTAGGTTAAATATTGTAAGCAACTCAGATTTTTATGCCCTAGCTCTTGAGGTCATCACTTCTAAGATTGCTATATAAAAGTGTATAAAGATTTTCCTGGAATGAAAGGTTAACTTTGTACTTTTGTTTGTGTGGTTTACATACAGCTTCTGAGTGATTCATGTAGTTTTAATCAAATCCTGTTTCTTTCTTCTGAAAGACTTAGAATGAGTCCTCCTAGCTTCCAACCCCTACAACTAATTTTCATTAAAAGGTTTTTTTTTCCTTCTTTCATTGTTCTGTTATATAGCTAAGTTGGTCAAGCAAGGGACAAATGAAGCCCATGTTTGAGGTGATTTCCCTTGATTTAAATTTTTTCTTTGAGGCTGTTTTAAAAATATTAATTTGAGAATTGTGAGGGGTAGGCCAGCTATCTTTGATCACAGAGAGGCCCTTTTTTTCTTGAAATAGACCTCTCTTTCAAAGCCAGCCACTTTGAAAATTCCATTCTGTTTGTCACATGAGGAAATGCACTGCCTATGAATGACTTAACCCAAATCATCACCACTTCCAGAAAACAGTTCAGAGGTACCACTAATAATGTTTAGAAGCATGCCACCTATTTATAGTAGCCTGCTATGAGCCGAAAACATTTAAAACTCAACATATCTTGGTAGATAAAACTCAGAAGGGGACTTCTCTGGTGACTCAGTGGTAAGAAATCCCCCTGCCAGTGCAGAAGACAGTGTCTGATCCCTGGTCCGGCAGGATCCCACATGCTGTGGAGCAACTAAGCCCACGTGCCACAACTACTGAGCCTGTGCTCTGAAGCCCAAACGCCTAGAGCCCGTGCTCTGTAACAAGAGAAACCATGGCAATGAGAAGTCCATGCATCATAACTAGAGAGTAGCCTTGGCTTGCCACAATTAGAGAAAAAGCCCAAGCAGCAACAAAGACCAGCACAACCAAAAATAAAGAAAGAAAGAAAATTTAAAAATCAGGAGGACATTTTTCAATAAACTAACTTAAAGGCCCAAAATGTCTCCAAGGTCAATGCATGCATGGGTGGAGTGGTTTGGTATCTAAGGAAGACTCATCTCTTAGGGCTTCCCTGGTGGTGCTAGTAAAGAACCTGCCTGCCAGTGCAGGAGGCACAGGAGATGTGGGTTCCATCCCTGAGTCTGAAAGATCCCTTGGATAAGGGCCTGGAAATCCACTCCAGTATTCTTGCCTGGAGAATCCCATGGACAGAGGAGCCTGGCAGGCTACAGTCCATAGGGTTACAAGGAGTCAAATACAAGTGAACCGACTTAGTACACACACAGGTCTTTTAATCTCCCAACGTGAGAAGGACTGACAGCATGGGGAGCTGCGTGGGAGTCAGAAGCCACCGCAGCAGCCTCAGATTCTAACAGTGATGTCAGGTTTCCAAGCATGGTGCCTTACCTCATTTTTTTTCTTCATTTGGCTGCACTGGGTTTTAGTTGTGGCATGCGGAATCTAGTTCCCTGACCAGGGATTGAACCCCAGGCCCCCTATATTGGGAGCACAGAGTCTTAGCCACTGGACCACCAGGGAAGTCCCCTTACCTCATTTTTAAAGTGTAATTTCTATATGTAAGGTTCTTTTTCTTTATGACTAAAAAAAATTATTTTGGCCAGATTTAAGGTTATGAACCATAATTATTACATAATAAAATAGAATTTTGAGCTCAGTAAGTTAAATTGAAGTATGTAATGTCAGATATTCTTTTTTTTCCCAGTTGTCTGGGGAGAATGTAATCATTCCTTCCACAACTGCTGCATGTCCTTGTGGGTGAAACAGAACAATCGCTGCCCTCTCTGCCAGCAGGACTGGGTGGTCCAGAGAATCGGGAAGTGAGAGCAAACGAAGGTGTTCTTCATGCTCAGAGCCCTGGTGGATGTTGTTATCAATTGCTCTACAGAGGCTAGAACTCTCCAGGGGACTAATTCTTCGAATAGGAGATGGATCTGTGATCTTTTGGGACTCATCAAAGGCATGGTTTAGCCTTTTTCAGTTTTATTTTCAGAAATTCTCTGCAATTAAGATAATTTATTAAGGATGGTCTTTCCTACCTCTGGTATGTGTCTCACACACTGCTTAAAAGTGCTATAAAGGAGAGGACTATACATTGAACAACCTTCATAATTTACTTACCGATATCCAAGGAGTTATTGAAGCGGTTCCATTCAGAAGAGAATTTTTTGCATGCTTATGGTTGATCAGTTTTTTAAAAAGACAATGTTACAGTAACAAATAAAGTACAGTTTAAAACCTAGTTCTTATCCTTAATATGTTCCTAATATTTATTTTTGGCAGGGGGGAGGATAATTAATGAAATTTTTATCTGATACAATTTTAAGTTTGGACCAGGGAACAGGGTAAATAAAATTTAACCTTTGGGTATATGGGATTTCAAGTGTCTTTATAATCCTCTCTCTCTGACTCATCGAGAAAACCTAGATCTGCACTCACCTAGTGAGTGGTAAAGGACAGAAGTTTTTTCAGCTTCTGGTTGTATTGTGTTATAATTTAACTGTGTTTTAGGTGGAATGTTAAGGGGAAAATGTTTACCATTGTCACATTGGGTCAAAAAGTTAATTTTACCACATGATGTTTTAATAAATGGTTTATTATGTTTACCTCATTTGAATTGTCATTCTTGCAAGTTTATGCTCAACTTTCAACTTAAACTAATTTGGCAAGTGAATGCTTTTGTTTAATTTGAAAAAATATTAATTTGCTCTTTCTTTGGTGATAATAAAATTTTATTAATAACTTTATTACCTGCAACATAAGTGTAAGAAAATACTTAAATTTTATCAAGTCAATTCACATTCAATGGAAATATCTTAGGATAATTTAGGAACCACAAGTTCATTTTGAATTTTTCATAACATAGGCTATTGCAATGCATTTAGAAAACTAAAATCTTGAAATCTTAACCATTCACTTCTGCAGTTGTGGAGTTTGCCAGTCTGAATCTTTTTGAATCTAAGGAATGTGGATACATAAAAGAATATTAAAAGTATAATAATTAAAATAAAAATTAGAATTCTGTATGCTTTCAACTTACCATTAGATTTCTTGTAAATTTTGCTTTATTATTCTTTTCACAATTAGCTACTGAAAGAATTAATTACAGTATACAATTATGTTTGGATTTTTTTTAATGTTTGGACCATTTGAATGTGTTTCTTGTGCAATAAGCTATTTTAGGCTCTCTTTTACCTTCTTAAAAGGTGGTGTCTATAAAATGTGAACCAAATATTTGGCTTTGCAATAAAGAGAGAAATAGTAAGAATGTTGAGTTATTTCAGTCTGTAGGACAGTATGTAAAGGAAATCCGGAGAATGGTTACCATCATATAAGTTGAATTTTCCACACAGCAAAACCACGGGCCCATCTCCTAACAAAGCTCTGTTTCTATTACACGTCAGTATCTGAGGGTAGAAGAGGAGGAGGGACTGGGACAATACAGCCCTGATCCTACCCATCTGGGGTGGTATCAGCTCATCTGCATAGCCATCTGAAAGTTGAATATACGTTGTTTCATCAGAAAGGACGCACTGTGACGTGAGTTCAAGTGCAAAAGTTAAGCATTGAACAGGTTTTTCCTTCCATTTGGTTAAACAGTGTTGAATTTTACCTCACTAGTGTATTGGAAACACATCTGTGATCTTGGGCTATTTAATTTTCTGTCTCTGCAAGTTGTATTCTTGTATTACAGCTGACATCTAAGTAGATATCATCCTACCAAGCCCATTACTGGCTTTTTAATAAAATACGTTCTCTTTCCTCTCCTGCAGTAAAATAACGTAAATGTCTCCACACATAATTAAAATGTATATAGTAATAATTGAATTGTAATATAAAGTAGAAATGAAAGTATAATTCATTTCTTTTTCAGTATGTAAATTCTTAGACACAATTATACCAGAAGACATAATGAAGTAGGCTGATGAGTGTGTGTCTGTGTGTGTGTGTGTGATCACTCCTGGAAGACAGCAACAATGTAGACTGCTGTGACTCAGAAACGTGAGGAGCTTTTCCATTGATAAGACATTTTTCTCCTAAGATGGTGGATTGTACTAGTAAAGTTCTGAACAAAACGTGTACAATCTTGATTTACATCTTAATTGCATATTTGGGAACTTCAGTGGATTTTAAAGCGAGGCAGAACTGTGCTTTGTGTCTGCATGTAGAAAGAAATTAGATTCTAGCCACAGATACTCATAGATTTTCCTACGACATGAGTGGACATTTGAAAGTCACGTAGGATGTTGAACTCTTTCTTCCTATGAGACTCTACATGTTACAAGATATCACACTTCCCGGCTTCCACTCACCAAACACCAGTGGTGCCATCGATCCTTGTGCCATCCAAAGAAAACATTTCCAAAACATCCCCTTTAGAGGTAGCATTGGCTGTTTGGAGGGACCCTGGTTTCAGTGCTTGTACTGACGTATTGCAACGTATTCTTTGCTGCCACTATTTCGGAGAAACATGCTAATACGACACAGAAAATACATTGTTTTAAATATATAGGGTTCAGAATCTTGAATAACTGCTATTCTAAAGAGTTCATAGAGCCAAATCTTACTGATCCATGCCCTGTTCTCTAAAGGTATGAACCACTATTAAATTAGTGTGCGATACCTGGGATACACGTGATGGTGAATATTCACTTTAGGCTTAAAGAATAAGCCTTAAATTATTTAAATGAAGCTAATATAGAAAGCTTTTAGGATCAGAAAAAAGTGTCTTAAGTGTTTCTTTAGAAGTTTAGTAGACATCTGATAAGAAAGGAAATATTAAAACAATGCTTTGTTGCTTTTCAGAATATTGCCAAGGGCTATCTTTGAGTAAGGCTCTGAAAAGAAAGAAAAATTCCATGTTTACTTTAGTGAGTCCTTATTTTTAAAAATATTACTGATTTGGATGTAAGGAAAATTAGAGTTAAATACAAATAAATGTAAGATTTCTATATTGGATGTTTGAATGGTGTAACAAAATACATGAGAAATGCTTACATGATGGTTCTTCCATAGCCATCTTTATGTCATTACATTTCTACCATGGTCAGGCTTTGTTCAACAAAAATACGTCTTACAGGAAAAGTCTTTTCTCTACATTTTGATGAGTATAAAGCCTGAGAGCTGAAACTCTAGTGCCAGAATACCTGGATTTGCATCCCAGTGCCAACGTTTTCTTGTGTGACCTTGAACAAGTTACTTCTCCCTTTACTTAAGTTTCCTCATGTATAATGTAGATAACAATAACAATACCTCCCTTATCAGATCGTTTTGAGGACCAAATGTATTAATACAAATGTAAAACTGAAAACAGCTTCTAGTGCATGGTAAGTGCTACTGTTTACTTCATTTTAGTGATTTCTGGAAGATGCTTTAACAGAAGTGGAACTTTTAAAAATAATGTGCTTTTGGTTATGGGGTAAAACATTCCTAACTGTTCTGAATAAAAGTATTGTGAGGAAAAATTGTTATAAACAGATTTCTTGTAGCGCTGTGAGCTTTTGTGGAGGATGGTAATGAGACCTTCATGACTTGCCTGTTACATTTTTTTCTAATTCATGTCAACAAGATTTCTAGATTTTATATTAAGAAAAGGTTTTATAAATGTTGAGCTCTCTTTAATTTTAGGTATCCCATCTCAGTAGAAATATTTCATCAGACCTTGCAGATACGAATATAGCAGTACATTTAAAAATTTTTATTGAAGTACAGTTGATTTACAATGTTGTGTTAATTTCTGCGGTACAGCAAAGTGATTCAGTTTTGTGTATGAACGTAGGTTGCAAAGTGTCAGTCTCTTTGCAACCCCACGGACTGTAGCCCACCAGGCACCACTGTCCTTGGAATTCTCCAGGCAAAAATAAAGGAGTGGGTTGCCATTCCCCTCTCCAGGGGTTATTCCCAACCCAGGGATCAAACTCAGGTCTCCTGCATTGCAGGCGGATTCTTTACCTCTGAGCCACCAGGGAAGCCCGTATAAAGTTCCCTGTGATACATAGGACCTTGTTGTTTATCTATTCTATGTTTAATAGTTTGCATCTGCTAATCCCAAACTCCCAATTCATCCCTCCCTCCCCACACCTCCCCCTTGGCAACCACAAATCTGTTCTCTGTTATCAAGCAGTACATTTTTTGACCACTTGATTTGGGGCGTATCCACACATTTAGAAAAAACGATCTTTTTTGATTGCTCTCGGTTTTCATCTTCCTAGATTTTCTAGGAATAAGCTTTATGATCAATCTGATACTTTCTCTTGCCCATGCACTTGATAAACCTGAGTCACTGGTTGGAACTCAAGCTGCTTTTCCCAGGTTGGCTGAAAATAAGCTTTCCTGAGTGGCTGTAGCTGCCATGCAGCATAGTAGTAAGACCACCTGTTTTGAAGCCGCTCAGCCTGGCTTGGAATCACAGCTGTATCTGTGTGATATAGCACAAAGTCCTTAACTTCTTTGTGCCTATTTCCTCACCTAAAATGGAATAACAATATTATCTACCTCATAGAGCTGCTGTGAAGATTGAATGAATTAGTGCATGTTAACTGCCTAGAACAATGCCTGAAACAGAGTACACACTCCATAAATGGTAGCCTTCATTGTATTGTATTAGCCAAAAGGTTCCTTTGGATTTTTCTGCAAGGTGTTACGAAAAACCTGAAGGAAATTTTAGCCAACCCAGTAGATCACTACTGCCATTGCAGACCTCTGCCTTAATTAGAGAATGGCCTTTCAGAAAGGCTTGTTTGCTTCTTGTAAGAATCCTGATGTTTGTGTGTCCCTACAATGTGTAAAGAACTGTCAACATGGGTTTTTAGAAGAATGGTTTTCAACCTTTTTTTTAACCACCTCAACACATCTGAAAAGCACATTTCATCAGTAACAATGGGATCTCCCAGAAAGATTTTCAAAATAGGATGTGTGTAGCAGACAGGCAGCGAGGAGAGTTAGGAAAAACTGCCCAGATGACAATCTTAGGTAAAAATTTTGGAACTGGAACTTCCCTGGTTGTCCAGTGTTAAGACTCCGAGCTTCCAATCTGAGGGGCTCGGGTGTCATCCCTGGTTGGGGAACTAAGATTCTACATGCTATTTACTCACCTTGGCCAAGAAAAAAGAAAAAGTTGGAACTATTTTAGCACAGATGAAATGTTCTATGCCAGTTGAATTTTATCCTAGCCTCTAAGAAGATGCCTACTGTCTTAACTTATTGGAACTTACAAAGAAAATATAAATTCTTTGTACCAAAATTTTAGTGTAATAGAATAATCACAATTCTTGCCAGACCACCAGGATGTGACTTTATAAATCCAAATAATACATAGCATAAAACAAGCTTTGTGTGGTTGTTGTAATAGCAACTCTTAGACCTTTATTGTACATTAAACCCTACAATGCTAACTACTCCTCTACTTTTTCTCTACTTTTATAAAAAGTTACATATAACATTGTAAATGTGTGTGCACACTCAGTCATGTCCAACTCTTTTCAACCCCAGCCCTCCAGGCTCCTCTGTCGATGTAATTTTCCAGGCCAGAATACTGGAATCCCCTCCTCCAGGGGATCTTCCCTACCCAGGGATCAAACCCCAGTCTCTTGCATCTCCTGCATTGGCAGGCGGATTCTTTACCACTGTGCCACTTGGGAATAACATTACATATTTATAATAAAATTTTATTATTTATTGCTTGCCATACCAATAGAAAGAATCTGAATACAAATAAGTTTTCTCTCTTCAGAGGTGGCAGGTCTGTTAGGGAGTGTTAGATTTACAATAGCATGTGGAGTAGAATGTAATGTACCTTGTAAGAGACACTCAGTGCTCTAGGAATTAGAAGGGACATAACACATTCTCTTGCAACATATACAGTACAATCAGCCATCCATATCTGCGGCTCCTACATCCAGGATTCAACCAACCAGGGCAAAAGTATTCTCAAAAAAAAAAAAAAAAAATTTACAGAAAGCTCCAAAAAATGATAAGAGAAGATTAGTATGGCCCCTGAGCAAGAATGACACGCCAATACATGAAGCACTCCATAGTTTTCAATCACAAAAAAAACCCCCAAAAATCTCCAAAAAGACATCACCTTTGGTTCTATCAACACTCCACACACCCTCATATTTGCCTGGTAGTAACCTTCTATGTAAGGTAAGGGGAGAAGGGGGCCTGCCCATGGACAAATCAGACTCCCTTAAGGAAGAAAAGATGTGAAATCATTTCTTTCTTGAAGGGTATAGATCTGTTCTGTTTAGTAGTGTCACTACTACAGTCATCAAGACAGTATGATACTGGCACAAAAATAGAAATATAGAACAATGGAACAAGATAGAAATTCCAGAGATAAATCCATGTACCCATGGTCATCTTATCTTTGACAAAGGAGGCAAAAATATACAATGCAGAAAAGACACTCTCTTCAATAAGTGGTGCTGGGAAAACTAGGCAGCTACATGTAAAAGGATGAAATCAGAACACTTCCTAACACTATACACAAAAATAAATTCAAGATGGATTAACGACCTAAATGTAGGACCAGAAACTATAAAACTCTTCATGGAAAACATAAGCAAAACACTCTGACGTAAACCACAGCAAGATCCTCTATGACCCACCTCCTAGTGTAATGGAAATAAAAAATTAAGTAAGAAAATGGGACCAAATTATACTTAGAAGCTTTTGCACAACGAAGGAAACTAAGCAAGGTGAAAAGGCAAACCTCAGAATGGGAGAAAATAACAGCAAGTGAAACAATTGACATTAATCTCCAGAATATACAAGCAGCTCATGAAGTTCAATACCGGAAAAACAAACAACCCAATCAAAAAGTGGGCAGAAGACCTAAACAGACATTTCTCCAAAGACATACAGATGGCCAATAAACAATAAAAGATGCTCAGCATTGCTCATTATTAGAGAAATACAAATCAAAACTACAATGAGGTATTATCTCACACCTGTCACAATGGCCATCATCAGAAAGTCCACAATCAATGCTGGAGAGGGCATGGAGAAAAGAGAACCATTTTGCACTGTTGGTGGAAATACAAATTGACACAGCCACAATGGAGAACAGTATGGCTATTCCTTAAAAAACTAGGAATAAAACAACCGTATGATGCAGCAATCCCACTACTGGCCTTATAACCTTACCTTATAACCGATTATGTCTTTTTCATAATTGAAAAAGACACATGTTCACTGCAGCATTATTTACAATAGCTAAGACATGGAAGCAGCCTAGATGTCCTTTGACAGATGAATGGATAGGGAAGTTGTGGTACATATATACAATAGAATATTATTCAGCTATAAAAAGGAATGTATTTGAGTTGGTTCTAATGAGATGGAGGAACCTAGAGCCTATTATACAATGTGAAGTTAAGTCAGAAAGAAAGACAAATATTGTATATTAATTCATATGTATGGAGTCAAGAAAGATGGTACTGATGAACCTATCTACAGGGCAGCAGTGGAGATGCAGACACAAAGAACAGACTTTTGGACACAGTTGGGGAGAAAGAAAGTGGGGTGATTGAGAGAGTAGCATTGAAAAGTACATATTGCCATATGTAGAGTAGATAGCCTGTGGGAATTTTCTGTATGACGAAGGGAGCCCAAAGCCAGTGCCTTGTGACCAGCTAGAGGGTGGGGTGGGGAGGGAGGGGGGAGGCAGGCTCAGGAAGGGGGGACATATCTATACCTATGGCTGATTCATGTTGATGCATGGCAGAAAACATCACAGTATTGTAATGATCCCCCAATTTAAAATAAAAGTGTAAAAAAATAGTGTAGCTACTAGCCAATAAATTTAAATTAATTAAAGTAAAGCTTTAAATTCAGTCCTTTTGTTACACCAGCCACATTTCAAGAGCCCAGCAGTAGCGTATGGGTGATGGCTTCTATACTGGATATCACAAACAGAACATTTCCCTCATGCGAGAAAGTTCTATAGGACAGTGTTGGTATAGACCATCCATTTTATAAGGTCTTTCCATCAGAATGGGTCTTTCCATTAGGTCTTTCCATGGGAGCCTTAGGTATATTAAATTCTGTTTTAAGTGTCCTTCCACCTTCCCTTTAAAAGATTATCTCTGGAAACTAGAATGTTGAACATGAGTCTTATTTTACTAATTAAATATTACCCTTGACAAAAAAGAAAGAATTAAACATTTTAAAAATATTTACTTTTTGAAGTATAGCTGATTTACTGTGTTGTGATAATTTCTACTATTATGGTAAAGTGATTCAGTCATATTTATATATATACACACGCATGTAAGGCCCTGGTGACTCAGACAGAAAAGAGTCTGCCTACAGTGCAGGAGACCTGGGTTCGATCCCTGGGTCAGGAAGAGCCCTGGGAGAAGGAAATGGCAACCCACTCCAGTATTCTTGCCTGGAAAATTCCATGGACAGAGGAGCATAGCAGGCTACAGTTCATGGGATAGCAAAGAGTCGGACATGACTGAGCAGCTAAAATGATAAGCCTATATACTTTTCCATTATGGTTTATCACGTAAATCATATGTATTTTACTGTGCTATACAGTAGGACCTTGTTGTTTATTCATTCTATATAAAATAGTTTGTATCTGGCAATACCAAACTCCCACTCCATTCCTTCCCCACCCCACCTACCCTTGGCAAGCACAAGTCTGTTTTCTATGTCTGTGAGTCAGTTTCTGTTTCATAGATACGTTCATTTGTGTTGTATTTTAGATTCTATTAATACATATAAGTTATATCGTATAGTATTTGCTTTTTTCTTTCTGATTGACTTCACTTAACACGATAATCTCTAGGTCCATCCATGTTGCTATAAATGGCATGATTTCATTCTTTTTATGGTTCAGCAATAGTCCATTATATATATGTATTTAGTTTTTATGCTGTCAAATTGCTTCAGTTATCTCTGACTCTTCACCACCAAAGGGCTATAGCCCACAAGGCTCCTCTGTCCATGGGATTCTCCAGGCAAGAATACTGGAGTGGGTTGCCATGCCCTCCTCCAGAGGATCTTCCTGACCCAGGGATCAAACTCTTCTCTTACATCTCCTTCATTGGCAGGCAGGTTTTTTACCACTCGCCCCACATGGGAAGCCCCATATAGTTGTCACGTGATCCTGCAATCCTATTCCTGGTCATATATATATAAAACTGTAAATTCAAGTACCTGCTTCTATGTCCTTGATGGATTTGTAGCAACGGGACACTTGGCAATGTCCGGGGACATCTGCAGTTGTCACAGCCAGGATCAGGGGTGCTACTGGCATCTAGGGTGTTACTGGCATCTAGTGGGTAGAAGCCAGGGATGCTGCTCAACACTCAACAGAGCACAGGACGTCCCTCACAACAAAGGATTATGGGGCCCCATGGCTCTGAGGGTGAGAAATCCTGGTTAATGCTAATTTATATACATTTTGATAATTTTTTTTGAGAAGGTAGAAGTCCCTATTAGAATCCTGCTGAAACAGGACCATGATAAACCTTGTATAACACGATGTGCCAAATTCTCTTCTAAGAGCTTTACATGTATTAATTCACTTAATCCTCACAAAACCCTTCTCTGTTATCATTAACTCTGGGTTTCTCTGGCTAAGGAAACATAGACACAAGAAGCCAAGTATTGCTATGGACTAAATTAATTATATGTTAATATAATTAATTATATATGTTAAATTTATTTATATGTTAAAAAATTAATTTATATGTTCTATCCTATGGAAATTATGAACTTTTAAGAAGAGAAAGACACCTCTCCCCCCCCCCCGTGTGTGTGTGTGTGTGTGTGTGTGTCTGTGTGTGTCTGTGTGTGTCTGTGTGTGTGTCTCCTCCTACCCTGGCACTCCTATGCACTGAGAAAAGGCCATGTGAGCACACAGCATCTGTAGCCATCGGCAACCCAAGGAAAGCCCTCACCAGACACTGATGCTGATGTCTTAGAGTTTCCAACCTCCAGAACTGTAGAAATACATTTCTGAGATACTGGAAAAAATACATTCCTGTTGTTTAAGCTGCCCAATCTATGGTATTTCGTTAAGGCAGCCTGAGCTAAGACACCTGCCCAACTTTAAAACACTAGGGAATGAAAAGCAGGATGAAAATCCAGGCAGACTGGTTCCAGAATCTGTGTTTTTATCACTAGCTTATATTATCCCAGTGGGCTTCCCTGGTGGCTCAGGTAGAGCCCACCTGCCAATGCTGGAGAGGTGGGTTCAATCCCTGGGTCGGGAGGATTCCCTGGAGAAGGAAATGGCAACTACAGTATTCTTGCCAGGAAAATTCTATGGACAGAGGAGCCTGGCAGGCTATGGACCATGGGGTTGCAAGGAGTCGGACATGAATTAGTGACTAACACTTTTCACTTTATATTATCCTAATAGAATACCTTATTTGAACATATTTTTCTCTGAAATTGCTTTTCTAAAGTTTGTTCACACATTTCTGTTCTCAATTCTGTGAAGCCATAGGCATACTTCTTGATTTATAACTGTGTTTTAGAGCGGTATATTCTGTGGTATATTGGCCAAGCCATTTCATTGTGTTCTATACCATTTTATTGTGTCCTGCATCGTTTTATTGTGCCCTAACATACTGCTGTCATATCTGACCTAAATTCAAACACTCAAAAGAGGTACAAACTATTGTGTATAAAATAAACCCAAAGACATATTGTACAACACAAGGAATATAGCCAATATTTTATAGTAACTGTAACTGGCATGTATAACCTTTAAAAATTGTGAATCACTATATCATACACCTGTAACATATAATATGGTATATCAACCATACTTCAATAAAAGTGAAAAAAAAAAGTAAATTCAAAAGTTCATATGCTGAAAAGGAAATTTATGTTTGCTTAAAAAGAGTAGGTGCTTATGACAAAATCTTTGGCTTCAAAAAAGTAGTATATTAAAGTGGTACATTTTTCATAAATGCTAAAATAATACTGAAGCAGGTTATTATTAATACTAGCTTTATCAGTGTTTTAAAATTTGGTTTGTTGTTTAGTCACAACCCCATGGACTGTAGCTCAACAGGCTCCTCTGTTCATAGAATTTCCCAGGCAAGAATACTGGAATGGGTTGCCATTTCCTTCTCCAGGGGATCTTCCCGACCCAGGGATTGAACCCTTGTCTCCTGCACTGGCAGGCAAATTCTTAACCACTGAGCCACAGGGCAGCACAAAATTTGATTTTGTTGTTGTTCAGTCACTCGGTTGTGTCCAGCTCTTTGCCACCCATGAAGTGATGGGACTGTATACCATGATCTTCATTTTTTGAATGCCAAGTTGTAAGCCAGCAGCACACCAGTTTTCCCTGTCCTTCACCATCTCCTGGAGTTTGCTCATACTCATGTCCATTGAGTTAGTGATGCCATCCAACCATCTCATCCTCTGTCATTGCCCTCTCCTCCTGCCTTCAATGTTTCCCAGGATCCAGTGAGTCAGGTCTTCGCATCAGGTGGCCAAAGTATTGGAGTTTCAGCTTCACCATCAGTCCTTCCAATGAATATTCAGGACTGATTTCCTTTAGGATTTATTGGTTTGATCTCCTTGCAGTCCAAGAGACTCTCAAGACTCTTCTCCAATACCACAGTTCAAAAGCATCAATGCTTTGGCGTTCAGCCTTCTCTATGGTTCAACTTTTTCGCTCTCCTCTTTCACCTTCATCAAGAGGCTCTTTAGTTCCTCTTTGCTTTTTGCCATAAGGGTGGTGTCATTTACATATCTGAGATTATTGATATTTCTCCTGACAATCTTGATTCCAGCTTATACTTCATCCAGCCCGGCATTTCACATGATGTACTCTGTGGCAAAATACAGCCTTGATGTACTTCTTTCCCGATTTGGAACCAGTCTGTTGTTCCACATCCAGTTCTAACTATTGCTTCCTGACCTGCATACAGGTTTCTCAGGAGGCAGGTCAGGTGGTCTGGTATCTCATCTCTTTAAGAATTTTCCATAGTTTGTTGTGATCCACACAAACTGGTGTGGATTTAGCATAGTCAATGAAGCAGATTTTTTTTTTTTTTAATTCTCTTGCTTTTTCTATGATCCAGTGGATGTTGGCAATTTGATCTCTGACTTCTCTGCCTTTTCGAAGTCCAGCTTGTACATCCAGAAGTTCTGGGGTAAATAATATGGTGAAACATGTTAAGCCCTTCTTCCCAAGTAAAAGTATAATTATGTCTCAATACTTGGAGTTCCTGGAAAACCTAGTTATATCCTTAATAAATCAGGTTTAATAAATAGATAATGGTGCATGAGGTAGAGTTATGTTTGTTTGTTTGTTCTGGTATCTTTTAAACACTAGTGAACCAGCTGGCAATACATTTGGCAGCAAATGTCAGAAAACCTGAGTACAGTAGCTTTAAAAGCTGGCGGTAATTGTCTCACAGTGAGAACCCCGGGGTAGGAAGCAGGGCTAGTACAATGGTTGGTGGTGCTATCAGGAGCCAGACTCTCTCCTTTCTGGCCTTGACATCTTCATCTTAAAATCTCATTCTCACTCCCTCTCCCCCATGGTCCCAGGATTGCTGCTGTTTTGCGTGACTCATATGCACATTCTTGGGAAAAAGTGAGGGGGTGTAGGGGAAGGATTTTTTTTCCTTAAGGAGACCTGGACTTTTACTTGGGAAGGGCCGCCCTTCCCACTGTCTTTAGTCTATTACTTGTTGGCTAGAATTTTGTCATACAGCCTCTTCTAAAGCAAAGGGAAAGGGAGATGAAGTTTGACTTTCCAACTTTTACAGTAGAGGAATAAAAAAGGAAAAGTCATTGGGAACAGGTGTTGGATGAATCAACCTGTATCATCTGCTACAATTCATGTTAGCAAGTAACTTAACAATTGTTTATACTTGGGGAGTTGTTGCTACATGTGAAACCATGCCCTCCGTCCTCAGAAGCTGGTGACTAACAGAAATTCTTGAGCTTTTCTTATGAAGCAATAAATAAGGGAACAACTTATTAAAATCCCTCTGCTTATAACCTGCCCTTACTGGTTAAGCCTGCTTTCAGTTCAGTTCAGTTGCTCAGTTATGTCCGACACTTTGTGAACCCATGTACTGCAGCACACCGGGCTTCCCTGTTCATCACCAACTCCCAGAACTTACTCAAACTCCTGTCCATCAAGTTGGTGATGCCATCCAACCATCTCATCCTCTGTCGTCCCCTTCTCCTCCTGCCTTCAATCTTTCCCATCATCGGGGTCTTTTCCAATGAGTCTGTTCTTTGCATCAAGTGGCCAAAGTAAAGCTTGCTTTAGTTTTTTTTTTTTTTCCTTCCTTAATTGCCTACCTCCAAGCTTCACATACGCCTAGGTAATCTATCACAAGAGTCATAAACCATCTTGATGGATAACACCTCTGACCTATGGCTTGCATAACTGGAGCATAAGTTGTTTTTTAGGAAATTAGAGTCAGCTCTTGTCCAGTTCAAGCCAGCTAAGACTGGTGGGGACCACTGATTTTATTACTGGGCCTGGGACTTTTCCTGGTGGTCCAGTGGCTAGGGCTCTGCACTCCCAATGCAGGGAGCCTGGGTTCAATCCCTGGTCAGGGAGCTAGATTCCACATGCTGCAACTGAAAAAAACAAAACTGGGCCTGTATAGGTGTCCATGAATGACTTTTTTTTTATGTCAGAGAGTCAAAAACTCCACCTTTGGATCATGCTAAGCTCCTCTATTTTTGACCAAGCATGTCACAAGAAACACGATACACCTGTACAGAACACCGATTACCTCACTCTTTCCCTACCTCCAATCACCTTTCTCCACTCCTGAGACCACTCTACTCATTTATCCCGTAAATGTCTCAGGTCCCTTGCCTTCAGGAAGGCAGATCTGAGACTTGTTCTCCCATTTTCTCACTTGGCTGCCTCATCCATAAACTTTCTCTGCTGCAGACCCTTAGCATCTCAGGGTTTGGCTTGCTATGCATCAGGCAAACCAGCCTGGCTTTGTAGCACATGCACTTTCTTTTCACAGACCCCTAGAATTGGAAAGGATCTTAGAGCTCATTTTCTCTCTGAAATGACAGCTTTGTGTTTGTATTTTTTAATATGCCGACTTGGAAAGCAAAAAACTCTAATGAGCCTGGGTACATGTTCCTTATGACATGAATTTGGATAGTTCTCGAATAAAATTATATGTCTCAAAAATATAACTCTATAAAAATCATGTCATCCAGGCTATAATACCACTTATAGATATTTTTCCTGACTAATTTTGTGCAGAGATTATAGAGACATTAGTCTTTATATTTTGAAACTTTGAACTGAAATAGTGCATGAAATCTTTCACAGATAAAATTAATTGCTTCTACAATTGTCCTGAGAAATGTAAGCTGTTAAGAAAGATACAAACCTAAAGCTCTTATCTAACTATCTTATTGCTGCTTTCACTGCCTCAAGGTCTACAAAACATTCAGCTTCTCTACTAAAGAACGTGGTCATTCAACAGAATACTGCCTGATAAGGCCATATTATCAACAAAAGCTTAATTAAAGAATTAGATGTTGGGCAAAAGAATTAAAAAGGTACTTCACAAAAGCAGATATACAAATAGACAGTCAACATATGAAAATATGCCTAATATTCCCCATCAGAAGTGTAAGTTAAAATTGCCATGAAACGAGAATAGCTCCAGTTTAAAAGACTGATAACACCAAGTCTTGGTGAAGATGCAGAGGCTCTGGAATTCTCCTTCTTTGCTGATGGGAATAAAAAATGAAACAGCCATTTTGGAAAATAAAAGGCAGTATCATAAAAAGTTAAATATGCATCTACCCTATGATCCAGCAATTCTATTCCTGGGTCTTTGCCCAAGAAAAATGAAAACATTTGCCCACAAAAAACAGTCAATGTATCTTTAAAGGCACTTTTCATACTTAAAACACTAACCCCAAACTGGAAACAAACCAAATGTCCATCAATAGAAGAATAACATTCTATTCATAGAATGGAATGAATAGAATAGCAGTTTAAAAAAATAAAAGGAAAAAGTGATACATGGTGCAACATGAATGAATCTCAAAACATTTTGTTGAGCAAAAGCTTCCAGGCATAAAAGAGTATTTAACTGTATGATTCTCTTTCTACAAAGTTCAATAAAGAGCAGAACTAAACTATAGTGATGAAAATCAGAAGAATGGTAGGCTTTCAGAGGGGCTATTGACTGGAAAAGGCACAAGAAATCTTTCAGGGATGAAAGAAAAGTTCTATAAATTGACTTGGGTAATGGCTCTATGAGTTTATACCCTTGTCAAAATTCTTAGACTGTACACTTAAGAGCTGTATATTTTAATCTATATAAAATAAACCTGCATTTAAAAACAGAAATGGATATTATTATTTAAGATCATAACCAACACCTTTTTACATTTGCTACTAAGTGGAAAATACAAGAAAATTCACTAATGGTTGTTCCATTTGTCTTATTGTCCAACTCTTCAAGAAAGCACTCAAATCAAAATAATTGTGTTTCTCATCTTGTTCTGGTCCCCTGTGGAGGTAATTTGAGAAAGCTCCTTGGAGTTCATTAGAAGGGCTACATTTTCAAGAAGTTTATCAAAATATAGAAGAAATAAGTAAAGGAAGAAGTGACTTTTTAAAAGAGCAGACATTTTATTCATTCCAACTCTCTTCTAGTATGTTTTTCAGAGTTTTAAATGTACAAAATCTTGCAGCTTCCCCCAATTATAAGATGGAGATTTTAGGGTAGCCTGAAATTCTTCACTGAACTCTAAATTGAACACACTAACACTGAATTTTTCTAACAGGCTTAAATCTTCTTAAGGATAAAGATATGGATGTGTATCTTTTCCAGATCTTGGGCTTAAAATAGCCCTCAACAGCCCTGAGGCTGGTAGTGTTGAGTTTCTGTCTGACCGATGGTCCAGAATTGGAGTTTTATGAGTGCACACAGATACCACCTAAAGCTTAGGAGTGCTGAAGTACCTCCAACTCCTCCACAGCCCTGCCATTTGGCCCTTAAGGCAGATGCAAAGTCAAGGAGTTACTCTTCAAGCCCCTTACGAAATCCTCACAGGCAGCCTTCAAACCCATCATCTAACTATGCGAATACACCAGGTCCTCCCAGCTTAGGTCAGACCAAACCTCTGCAAGCTCTGCCTACATAGACCCGGTGGAAGGGGCCACGTGCTCCACAGAAGACCTCCCTCGACTCCAGCCGTGGTGGTCTGGTGGGAGCTCCAGCCCTCTGTGTGCACCTCTCCCTGCCTGGAAAACTCAGGGCCTGGGTACCACCTTATGCTTTGAGACCACCCTGCCCTTGAAAAAACCCAGGCTTTCCAACTTACCTCCCATTCTCTTAACTCTAATCCCAAGTAGTCCTTTACATTCTCTTTTATTCCTTCATCTCCCACTCCTGGGGCTTCCCTGGTAGCTCAGACAGTAAAGAATCCTCCTGCAATTCAGGAGATCTGGGTTCAATCTCTGGGTCAGGAAGACTCCCTGGAGAAGGGAATGCCAACCCACTCTTTGGCCTGGAGAATTCCCCGTACAGAGGAGCTTGGCTGGCTCCAGTCCATGGGGTCCCAAAGAGTCAGGCACAACTGAGCAATTAAACACACACACAGTCCAACTCCTCCTCAATTTCTGAAACTCTTCCTCTGTGATCTCTGATATTCACACCAAAAAACATCCTCTGTCTTGGAACTTCCCTGGTGGTCCAGTGGCTAAAACTCCAACCCCCCAATGCATTGGGCCTGGGTTCCAAATCCCTCAGTTCAGTTGCTCAGTCATGTCCGACTCTTTGCAACCCCATGGACTGCAGCATGCCAGGTCTCCTTGTCCATCACCAACTCCCGGAGTTTACCCAAACTCATGTGCATTGAGTCGGTGTTGCCATCCAACCATCTCATCCTCTGTCATCCCCTCCTCCCTGCCCTCAATCTTTCCCAGCATCAGGGTTTTTTCCAATGAGTCAGTTCTTTGCATCAGGTGGCCAGAGTATTGGAGTCTCAGCTTCAACATCAGTCCTTCCAGTGAATATTCAGGACTGCTTTCCTTTAGGATGGATTGGTTGGGTCTCCTTGCAGTCCAAGGGACTCTCAAGGGTCTTCTCCAACACCACAGTTCAAAAGCCTCAATTCTTTGGCACTTAGCTTTCTTTGTAGTCTGACTGTCACATCCAAACATGACTACTGAAAAAACCATAGCCTTGACTAGACAGACCTTTGTTGGCAAAGTAATGTCTCTGCTTTTTAATATGCTGTCTAGGTTGGTCATAACTTTTCTTCCAATGAGTAAGCATCCATCCCTTGTCGGGGAACTAGATCTCACATGCCACAACTAAGAGTTTGCATACCACAACTAAAGAGCCCACAACCCAAAACGAAGACTGACAATCCTGCGTGCCCTAACTGAGACCCAGTACAACCAAAAAAATAAAACTAAATTTATTTTTAAAAGCTTCCTCCATCTTCATCCTTTTCCAGAAGTCCACTTCACTTTCTTATTCTCTCTCAAGCCTGCTTCTCCGCCTAGAACACTGCTTCCTCTCAATCCTTCTGCTCGCTCATATGGATGGGTTTGGTAATATGTGGGATGTCTTCACTTCTCTCTAGTGTTGCTTCCCTCCCTAAAACCACCCATCTTTGTTGCTTATGTCATTAGACTCCACCTGTCACTAATGGCCTCATAATCACTCCCCTTTGTTGGATGAAGACTAGCTCCTGGCTCTCTGTGTATCTCTTCATCACTACTCTTTGGGTCATTCTTGCTGACTTCAACATTCACATGAATGATGCTACAAATACCCTGGTTTCTCAACACCCAACTTTTTCTCTTCCAGTGATCGTGTGCTCTCCAATCCTACCTTGGACACTCACTCTAGTGGTCACACCCAAGAGCAAAACTCCTTAAAAGAAAAGTTTACACTGGGCTTCCCTGGTGGCTCAGCGGTAGAGAATCTGACTGCCAATGCAAGAGACATGGGTTTGATCCCTGGTCTGGGAAGATCCCACGTGCTGTGGAACAACTAAGCCAGTGCACCACAGCTATTGAGCCTTTGCTCTAGAGCCTGCGAGCCAAAACTACTGAGCCCACATGCCACAACTACTGAAGCCCGAACACCCTAGAGCTTGAAATAACAGACAATACGGCAATGAGAGACCCATGTACCTCAACTAGACAGTAGCCCCCATCGCCAAAACTAGAGAAAGCCTGAGCAGCAACGAAGACCCAGCCCAACCATAAATAAACAAATAATTTTTTTTTTTAAAGAAGCTTATACTGCCTGGTTCCAACTTATCTCTTTCCATTCCCTATTAACTGAGTCTAATAAGTGTTTCTTCACCACTCCATTGAAACTGCTCTTGCCAAGTTCCCCAGTGAACTTTAAATTGCAAATTTTTTGTTTCAGTATCTTACTAAAATAGCATACTTAATAACTCTTCATCAAAACTATGTGAATTTTGTCTTGTCTGCCACCACCCTACCCTGCCAAAATAGGCAGCATAACATAGTAGTGATGTCAATACCCTTGTTCATGGTGACCAACAAAAATAGTTCAAAGTCAAGTTTGCTATTAAAAACACCTTGGAGAAATTCTGAATTAAGTGTCAAGTAGAGTTCATTTATCTACAAATAGTAAATGCTGGTGTGCCACTCATCTGAAAATACTACGATGTTGGTTGGTTGGCTTTCCTTTATACATAGCATAACCTGTCGTTTATAAGTACCCACTTTTATAAGTAAAATCAGCATTTTTCATCCCATTTGATATTCTTTTTCAGCTTCACAGGGGAGCCAATAAAACTGTCAACGACAATCAATTCTTCAATCCTTATCCTGCTTCTTGGTCTATCACCAGCATCTGTCATTACTGTCTTCCTGGACATCCTTCCTAGGTTAGCATCCTCTGCCCTTCACCCCTCTCTGACCTCTAGGGCTCAGTCCTTAACTTTCTCTGCTTTCACCGCACTGTGTTGCAATCCTGTCCCACAGCCTTAAATACCATTTATATGCTTGGCGACAATGCACATGTCCAGTCCAGTCCTCTCCCCTATACTCCAGACCCACAGACCCAGCAGATAAATTAAGATCTCCATTCAGTTGCCCCACAGGCAGTTCAGATTTAATGAATTCAAGATAGAGTTCTTCATCTTCCCTGAACCCTACCCCTCTGGAGGATTTCCAGCTGCATTTACAGGAAATTCATCCATCCAGTTACTCAAACCCCAAACCCCAGAGTTGATCTTGTCCTTTTTTTCCTGCTGAACCCCACATTCAACTCAGGAGCAAACCCTCTCACCCCCTCCACTGACCTGTCATCAGAGTTACTGCCACAGACTCCAAACTGATTTTGTTTCTGCCCTTGGCCTCTTCAGCTTGTGCTCCTGTTAAAATGTCCATCCACGCAGAGCAGTCCTCTGCTGAAAACTTCCAGTGGCTTCCAGATGTCCCAGCCGAGCTCAGCCATCTGCCAACCCACCGGTTGAATGAGGCCACTGAGTGAAGCTCGAAGAGAGTTGCCCAATGAAACACTGAATCTTGAGAAGTTATAAGTCGTGATTTTAGGCTACGATGTTTTGGGGTAGTTTGTAATGCCACCATTTAATGCACTATACATTTTACTTATTTTGTTTATTGATATTCTCATCCACTAAATGTAATCTCCATAAAGGCAGGGTTTTTTTCCTCCTTTGTTTAGGGTTGCACACCTGGTGCCTAGAACAATATCTGACATAATATGTTTTATTTATCTATCTATTTTTTTTCAATCTATGTTTGATTTACTCGGTAGCATGGGGCCTTAGCTGTGGGCTCGGGGCTTCTCTCTAGCTGCAGTGTGTGGGCACAGTAGTTACAGTGTGCCGGCTTAATTGCCCTGCATCGCTTGGGATTTTAGTTCCCCGACAGGGATCAAACCCTTGTCCCCTGCAAGGAAGGCAGATTCTTAACCACTGAACCACCAGGGAAACCTCCTGTCTGTCTATCTATCTATCTACCTCTACCAGTGGGATGAATGAATACACAGAACAAACAAATGAGAAGATGTCAGGAGAATTATATAAGGATTTTAGTTGACATGCATGACTTAGTCCTCAGGTCCACCTTTACTAATCCCCTTTTTTTACATCAAGGTCATTATTGCAATGGAATATCAGATTTGAGATGCTTGAGTCTCACCAGCTGAATCATGTTGCATTGTCTTTAAGCTACCCCGTGCCAGAGTCCAGCCTTCTATTATGGCCCCTCCTGTATATGGAAGTCTTCCCAGGTAGCTCAGTGGTAAAGAATCTGCCTGCCACTGTAGGAGCCAGAGGAGACTCGGGTTCAATCCCTGGGTTGGGAAGATCCCCTGGATGAGGAAATGGCAGCCCACTCCAGTATTCTTGCCTGGAGAATTCCATGAACAGAGGAGCCTGGCGGGCTACAGTCCATGGGGTCACAGAGTCTGACAAGACTGAGCATGCATGCACTGTATATGGAAATAAAGCTTTCATCTTCTGTGCTGTTACCAAATGACCCCAGTGTTACCACTGTTTATCAAACTTGACAGTATTTATATACTTGAAAATACTTTTAATATAACCTCCCCTCCCCACCAGATGACCCTGAGCTGGGATCTAATGCTTAACTGGTTCACTTCTCCTTACAATTCTCTTATTTTCTCAACTCATAATTATTAATATTTAATTCTTTACTTAAGATGAAAAAATAAAATATTTTAGAAGCAGACTTACCAAGATTTGTGGCAAACACTTAACACTTCTCCATTCCATTCCACAATATAGTCTTTCTTTTAAACTGGGACTCATTACAACTGATTTTTTTTCCATTTATTTTTATTAGTTGGAGGCTAATTACTTTACAATATTGTAGTGGTTTTTGTCATACATTGACATGAATCAGCCATGGATTTACATGTGTTCCCATTATACAGAGTGAAGTAAGCCAGAAAGATAAAGTACAACTGATTTTTAAAATTGAAGTATAGTTGATGTACAATATTATAAAAGTTACAGGTGTATAATATAGTGAATCACAATTTTTTAAAGTTATGCTCTATTTATAGTCATTATAAAATATTGGCCTTATTCCCTGTGTTGTACAATATATTTGTTGTTGTTTGGTCACTAAATCGTGTCTGACTCTTGACACCATGGACTGTAGCCCACCAGTCTCCTCTGTCCATGGGATTTCCCAGGCAAGAACACTGGAGTGGGCTGACATTTCCTTCTCCAGGGGATCTTCTCAATCCAGGGATCAAACCCACGTCTTCTGAATTGGCAGGCAGATTCTTTACCACTGAGCCACCAGGGAAGCCCTATGTTTGATATATCTTTGTAGCTTATCTTCAACCTGATAGTTTATACTTCCATAATAGTCTTTTATGTTCTACCAAAACCTTTATTCCCTGGTTTTACTCTTCATCGTAACCACAAGAATTTTTTCTTGCTGTTTCTCACATTTCCCCCATATATCAAATATATAGCAATATTTAGTAGACTTTATTTTGCTTTTTCTTTGTTGACATTATATTGTTTGGTCTTCCCTAATAATCTATTAGCCTTCTTTAATAAAATATCTTACTCTCTGGAGAACTGTTTACAAATGTTTGAAGTGTCATTGTGCAAACACATACACAGTCCATTTTCTTTTGTGCATCTGTCATGATCCATTTTCAAACTGAACCTCTGACAGGAAGTATTTTCTATTTCCTCCAAATATACCAATTACTTAATTTTCTCTTTCAGCTCTTATGACTCCTTTTTTAAGAAGAATATCTTCTGTTATGGGTGTGTAGTCATTATTAGAACAATCAGAGTCCTATTTAGAGAGGAAGATGTTTATATAATACCAGACTATGGCTCTTAAGAATCAATATTTATGAACTTAAACAATGTCTACAGATTCTTTGGGTCATTGCAACCTCTTCTAGTCTTATTGTTGTTGTTCAGTCACTCAGTCGTGTCTGATTCTTTGCAGCTCCATGGACTGCCGCATGCCAGGCTTCCCTGTCCTTCACCATCACCTGGAGCTTGCTCAAACTCACGTCCATTGAGTCGGTGATGCAATCCAACCATCTCGTCATCTGTTGCCCCCTTCTCCTCCTGCCTTCTATTTTCCCCAGCATCAAGTTCTTTTCCAATGAATCTTCTAGTCCAAGTAGCCTCAAAAGCAAAATTTCTTGGTATGGCTTTTATTTTATTTTTTGCCACACTGCATAGTATGTGGAACTTCCTCAGTCAGGGATTGAACCCATGCTCCCTGCAGTGAAAACATGGAGTCTCAACCCACTGGTCCACCAGGGGAGTCTGTTATAGCTTTTAAAGAAGGTCAAGATTCCTGCCAATGAAAGGATTTTTCCTTCAGATGCACAGTGACTGTTTAATTGCAATTATCAATTGCAATTGAGCTAAATGAAATTCTTGGTGCTATACCATAATACCATAGAAGCCTGACAACTAGAAAGTCTGCCATTTTGATGGGAAACAAAACATCCAAATCTCAACACTTAACACATATAGGTTTATTCTGGATATGAGATGATATTAAGGAATTGATAACAGTGATGGGGGGATAATGGCATGATACTTATGCTGACTATCGATCTGCTTATTCTCAGATATGTCCTCTAAATTTGCCCTTCTCTGATCTACATCTCAGAGGACTCACCTCCCAGCTTTCCTTGCTGTTTCAACCTGCTAAGGCTGCTGACAAAATTCTATAGACTAAACTGGCTTTAGCAACTGAAATTTATTCTCTCATAGCTCAGGAGACCAGAGGTCCAAGATCAAGCTGTCAGCAGAGTTGGTTCTTTCTGAAGCCTCTAACAACATGTTCTGTGCTTATCTCCTGACTTCTGGTGGGTGTCGGCAATCCTTCACCTTCCTTGGTTTCTAGGCATATTACTCCAATCTGTGTCTCGGTCTTTTTCTGCATATCTCCTCTATGTCTCTGTATCCAGATCGCTCCTTTTTAAAAAAGACACCAGTCACCAGACTTAGGACCCACCCAAATCTCGTGTGACCTCATCTTGACTTGAGTGCATCTGTGAAAATCCCTATTTTCTAACAAGGCCACTTTCACACATACTAGGGTTTAGGACTTGAATGCTTCATTCAACCTCCCACAGCCACATCACTAGGTGTCCGTGGCCCTAAGGTCTAGGAAAACACTTCCCCAGCTCCTGGATTGGGAGTAGCTTTCTGCTCAAGCTCATCTCTAAGTTGCTTCACCAAATCCTACTTCTCTGTATTGCAAAAGATGTGTAATATTTATGTACATATATGTACCCAGTATATATACATAATACGAAAGTATTTACAGATGGGATTTTCTTTAAAATATTCCAGCAAAAAAAAAAGGGGGGGGGTGGCGGAAATCCTAGTGTAAACTGTGGACTTTGTTTGATTCAGTCCCAGTCCAGTCGCTCAGTCGTGTCTGACTTTTTGCAACCCCATGGACTGCAGTACGCCAGGCCTTCCTGTCCATCACCAACTCCTGCAGCTTACTCAAACTCATGTCCATTGCAACAGTGATGCCATCCAACCATCTCATCCTCTATCATTCCCTTCTCTTTCCTTCATCACCTTCAATCTTTCCCAGCATCAGGGTCTTTTCCAATGAGTCAGTTCTTCGCATCAGGTGGTCAAAGTATTGGAATCTCAGCTTTACCATCAGTTATTCAATGAATATTCAGGACTGGTTTCCTTTTGGATGGACTGGTTGGATCCCTTGCAGTCCAAGGGACTCTCAAGAGTCTTCTCCAACACCTCAGTTCAAAAGCATCAATTCTTTGGTGCTCAGCTTTCTTTATAGTCCAACTCTCACATTCACACATGACTACTGGAAAAATCATAGCCTTGACTAGACAGACCTTTGTTGGCAAAGTAACATTTCTGCTTTTTAATATGCTGTCTAGGTTGTTCATAACTTTTCTTCCAAGGAGCAAGCATCTTTTAATTTCATGGCTGCAGTCACCATCTGCAGTGATTTTGGAGCCCCAAAAAATAAAATCTCTCACTGTTTCCATTGTTTCCACATCTATTTGCCATGAAGTGATGGGCCTGGATGCCATGATCTTCATTTTCTGAATGTTGAGTTTTAAGGCAACTTTTTCACTCTTCTCTTTCACTTTCATCAAGAGGCTCTTTAGTTCTTATTCGCTTTCTGCCATAAGGGTGGTGTCATCTGCATATCTGACGTTGTTGATATTTCTCCTGGCAATCTTGATTCCAGCTTGTGCTTCATCCAGTCCAGCATGTCTCATGATGTACTCTGCTTATAAGTGAAATAAGCAAGATGTATATTTACAGCCTTGACATACTCCTTTCCCGATTTGGAACCAGTCTGTTGTTCCATGTTGGGTTCTAACTGTTTCTTCTTGACCTGCATACAGGTTTCTCAGGAAACAGGTAAGGTGGTCTGGTATTCTCATCTCTTCAAGAATTTTCCACAGTTTGTTGTGATCCACACAGTCAAAGGTATGATATGTTAATGTAGATTCAAGAATTGTAAGAAAAGTCTCACTCTGTTGGGGGGATGTGGACAATGCAGGAGGCTATGTATGTGTGGAAACAGGGAATATATGGAAAATCTCTGTATTTATTCTCACTTTTACTATGAATCTAAAGCTGCTCTAAAAAAAAGTGAATATTGAAAAAAAAAATGCATAATGAGAATGCCCTGGTGGTCCAGTGATTAGGACTCCACGCATTCCCAGCTAAGGGCCCTGATCAGCGAACAAAGATCCTACAAGTCTCAAGGCCAAAAACAAAAAGAAGAAAGGAAAGAACTGAGTATTCAAAACAAAACAAGGGGGATGTTAGATAAAGGTGAAAGAATATTGGGAAAATGCTAATAGTGCTGACAATAAAGTTGAATAATGAGCATATGGGTGTTTCTTTTACTATTCCACTACTTATATGTACATTTGAGATTTTCCACAACAACAAAAAATCTCTAAAAATAGTGTGATAAAATGGTGATTTATCCCCTATAGGATTTTTATACTTAGTTCTATGAAAATACCTTATGTATCACTCCTTTCTTATTTCACTAAGAAAATATCTATTGTCTGTAGAATTCTGCTGAAGAAAATTCAGCAGGAACACCAGTTGGTCTTACCATTCAGTATTTCAATAGAAAAGACAAAGTACTCAAAATCTAAATTTCTGAGAGAAAATTTTGTGACCACATCGAAGCAATAAAGTTTATCTAGCGCCACCTTTTTTTCCATTTAGTATCAGTGAATTTTAACCATCAAGGAATATCCTTGATTTCTTCAAATTATTAAAAAGTGAAGTGTGAAAAAAAAAAAATGAAGTGTGGTCAGCTGCCATTGAAAGTATACAAACCCTTTTGCTTTTTCTTCCAGTAGAGGGCTGCTACTGAATGAAAAAAGCAAAAGCTTTGCTCTGCAAGGATTTAAATCAGAAGTTGAAGAAGAATCTAGATTCTTTGGGTATCCTAATGCTAACATATTAGTCTTCTTCTGAACTCACACTGCTCAAAATAGCTTTTGTTTCTGAGACTACATAATACCAAGTTTAATTATTTCATAATTCTTGAACCACAAGCAGATGCACTATTGGAACTTGCAGAGAATTTTTGGTTGTCAAGGATGGTCATGGTCTTTCTAGAAACCTAGCTTTACATTTTCCTTGTCATAGAGTATATTTTCAAAATTAAAAATTCTCAGAAAGAGAAACAAACCAAGCCTAGCCTATTATTAACCATAACTTAAGCTTTTAAAAATTGTTTTTTTGTGCTTCTGATGTTGTATGACATCAGAGTATTTTAAAATTTGGAAGTATACACATCATAAATAACATGATGCAAAATATACTGGAAGACCTGGGTAAAGAGCATTTTTCTTTTCTTTAGTTTACAAAATTAGACATAAAAGATACTAAAATGCTTTCATTGTTTTTTTCCTGAGCATCAAATTTGTTTTTTCTTTCCAACTGAAATTGCTCCTCTTTTCACATGACAGAGTTTAGTCTTTTTTTAATGGCAGAATGTAGTAAATCTCTTAGTTGAAATAGTTTGCTGTTCTAAGTCTTGCACCTCACTAAATGAATCTTATCTCCCTGGCTTCCAGCTCAACAGGTCCCCACAGCTTTACAAGGTCATGAGACCATGAGTTTGCAGCTTCACGCTAAGTGGGCATGGAACCCACCAGAACCCACCTTCTTCACATTGCCTAGGTCTCTCCTATCTCCGGGCTTCCCGGGTGGTGCTAGTGGTAAAGAACCCACCTGCCAATGCAGATGTAAGAGACTCTGATTCAGTAAGATCCCCTAGCAGATGGCATGCAACCCACTCCAGCATTCTTGCCTAGAGAATCTCATGGACAGAGGAGGATGGTGGGCTATGGTCCATACGGTTGCAAACAGTCGGACGCAACTGAAGTAACTTAGCATGCATGCAGGCTCCCATCTCCAATCTGCATATCAGAAAGCATAATTTTGGGTCAGGTTTAACTCAGATGACCATTATATCTACTACTGTGGGCAGAAATCCCTTAGAAGAAATGGAGTAGTCATCATGGTCAATAAAAGAGTCCAAAATGCAGTACTTGGATGCAGTCTCAAAAATGACAGAATGATCTCTGTTCATTTCCAAGGCAAACCATTCAATATCATGGTAATCCAAGCCTATGCCCCAACCAGTAACGCTGAAAAAACTGAAGTTGAACGGTTCTTTGAAGACCTATAAGACCTTTTAGAACTAACACCCAAAAAAGATGTCCTTTTCATTATAGAGGATTGCAATGCAAAAGTAGGAAGTCAAGAAACACCTGGAGTAACAGGCAAATTTGTCCTTGGAGTACAGAATGAAGCAGGGCAAAGACTAATAGAGTTTTGCCAAGAGAATGCACTGGTCATAGCAAACACCCTCTTCCAACAACACAAAAGAAGACTCTACACATGGACATCACCAGATGGTCAACACCGAAATCAGACTGATTATATTCTTTGCAACCAAAGATGGAGATGCTCTACACAGTCAGCAAAAATAAGACCAGGAGCTGACTGTGGCTCAGATCATGAACTCCTTATTGCCAAATTCAGACTTAAATTGAAGAAAGTAGGGAAAACCACTAGACCATTCAGGTATGACCTAAATCAAATCCCTTATGACTATACAGTGAAAGTGAGAAATAGATTCAAGGGACTAGATCTGATAGACAGAGTGCCTGATGAACTATGGACAGAGGTTGGTGACATTGTACAGGAGACAGGGATCAAGACCATCCCCATGGAAAAGAAATGCAAAAAGGCAAAATGGCTGTCTGAGGAGGCCTTACAAATAGCTGTGAAAGAAGAGAAGTGAAAAGCAAAGGAGAAAAGGAAAGATATTCCCATTTGAATGCAGAGTTTCAAAGAATAGCCAGGAGAGACAAGAAAGCCTTCCTCAGTGATCAATGCAAAGAAATAGAGGAAAACAACAGAATGGGAAAGACTAAAGATCTCTTTAAGAAAATCAGAGATACCAAGGGAACATTTCAAGCAAAGATGGGCTCAATAAGGAAAAGAAATGGTATGGACCTGACAGAAGCAGAAGATATTAAGAAGAGGTGGCAAGAATACACAGAAGAACTATACAATAAAGATCTTCACGACCCAGATAACCACGTTGGTGTGATCACTCACCTAGAGCCAGACATCCTGGAATGTGAAGTCAAGTGGGCCTTAGAAAGCATCACTATGAACAAAGCTACTGGAGGTGATAGAATTCCAGTTGAGCTATTTCAAATCCTGAAAGATGATGCTGTGAAAGTGCTGTACTCAATATGCCAGCAAATTTGGAAGACTCGGCAGTGGCCACAAGACTGGAAAAAGTCAGTTTTCATTCCAATCCCAAAGAAAGGCAATGCCAAAGAATGCTCAAACTACCGCATAATTACACTGATCTCACACGCTAGTAAAGAAATACTCAAAATTTTCCAAGCCAGGCTTCAGCAATACTTGAACTGTGAACTCCCAGATGTTCAAGCTGGTTTTAGAAAAGGTAGAGGAACCAGAGTCAAATTGCCAACATCCATTGGATCATCAAAAAAGCAAGAGAGTTCCAGGGCATCTATTTCTGCTTTATTGACTATGCCAAAGCATAGTGGATCGACTGTGTGGATGACAATTAACTGTGGAAAATTCTGAAAGAGATGGGAATACCAGACCACCTGACCTGCCTCTTGAGAAACCGATATGCAGGTCAAGAAACAACAGTTAGAACTGTACATGGAACAACAGATTGGTTCAAAACAGGAAAAGGAGAACGTCAAGGCTGTATATTGTCACCCTGCTTATTTAACTTATATGCAAGGTAGATCATGAAAAATGCTGGGCTGGAAGAAGCACAAGTTGGAATCAAGATTGCTGAGAGAAATATCATTAACCTCAGATATGCAGATGACACCACCCTTATGGCAGAAAGTGAAGAGGAACTAAAAATCCTCTTGATGAAAGTGAAAGAGGAGAGTGAAAAAGTTGGCTTAAAGTTCAACATTCAGAAAACTAAGATCATGGCATCTGGTCCCATCATTTCAAGGGAAATAGATAGGGAAAACAGTGGAAACAGTGTCAGATTTTATTTTTGGGGGCTCCAAAATCACTGCAGATGGTGATTGCAGCCATGAAATTGAAAGAGGCTTGCTCCTTGGAAGGAAACTTATGACCAACCTAGACAGCATATTAAAAAGCAGAGACATTACTTTGCCAACAAAGATCCAACTAGTCAAGGCTATGGTTTTTCCAGTGGTCATGTATGGATGTGAGAGTTGGACTCTGAAGAAAACTGAGCACCAAAAAATTGATGTTTTTAAACTATGGTGTTGGAGAAGACCCTTGAGAGTCCCTTGGACTGCAAAGAGATCCAGCCAGTCCATCCTAAAGGAAATCAGTCCTGAATATTCATTGGAAGGACTGATGTTGAAGCTGAAACTCCAATACTTTCCCACCTCATGCGAAGAGTTGACTCATTGGAAAAGATCCTGAAGCTGTGAGGGATTGGGGGCAGGAGGAGAAGGGGACAACAGAGGATTAGATGGCTAGATGGCATCACCAACTCGATGGACATGAGTTTGAGTAAACTCCGGGAGTTGGTGATGGACAGGGAGTCCTGGCGTGCTGCGATTCATGGGGTCGCTAAGAGTTGGACAAGACTGAGCAAGTGAACTGAACTGAACTTTGATGATTGATAGCCATTATTTAAAAGTCAATACTTTTTAGATAAATCCACACACCTATAGACACCTTATCTTTGACAAAGGAGGCAAGAATATACAATGGAGAAAAGACAATCTCTTTAACAAGTGGTGCTGGGAAAACTGGTCAACCACTTGTAAAAGAATGAAACTAGAACACTTATTGAAACCATACACAAAAACAAACGCAAAATGAATTAAAGATATAAATTTAAGACAATAATCTATAAAACTCCTAGAGGAAAACATAGGCAAAACACTCTCTGACATAAATCACAGCAGGATCCTCTATGATCCACTTCCCAAAGTAATGGAAATAAAAGCAAAAACAAACAAATGGGACCTAATTAAACTTAAAAACTTTTGCACAATGAAGGAAACTATAAGCAAGGTGAAAAGACAGCCTTCTGAATGGGAGAAAATAATAGCAAACGAAGCAACTTGGCAAAAAATTAACCTCAAAAGTATACAAGCAGCTCATGCAGCTCAATACCAGAAAAATAAACGACCCAATCAAAAAATGGGCCAAAGAACTAAACGGATATTTCTCCAAAGAAGACATAAGATGGCTAACAAACATATGAAAAGATGGTCAACATCACTCATTATCAGAGAAACGCAAATCAAAATCACAATTAGGCACCACCTCACGCTGGTCAGAAAGGTTGCAAGTCTACAAGCAATAAATGCTGGAGAGGGTGTGGAGAAAAGGGAACCCTCTCACACTGTTGGTGGGAATGCAAACTAGTACAGCCACTATGGAGAACAGTGTGGAGATTCCTTTAAAAACTCGAAATAGAACTGCCATATGACCCAGCAATCCCACTGCTGGGCATACACTCTGAGGAAACCAGAAAAGAGATACATGTACCCCAATGTTCATCACAGCACTGTTTACAATAACTAGGACATATAAGCAACCTAGATCTCCATTGGCAGACAAATGGATAAGAAAGTTATGGTACATATACATGATGGAATATTACTCGGCCATTAAAAAGAACACATTTTAATCAGTTCTAATGAGGTAGATGAAACTGGAGCCTATTATACAGAGTGAAGTAAGTTAGAAAGAAAAACACTAATACAGTATATTAACCCATATATATGGAATTTAGAAAGATGGTAATGATGACCCTATATGCAAGACAGCAAAAGAGACACAGACACAAAGAACAGTCTTTTGGATTCTGTGGGAGAAGGAGAGGATGGGATGATTTGAGAGAATAGCAATGAAACAAATATATTACCATATGTAAAATAGATCAACAGTACAAGTTTAATGCATGAAACATGGCACTCAAAGTCAGTGCACTTGGACAACCCTGAGGGAGGGGATAGGAAGGGAGGTGGGAGTGAGGTTCAGGATGGGGGATACATGTACACCCATGGCTGATTTATGTCAATGTATGGCAAAAACCACTACAATATTGAAAAGGAGTTAGCCTTCAATTAAAATAAATAAATAATTTTTTAAAAAAGTTAATACTTTTTGATTATTTCTTTGTGCCAGTTCAGTACAGTTCAGTTGCTCAGTCATGTCCGACTCTTTGCGACCCCATGGACTGCAGTACACCAGGCCTCCCTGTCCATCACCAATTCCTGGAGCCTACTCAAACTCATGTCCATCATGTCAGTGATGCCATCCAACCATATCATTCTCTGTCATCCCCTTCTCCTCCCACTTTCAATCTTTCCCAGCATCAGGGTCTTTTCCAGTGAGTCAGCTCTTCGCTTCAGGTGGCCAAAGTATTGGAGTTTCAGCTTCACCATCAGTCCTTCCAATGAATATTCAGGACTGATTTCCTTTAGGATGGACTGGTTGGATCTCCTTGCAGTCCAAGGGACTCTCAAGTGTCTTCTCCAATACCTCAGTTCAAAAGCATCAATTCTTCAGCACTCAGCTTTCTTCAGAGTCCAACTCTCACATCCATACATGCCTACTAGAAAAACCACAGCTTTGACTAGATGGACCTTTGTTGGCAAAGTAATGTCTCTGCTTCTTAATATGCTGTCTAGGTTGGCCATAGCTTTTCTTCCAAGGAGCAAGCCTCTTTTAATTTCATGGCTGCAGTCACCATCTGCAGTGATGTTGGAGCCCAAAAAATAAAGTCCATCACTGTTTGCAGTGTTTCCGCATCTATTTCCCATGAAGTGATGGGACCAGATGCCATCATCTTTGTTTTTTGAATGCCGAGTTTTAAGGCAACTTTTTCACTCTCCTCTTTCACTTTCATCCAGAGGCTCTTTAGTTCTTCTTCACTTTCTGCCATAAGGGTGGTGTCATCTGCATATCTGAGGTTATTGATATTTCTCCCGGCAATCTTGATTGCAACTCGTGCTTCATCCAGACCAGCATTTCTCATGAGGTACTCTGCATATAAGTGAGATAAGCAGGGTGACAATATACAGCCTTGACGTTCTCCTTTCCTGATTTTGAACCAATCTGTTGTTCCATGTACAGTTCTAACTGTTGTTTCTTGACCTGCATATCGGTTTCTCAAGAGGCAGGTCAGGTGGTCTGGTATTCCCATCTCTTAAAGAATTTTCCACAGTTTTCTGTGACCCACACAGTCAAAGGCTTTGGTGTAATCAATAAAGCAGAAGTAGATGTTTCTCTGGAACTCTCTTGCTTTTTTGATGATCCAACAGATGTTGACAATTTGATCTCTGGTTCCTCTGCCTTTTCTAAATCCAGCTTGAACATCTGCAAGTTCATGGTTCACGTACTGTTGAAGCCTGGCTTGGAGAATTTTGAGCATTACTTTACTAGCGTGTGAGATGAGTGCAACTGTGCAGTAGTTTGAACATTCCTTGGCATTGCCTTTCTTTGGGATTAGAATGAAAACTGACCTTTTCCACTCCTGTGGCCACTGCTGAATTTTCCAAATTTGCTGGCATATTGAGTGCAGCACTTTCAGAACATCATCTTTTAGGATTTGTAGTAGCTCAACTGGAATTCCATCACCTCCAGTAGCTTTGTTCATAGTGATGCTTCCTAAGGCCCACTTGGCTTCACATTCCAGGATGTCTGGCTCTAGGTGAGTGATCACACCATCGTGAGTCGTGAAGATCTTTTTATATAGTTCTTCTGTATATTCTTGCTACCTCTTCTTAATATCTTTTTCTTCTGTTAGGTCCATACCATTTCTGGAAAAACCAAAGCTTTGATTAGATGGACCTTTGTCGGCAATTTTGTGCCAGTAACTTATTTGTATTTAATTCTCTCAAGAACTTACTCAAAAATCGACATTGATATAAATGGAGTATAACCTTTAAAAGGTGTGAATCACTATATTGTATACCTGCAACATATAATATTATATACCTACAACGTATAATTTGTATACCAACTATAATGTTTTAAAAGAATAAACATAAATCATCTCTTTTTCTCATAATTAGATTGAGACTCAGAGAAGTTAAGTAATTTGCAGAAGGTTACACAGCTAGGACTTGCTAGGACCAGGACTCAGCTCTCCCAAGCAGTGCTGGAGTTAGTGCTTATAACCATAGGGCCTCCAGTCCAAGATTTCTGATGATTTTCCCAACTGGCGCAGTGTACCTTGAATGTGCCCAGCACTTGGCTGTGCTTCTAAGCTAAGGATTTAGTGCTGTTCTTTAACTGATCTACAATTACTGTTTCATCAAGTTGGGAAAAGCCCTGAATCCTAATTGTTAGTAATCACATCAAGTGTTCTATTTTAACTAGACCTCTCTTTTGTTTCAAGTGGGTAAAATTTAAAAAATAATGGTACTCTTTAAAATTGCAGGAGTTGATGTATAATCATTTTATAAATTCTAAACTTTGTAACATACTATTTAAATTCCATTCTCATCAGTCAGATCATGTTTAATTACTAAGAGAGTTTTTTTTACCCAGATGGTCTATAATATTACTGATTAGAAAAAAAAAAATAAGAGAAACTTTCTCTTATTTATGAAGGACAAAGCTACATGAAGAAAGTTTGTCCATACTGTCCAACAAGGTGGCCACTGGCCACATGTGGCTACTGACCATTTGAAATGTGACTGACTTGAATTGGTAAGTGTAAAATACAAAGTCAATTCTGAAAACTCAGGACACAAAAAAAGACGTAAAATATCCCATTAGCAATTTTTATATCAAATACAAGTTGAAATGATAAAGATTTGCACATATTGGGCCAAGTAAAATACCTTATTAAGGTTAATTTAACTTGTTTCTTTTTACTTTCTTCAATGTGGTGGCTAGAAAATCTGAAATTACATCTGTGGCTTTGCATTTATCTGTTGAACTGTGCAGGGTTAAGTGATCACTCAGTGATTAAAAGTAAGTATCCATGCCAGTGGAATCAAGCAGCTCTAGCAGATACAGGCATCAGTGAAAAACATCTTTTTTTAAGTGAGAAGGTTAAATAGTGATGTGATGACAACTGTACCATTTTCTCAAAGTTCTGCCCTGTTGGATTACCACTATGTTCATAAGAACCACAGGAAGGACTTCCCTGGTGGTCCTGTGACTAAGATCCCAAACTCCCAAAGAAGGGGATCCAAGTTTGATTCCTGCTCAGGGAACTAGATCCCACATGCCATGACTAAGACACAACACAGACAAATAAGTAAATAAATATTTAAGATAAATAAAATATCCTTACTCTTAAAACAAACAAACAAACAGGAAAGTCACTTCCCACTTAGCAGAGAGTCTGAGACTGATTTTTCTCTACTCAGAAATGTGAACCTGGGATGACCTGTCAAAAATCAAAAAAAAAATAAAGTACCAAGATTTTTAGTGTGGGTTGCAAAGCAGATGATGTGGTTCCGAGCAGTGGTCACTCGTGCAGATCCTCCACCTCTGCACTGGTTCGATGGTTTGCGGCGCAGCAGTGCAGAGCCAAAGGGCACCCACGAGTTCATTATGTAATTCTTGGTAGCGTGAGGTCAAGCGCATATCTGCTCTGGGGGCCAGGCGGCAGGCTCTGCTCAGGCCGACCACGGCCATCACAGTGATGTTTTGACAGAGAGTGTGCTAGAGGTTGTTTGTTTGGAAAAAGACTGACCAACTCTTTTTTTTTCCCCTCGTCCTCCTTCCTCTCTCTCTTTTTTTCCCTTTGAAACACTCTGGCATAATACTGAATGACTTTGTTTTTAAGCTGCCTTAGCCTTGCTTTGTGAAGAAAAAGCCCGAGAATTCTCTCCCTGTAGGACACAAGTGTTATTTTTGGAGCAGAGATTCTTAGCCTGATCTCTGTCTAAACCAATTTCTGTTCTTTGTGAGGTCGTGGTCTGGGGCAACTCAGAGTCATCTCCGTGGAGGGAAGCTTCCTGGTTTCATGAGGCAGCCTGGGCCGAGGTGTCCCGGGGCCATGCCTGGAACATCCCTGCTTGGGGTCTCCACACACGACTGTTTCACCCTCAGGTCCCCCTCACTAGGCTTGCGCCCTTGGGAGAGTCTGGGCCACCTGCCGTGAAGTGGGCGACTTCCCTGCTGAGGTCATCTCACGGGATGCTCTGGGTCAAGGTGGCCCTCCCCTTTTAACAGGGTGGTGTAGGTCACAGACTCCTCAGAACTAAAGGATCTCCACAGGCACTTGAAGGTGCCACCGGCCACGGGAGAGCCACAGCCCCCCCTGAGAGTCATGACCTGGGCCTCTGGGAACAATGTCCAGTGACTCGCAGCTCAGAGCATCCCCTTCTGTAACCCGCTCTGTGTCAGGCTGCTAGACCCGGGGAAGGAAAACCTCTCCAGCTTCTCACAGCTCCTCTTCCTGACCTGTCTTTCCTAGGCGTTTACAGAGCTTGCACCAGCTGGGAAATGTAAAATCAGACACAGTTGAAAACACTGCTGTCAACAGCAAACAGAGCATCACCTTAGAGTGAGTCTTTTCCTTTGGTGATTGGTCACTGTGGATGCAGGAAGCAGGTGTGAGGAGCATGGCCCTGGGATGAGCAGGTAGACCCTGCAGGTGTTCCAGGTTGCTGGGTGATCCCTGATGCGCCCGTCCCTGGCCAGCTATACATAGCCAGCAAAGCTTCTTACCAGAGAAACCTCTTTCCTCACCCTCCACCAGTCCCACCCGCCACCCCAAAGACTTGCTGTAAATCCCCTGGAAGTTACTGCGTCTCCGATCGAAGAGCCGCCAGCTGGCCGCGGGCCTGACCGCTTTCCCACCGCCGCTGCTCTCCACCCTTCCTTGTCTGTGCCAGGGGAGCACAATCAGTGCTCAGCCATGGTCGACATGGGGGGCCTGGACAACCTGATCGCCAACACAGCCTACCTGCAGGCTCGAAAGTCCTCGGACGCTGACAGCAAGGAGCTGCAGCGCCGGCGCCGGAGCCTGATGCTGCCCGGGCCGCAGAGCTGTGAGCAGCTCCGCCAGGCCCTGGCCACCGACTTCCACAGCCTGTGCGAGCAGCAGCCTATCGGCCGCCGCCTCTTCCGGGACTTTCTGGCCACGGTGCCTGCGTACCAGGAGGCCAGGGGTTTTCTGGAGGAGGTGCAGAGCTGGGAGCTGGCCGAAGAGGGTCCCGCCAAGGGCAGCGCGCTGCAGGGGCTGGTGACCACCTGTGCTTCCGCCCCTGTCCGTGGGCACCCACACCCCTTCTTCAGCCCAGCTCTGGTCACCAAGTGCCAAGCGGCCACCACCGAGGACGATCGAGCATCCCTGGTGGAGCTGGCCAAGGCCGAGGTCATGGCCTTCCTGCAGGACCAGCCCTTCCGGGAGTTCCTGGCCAGCCCCTTCTATGACAAGTTTCTGCAGTGGAAAGTCTTCGAGATGCAGCCGGTGTCAGACAAGTACTTCGAAGAGTTCCGGGTGCTGGGGAAAGGTGGTTTCGGGGAGGTAAGTGTCTGCGAGGAGCCAGGTTGAAAGACGAGATAGACGGCATAAATAGAGTTCTGTTTGTCTTCTTCTTGTCTTCTTTTTAATCTCAAGGGAAATTAGAACTAATTTCAGTGCCACATGTGGAGAAAGCATTCCTAGCTTGCTCTCACCTCTTCTTTCTGGTCGCTGCGTGAAATAAAGTGAGAATGCCATAGGAAAAACAAACAAGATGTGGAACTGGCTAGGAATCGTGATCGTGGGGTTTCCAGGAGGCAGGAACGCTCTGAAATGCCCCTTTGGTGAATGATATCAAGATATCAATACAATGGGAGAGTTTCCTTCCCCTTTACTTGTGCTCATGGAGATAATTTGAGATAAACTTCAGGTTTCTAAGAAAACAATCATCTTGAATTAGAGCCTATAAATCTGTTTTGCACCACTGCTGTGTTCAGCTTTCTTTTTTTAAGAAGGAAAAAAAATTCTTTGAGATTAGATTTGCATAAGATTAGCCATTAACCATTTTCAGGTGTACAATTTAATAGCATTTAATACATTACAGTGTTATGCAACCATCATATCTAGTTCCATTGTCAATACTCCTGTGTCCATTAACAGTTACTTCCCCACCCCAACCCCCAAGCTCCTGGCAGCCACTGGGCTACTTTCTGCCTCTATGGACTTGCCTATTCTGATGTTTCATATAGATGGAGTCATACGATATGTGAGCTTTTGTTTCTGGATTCTTTCACTGAAAAGTATACTTTCGCTGAGTAGTGTTTTGGAGGATCATTCACCCTGTAGTGCGGATCAATACTGCACTCCTTTTTCAGGTTGAGTAACAGTCCATTGTATGGGAATACTACATTTCATGTAGCCATTCATCTATTGATGGACAGTTGGGTTGTTTCTGCCTTTTGGCTGTCGTGAATAGCGCTGCTGTAAATATTTATGTATAAGCATTTGTTTGAATACCTGCTTTCATTTCTGTTTCATATGTGCTGAGGAGTGGAGTTGCTGGGTCTTAGGGCAATTCTATGTTTAACTTTTTGGGAAATCACCAATCTCTTCATGTTTTAAGTTCCCGCCAGCAATGCATGAGGGCTTCCCTGGTGGCTCAATGTAAAGAATCCACCTACCAATGCAGGAGACATGGGTTTGATCCCTGTGTTGGGAAGATCCCTTGGAGAAGGAAGTGGCACTCCAGTATTCTTGCCTGGAAAATCCCATGGACAGAAGAATCTGGTGAGCTACAGTCCATGGTGTGGCAAAGAGTCCGGCACAACTTAGCAACTAAACAACAAGCAATGCATCAATGTTTCAATTTCTCCACATTCTGGCCAATACTTGTTAGTTCTTTTTTTTTTTTAATGACCCATTTAGTATGTGTCACGTGATACCTCACTGTGGTCGAAGCTCTTTCTCCAAGAACCCTCTGACTCACAGCTTTTCTTTTCTCAGAAGCCTTGCCACCTTGGTTGGTGTCTGCCCCTCCATCCTCTGTATCCTCCACTCCCTTCCTCTCTCCACTGCAGTCTATTTCTACCTCTTCTTCTCCTTTTCCTTCTCTCCTTAAGGTATGTGCTGTCCAGGTGAAAAACACTGGTAAGATGTATGCCTGTAAGAAACTGGACAAGAAGCGATTGAAGAAGAAAAATGGTGAGAAAATGGCTCTCTTGGAAAAGGAAATCTTGGAGAGGGTCAGCAGCCCATTCATCGTCTCTCTGGCATATGCCTTTGAAAGCAAGTCCCATCTCTGCCTGGTGATGAGCCTGATGAATGGTGGAGACCTCAAGTTCCACATCTACAGTGTGGGTGAACCGGGCCTGGACATGAGCAGGGTGGTCTTCTACTCGGCCCAGATGACCTGTGGCGTGCTGCACCTCCACTCCCTCGGCATCGTCTATCGGGACATGAAGCCTGAGAACGTGCTTCTGGACGACCTCGGCAACTGCAGACTGTCCGACCTGGGGCTGGCCGTGCAGATCCAGGATGGTAAACCCATCACCCAGAGGGTGAGTGAGCCTCCACTGGCCCAAAGGTGGGGCACAGAGTTGGAAAGGAAGGGAGAAGGCTGTTCTTTCCCAGGGCAGACAGAGCCTCAAACTTAATGCTTCTGATTTTCTTGTTCCTAAAGCCCTTGTGCTGTCATTTGCCTTAAGTGGAGTGGTGTAAGAGGATTAGCTTAACTGGCTCTTTGAGGTCTACTTTGCTCTCTTCTCATTGGAAGCAGAGGGCAGCCTTCTTTGTGAATTGGAGGTGGTCTGTGCCTTCACCATAGATGGCAAGAGCTGAATCCATGGCCAGGAACTAGGTATGTCCCACCCATAACCACCTCCCTGGTGTCATGTTCCTGAGTCAATAGAGCCTTGATTTCCACTTTGGGAAAATTTTAGGGGCTGGACGCTAAAATTCCAGGACTCTGGAAGGTAAAATTTAATAGAATAAGAAATAGAAAAACCCCCAACACTTAGCAAGTTAAATATCTCGTTTCCTGTTGAGTACACAATGGAGAAATGTTTTACATTGGACAAAGGTGAAATTTTAAATGAAAAGATATATACAAGTCAACAGAGGTTGATTTTGATCAGTTTGGTCCAAAGAGACTTACAGAGAATTCTTTGATTAAAAGGGGGATTATAATAATTAATCAATTATGTTAAGTGATCAATACAAAAATCTCTCAAATTCTGACAGGTCTTTACCATTGAGTTTCTGTGCACAAAGATGGGAGAAGTCCCAGGAAGATAAAGGCTCAAGTCAGGTTCCTAAATATACACTTAAAACTTTGTTTTTGCACAGTTTCCAGCTTGTAAGGCAGAGAGGACAGTCAGGCAAGGAAGTGAGAAAAATCATGGCAGGTTTGGAAAACTGCAGGTGATTTTATGTGGCTATAACGGAAGGAATGTCGACAACACGTGTAGGGCTCAGATCACACAAAGGCATTGAAATTCTTTTCTTGTGAGGGACGAGAAGCTATTGAACGAATCTTTAAAAAGGAATGACATGATCAGATTTGCATTTTTTTAAACACCAATTTGATCGTAGATGGGAAGCAGAGGAGCTAGTTAGGAAGCATATGCAGTGGTGCAGGAAGAAATGATGGTGCCTGTGTAAGACACTAGGATTGATGAAGTGGGAGGTCAACCAGAGCCGTTGGAAAGAGACTTGGGATTTCAGGACCAGCTGGGTATGAGGGTGAGGAAGGTCCCTAGCTCCAGTGACTAGAAGGAGGAAAACAATTATGGGAAAGCTGGAAAGTTTCATTGTGAGTGTAGTGTATATAAGGCTCTTATATGACAGGCAGGTGCTATGATGAAAGGTCTGAGTTAGACATTGGAATTTGGAGTAATCGTGGCTTGGGAAGCAGCAGACACCACTGGGTTGTTTGAGAAACAGTGGAGGAAGAGGACCAAGGAACAGCAACATGTAGGGGGTGTGGAAGAAGAGGGGTCTTGAAGAGGTTAAAGAAGTAGGATGAAAATGGCAGAGTCATCGGAGCTGTATCAGTTAAGTGTTGATTTCACTAGCAATAATAGAAAACCCAAATAACAGTGGATTAAACAAGAAAAAGGGTTATTTTTCTTATGTGACAAGTAGTGTAGGGATAGGGATGACTGATATTAGTTCCACAGCTATGGGATAACGGCAGAAATCCCATCTCTGTGATTTTGTCCTTTTCCGTGTGTTGCACACTGGCTGCTCTAGCCCCAACCATCAAGTCTACATTCTAGGCAGAGAAAGGAGGAAGGGTCAGGAGTAAATAGGGATGCCACAACAACTCAATATATCTCCCTCTAAGGAACTTCCCTAGAAGGCCCATCTGACAACTTCCATCTAAATCTCATTGGCTAGGACATTTATCTGGCCACCCCACCTGCAGAGGCAACTGATAAATGACTTTTTTTGTTTTTGGTTTTTTGAGAGGGAGAGAGGAATTCTAGTTACTAAGGAAGGAAAGCAAGTAACTACTAAGGAATATAGAGCAAGTAACCGGCCGCCTCTGCCACAGGAGCCAAAGAAAAAGAGGATTTAAGGTAGGAGTGTGGTCAGCGCTGTCAAGTGCTGCCAAGAGGTCACACAGGTTGTGGGGTTTGACAATCTGGAAACCAGAGTCCTCAGGAAGTGAGATTTTCAAGGTCAAAACTCAGATGGCAGAGGTTGGATTGACCTGGAAGTAAAGAGTGAGACGAAGGAAGGAGCAGGACGGGGCTTTAAGAAGGGAGACTGGAGGTTTAGACGCTGAGACCAGAAGAAGAGAGGACTTCCCTGCCGGCCCAGTGGTTAAGGCTCCGCACTTCCAAGGGTAAGGGGGCCTGGGTGTGATCCCTGGTCAGGGAACTAGGATTCTACATGCCTTATGACTTAAAACAAAAAATAGTGGGGAAAATGAAAAAGAATCAGGAGAGAAACTGCTGGTCATGTAGGAAGGAAAGAGGCTCAACGAAGGTGGAGAAATCGAGAAAGCGGTGGAGAAGGATGAAGAACTTCAGTATTGCTATCTCCTAAGTAGAGGTGGAGGAAGCAAGAAGATGGGGAGGAAGCAGAGTGTTTGTCTCCTTGGGATTTTGCTATGAGAAGAGAAACACTGTGAATGCATGTTTATCACTGCACAAAAAATCAGAACTGTATTACTTCAGTATATTATTTTGAATTTGTATTGCTGATTGTGCAGACAGGAAGTGCTCCTTCTGAGCGTCCTGTGTGCATGCATCATGCTGACTGGTGGTACCATCTCCACCTTGCTGAAGAGTGAGGAGACACATGGCTCTGTCTCTTATAAATCCCTTCTCAGTCTTCCTCCAGCTCTGTTCATGGGCCAAGAGAATATTTAAGGACAGTTCCTCCTGCATCCAGCTCTCTGACTCTTTTGGAACCTGCAAGAAGCTTTTTGCACCTCCTCAGTATTGTCCACTATAATGAAGGCAGTTGGTGGAGTTTAAGGTTTCCCAGGTGGTGCTAGTGGTAAAGAACCTGCCTTCCAGTGCAGGAGACATAAGAGATGTGGGTTCAACCCTGGGTCAGGAAGATCCCCTGGAGGAGGGCATGGAAACTCCAGTCTTCTTGCCAGGAGAATCCCATGGACAGAGGAGCCTGGCAGGTTATGATCCACAGGGTTACACAGAATCAGACACAACTGAAGCAACTTAGCATGAGTGCACACAGTGCCTAGAGGCCTCTCACCCTTTTGCCTTTTCTGAGTCCCTCTTTGTCCCAAGAGACCAGACTTCTGGGTTTAGACCTCTTGCCCCATCCAAGAAAGTTTATGCTCTGGTCCTTAGACCTGCCTCTGAAGCCCAGGGGGATTTTCAGGAAGGATGGAGGAAAAAAATAAAAGGGGGTCAGAGAGAAGGTTTAGAAAGCCACAGAAAGAAAGAAAGAAGAAAAGCGTTCCTCTTTCACTGTTTACCCCTCTGCATAGCCAAGTGAAGCCCCTCAGTATCCTGCTTACTGCAGCTGCAGCTCTGACACAATAACTGGGCCCCCAAGGGGATTTTAAATCATTGTAGTCACAACCCATTTCACAGAGGAAATAAAAAGGAACATATTTTATACAGCTTCTGTAACTAATTAATGTTTTGATGTCAAGATACCATATAAAGAATTACTGGGTCTTCCCTGGAGGTACAGTAGCTAAGACTCTGCACTCCCAATGCAGGGGGCCCAGGTTTGATCCCTGGTCAGGGAACAAGATCCCACATGTCACAGCTGAAGATCCTGCATGCCACAACGAAGATCAGTGATCCCACATGCCCCAACTAGAACCTGGTGCAGCCAAATAAAAACAAAATTTTTAAGCACAGATCTCACCATATTTCCAGAGTATGATCAGCTGAATGAAGGTAGAAGTATAAAGAAAAGCCCTGCTAAATTTTTGCATAAATGTAAGGAAATGCACAGGAATATTTCGACACCAATTGGATCCTATCAAAGGAAAGCATGTATCATTTTGCTTTACAGGGAAATTGCATTTGTGAGATAATTCTATAACGTGGATTAAAAAGACTTTGAACAACAGTTGTGCAGAGCTGAAGGAGCAAACTCAAATGTCGAAGCAGGCAGCGCAAGAAGTAAAGCAAGTGCCGTGGACCCCAGAACAGAGTGTGCACTTCCGTCTAAGGAGGGAAGCCACTCCTCGGGTCCAGTGGCCACATTGTGAGAACAGAGATCCAAAGCTCCTGACTCTTTTTTCTTTAATATTTATTCATTCGTTTATTTATTCTTGGCTGCACTGGGTCGTCCTTGCCGCACACAGGCTTTCTCTAGTTGCAGCGAGGGGGGCCATCTCTAGTTGCAGTGCTCAGGCTTCTCACTGCTTTGCCTTTTCTTGTTGTGAAGCAGGGGCTCTAGGCTCACAGGCTTCAGTAGTCACGGTGCACAGGTTTAGCTGCCCTGCAGCATGTGGGATCCTAGTTCCCAGGCCAGGAATTGAACCTGTGTCCCCTACATTAGCAGGTGAGTTCTCATGCACTGGGTCACCAGAGAAGTCCCCTGACTTTTTAAAAGAGAAACTGACACCTGTGAATTTTTGAGAAGTGTCTTGCTTTTAAAATGAGGACAATTCATTAAAAAGAATGCATTTGAATCAGTTCTAATGAGGTGGCTACAACTGGAGCCTATTATACAGAGTGAAGTAAGTCAGAAATAAAAACACCAATACAGTATACTAACGCATATATATGGAATTTAGAAAGATGTTAACAATGACGCTATATGCAAGACAGCAAAAGAGACACAGATGTAAAGAACAGTCTTTTGGACTCTGTGGAAAAAGCTGAGGGTGGGATGATTTGAGAGAATAGCACTGAAACACATATTATCATATGTGAAACAGATAGCCAGGCCAGGTTTGATGCATGAGACAGGGTGCTCAGGGCTGGTGCACTGGGATGACCCTGAGGGATGGGGTGGGGAGGGAGGTGGAAGGAGAGTTCAGGATGGGGAACACATGTACACCCATGGCTGATTCATGTCAATGTATGGCAAAACCACTACAATATTATAAAGTAATTAGCCTCCAATTAACATTAATTAATTAATTAAAAATAATAAATAAAATGAGGAAATTAATTCAAAATGAGCCCAAACCATAAACTAACAACAATAACAAAATCCTGGTGAGATTCATCACACTAGCTGCATCTGTATTCATGGAGTTTGTTATCACATCCATGTTTGACAGTCTCTGAATATAAAGTTCAATACTGATGCTCTGAAGGCCACTATATCTTAAAGGCAAGAAAAGAATGTGATATGCACCTAGTATTGAAGATTTTTTTCAACAAGAAAATGGCATGACCAGAGTGATTCTTGTTTTTTAAAAATTTTATTGAAGTATATTTGATTTACAATGTTGTGTTAATTTCTGCTTTATAGCAAAAATGTATGTGTGTGTGTGTGTGTGTATTCTTTTTATATTCATTTCCAGTGTGGTTTATTACAAGATCCTGAGTATAGTTCCCTGTGCTATAGTTTATCCATCCTATATGTACTAATTTGCATCTGGTAATCACAAATTCTCAATCCTTCTTTCCCCCACCTCACCCCCTTGGCAAACACAAGTCTATTCTCCATGACTGTGAGTCTGTTTCTGCTTTGTAGAACATTCATTTATGTCATATTTTGGATTCCAAACATAAGTGATATCAAATGCTGCGGTATCTATCTTTCTCTTTCTGACTTTTTTCACTTAACATGGTAATCTCTGGGTCCATTCATGTTGCTGCAGGTGGCCTTATTTCATTCTTTTTTATGGCTGAGTAATATTCCATTTTGTTTATCCATTCATCTGTCAGTGGGCATTTATGTTTCTTCCATGTCTTGGCTATTGTGACTAGTGCCGCTGTGAACATAGGGGCATGTATCTTTTCAACTTATAGTTTTGTCTGGGTATACAGAGTGATCCTTTAAGAAGATGATTAACAGTATATATGATGAATTGAAGAAGGAGTCTGGGGTTGAGAAGAAGGGGGGAGCTGTAAGGAGTTACTGTAATAATTCCCGCATGAGGTAATGAGAATTGAAGTATGGCCCTGGGCTCTGAACAGCCTTACTTCCAGAGCTCAGCTCTCTGGCTTCACCTAAGTTCCATTAAGACCCACATCTGTGTTTACTTCTCTTAAATCATGACTGTCCTCGGTGGAAGAGGCAGGGTTGTTGGGGGAATGGAGCCATTTCTAGAAGGTAATGCCCTTTGTCCAGTGGGTTCCCTTGGCTGCGGGTAGTTGGACAATGATTCAAGAAGGAAAGGTGAGGGTAGTTCTGCCCGAGTCTGAGAAGGACTGAGGCAGAGACACAATGAGAGGCAAGGATGGTAAAGAGCACTGGCCTGGAATGCAGAAACCCTGGCCTCCTGTTCCAGACCTATCCCTGACTCACAGAGTCAGCCAGCTCAGGCAGACCCCAAGACATCCTCATCTATAAGATTTCATAAATCTATGAGATAGTCTTTGGATTATTTATAGGAAAAAACTCGTAAACTCAGAAGATGAACATATGGCCTACATTTTACTATGATTTACTGGGCTATCAATCAGGGTTCTTAAGGAACAAAATGAAGTTACTTAAGAAAATGAAATTAATGGTTTTCATAACTGAGAAGCCTAGAAGTCTGGCCTGATCCAGGTCAAAGAATCTCAGAATCTGTCCCAGAGAGTTAATGAGCAGTGTCGTTGAAAGCTCTCCCTCTGTGTCCCAGCTCTGCCCTCCTCGGGATTGGCCTCACTCTCACTCTCCTATGTGGGGGCTCCTATGTGGAGGCCACCAGCAGCACCACGCATATCCTAGCAACCAAACAATCTCATGGAAAGGGAACAGTTCTTTACAAAAGGTCCTTCAAACTCCCAGGGAAGACTCTCAGTGCACAGCTCAAGTTACATGCCCAATCATATCCAAGTCCACCGAACAAGACTAGATCTCTGTTCTCAGGAGCCAGGGAGAAGTTCTGTCCTATATAAATATCAGGGACAGAGGAAAGTGTTCTCCAATAGAAAACAGAGGTGGAGGGACTTCCCTGGTGGCCCATTGGTTAAGACTCTTCGCTTCCAATACAGGCACCTTGGGTTTGATCCCTGGTTGGGGAATGGAGATCCCACATGTTGGACAACAAGGCCAAAGGAAAACAAGAAAATAAGGATGGAAGAGAATTCAGATAGACAGAAACAGTGGATGCCCCTAATAACTGCTTGATGGTTTGACAACTTTCTGACCTCTTAATTAAGTGATGACGGCATCTAGATAGAGCCTTTACAAAAAGATGTTACAAGGTAGGGACTATTATTAGCTCCATTTTACAGATGGAGAAATTGAGACTCAGGTTAAGTTACCCATCCAAAGTCACAAGTGAGATGAACCCAGGTATGCCAGATTCAAGAGCACTTACAGTTTTGACTGCACCTTGTCAAATTCACGCACAGGGCAGAATGTTCCCTCTGGTTTATATTACTGTAAAAGACCCTCCACTGAATAAAACTCAGAATGAGTGTGTGTGATGATGCATAACTTCCTGAGTCTGGTCTGACATGTACACCAATCTCAGGTCTAGTTGAACCTCTGTTGGAGTTAAGACTTTGGAAAAGGAGCCCAACATTTTACAGGGAATCATGTGACTAACATTTCAGAGTCAGCCTCCCACACCCCAACACAATATCATTAACTGTGGTCCCAGCCACAGTCAGTATTCACCTATAATAAATGTGATGAGCACTCCAGCCTGTTTTCAGCTGACATTCACATGCACACATTAAAACTAACTCTTGGCAGTTTTAGAGATACTAGGTAAATATAATAAGAAAATCAGGCAGTGGGGCTCGTGCTAGGACTTTTCAAGTGCAGTGTTCTATGTGGAGAACAGTGACCTTCAGATTTTAAGGAACATGAGTCAATCCTTAAAACTTGTTATTTTGTCAGGAATTAGAATGAAATTAGCACAGTGACCCAAAAGTTCATGACATGTTTGGTTACTTTGCCCTACCTCTGATCAGTTCTTCATAATCAGAAGGATGATGGGTGGCAGAGTTCCAGCATTATATTTATTTTCAGAATATTTATTTATTTAACTGCATTGGGTCTTAGTTGACGCATGTGGGATCTTATTGAGTCATGTGTGATCTTTTGTTCAGGCGCGTGGACTCTCTAGTTGTGGCATGCAAGCTCAGTAGTTGTGGGGCATGGGCTTAGTTGCTCTGTGGCACATGGGATCTTAGTTCCCCTATCAGGAATCAAACCTGTGTCCCCTGCATTGCAAACTGGATTCATAACCACTGGACCACCAGGGAAGTCCCAGCCATCATATTTATTTTGAAGCTCTTATTGTGTTGAATAAAATGCTAGGGACACACTAAACAAGTGATTTTTAAAAGATCTCTGAGTGTGTTCATCAGAAGTTGACAACTACATATATCACAGCCCTTATGACCCTGTTTCAAGTATTTTTCTCTTTGAGAATTTACTTCTGAGAACCTCATGGGACAGGCATTCTGGTTACTTTATTGTCACATGTTGGTCTCCACCAAAACACCCTCAAAAAAATAAAATATAAAATAAGGCAAAGAGCCATGAGCAAAAAGAGACATGAGTTCTTGCCCTCATGGAGCTTACAGTCTAGTGAAGGAGACAGAACTTCATTTTACCCAATGAATGTGACAATTCAATGATGACAAGCGCTGTGAAGATGGGGCTCTCCAAGGGTTTGTTAACATGTGAGACTCTGGGGCTTCCCAGGCAGCTCAGTGGTAAAGAACCTGCCTACAATGCAGGAGCCACAGGAAACACAGTTTCGATCTCTGGGTTGGAAAGATTCTCTGGAGGAGGGCATGGCAACCCACTCCAGTATTCTTGCCTCGAGAATCCCATGGACAGAGGACCCTGGCAGGCTATAGTACATAGGGTCACAAAGAGTCAGACCCTACTGAAGTGAGCCCACTTGCATGTGAGACTCTCAGCATCAATCACAGGGGAAATACAACTTCCTGACATCAGAAAAAAGATAGAAATTCACTCCGCAAAGCAGTTTGGGTGGTGTCTTGGTAGGAGTCACTAGAAACTGACTCGGAATTCCAGATTTCCATGTGGAGGATTTATTTATTTATTCTCAAATTTTTATTATTTGTTTATAGCAATGCTGGGTCTTCGTTGCTGTGAGCAGGCTACTCTCTAGTTGTGGTGTGTGGTCTTCTCATTGTGGTTTCTCCTGTTGCAGAGTACAGGCTCTAGGGCGCAGACTCAGTAGTTGTGGCCCACAGGCTTATAGATCTGAGGCATGTGGAAGCATCCCAGGGCAGGAATCGAACCCGGATCCCCTGCATTGGCAGGCGGATTCTCAATCACTGGACCACTGGGGAAGTCCCTGGAAAGCCTTTGAAAGTGTTTAACCAAAGCAGGCAAAGAGTTTAGAATTCTGTTTTGGAATAAAATCACTCCATCTGAAGTGAAAGCAGATCAGAGGGGATTCATGTGGATTGTGGTTGTTTGCAATCCTGGTGAAAGATGATGGCAGCTCAACCCACGTGTGTGTGGGAGGGGGTGGAGGGGGGCGTGAGGGGTAGTCAGAGTACAGTGTTTGATCTGGAAAGAGATTCCAGAATGACCCAGCTTCAGTAATGGTTTGGATGTGAGCTAAGGGAGAGAGGGGGTCAAGGGCGATTTACTAGGTGAGGTCATGTTACAGGTACTGACGTGGCCCCAGTACAGACAAATGCCTGTCTTCATGAAGTCCAAGACCGGCGGAAGACACCATCAAGCCACAGGGCGGTGACAGCACAGCGGGCAAGCTGTCCAAGTTGTGTGCGCAGGAAGGTCACCAGCCCCAGCATGGGGTCAGGAAGGGCTTCCAGGAGGAAATGACAACCAAGGGCAGACTTGCAAGACAAACAGAAGTGAGCCAGGTGAACTGAAAGGCAAGTGGGTTTAGCACAGGGCTCAGCATAGGGTGGTGGTCTGCAACGGAGAGCAGTTTGGGCCCCCAGGGCATTTTGAAAATGTCTGGAGACCTTGTTTGTCATGACGGGGGAATTGTCACTGGCTTCTAGTGGGTAGGGTCCAGCGAGGCTGTGAACATCTTACAATGCGCAGGACATCCCCTCCCCCTCCCCGCCCAAAGAGCATCCTCCATGTCCATAGTGCTTCAGTGGACAGCCCTGATCAGAGGCTTAGGGCTCAGCCACAGAACAGACTGACTCTGCAGCTGCCTCGAGTGTGGAGTCACAGGGCGTGAGGGGTGACAACAAGTGCAACTGGAAAATGGGCGTATGTCAGGCCCTAGAGGGCTGGAGGAGTTGGACAAGGCCATTCGAACCCAATACCAAGGGTACTGGGGAGCCATTGAAGGTTTCCATGCAGGGAAGTGACAAATCAGCCTTGGAAAGAATAGTTAGGAAGAGGGAGTTGAAGTTAAAGAATAGGGGAATGCAGTGTTCATAGTAGTACTATTTACAATAGCCAGGACACGGAAATACCCGTCAATAGTCGGTTTAAGAAGTGATGTGTGTATACACACAGATGCACACACACACACACACACACACACATATGTATGTATATATACACACATACATTAGAATATTACTTCTCCATACAAAAGAATGAAATCCTGCTTATATGGGGAAAGTAAAAAATAATATGGGCTTCCCCGATATCTCAGACAGTAAAGAATCTGCCTGCAATGTGGGAGACCTGGGTTTGCTCCCTGGGTTGGGAAGATACCCTGGAGAAGGGAATGGCAACCCACTCCAGTAGTCTTGCATGGAGAATCCCATGGACAGAGGAGCCTGGCAGGCTGCAGTTCATGGGATCACAAAGAGTGAGATACAGAGAACAAACTTGTAGTTACCGAAGAAGAGATGAAAGAGAATTTGCCAGTCTGCATGGCTTGGTGTATGGAGCACAGGTTGGTCCTGGGTCTTCCCTGGGGACCAGGCAGGCTGGCACATTGTCTGAGTTGTGGCTGGGAGGAGAAAGAAGAGCCGTGAGGTCTACAGCCTGCAGCAGGAGGGGGCTGCCTTGTGAGATGATGCAAACCAGAGAACAACCAGTTGCTGCATCTTCTAATTTAAGGTAGACACAGGTTGGAGGTTCAGAGCATCCTTTCAGATCAAATGTGGTCCACAGGATCAACGAGGTGGAAGGACAGTGAGTCTGTCAATCTGGTTCTGCCATTTACTACGGCTGCTGTTTATAGAAGCGCAGGCTGACCCCACACCTGGGGCGCCTGGCCGTGGGGACAGTGAGGACTGACAGCCAGCCAAGCCAGGCGGACTGCCTTCTAATTGGCCCAGACTTGCTACTTAGGCTGGTCTCAGCCCTGCACTTAACCCCAAGCAAGTCATGCTTCTTCTCTGAGCCTGGTTAATACTGCTCGCCTCTTAGGCTTGATGAGAAGATTAAGGCAGATAAATGCCTAGCAGAGATAAGCCACTTGGTAGGCACTCAAAAAATGATTGCTATGATTATTCTACAAGAAGCCCAGCACTGAACCCTCTGTCGTGATCCCCACCGTTGCAGTTTCTGCTTCACCGGAAAGGCACTGTAGCTGCTCCAGGGACCTTGGCTGCTGCGCTTTTTCTCCGAGGGATGTAAAGAGCCGGCAGGACTCCGAGGCTGCAGCAGGGCAGGCTGTGGGTTAGGGCACAGCTCGCCTGGAAGCTGAGCCCAGCGGGCACACACCATCATCTTGCTTCCTCACAGCCACCTGGAGCTTTGTTTGTGGTTTTATTCTGAGCCTTTTAGAGGCATCATGGAAAACAGGCATCAGCCTGCCACTGGACAGATTCACAGAACAGGAACCCACCCAGGGATACTCTCCAGTGGAAGAACTACTGCTATTGATCTCTGGTGATGTATCAGGCTCATCTTTCAATCTGATGGAGTCTCAGAGGCTTCTGGGTGTTTCTGTGTAGCTGCCCTGCCTACAGGACCAGCTTTGGCTTGGTTGTGGCTAACACCTATTGAGGGCGTGACATGTGCCAGACTTTGAAAAAGCACTCAGTGTGTCTTATGGTTTTAATCTTCATCACGATCCAATGAGATTAGAGCTGTGAAGGCTGAGTAGCTGGCGTAGGGGTGACCAGCTAATAATGAGTAGAGCTGGGATGTGCACGACAGCTGACTGACGCCAGACTGTATAGGTGCAGGATTCGTTCTTGCAGGGACCCCTTTTCTGGATCCCCTCCTCCCAGGGCTGTCAGGGAGAGCAGCAAGGCCGCTCTGGCGCGGCTCCCGCCCCGGCCCAGGAAGTGGCTGGCAGAAGGCAGCAAGGCAGGCGGCGAGGAACAAAAGTTAGGCCGGCGGCGATCTGGAGGCTGCAGCCGGGGGCGCTGAGCACACAGGGCGGGGCCTCGGAGCGAAGTCCCCTGGGGTCCCGGGCCGCATTCCTCCGAGGTCTGCAAAGGCCACTGCTTAAAGGCGCAGAGGAGCAGCTGGGAACGAGAACAAAGCGGCCGGGCCCCCCTCGGAGGAAGGAAGGAGCGAGCCCCAGGAAACAGCTGATAGCGCTAAGCTCAGCTTGTTTTTTTTCCTCTGCTCAACAGTTCTCCTGCCACGGCAAACAAAAGATGTACATTCTGATTCCCTCTTCTGTTTGGATTGTGCTGTCGAGTGGATCTGGTCTGTGATAAACTGGGGGGAAGAGGCATCCGCGGGCGTTTTCTTGCTCCGCTGGCCAGTTTGCTGGGCCATCGCGAGACGCGGAGATAGCTTCTTTGAGCGCCTCTCTGTCCCGCCCGGCTCAGTAAATCCAGCCCGGCCCGGCCACACCCGGGGCCCCGTGATACAGGCATTTCTTTTCCTGATGGAATTGAAGATTGCCAACTTTGCAGGTTCACTGGGAACTGGCAGTGACCTTGACCTTGAAGGACCTGCATGTACACACGGCACGCATGCTCGGGGGACACACTTTTTTTTATGGACGTGTAAAACTATTAAGAGAAGAACTATGCCCTCAGCCCCTCTGAAAGTCCACTCCCTGTTCTCATCACCGCGGCTGAGGCCACAGTTCACTCCTGCCCAGAGTCACCCTTGGACAACTCAGCGTGCAAATTCTGCCCAGCCTGGACCCGGCCACTTAGCTCCCAGGGGCCCAGGGGTGAGAGTGACAACAGCTGCAGGGTCAGGGGAAGCCAGCATCCAACAGCAAGAGCAAGGCAGGCAGGAGGTGTCCACACAGGTCCCCACCAGCTGGCTGGGCTCCTGATCCTAGCCTGGGGTGTCCACCTTCCTCCAAGTCTGGATCCCTGCAGGTGACAGGTGGCCCTGATGGGACTAAGCAACCCACATGTGATGACAGTGGCAGATGCACCTCCTGCTGCCCGCTTGCAGGTGGGTGGGGATTTGAACCTCCATCTGACTTCCCTGGTGGCTCAGTGGTAAGGAATCTCCCTGCCAATACAGGAGAAATGGGTTTAACCCCTAGGTGGAAAAGACCCCCTGGAGAAGAAAATGGCAACCCACTCCAGTATTCTTGCCTGGGAAATCCCAAGGACAGAAGAGCCTGATGGGCTACAGTCCATGGGGTCGCAAAAGCGTACGACACAACTTAGGAACTCAGGAACAACAACTGACTTCCTAAATGCCATGAGGCCTGACGCTTGATATCCTGAATGCTGGGCTTACTTTGTTTTGCCTGACCAGGTGTTGGCAGAGTGAACCCATCCAAGGGCACTATAAAACCAAAGCAAAGCAAAACAAAATGAATCAAAAAAAGAAGTTAAACTATACACAAAAACCTCCACTGAGTTCTGTTGCTGCTGACACTTGGGTGATCCCTACAGCCCTCTGGATGGTAGTTCTGGTCACACGGACTGAAAAAGATTGTTTTGCTGCCATAGAGACTGATGTGCGGGGGCCCTTTGTAACTGCAGGAGTTAAACTGAGCTGCGAGAGGTCAGCATGGCTGGACCCTGCCCCGTGCTGTTTGGCCCGATCTCTCCTCCCACCCCGTTCTGAGGAGGCAGTTCACATGCAGAAGACAAATGGCATAAAGGGCAGGCAATTAATTTTTTCAGCTGGAGGCTGTGATGGAATTTGGGTGCTTAGACTCTGGCGTGCACTGCTAATTCCATTCTTCTCCTCTGTGAAATACCTCCACTCTGCAAGGAGGTAGTGCCCTTCAAAATTCCATCACTGATATTTTCTGCCTTTAGGGCCAAGAGGTAAATTCATTGTTGTTCAGTCACTAAGTCATGTCCGACTCTTTTTGACCCCATGGACTGCAGCACACCAGGCTTCCCTGTCCTTCACTATCTCCTGGAGTTTGCTCAAACTCGTGTCCATTGAGTCAGTGATGATATTTTCTGTCCTTAGGGTCAAGAGGTAAATTTAGTGCTGAAAATTATTTGGAATGAGTCTGAAGTTATCCTGTATACTATTAATGCTTCAAAACACCAAGGGGCTATAGTGCCAGCTGGCCGATTCTTCCCTTATTTCCTGGAGAGGGAGCAACGTGGTCCCAGCATGGTTCAAGGTCTGGTTCCCACCGCCTAGCAGCCGCTGGTGTGGAACAGCCCAGCCAACCTGGTGAGCAGAGGTGCAGGCAAGGAACAGAGAACTTGCTGGGAAAAGGGGAAGAGACGTAGCTTAAGCAAGAATGGACCACAATGAAGACTTAGTACTTGGCAGATGGGGAGAGGGAAGGAGGATACTCTAGAGGGAGAAAAAGAAATCCTGAAGGGAACTTGGAAGAGTAAGAAAAAGTTACCTCAGCCATTTCCACAGAGGCAATGTAATGTAGTAGTTCATAACGCAAACCTGTGTGTAAATCTTGGGTGGGTGAACTTGGGCATAATTTAACCTCTGTGGTTTAGTTTTCCAACCTGCAAAATGGGTGATAAAGTAGTCTCTATCTCATAGGGTTATCATGAAGAGTAAGTAAGAAACTCACAGAAAGCATTGAAGAAAATATTTAGCATGTAATAAACGCTCAATACCTATTTCCTATTATTATTAATATTTCTGATTTTTCTCCCAGCATGTGTCTCACAATCCTTTGTTCAGGACTGGCATATGCTCTCCACTACCCTAAAGCTTCTACCAATCAACTGATGTTTATCCAGTGTCCTGATTAGTGATTTTAATCCTTCAAGTCACTTGCCTCTGAAATCTGCTCTTTGGAAGCTTGCCACACACAGAGCAAGCTCACAGTAAATTCTCACAAGTAGAATTTGCCCATCAACACCATCAGAAATGCAGTAGCATGTGGTTTATAGTCTTTTTTTATGCCTCTCCCACCCCAGCTGAAGAGATTGAACAGAGAGGAGCCTGACCCAGGAACTCATAGCCCAACTCAGAGCTGTAGAGGATGAAATACTACATACAGGGAGACCTTTAGCGGCTTTCCATCTCAGCATCCATAATGAGGGCAAGCAGAATGACACCTCTCTTGTGGAGTATTAGAGGATCTCCCTCTGGAGACACTGAACAGCCTAACAAAAAAGGTCTACAGGTGGGATCCCTGCTGACGTGGCTTGGCATAATCGCCCTACAGTGAAATCCATCAGTTGACAGCTTTTGTCAACTTTTTAGTGTCACACTGTTAAGCATAAACAAAGATCGTTTGTCACTTGAAAAAAATCCTCCAAAATGAAAGACAGTGCCAAAACAAACAGAAGAAAGAAACTCGTAGCAAACAGGAACAATTCAGGGAGTAAAAAAGAGCATTTTTAAAAACCTACAATTTTTATCTTTGAGATTTAAGGGAAGATATTGCATCCATGAAACAAGGACAGATGCTGTAAAACAAAGGACATTCAGAGAAGAAAAAGGACATTTGGAAATAAAATGTGTGTAAATATGTCTGCAGAACAGCTTGGACAAATCTCAAAAAACATTATGTTTCAAAAAAAGAGAAGTCAAACACAAGGGAGAATCTATCTTACAATTCCATCTATATGAAATGCAAGACTAATTGACGGTGACAGAAATCAGGAAGTGGTTCCCTGGGAAGCAGGGAGAATGAACCAGAAGGGACACAAAGGAACTTTCTAGGTGGACGGAAATGTTCTTTATCTGGTTTGGGTTCTATTTACATGGATGTAGTCAATTATCAAAATTTCCTGAACCAACAGTATAAGATCCATGCACATTATTCTGTGTTAATTATGTTAATGAAAACATATTTGCAGAAATGATAAGTTCGGTAGAAGTTTCTAGATCTAGCTATCAACTTACAGGAAACACAAAGAACAGAGGAACATGTTAAATGACATCACAGGAATGAAGTTAGTTAGTCTGACTGTGGGAAACTCTACAGTTTAACCAATTTCTTTTTCTAATAAAAACTTGCAAGGGGGGGGGGGTGAGGAGAGAGAAAAAATTACATTGTCACAGAGATTTAAGAGACATATAATCAATCACACTGTGTGAACCTTGTTTGAATCTAAATTTAAACAAACTATTTAGCGGCCAAGTTTACTGAACAATAGGGAAAGTGTAACATGTCCAGATATTTGATAATATTCAAGAATTATTGCTATTTTTTAAGTGAGATAATGGTGTTTGTAGTGCTTTGGGTTTGCTTGCTTGTTTTTTTTAAAATGTAGATAAGGTTATCTACTAAAGATTCATAGTGAAATACTTCAAGTAATGTCTGAGTTAGTGGAGTGGAGGGCAATGAGAGTGAGTAAGGACAAAGGAAAGAAGATTGATCATTTGTTGATAATTGTTAAAGCTGGGAGTAGAGTACACTGGCTTTATTATTCTAGTGTTTTTTCTTTTGTGTGTGTTTGAAATTTCCCATTAATAAAGTACTTTAAAAAAAAATAGGAGAGTTAGAAGGAAAAGTTAGAAGTTAGAAGTCTCCCAGATTAAAAGAAGAAGGAAATAAAAAGACAAAGAGATGGAAAATAGAAGCAAAAGATAAGAAGCACAAAGAATAAGTTCAGATTTAAAAAGAGAGAGAAAGCAGGAGAGAGAGAAGAAAGAAAATGAAAGGAAGAAAATGATCAAAGAAATAATTGAGCAAACTTCCTGATACTGACAGCCATTAGTTTCTAGACTGAGAGGCCAGCCAGTAGCCAACACTCTGGATGAAAAGTACCCCACGCCAAAACCCATCATAGAGAAATTTCATGAAGCTGGTGTACTGGCTCGAAAACCCCACACACTCTCTGAAGTCTTCACTGATGCCTCCTTTTCTCTCTCTCTGGCAGTACCCTGTTGGCACCACCTGTAGGCCAAGTTGCGCCTCCACTTTTAGAACTAGATGAAACATCATACCGTGGTATGATGCGGGACCTGGTTTTCAGGGTGACTGCTAAGGGTCTGGATAACATATCTGGAAATATAGACAAGCTAGCTTCAGTGTAACTTTTTCTTTCATGCTTTAACAATTCTGTTTTCTTTATATTTAGTCATGATATAATTTCAAAATACATTTTGAAATTAAACATTTACATGTCAGAGAATTCAAAATAACATTTTCATATTGAAATACAGTTGAAATTTCCCCCGTGGTCCAGTGGGTTAAGAATCCTCCTGCCAATGCAGGGTACATGAGTTTGACCCCTGATATGGGAACTAAGATCCCACATGCCACAGAGCAGCTAAGCCCGTGTGCAGAAACTACTGAGTCCCTGGGCTGCAACTAGAGTGTAGCCTCTGAACATCACAGCTAGAGAAAGTCCACACACAGCAATGAGGACTTAAACTTAAATAAAATTTCTTTAAAAAATGAAATATAGTTGATGTACAACATTATGTAACTTGTAGGTGTACAATATAGTGATTTTCAATTTTTAAAGCTTATACTCCATTTATGGGCTTCCCTGATGGCAGATGGTAAAGAATCTACCTGCAGTGAAGTAGACGATGGTTTGATCCTGGAGTCAGGAAGATCCCCTGGAGTCAGGAAGATCCCCTGGAGTAGGAGACAGCAACCTACTCCAGTATTCTTGCCTGGAGAATCCCATGAACAGAGGAACCAGTTGGACAAGATTAAGCAACCAACACACACACATACTTCATTTATAGTTATCACAAAATATTGGCTAAAATTCCCAGTGTTGTACAACACATCCTTGTAGTTTATTTTATATTTAATAGTTTGTGCCTCTTAATCTCCTATCCCTATATTGCCCCCTGCCACTGGTAACCACTATTTTGTTCTCTGTATCTGTGAGTCTGCTTTTTTGTGGTTGCTATTGTTATAGCTACTGATTTGTTGTGTTTTTTTAGATTCCACGTATAAGTTATAGCATACAGGGTAACTATTGACTAATGGCAATGGGAGATAAGAGGGAGCTGGGCAGAGAGATGCCCCCCTCCTGTGGTTCCTCCTTGTGACCCTTTTGGAAGAGTCTCATGTACCCATTAAGCTAGCAGCCAATGTGGTAACATCTGACATCACATTCCCCTGCCCCTCTTTCCTTTTTCCCCTGTGCATTCTTTTTTTTCTACACAGTTTTATTTATTTTTGGCTGTGCTGGCTCTTCGTTGCTGTGGGGGCTTTGCTATCGTTGTGGTGAGTGGGCTTCTCTTCGTTGCAGTGGTTGGGCTTCTCTTGCGGTGGCTTCTTTCATGGAGGGTGGGTTCTAGGACACAGGCTCGGTAGTTGTGGCTCATGGCTTTAGTTGTTCCCTGGCATGTGGAATCTTCCCAGATCAGGGACTGAACCTGTGTTTCCTGCGTTGGCAGGCAGGTTCTTTACCTCTGAGTCACCAGGGGAGCCCTCCCTGTACATTCTATTATGAAAACTTTCAAACATACAGAGAAGTTGAAAGAACTCACAATGAGCGCTTGTATACCCACCACCTAGATTTTACCACAGACATTTTAAACAGCTTTCAGTTCGATGCTGGCTTGGGTTCGATCTCTGGGTTGGGAAGATCCCCTGGAGAAGGAAATGGCAACCCACTCCAGTACTCTTGTCTGGAAAATTCCATGGACTGAGGAGCCTGGTAGGCTACAGCCCATGGGGTCGCCAAGAGTCGGACACAACTGAGCGACTTTACTTTCACTTTCACTTTAAACAGCTTTCAGTTCAGTTCACTCAGTCGTGTCTGACTCTTTGTGACCCTATGGACTGTAGCACGCCAGGCTTCCCTGTCCTTCACCAACTCCTGGAGCTTACTCAAACTCATGTCCATCAAGTCAGTGATGTCATCTAACCATATCATCCTCTGTCGTCCCTGTCTCCTCCTGCCTTCAATCTTTCCCAGCATCAGGGTCTTTTCTAAGGAGTCAGTTCTTCGCATCAGGTGGCCAGAGTATTGGAGTTTCAGCTTCAGCATCAGTCCTTCCAATGAATATTCAGGACTGATTTCCTTTAGGATGGACTGGTTGGATCTCCTTGCAGTTCAAGGGACTCTCAAGAGTCTTCTCCAACACCACAGTTCAAAAGCATCAATTCTTCGGTGCTCAACTTTCTTTATAAACAGCTTTATTGAGATATAATTTATTTTTTTTAATATTCATTTGGCTGCATTGGCTCTTAGTTGCAACATTCAGGATCTTCTGTTGTGGCACAGAGGCTCAGTAGTTGCGGCTTGTGGGCTTACTTGCCCTGTGGCATGTGCAGTCTTAGTTCCCTGACCAGGGATCGAATCCATGTCCCTGGCAGGTTCTTAACCACTGGACCAGTAGGGAAGTCCTGAGATATAATTTAAATACCATAAAATTGACCCTCATAAAGTGTACAATCCAGGGTTTCTAGTATATTCACAGATATGTGAACATTAGCACAGATTTAGAATATTCTCTTCACCCCTAAAAGAAACCACCGATCAATTAACAGTCACTCTCATTCCCCTTCTTCCAACCTTGCATGCATGCTTTCCTGACCAGTTGCTCAGTCTTGTCTGACTTCTTGCAACCTTATGGACTGTAGCCTACCAGGTTCCTCTGTCCATGGGATTCTCCAGGCAAGAATACTGGAGTGGGTTGCTACGCCCTCCTTCTTCCTGACTCAGAGATCCAGTCCTCATCTCCTGTGTCTCCAGCCTTGCAGGCAGATTCTTTGCCCGCTGAGCCACCTGGGAAACCCTCTCCCAGTCTTAAACAACCACTATTCTACTTTCTGGATCTATGGAATCACCTATTTTAGACACTGCATATCAATGGAGTCATACAATAAGTGGTCTTTGGTGACTTCTTTCTTTCATTTAGCATAAAGTTTTTAAGGTTTATCCATGTTGTAACATTTATCCATACTTTATTCTTTTTTATATAGTATTTCATTGTATATTATTAACATTTTATATGTGCTTTATCACCTGTCCATATATCTATCCTTTCCTCTATGGATCCATGAATCCATCTTATATCTTTTATGTATTTCTCTTTTTTAAAGTCTTTCCACAACTCTCATTGCCTTTGCCTTGCACACTTTTCAATACAACTCATATCACATTATCACATGGCCACCCTGGGAGCAATAGAGGCTGGGAGATGGAGTACTTAGCCTTCTGGCTCTACATAGAGGGACAAAGAGAAAAGGGAGCCTGGGAATGGATTTTTGTTACCTTGGCAGACAGCATTTCTCAATCTCATCCACATCTCCCCTTCCAGATTCCCCTCCCACCATTGCATCTCACAGATCTTATATTCTAGAAATCCGAAATTCCTTAAAGTTCCCTGGGCACCCCACATTTTTCTGGACTCCAACTCTTACACTCATTCTTTACCCTGACAACCTTCTCTGTGTGACAGTTTCTCTTTCCTCATAATTCAACTCAGCTGTCACTCTTCAGTGGAATATCCCCAACACACAAACACACACACACACCCTCTGGCCTCCCTTTGTTTGTTTTCCACTCCCGTTTTGGCATTTACTCTCTTTTATTGAATTAACCTTTTGATCTGTCTCCACCAACCTGTAAATCCTCAAAGGCAGGGGCCAGGCCTTGTATATCTTGGTATCCCTAGAAATCACTGCAGGGTTGGCTCCACAAATATTTGTTGGATATTGAATGGAAAACGTCTGGTTACCATTGTTACTATTGTTTACCTACCAAACATGTTTTAGGGCATGCAAGAAAGGAGACTTGGGAGTAAATACCTGGTTTGATACAAAGATGAGTAAGACTATATCCTGGGCCTCAGAGGACCTCCAGCACCCTTTTGTTCTGGGCAGATGTAACACTAGACAAGATGTCAGCACAACAGATGTAAACTGGGACTATCCCAGGCAAACCGGAACATAAGGTCACCCAAATTACATGTCCACTTCTATGACAACAGCAGTGTCATGCTGACTCACGACCAGCCTGTCAGACCAGTCACTTTCAGAATTTTCTTGCATGGGCCAATAACTCCTAATCAGTGCTTGGGTTATTTGTGTTTTTCATTGTTATTATCCATGTAAAAAAAAATCACCCATGAAATTTAATATTCCTAAGGTAGTACATACATCATGCATACAGAAGAAACATACACTTGGGCTTACCCCCAGTGGTTAAGAATCTGCCTTGCAAAAAAAAAAAAGAATCAGCCTTGCAGTGCAGGATCCATGGGTTAGATACCTGGTCTAGGAAGATCCCACATGCCACTGAGCACCGTTAAGCTGGTGTGCCACAATGAGTGAGCTCATAGCCCCATGAGCTCCGCACACCATGGAGCTCACATTGACTGCATGTGTGTGTGTGTGTGTGTGTGTGTGTGTATACTTATGCAACCAGACAGAAAAAAAAAAATCACCCAATGAACAACAAAAACGTTTTTCAACCTTTTCTGATGTACTGAATTCACATTTACAAACACTATGCAAAACCCATTGCATATATACACTTCTTGGTATTAACATGTGACTCTGGTCTGTTGTCTTTATTGAAAGGCATTGGGTGTTTCCACCCTGTGGCATAATGGCGCTATGAACATCTTTATGTAGATTTCTTTCCCTTTCTTCTGAGTCAATTGTTTGAGCTACTTGCTCCAAGTGACATGGTTCCGGAACAAGAACGGTAGATAAATCTCATTTTCCTATTGCTCTGTGTCTAAGCGCTCTCCTGAAAATCTGAGTCAAATCTCAGGGCACATCTGTTTCTCACAGCTCTGTCAATAATTGATGTTTTCATGTTTTCTGTATTAATAGGTGCTTATTGTCATTTAGGATGTTGTTTGCATTTTTAAGTGCTGCAAAGGTTATACATTATACTTTAATCAAAAGCAGCTTTGGTTTTTGTGAAAACACATTCTGATGTAAATATATACATTATAATTACAAGATATGTTGCAGGTATTCATTAAGTACTTGTTGAATGAATGAATGAAATTATGCTCAGTTACAAAGAGACAGATGCTGTGTGATTCCACTTGTATGAGGTACCTAGAATGGTCAACTTCATAGAGACAGAAAGCAGAATGGCAGTTGCCAGGGCTTGGGGTGTGGGGGCAATGGGGAAGTTGTTTAATGGGTACAGAGTTTCAGCTTTTAGAGATGAAAAGAGTTTAGGAGATTCATCGCACAATGTGAATGTACTTACTGGTTGAACTGAACATTTAAAATGGTAAGATGGTAAATTGCGTGTTATGTGTAATATATATGTGTGTGCGTGTGTATGTATGCCTTTGTGTGGGCTCAGCTGCTCAGAAATGTCCAACTCTTTGCAATCCCATAGACTGTAGCCTGCCAGGCTCCTCTGTCCATGGGATTTCTGAGGCAAAAATACTGGGATGGGTTGCCTTTTCCCTCTCCAGGCGATTTTTCTGACCCAGGGGTCAAACCTGCATCTCCTGCATTGGCAGGCAGATTTTTTTTACCACTGAGTCACCTGAGAAGCCTGTAAAAAAAAAAAAAAAAAAAAAAAAAATATATATATATATATATATATAAACCCAATGATAATTTGATATATATTGTCAGTAGCAGTGTGCCTATAATATATAGTCATTCATGTTAAATGAAGTTTCATGTGTGAAATTTTCTGGGTTAAAATATTTGTATTAATTTTTCAGTGCAGAGACAAACAGGTGAAGATGGCTGATGATAATATCATCACATGCCAAATAGACTAAAAAACTCATAGACTAGATACTATTATGTGAGCATACAATATTATCATTAAAGAGCTCTACATTTTAAAAGGTCATGCATCTAATTTTCTATTATCTTTGAATGAAAAGCAGAAGCAGAATTTAGGGGCTCTTAGCAACAGCCATGTGAATTTTTCACCTTAAGGATGAAGTGAGGAGACTAGAAGAGTCTAGGTTTGATTTTGATCTCTTCATTTTCCCACTTCAAGAGTCACCATATCTCTCTCCTTAATAATGCACTGCAGCCAAGTCCTCTTCATGTCTCATTGGCTAAAATGGATTGCGTGGCTTGCCCTGACTACACCAGAGGCTATTGGGAAAGCAGGGGAATAGAACAGGTTAGATACATGGCCACTCCAAGTAAATTAGGGTTCCCTCAATAAGGAAAGAGAAGGAGAATGGGCATTGGGAAGGCATCAGCCGTGTCTGTTACACTCACATTAGTGTTTTTGTTTTGTTTTTTGCTTGGGGCATTACAGGCTGGAACCAACGGTTATATGGCTCCTGAAATCCTAATGGAAAAAGCAAGTTATTCCTATCCTGTGGATTGGTTTGCAATGGGATGCAGTATTTATGAAATGGTTGCTGGACGAACACCATTCAGAGATTACAAGGAAAAAGTCAGTAAAGAGGATTTAAAGCAAAGGACACTGAAAGAGGAAGTCAGATTCCAACACAGTAACTTCACAGAGGAAGCAAAAGATATTTGCAGACTCTTCTTGGCTAAGACACCAGAGCAACGCTTAGGAAGCAGGTAACTATCATATAAAGACATGATTAGTGATGTCAGCTTTGCCACAGGGATTTGGAGAATACTTTGGATTGATGATAAGGCCTTGGTATTACATAATAGTAGTATTTTCTTATTATTATTTGCATATTGTGTGGTTAAGTATTTTCAACACTTTCAAATACTATGAACACTTGATGTCCAATAGTCTCCAAAATACATTTTAAAGTGAAAAGGTGAAGTGCAAAGCAGCATAAATTAAAAAGAAGAAAAAGAATACATAATTCAAATAGTTGCATAGAATATTTCAAGCAGAGTATACAAGGAATATATAGGATTGATTGAATTTATTTTTATTTTATCTTTTGGCCGCACTGTGTGTCATCAGTTCAGTTCAGTCACTCAGTCATGTCTGACTCTTTGCGACCCCGCGGACTACAGCACACCAGGCTTCCCTTTCATCACCAACTCCCGGAGCTTGCTTAAACTCATGTCCATCGAGTTGGTGATGCCATCCAACCATCTCCTCTGTCATCCCCTTCTCCTTCTGCCTTCAATCTTTCCCAGCATCAGGGTCTTTCTCAATGAGTCATTTCTTTGCATCAGGTGGCCAAAGTATTGGAGTTTCAGTTTCATCATCAGTCCTTCCAGTGAATATTTATGACTGATTTCTTTTAGGATGGACTGGTTGGAACTCCTTGCAGTCCAAGGGACTCTCAAGAGTCTTCTCCAACACCACAATTCAAAAGCATCAATTCTTCGGCACTCAGTTTTCTTTATGGTCTAACTCTCACATCCATGTATGACTACTGGAAAAACCATGGCTTGGACCTTTGTCAGCAAAGAAATGTCTCTGCTTTTTAATATGCTGTCTAGGTTGGTCATAGCTTTTCTTCCAAGGAATAAGTGTCTTTGAATTTCATGGCTGCAGTCACCATCTGCAGTGATTTTGGAGTCCAAGAAAATAAAGTCTTTCACTGTTTCCATTGTTTCCCCATCTATTTGCCGTGAAGTGATGGACCGGATGCCATTATCTTCCTTTTTTGAACACTGAGTTTTAAGCTAGCTTTTTCACTCTCCTCTTTCACTTTCATTAAGAGGCTGTTTAGTTCCTCTTCACTTTCTGCCATAAGGGTGGTGTCATCTGTGTATCTGAGGTTATTGATATTTCTCCCTGCAATCTTGATTTCAGCTTGTCCAGGATTTCTCATGATGCACTCTGCATATAAGTTAAATAAGCAGGGTGACAATATACAGCCTTGACGTACTCATTTCCCAATTTGGAACCAGTCTCTTGTTCCACGTCCGGTACTAACTGTTGCTTCTTGACCTGCATACAGATTTCTCAGGAGACAAGTAAGGTGGTCTGGTATTCCCATCTCTTTCAGAATTTTCCACAGTTTGTTGTGATCCACACAGTCAAAGGCTTTGGTACAATCAATAAAGCAGAAGTAGATGTTATTCTGGAATTCTCTTGCTTTTTCTATGATCCAACAGATGTTGGCAATTTGATCTCTGGTTCCTCTGTCTTTTCTAAAACCAGCTTGAACATCTGGAAGTTCATGGTTCATGTACTCTTGAAGACTGGCTTGGAGAATTTTGAGCATTACTTTGCTAGTGTGTGAGATGAGTGCAATTGTGCGGTAGTTTGAGCATTCTTTGGCATTGCTCTTTGGTATTGAAATGAAAACTGACCTTTTCCAGTCCTTTGGCTGCTGCTGAGTTTTCCAAATTTGTTGGCATATTGAGTGCAGCGCTTTCACAGCATCATATTTTAGGATTTGAAATAGCTCAACTGGAATTCCATCACCTGCACTAGCTTTGTTTGTAGTGATGCTTCCTAAGGCCCACTTGACTTCACATTCCAGGATATCTGGCTCTAGGTGAGTGATCACATCACCATGGTCATCTGGGTCATGAAGATCTTTTTTGTATAGTTCTTCTGTGTATTCTTGCCAACTCTTCTTAATATCTTCTGCTTCTGTTAGGTCCATACCATTTCTGTCCTTTATTGTGCCCATCTTTGCATGAAATGTTCCCTTGGTATCTCTGATTTTCTTAAAGAGATCTCCAGTCTTTACCATTCTATTGTTTTCCTCTATTTCTTAGCATTGGTCACTGAGGAAGACTTTCTTATCTCTCCTTGTTATTTTTTGGAACTCTGTATTCAAATGGATGTATCTTTCCTTTTCTCCTTTGCCTTTAGCTTCTCTTCTTTTCTCAGCTATTTGTAAGGCCTCCTCAAACAACCATTTTGCCTTTTTGCATTTCTTTTTCTTGGGGATGGTCTTGATCACTGCCTCCTGTACAATGTCATGAACCTTCATCCATAGTTATTCTGGCACTCTATCAGATCTAATCCTTTGAATCTATTTGTCACTTCCACTGTATAATCGTTAGGGATTTGATTTAGGTCATACCTGAATGGTCTAGTGGTTTTCCCTACTTCCTTGAATGTAAGTCTGAATTTGGCAATAAATAGTTCATAATCTGTGCCACTGTCAGCTCCCAGTCTTGTTTTTGCTGACTGTATAGAACTTCTGCATCTTTGGCTGCAAAGAATATAATCAATCTGATTTCAATATTGACCATCTGGTGATGTCCATGTGTAGTGTATTCTCTTATGTTGTTGGAAGAGGGTGCTTGCTATGACTAGTGAGTTCTCTTGGCAGAACTCTGTTAGCCTTTACCCTGCTTCATTTCGTATTCCAAGGCCAAACTTGCCTGTTACTCCAGGTATCTCTTGACTTCCTACTTTTGAATTCCAGTCCCCTATGATGAAAATGATATCTTTTTTGAGTGTTAGTTCTAGAAGATCTTGTAGGTCTTCACAGAACCGTTCAACTTCAGCTTCTTCAGCATTACTGGTCGGGGCATAGACTTGGATTACTGTGATACTGAATGGCTTGCCTTGGAAACAGACAGAGATCATTCTGTCATTTTTGAGACTGCACACAAGTACTGCATTTTGGGCTCTTTTGTTGACTATAAGGGCTACTCAATTTCTTCTAAGGGCTTCTTGCCCACAGTAGGTCATCTGAATTAAATTCACCTATCCTGGTCCATTTTAGTTCACTGATTCCAAAAATGTTGATGCTCACTCTTGCCATCTCCTGTTTGACCACTTCTAATTTACCCTGATTCATGGAACTAACATTCCAGGTTCCTATGCAATATTGCTCTTTGCAGCATTGAACTTTACTTCTATCACCAGTCACATCCACAACTGAGTGTTGTTTTCACTTTGGCTCCATCTCTTCCTTCTTTCTGGAGTTATTTCTCCACTCTTCTTCAGTAGCATATTGGGCACCCACCGACCTGGGGAGTTCAACTTTCAGTGTCCTATCTTTTTCCCTTTTCATACTGTTCCTGTGATTCTCAAGGCAAGCATACTGAAGTGGTTTGCCATTGCCTTCTCCATGTGTCATATGGGATCTTAGTTCCTCAGCCAGGGCTCAAACCCATGCCCTCTGCAATGGAGGCATGGAGTCTTAACCACTGGATAGCCAGGGAAGTCCCAGGATTGATTGACTTTAAAAAGAGAGAAATTGAGAGAGCTGGTGACTGGGATACAAAATAACAATTTTCATTTGGTAAACCTATTAATTCTTGAATTTTAAGCTATGTGAATAAGTTATCTACTCAAAAATGAATAAAAGTAAAACTTAAAATAAAAGCCATCAGTACAGATAGCCATAGTTCTGGGAAATTCTGCCCCTTTTAAACATCTCTGTAAAATATCATCAATCAGTCAATAGATATTTAATAAGTACATATGATGTTTCCAGGTGTGTTAAGTACAGTTGAAATTAATTTTGAGAAAAGTCAAGTTTTATTGCTTAAAATGGAATAATAAGATCAAGATATTTTAGAAGAAAAACATTAGAAAAGCTTACCTATGATAGCACCCTTGGCAGCAAGTAATTGTGTTATGTAGGGGGAAAACCAAGATTTTTCAAGTCACAGAGATAGACTTACATCCCAGCTCTGCTACATACTGGTCATTTTACCCCCAGCAATTGAATTATTTTCTCTGAGTCTCAATATCCTAACATATAAAATGAGATTTTTGCGGGTGTGATGGTTAATTTTATGTCTCAACTTGACTAGGCCACAGTCCTCGGATATTTGATCAAACATTATTCTAGATGTTTCTGTACAGGTATTTTTAGGCGAGATTAACATATATACACATGAGTAAAGCAGGTTATTCTTCATTATGTGAATGGGCCTCTTGGTAGCTGTTTGAAGGCCTTAATAGAAAAGAACTGGTTTCCCTGGGAGAAGAGGGAATTTGCCAACAAACCATCTTTGAACTTGAACGGCACCTCTTCCCTGGGTCTCCAGCCACACAGCCTACCTTGCAGAATGTGAACTTGCCAAACCTCCAGTCACCTGAGCCAGTTTTTTAAAATAACACCCCCTCCTCTTTATAATATACATATTGCTAGGAGAGAAAAGAACTTTTCTTCTACCCTCCTTGGGTTTAGGAATGGAGGCCTGAAAATTAAAATGCCAAAAGATGATTAACAAGAGAAGAGACAGGTTTTTATTTACATTCATACACGGAGTTCACAGAAAATTGTGGCTGGGAAGCAGTTAGAATTTTAGGCTTACACACCATCCTAATAGGGAAGGTGCATGGGGAGAAGGTCACTTACCAGAAAACAATTGACTTCTTTGAAATGGTTGGGGAAGGGGGCTTTTGGGAGAGCAGTCGACTTTCAGGAAAGAGAGATGGCCCTTAGGAGACTAGATGGGAGATATGATATCTTTGTGACAATGTCTATTTAGGTGTGGTGCTGACTTCTCTCAGTGGTGATAAGAGTCAATCTTTCCTGATTTCAAAACTCTGAAACTCTTGGGAAGAGGGTTTATGAGTTAGGTATTTTTCCAAGGCTCTGCTTATTTTAAAGGCAGACAAGGGGACTTCAAAACCTGCATCTGCTGACTCTCACATACCTGCAGTGCAGCTCAGTTATGTCCAATGCTTTTGGCCCCGTGGTCTATACAGTCCATGGAATTCTCCAGGCCAGAATACTGAAGTGGGAACCTGGGTTGGGTACCTTCCCAATCCCAGGGATCGAACTCAGGTCTCCCGCCTTGCAGCCAGATTCTTTACCAGCTGAGCCACAGGGAAGCGCAAGAATACTGGAGTGGGTAGCCTATCACTTCTCCAACAGATCTTCCCAACACAGGAATTGAGCTGGGGTCTCCTGCATTACAGTCAGATTCTTTACCAACTGAGTTATCAGGGAAGCCCAGTTTTTATGTCACTGATGTCATTCCAGACCCCTTCAACATCCTTTTGGTTCTGTTTTTCTAAAGAATGCTAACTTACTCAGTGGGATATTTTGAGGCTTAGATATAATGTAATACAAGGTTAGATTCTTTACCATCTGAGCCAACAGGGAGGTTAGATATAATGGATGTTAGGAATTATTCAGTAAGTGATAGCAATTATTAAGTAGTCCTAAGAGTGATATCAGATAACGCTTTAACTCACCTATGAGCTTATGTGTCTTAAATTACTTAGATTGAATTTTCAAAATCTAAAAACATATAACAAATAGAAAGTTACAACCATAAAGTAATTTTTAACATTACCAAAACTTGGGGGGTGAAATTAAAATCCTCTGAGTAGTTGTCATGGAGGCTCTGGAACAAGGCTGCCTTAACTCACAATGCTTTTGTATGGAGGCAGGCTTTTGATTTTTGACCTGATTTTTTAAAAATAGTGAAACAAAATGTATTTATAATGATTTTCAAAACATTTCAAAGATAACCAAACTCACAAAGGAGTATTTTGAAATGAGATTAAACCCTACATTGATGTGAACTAAAATGTGGAAGTGATTTTCTTGTGTAGATTTCAACATGGTTGTATTAATGTGGTCAGAACAGGCCATGTTGTGATAACAGGCAAATCCCAAAGTCTCAACAGCTTTAAAGTATTATTTCTCATTCACACGAAGTCCTTTATATGTTCAGTGGTTCTCCAGCTTATTTCCTTCCAGAGCAGTGACTCAAAGCTCCAGGCTACTTCCATCTTTCAACTCCATTGGAACTTGTGGTTTTTGGTTGCTATGGCAACACGAGTGCATGTAGAAAATCTGGGAGATTTGTCCTGCCTCAGACCCACCTCACAAGTCAGTTCAGACACACTTCTGTTAGCCAGAAAGAATCCTTGGGCCCTAAGAGCCAGGAGGCTGTCTCACATTGCCTTCTATCTGCCCAGGAAGGAGGAGAGGAGAACTGAATATGGTGACCACTGATCATCTCTACCATCTTGGATCTCATTCGGGGGGTGGGGAGGTGGGGTGGAGAGAGGGTGTGTCAACAGTGGCCAAGGCAGCAGAACAAGTGAACAGTCTCTTTAGATCACTTCCCTGAAGGGAACACAACCCACTTGTGTTTGAATAAAAATCTATCTCAGTACTTTATAAGCACACTTTGAGTCTATAAAATGAAACATTGACCAACCTTTTTAGGAAAACGCCACCTTACAGCACCATGTCATGGCCTGAAGCTGCTCTGTCAAGCGAAATCTTTTTAAAAAGCAGTTGTGACTGTTTTGAATAAAAACTGTTTACAACATTAGAGAGAAGGCATATAAAAACCAGCTGTTCAGTGAAAGAGAAAACCTTCCAACATTTTCGTTTCAACTCTTTGTATTTTTTAAACATTCATTCAGACGAAATAACATTTGATTAATGTCGTGGGCATCCTCCAAAGGCAGCAAATGCCTAGACAGAGTATTACACAGTGGAGAGGTCAAGTGCCCCCCTCCCTGTTGCATTCACGAGCATTTGAAAGAAATTAAAAACCCTGCTCTTTTAGACATCACTCAAGGGAATCTCCTCTTTTGCCTTTATGTGGGGTCTGTGAGTTAACTTTGCAGAGGCCAAAAACTTTTTTGATCATCTCACAGGGACTCCAGGTAGGGTCAATTATGGTGTTTTCCAATAAAATAAAAAGTGAAGACTTAAGTACTTTGCGGGATTTATTCTGATCAGATAGTGCAGACAAGGACAAATAACCATGTTAAGTCTCTGACTTAAGCACTTCTCCAAGACACAATTTCGGGCCAATTCAGGTTCTTGGCAGACCAGACCACACAGTGCAGTCCTTGTGTATGGGCAGCTGATATCTTTTCTTATTGACTGTTACCAAAAAATCCATTGTAATCTGTGTGGGGTTTGGTAACACAAGAGCCCCTGTCAGTGCTCTGAAATGTATTTAATAAGCAGGAGAAGTCTCCCTGGAGCTGCTGTTTTGGCTATTAGAAAAGGAGCTGCTTTCTTCAATAGCCTCTTCTATTGGTCCAAGGACACAGCATGATGATGCATCAAAAGAACCCTGAACAGGGGCTTCCCTAGTGGCCCAGGGGTTAAGATTCCCACTCCCACTGCGGAGGGCCTGGATTCAATCCCTGGTCAGGGAGCCTGGAGCTCCCATGAGACAACTAAAGATCCCATGTGCCACAACTAAGACCCGGCGTAACCAAATAAATAAAACTTAAAAGATAAAGTAAATTTTAAAAGAGACCTAAAGAAAGCTGCCAGGGAAATGTTCAAGAGTCAACTGACCATCACACTATTTCTAATTATACAACTGAGGCTAAACATCACTCGTGTCAAAGAATTAAGTGATCAGCCCCATGGTGGCCTTGATACAGAGGGAAAGGAGCAGAAGTTGGAGAGCCTAGTCTTGTGTTGTTAGCATCAACAGCCAGAGGCATTTATTGGAAGGGGGCAAAAGGCATGGGCCCTGCGCTCTAGGGGCATCTGGTGGGAGACGCTGAGGAACATGAGGAAAACCTCAGTGTGGCCCATCACTTCCTTGTCTATCTGTGGCTACTTGCAAAAAAGGCAGCAGCTGGTCATTCTTAATGGACAAACCAAGGCCATCTGGGCCCAGTTGAGATGTTAGCTGAGAACTGTGCATTTTGGGGGACTTGCCTGGTGGTTCAGTGGCTAAGAATTTGCCTTCCAATGCAGGGGACATAGGTTTGATCCCTGGTCAGGGAATTAAGATCTCACAACCAAGCCAGAGCACTCTAGAGCCTGTGCACTGCAACAAAGATTGCCTGCGCCACAAGCAACTAAGAACCAATGCAGCAAAAATAACTAACTAAATAAATATTTTTTTAAAAAAAGAGACAATCATGCATTTTTTAAAGTTCATTCTATTGATATATAGTTATTTACAGCATGGTGTTAATTTCTGCTATATAGCAAAGTGATTCAGTTACACATATATAAATATATTCCTTTTCATTTTCTTTCCCATGATGGTTTATTACAGGATACTGAATATAGTTCCCTATGTTATCCAATAGGACCATGTTGTTTATCCATTCTGTATATAACAGCTTGCATCTGCTAATCCCAAACTCCCCATCCACCCCCCACCCCTTGCAACCACAAGTCTGTTGTCTAGATTTGTGACTTTCTTTCTGTTTCCTGCATAAGAAAACTGTATATCTTGATGTGAGGACTGGCTCGGCAAGTTCCCCATGGTTACTGAGCCCCTGGGCACTCTCCTTTATCCAAGTTAAATCTGCTCAGAGTGACTTTAAAGGTGTCCTCTTGACCTCTGGTACAGTGCGTTCATACCTGCCAGCAGCCATCAAGGTGATACAAGCTCCTTTCTCATGGCACCTGGTCCCATCCTAACTCCTCTGTTGTCTTCAAGACACACAGACCTGAGGTTCATTTCTGATATACTTGAATAGAATTTTAGCTCTAGTCTTGTTCTGACACATTTAAAATCTATCCGATACCAACCCCCATTCCTTGAATATACTTCGAAAAAACTGACTGAACAACAAAAGAAAGAGAAAAAAATCATTTGAACCTGATACCGCAAAACAGCCCCCCCCCCCCCCTTTTAAACATTTATTGAAAACCTGGACTTAAGGAGAATCAAGAGGGCACTTTCCTGATGGTCCCTTCTCACTCACAATGCATAGGGCCCAGGTTCAATCCCTGGTTGCGGAACTAGATCTCACATACCACGACTAAAAAAATATTTCCCATATGCCGCAAATAAATACCTTTCTTTAAAAAGAAAAGGAAAAAGAACCAAGAGAAGTGTATGGTAGACCACCCTTGACATAGTCCCCAGAGATCTCCACCTCTTGCCGTCCACACCCTTGAGTAATCCCTTCCCTTAAGGATGGGCTGAGCTGACTGACTTGCTTCTAACAAATAGAAGAGGATAGAAGTAATGAGACGTCATTTCCAAGATTAGGTAATAAAAAGAAGAGGCTCACATGGAGAGGGGGGTACTTTCCAGTAACCATGTCGGTGAGCTTGGAAGCAGATTACCCCTATCACCGACCCACCAGTCAAACCTTCAGATGAGAGCGCAGCCCTGACCAATAGCTTTACTGGGATGTCACTAGAGACCTTGAGCCAGAAGTGCCCAGTTTATCCGAGTCTAGATACCTGCCCCACAGAAGCTGTGAGATAATAGCAAATGTTTGTTGTGTTAAGTCACTGAATGTTGGGGCTATCTGTTACACAGCAAAAGATAAATAAGAGAAAAAGTTACACAACTAGAAACACACTTTTCCCCCTTATTCTAAGGCAAATACCAGAATAATTTCTAGCATTGGGAAGAAGGGCTTGAAAACAAATAATGATAGTCTTGAGTACCAAATGTATGCTCATTTATGCTACTAAAAATTGCTAATGGGTTATTTTTAAGTCTTTAAAGATTATTGTGGCAGTTGGGGGAGGTAGGTGGGGTTCTTTGAAATTGTGTCATATCAACAGTAAGGAGATATGACTGCTATCTTTTAAAATGTAAGTGGTGATCAGGTGAGGAATGGCATGCTTAACTTCTCTGTGACCCTGAAGAACAAAGTAAGAGGATGTGACTGGAGGTTGCAGGCAAGCAGGTTCTGGCCCCACTGAATTTTGCTGGTGTTTCTGTGAAACACCATGAACAAAAGCTATGCCAACTGCTTGACTCTAAAAATTCCATCTAAAGTGAAAGTGGTCTACAAACAATGAAAATGCTACTGTATGCATATGGTAGAATTGTGGGGTGATTTTTAAAGATGTTATTTTTCTAAATTATTCTTTTTATATCATCTTTGCAATGAGAATGAAATGCAATTCTAGGAAAAGAATACCACATGCTTTGTGTTGCTAGAAGAGCTCCTCTTTGGGTTTGTTACTGTGTCTCAAGCTCACCATCTCCTTTCTTCACAGAGAAAAGTCTGATGATCCCAGGAAACACCATTTCTTCAAAACCATCAATTTTCCTCGCCTGGAAGCTGGCCTAGTTGAACCTCCATTTGTGCCAGACCCATCAGTGGTTTATGCCAAAGACATCAATGAAATTGATGATTTCTCTGAGGTTCGAGGAGTTGAATTTGATGATAAAGATAAGCAGTTCTTTCAAAGATTTGCAACAGGTGCTGTCCCCATAGCTTGGCAGGAAGAGATTATAGAAACAGGACTGTTTGCAGAATTGAATGACCCCAACAGGCCCGCAGGTTGTGGGGAGGGTTCATCCAAGTCTGGTGTATGTTTGTTATTATAAGTTGTTCTCTCTACCAGACCAGCAGCAGGAATCTCAGCTGACAGAATCCTCGAATGTTCCTAATACATGAAAATCTGTTGTGGAGGACTGGTCAATCAGGAGGGGCACCTCAACTGCAAAACAGTTCAAAAAACAAACGAACTCACCACTAGGACATATTTTCTCTCCTTCCTTCCCTCCTTTCCTCCCTTCTTCTTTTCCTCTCTACCTTGCTTCTTTATTCTTTCTTTCTTCCTTCACAAAGTACTGTCTCAGTTTTCACTGAGTGCTGGGAAAAGGAGCCCTCAGATTTGTTTTGATAAAGTAAAAGCCTGAGCCTTCGCCATCATGCCCTTGAAAATGACGTCAAGTCCTAGGAACAGAGAATGGAGCTTTGGGGTATGCTCAGAAAAATAAGCACTTGCAATTCTTAGTAAATAATCATTCTAGTTTTTCTTTGTTTATATCTTTTCTTCCTTTCATCTTTCAGTATTTCTCCTGCTTCTGTACTTATGAAAAGGATTTTAAACCTGAAAATAAATATTTCTGATTTCCTTCTCCCCTGTTAAAAAAAAATAAAAGGAATGTATTGTAATATTTTGGAAATATTTCAGATCACAAAATAATTTTTAATTTACAGAATGTCTCTTTTTCATATTTTTGAAATATTCTACCATTATAATGTTGAAGCATGTTAAATATAGATACACATGATGCCTGTGGGTTAACGTATTCTGTAAATTGAGTTCTTTAAGTAGTATTCTACAAATTGCTTACTTGTATACTTCCATATGCCATTGCTTCCCAAATTTTGCTGAACTTTGGAATCACCCAGAAGTCTTTGAAAATACTAATGTGTAACTCCCACTGCCAGATTTTAATCGATCTGGGTTACAACCTGGGCATCTAGATTTTCATAAGCTCTCCGGGTGATACCAGTGTGCAACAAAGTTTGGGATCTATGGCCATGTAGATTTAAATGTTATTATATATGGATCCTTGTTTGGGTCACTCAAAACCACAATCTGACATTTTGACCGCAATCTTCCAAGTACTAAAAAAAAAAATGCCTAACTTTGGCAATTGCACTTAAATGAAGTGAATATAATCTACATTCATCTTGTAGATTTTCTTGTCCAGGCACGCTTTAGTTTTTCACACATATCTGGGGAAGTAGATCTCTTGACTGTTTCAAGACCTAAAGGAGAAACATGGGCCTTGAAACTAATTTGAACAAATGGTAGCCTTCAATTCAAGAGGGTGCCCAGCCAACACTCTATAGGAGAATTGTACTTAATCGCTCAGTCATGTCTGATTCCTATGGACTATAGCCTGCCAGGTTTCTCTGTCCATGGAATCTCCAGGCAAGAACACTGGAACAGTTGCTATTTCCTTCTTTAGGGGATCTTCCCGACACAGGGATTGAACCTGCGTCTCTTGTGTCTCCACCTGCATTGGCAGGTGGGTTCTTTACCAGTAGCACACCAATTAGCACTTCTCAAAAGCACAGCCAGGATTTCCCTGGTGGTCCAGTGACTAAGACACCATGATCCCAATGCCCAGATTCGATCCCTGGTCAGGGAACTAGATCCCACATGCCTCAACTAAGATTCCAGTTGAGACCTGGCATAGCCAAATAACTAAATAAAACAACAACAACAACAACAAAAATTTTTTTTAAGCACAGTCAAAAAATAAAATAAAACAAAATAAAAAGCACAGCCAAAGTAAGAATTTTAAGGCTGAGATATATATATACACACACACATATAAATATATTTATTTGACACAAATATATCTGGAGTGATTGTGTGTGTGTGTGCATAAGGCAATCTCCTTTGTCCCAAAGGTGGGAAAGTTAGCTGAACTTATTTTAAAAGTTTTGTCCCTTGAGTAAGGGAGTCAAAAATTACAAAAACACTGGCAAAAATTCTTTTGGTTAATTGGAATCCACCTAACAGTAATCCTCAACTATAAGACTCAACTACAAAGTCAATCATGTCAAGAACCAGGAGGAAGAAACCCCCTGGGAATTGAGTCCTGGTTAGAACACCTGCCATTTGCCCTCCTGCTCATCTTCTATCCTCACTGAGCTCCCTGAAGCTCCAAACCCTACCCTGGAGACACCACAGAGTCCTGAGTCACCCAAGCGAAATACAGGTGTGTCCACCAGATTCTTCTTCCTAAAGCAAGAAAGTAGATTACTTTGATTAATTTGATAAAATTTCTGTCTGTTTAACAAAAACTAATCAACAGTTAACAGAAACCTAATTAACCACAGCATTCCAAGAGTAGACATCTCAAGATTTATCTTTATAAGCATTAAACACTTTTTTAAAGTGATGTCTACTTGCATTCATTTTTTTCATGTGAATGCCTACTTGTTTCAATTAACTTTAAAAGCAAATCTGTTTCACTTTTTTAGAAGTAACTCAGGAAAATAATTGAGTAAGAATTTGCTTGCCAATACAGGAGACTCAAAAGAAGCGGGTTTGAGCCCTGGGTCGGGAAGATCCCCTGGCACCCCACTCCAGCATTCTTGTTTGGAAAATTTCATGGAAAATTTCATGGTTGGTTACAGTCCATGGGACCACAAAGAGTCGGATACAACTGAGCACAGCAGTACGTTCAAACAGTCACCAAGTAAGTATGTCTTGAGCTCTAATTAAACTGAGCCCTATGCTAGGTAGTGTTGGGGACACAGTGGAGAAATAAGACCACCATCTAAGAAAGGTCATGTGGTGTCATGTAGAATGCAGATTTCTGTGGGTGTATTACTCACATTTTCAAAGAGGAAACTGATACTCATAAATATTTTGTAGCTTTTCCAAGGTCACACAGCTTTGCAGGGTTATTGAGAAGACATGAAGTAGACATAATAGAAATAATTTATAGGAAGCACATAGCCTGTGTTGTCATTGTTCAGTCACCCAGTTGTGTCCGACTTTTTGTGACCCCGTGGACTGTAGCACGCCAGGCCTCTCTGTCCCTCACCATCTCCCAAAGTCTGCCCTAGTTCATGTCCATTGCAACGGTGATGCCATCCAGCCATCTCATTCTAGTAAATTGAAGATCATGGTCAGGAAGTAGCAGCAAGTCAAATGACTCTAGGTTGAGGAACAAACTATCAAGAGCTGAACCCACATCTTCATTAAAAGTTACAGAGGAGAAAAAAAAGAAAAAGAAGAAGAAGGAAAAAAAAAAGTTACAGAGGAGGTAAGAGAGACAAGAGAGCTCGTTGCTGGGGAGTGGTTGAGAAGGTAATTCTTTACACACAACAGAAGAAAAATCTAATTGCAATAAGTGGAGACATGGCAGCCCATATTAGGCCTTCTGCCTATCATTTGCCAGGTGGGGATTCACCTGGGCCAAGTCAGAGTGAAGGAGGTTGGCTCGTCTTTCCAAGGACAGGGCAGGAGAAGGAGAGACCTCATTTCAGAGATTAAATGTTGGAGAGAAATAAGCAAAGGCTATGCAGTCTGCTCAGGTTGTGGGTAGGATTCAAAACCTAGGGAATATGGGACTTTCCTGGTGGTCCAGTGGCTAAGATTCCATGCTTCCAGCTCCCAATGCAGGGGACCCAGGTTCAATCCTTGGTCTGGAAACTAGATCCCACATTCCACAATAAAGACCTGGCACAGCCAAATAAATAAATAAGTATTTAAAACAAACTTAGATACATGCAACCAGATGTTTCATCAAAAGAAAGAAGTGATTTTTTTGAAAAAGGTTGGTACTTGCCTATTCTTAAAAAAGTTACAATGACCTCATGTTTTTAGAGAAAAATTTTATAAACAAAATGAAACATCAGGGGAAACAAAAGCATATATGAATGAAATATTCAGGGAAAGAAGAACCAAGAAGTCATTTTTATTCTTCGAGTTTGTCAGGGATTGTTTGAAATGTTTGCTTCTTAAAGGAGATTAGGATTTGAAGGACTTGGAAGTGCCTTGCAAAGCAGAAGGTATGGATGATGTTTTCACAGAAAACAGTGATGAATGCTTGATCTTAGGTGTAATTTTTCTTTTCTTTTCTTTTTCTTTTTGGCCACACTGCACGGCATGCCAGATCTTAGTTCCTCAACCAGGGACTGAACCTATGCCCCCTGCAGTGGAAGTGCAAATTCTTAACCACTGCACCACCAGGGAGGTTTCTGATTTTAGAATTGTAAGCCACAAAGTGTTAAAAAAGTATTCTCAGAACTTCCCTGGTGGTTCAGTGAGTAAAATTCTGGCTCCTATGTAGGGGACCCCTGCTCAGGGAGCTAGATCCCTGCACACGGCAACTGTAAAATCCACATTTTTGATCTTTAGTTGTGGCATGTGAACTCTTAATTGTGGCATAAAGATCCTATATGCCACAACTAAGACCCAGCACAGTCATAAATAAATACATAAATATGTAATACATTTTTAAAAAAAGTATTCTCAATTAGTTACTTTGAATATCAAATTTAAGATGTTTCTCATTTAGGTGACCAGGCATGAATGTGAAATAACTGAATAATTTAAGCTTTGCTTCTTGGGAATTGCTCATTTGAAATCATAGAGGAAATTTCCTGGCAGTCCAGCAGTTAGAATTCAGCACTTTCACTGCACACAGCAGTGGCTTTGGTTCAATTGCTGGTTGGGTAAGTAAGATCCCACAGGCCATTGTGGTGCAGCCAAAAAAAAAAAAAAAAAAGGCAGAAAGAAAAAAGAAATCATAGAGAATTCTACATCAATTTTTAAAGATCATTTTTATTATATTGTGTTTATCATTGGGGCAGTTTAATATATATTAAATTTTAGACAGTAAAACATGATGAAAATAATGAAAAATATATAATCCTTGATTCTTAAATGATTGTTCTTGGCAGTTACAAACCTTAAGGAGAAAAAAAATCATAAAAGGAAAAAAATAGATACAAGATTTTGGGGGGTGGCAGAGGGGAGCCTAGAAGACTTAACCATATTAGCCATTTTGATTATCAAAAAGTAAAAAGACTGAATTTTCTTGGATCATCTGAGAAAAATAATTGCAGTTGTATAGGCTTCATTCTTTCAATAAATATTCTTACAACAATGTGCCAAGCCCCATTTCAGTTTGAGGAGATATTCTGGGGTTTGTCCCTTAAAAATTTTTAGATTGGAGAGTGCTTTCGTTCACTTTGTATTTCACTAAAACTTTATATCTCTCTGGGGAAAGATGAATTTTGTTTTCCTCATTTTTTCCTAAGTTTTCTGCACTGAACATTTAAACTTAAACTTGAACATTAGAACTTAAACTTAAAAGTTCCTTTTAAAAATCAAGAAAAAGTATACATTTTAAAGCAAAACATAATTGGACCTGGGTGTGAGCCCAGGCTGGCTCGGGCAATAACCAACCTCCAAGGACCTCCTTTTGCAAAGGAGAAAAGGAAAGATATACCCATTTGAATGCAAAGTTCCAAAGAATAGCAAGAAGAGATAAGAAAGCCTTCCTCAGTGATCAGTGCAAAGAAATAGAGGAAAACAATAGAATGGGAAAGACGAGATCTCTTCAAGAAAATTAGAGATACCAAGGGGACATTTAATGCAAAGATGGGCTCTATAAAGGACAGAAACGGTATGGACTTATCAGAAGCAGAAGATATTAAGAAGAGGTAGCAAGAACACAGAAGAACTGTACAAAAAAGATTTTCATGACCCAGATAACCACGATGGTGTGATCACTCACTTAGAGGCAGACATCCTGGAATGTGAAGTCAAGTGGGCCTTAGGAAGCATCACTATGAACAAAGCTAGTGCAGGTGATGGAATTCTAGTTCAACTGTTTCAAATCCTGAAAGATGATACTGTGAAAGTGCTGCACTCAATATGCCAGCAAATTTGGAAAACTCAGCAGTGGCCACAGGACTGGAAAAGGTCAGTTTTCATTTCAATCCCAAAGAAAGGAAATGCCAAAGAATGCTCAAACTACCGCACAATTGCACTCATCTCAAATGCTAGCAAATTAATGCTCAAAATTCCCCAAGCCAGGCTTCAGCAATACGTGAACCATGAACTTCCAGATGTTCAAGCTGGTTTTAGGAAAGGCAAAGGAACCAGAGATCAAATTGCCAACATCTGTTGGATCATCGAAAAAGCAAGAGAGCTCCAGAAAAACATCTATTTCTGCTTTATTGACTATGCCAAAGCCTTTGACTATGTGGATCACAGTAAACTGTGGAAAATTCTTTAGGAGATGGGAATACCAGACCACCTGGCCTGCCTCTTGAGAAATCTGTATGCAGGTCAGGAAGCAACAGTTAGAACTGGACATGGGACAACAGACTGGTTCCAAATAGGGAAAGGAGACCATCAACGCTGTATATTGTCACCCCGCTTATTTATCTTATATGCAGAGTATATCATGAGAAATGCTGTACTGGATGAAGCACAAGCTGGAATCAAGACTGCCGGGAGAAATATCAATAACCTCAGATATGCAGATAACAACACCCTTATGGCAGGAAGCAAAGAACAACTTAAGAGCCTCTTGATGAAAGTGAAAGAGGAGAGTGAAAAAGTTGGCTTAAAGCTCAATATTCAGAAAACTAAGTTCATGGCATCCAGGGCCATCACTTCATAGCCAATAGATGGGGAAACAGTGGCTGACTTTATTTTTGGGGGCTCAAAATCACTGCAGATGGTGACAGCAGCCATGAAATTAAAAGATGCTTATTCCTTGGAAGGAAAGTTATGACCAACATAGACAGCAAATTAAAAAGCAGAGATACTACTTTGTCAACAAAGGTCCATCTAGTCAAGGCTGTGGTTTTCCCAGTGGTCATGTATGGATGTGAGAGTTGGACTATTAAAGAAAGCTGACCGCCAAAGAATTGATGCTTTTGACCTGTGGTGTTGGAGAAGACTCTTGAGAGTCCCTTGGACTGCAAGGAGATCCAACCAGTCCATCCTGAAGGAGATCAGTCCTGAGTGTTCATTGAAAGGACTGATGTTGAAGCTGAAACTCCACTACTTTGGCCCCACCTGATGCGAAGAGCTGACTCATTTGAAAAGACCCTGATGCTGGGAAAGATTGAGGGCAGGAGGAGAATGGGACAACAGAGGATGAGATGATTGGATGGCATCACCAACTCAGCGGACATGAGTTTAGGTAAACTCCAGGAATTGGTGATGGACCGGGAGGCCTGGCATGCTGCAGTCCATGGGGTCTCAAAGAGTCGCACATGACTGAGCAACTGAACTGAACCTCCTTGGGGGCTTCCCTGATGGCTCAGTAGGTAAAGAATCTGCCTGCAACATAGGAGACACAGGATGTGCAGGTTTGATCCCTGGGTGGGGAAAATCCCCTGGAGAAGAAAAACGGCAACCCACTCCAATATTCTTGCCTGGAGAATCCCATGGACAGAGGAACCTGGCAGGCTACAGTCCAAAGACTCACAAAGAGTCAGACAAAGCTAACCGACTTAAGCATCCAAGGACCTTCTTCCCCACCAAAAGGCATAAATTAGCCTGGGTACCAGGATTAAGTCCAGGACTCCTGGTCTGAGCCTGGAGGGTCTTCCTTAACAGAGCCAGAAGTTAATGCCTAAGGTTGGGCCAGATTATTGGTTCCACAATCCAGACCACGAACTGCTGCTGGTTGGTGGCAAAATTTTGACAGAACCTCAAAGAAAAAAAAAGAAAGGAGAACGTAGCAAGTTTTTCAAGCACTATGCTCTTCAAAATATCTTCTTTTATCAAGTAGCTAAAATGTCTTCTTTTATGAAGTAGTTGATATTTGACAGAAGTAAAAAATGCAGACCAGTGACCATCCCTCAAATATTTTTTGGAAATTTTACTGACACTTGAGATTTCAAAATCTGGAACCCCACTGGACTGGATGACCTTGAAGGGCATTCCAACTACAGGGAAACTATACTTCAGTGCAAAATGATGCATTGTCTACAGGAAGATCTACAAACTTTTTCTGTAAAAGACGTGATAGTAAATATTTTAGGTTTTGTGGATGAGAACTACTTAACTCTGCCTTGTTGTGGCAAACCAGCCACAGACAAGGGGAAGGAGTGAATATGTCTGCGTGCCAATAAAGCTTTATTTACAAAAACAGGTGGTGGAACTGGATTCAACCCACAAACTGTGGTTTACTGAATGTAGTCATAAATGCCTTATTAATCTGACTAGATTATCTGATTCTAAGAGAGTTATTTTACAATTCTGTAAATTATAAATAGATAACTGCGATGTAAATTAATTCTTGATTATCTATGTTCAAATGACCCTTTCCCACTGAATTAGTTAGGGCTATGATAACAAAGTACCATAAACTGGGTGGCTTACACGAGGGAAATTTATCTCAGTTCTGAAAGTTAGAAGTCTTAGATCAAGGTGTCATTGGGATTGGTTTCTTTGGAGGCCTCTGCCCTTGCTTGACTTGTAAATGGCCACCTTCTCCTTCTGGCTCAGGGCTTTCCTTCTTCTGGCTCAGGGTCTGTGTCCTAATTTCTTCTCCTTATAAGGACAACAGTCATATTGGATTAAGGCACCCTGATGACCTCATTTTAACTTGATTATCTTTTTAAAGACCTTATCTCCAAATACAGTCACAGTTCAAGGTACCTCATGTTTAGGACTTTAACATTTGGGGAGATACAATTCAGCTTATAACACCCCTGACGCCAATTTTATGTCTATTTGCTCATTCATTTCAACATTTCTTTACCCCATATAAATCAGTGGGTTTTATTACTTCTCTGAACTGGTTGTAAGGCCAGTTTCCTTCTTAAAGAGTTAAAGTCTAACATGTGTTCATTTTTATTTCTGTTACAACAGTCATGATTTTAACACTCCCCCTCTATTTTTTGAGGATTATCCATTAACACAATGCAGAATGTCACAATGCTATCAAGGAACCTGGGGCATATTTTGAAAATTCCACTTCCATAAGCAAAAGTTCTCAACAAGAGCCCTCTCTCTTTTTGTTCTCTTATGAAATACACAGTAGACAGCAGAGCCCCTAGACAGAGGGCTGGTGCGAGCGGTGGTGAGCCCAGAAAGCTGCTAGCATTTCCCAGGGAGACTGGTTGAGGTGCAGAGGGCCAGCTGACTATTCTATAGTTTTAAGCCTATTCTCTTCATCCTGGGTCTCCCATCTGCATGGCCAGCTGTCAGGCACATTCCTGCCATACCCGCTGTTCCTGCATGCAGTAGGGGAAGCTTTCAGGAAAGAGGAGTGGGGAGGAGAAAGCCAGGGGCCACAAGAATCAAAGACAGCTTCACAAGTTCACCTGCTCTTAGGGTGGGGCGCTGAGCCTGAGGCCACAGTGCAAACATGCATTCCAGAGGCACACCCAGAGGAGGGCCGCATTTCAGAGTCCCTGGACTAAAGATTCCCCTCCGAAGCTTGCTAGTTCAAATGCAGGATGTCCTGTTACATTTGAATTTTAGTAAACAATTAGTGTTTTTGCTAGTATAAATATATCCCAAATGTTGTGTGGGACATACTTATACTAAAAAGTCTCAAATAAATAAATTTTTAAAGAAAGTCTCTTGTCCACAAGTGTACAGAATTGACTGAAGATAGTCATTGGCCAGGACTAAAGAAAATGCAGGAAAACTCCCAGCCCAGCAGCTGACACATGGGGCTCCACCTGGGTTGTTCAAACTTGTGGCTTCTCTCCTACACAGCTGCTGTGAATTTTTTTTGTTTTTTGACAAGCCCACATGTGTGCTCTTATCTCTAACTATCTCTAACTCTATCTCTAGCTCACCTAAAGAGCTGGCCAGGCAGCATTGCCAGCATCGCCAATAATAATAGCACAACAAAAACTCCTATGTGTTGAGCACATACAATGTGCCAGGCACTACACTTAGCACTTTTTGTGTATTATTCCTAGTGCTCACAATCGCTCAGTGAAGCTGGTATTATCTACATTGTATTGAGGAAGCAGGAAAGCTCCAGAATTGAACGGACTTATCCAAGTACACAGTAAGTGCTGAGTAAACCCAGGTCTACCTGATAGCTCTTGTCTATGTGGTCACTGGTTCCCCAGGTAGGAACTGTCTCTGTTCTACTCCCTGAAACATCTCCCATGGGGCTCAGAGCAGAATCAATGGACCAAGCCCAAGGAGGAAATAATTTTTTTTAAATATGTATTTTATTGGTTCTAAATGGACTAAGAAGTTGGGGCGGGGGGAGAACTAGGAGTGAGGTGAGTGAGGCAGCTGGAGCACAATATTTCGAACATTTGGACAGCACTCTCTCTCAGGATCATGCCAGTAAGTGCAACCTGGAAACCTGCACAAAACCAAAATGAGTGCCTCCGTCACAAAATGGAAGAGAGTACCTCAGTCAATTCCATACCTCAGATCTTTCCTTCTGCTGGCCCTAATTCTGGGCCTGTGGCCTAATCAGCTCAGGTGCAGAAATATAGAAAAAATGCTTTTGAAACATTTATTTCTTTGCATCTTCAAAAATAATCATTTACATTTATTCATACAACAAATTCTAGTTTAGGACTTACCATGTGTTAGGCCTGTTGTAGGAGACAGGAATACCACCTAGGATAGACCATACTTGTCCTGAATTTGGCTGGATATCTCTATTAAGCAATATCAATCAATAATTTTTCCTCCTCCTCTTGTCACCCTTTAATGGATGTCAAGGACCCAGAGGCACAATGCCCAGGAGGTAGGTAGTTAAGAACAGAAATTCACTTTCCCCTCTTCCTTTCCTCTTTAAAATATTTCTTGCAAGGACTTCTCTGGTGGTCCAGTGGTTATGAACCCATGCTTCCACCACAGGTGGTGTGGGTTCAGTTTCTAAGATGCCACAGGCTGCAGTGCATGGCCAAAAAATAAAATCTTTTTTTAAATCAATAAATTAAAAAATTTCTCCCAGGTTTATGCTTTAAAATCCTTGTTCTTACAAAGCTGTGAAATTAAGACTTAGAAACTCCTCATTACACCTCCCCTAAAGTGGAAAGTTACAGGCAGACCAAAAGACAGATCCAGATCAGATCTTGGTGAATGTTGTTTTAACAAATGCCAGCGGAATGAAGGGGCAAAGCCTGCCCTGGCACATGTCATAACTGGTAACAAGGCAGACAATGGTGAGACCGCAGCTCAACCAAACAAACATGCGGATGCCCTTGTCTGCGCCTCGCTTCCCAGGGAGCGGGGTGCCCTCCGGCCCTCGCCTCTGCTTGGCTGTGTTCTGGGCCAGGCTCATAAAAACAGCACAGCAGATACCACAGGGCAGAACTTGGCCCAGACATGTGGGGTTTTCATGACTGTGATTACTTTACGACTTTATCGGCCACATTTCCTGTCACGGTTGAGTGTTTAATCAATTCTAAGTCACTTAAGATTCACATGTAGACTCGCTGGCCACCTTGCCGCTCCCTCCGGCAGAGCACTTTGGGGCATTTTGTCACTCACTGCGCCCTGCCTTGTTGTCTGTAGGAGTGCAGAAAGGAAGAGAAATAAATCCGTTCATTTGATTTGGGAACAAGTATTCAAGAAGAGGGCCAAAGCCATTCACTGGATTCTGAATTCTCTGTGACATACTGACATGCTCTATCTGCTCACATCTCCCACCCCACTTTCTTTGATGAAAAGATAGCTCAGCTCATTCACCTCAGATGTTACATTAAGTTGGAATTTTCTCTTTTTTTCAAGATTTATTTATTATGTATTTAGTTATTTACTTTTGGCTACGCTTGGGTTTTCAACGCAGTGAGTGGGCTTTCTCTAGTTGTGGCAAGAGGCGGGCTCTTCTTTGTTGCGGTCCACGGGTTTCTTATTGCAGTGGCTTCTCTTGTTGTGAAGCACTGGCTATAGGGCGCCCAGGCTTCACTAGTTGCCACTTGCAGGCTCTAGAGCGTGAGCTCAGTAGTTGTGGCACACCAGCTTAGTTGCTACTCAGCATGTGGGATCTTAATTCCTGGACTAGGGATTGAACCCATGTCTCCTGCATTGGCCAGGCAGATTCTTAACCACTGGGCCACCAGAGAAGCCCAAGTTAGTGACCATCTTGCCAGTCACTATAAAGGTGACCATAAGTCAGCATCCCTTCATATAAGGAAGAAGGAGGGACAATGGGAAAGACTAAACTCAAAATGCAGGACTTCCCTGCTGGTCCAGTGGTTAAGAATCCACTGGGGACAGTGCTTTGATCCAGGGTTAGGGAACTAAGATCCCACCTGCTGTGGGGCAGCTAAAAACCCATGTGCCACAACTAGAGAAAACCCATGCACTGCAATGAAGACCCAGTACAGCTGAAAAAGCAAAATGCAATTCCAAATCAAAGTTTGCTTCTAATCATACTCCTGCCTGCCACAAATACTAAATCAGGGAGATTGTGAAGTGCATGGAAGATTTCCATTGCAAAATATTCCAGAGAGAAATTGTTTGACTCTGTTTTGGAAGACATGGACTATTAAAATATTGTGTCATGAGGCCGTGTCTGCACTGGCCCTGCAGCATGCTCACCTCTTCCCATCTCTAAGGTCTGGGTGACCTCACTTCTGTAGCTTGGATTAGATCACAGTGGGTGTGTCTGCATCATGAAAATTGGCAAATCCTACAAAGCGGATTTGTTTTTTTCTGAAGAGTGAGTTTTTAAACATTTACCAGCTCTTCACTGACTTGCCCCTGGCACATACCATATCTAGTTAAGGTATGACTCTGCCCGGGACCCCACAAGTTCCGCCCCAAACTTTGCTTCTATTTGCAACGGGTGGGGCAAGGCTGTAGGGGAGAAATCAGCTAGAGCCACAAGCCACTGTCCAGGGGAGATACTCACCAGGAGCTGAGAAATGGCAAGGAAAACTGGAGGTGAGGCTTTGAAATATCTGAAAGATGACACTAAGAGAATGTGAAAGAAAGGAAATCACCAAAACCAGAAAGGAAAGGAAGGCAGGGGGAGGAAAATGGGCCAAGTGGTCTGTAAGTTCACTACAAAAATTCTACAAAATGTCCTGAGGTGTCCCATGGAATCATCACTCCACATGGAGAACTCACTAAAAATGTGATGAAGCTAATGTGGGCATAAGGTTTGACAGAAGTTACTTCATGTTAATGGGATCTGCCACCTCTTACATACACATTTCCATGAGTGGGTGAGCAAAGTCACTCAGTCATGTCCAACTCTTTGCGACCCCATGGACTGAAGCCTCCTAGGCTCCTCATCCATGGGATTTTCCAGGCAAGAGTACTGGAGTGGGTTGCCATTTCCTTCTCTAGAGGATCTTCCCGACCCAAGGATCAAACCCAGGTCTCCCACACTGTAGGTCAATGCTCTATCAACTGAGCCACCAGGGAAATCACACACTTCCATACACACGTTTAAAGCAAACATGATTCATTCATCTACAAAAATATAAAACACACAGAGTTAAAAGCATCCCCAAAAGGTTCCCAAGAAACACATCCTTCTGCTAGGCATTCTGGTCCTCCAGGCACAAATCACCACCGCAAGCATTGGCCACACACCTAGGCCATAGACCCCCAAAACCACAATTTTGAGCAGCTGAGCTGTCATTGAGAAAATATTAGAACTCCCTCCTGCCTATTAAGTTCCCCCTTCTGAAACATTTGAGATTGAAGGATCAGGTATTAGGGTATGTGGTAGGCTGATTAATAGCCCCCAAACATAGTCAGGTTCTAATTCCTGGTAAATGTTAATCTTATATGGCAAAAGGATCTTTGCAGGTTAATTAAGAATTAATTTAAGAGTAATTAAATTAAATTAATATTAATTTAAGAATCTCAAAGGACTTCTCTGGTGGTTTAGCAGTTAAGACTTACAGTGCAGGGGATTGGGTTCAATTCCTGGTTGGGGAAGTAAGATTCCACATGCTGAGGAGCAGCTAAGACCGCACACCACAACTAGAGAGACCCTGTGCCACAGCAGAAACGTCTGCATGACGCAATGAAGATTCCACATGTCACAGCTAAGACTTGATGCAGCCAAATAAATAAATGTGTTTTGTTTTGTTTTTTAAAGAATATTGAATCTGCCTGTGGCTATTGGGTTCCATTCCAGAGCTACAGTAGTTTCAGCACCACGTGAGTGACTGACTGAGGGCTTTCAGTTTCAGATCTTGGAGACAAAGTGAAAGGAAAACAAAAAAATCTTGAGAAAGGGAGATTATCTTTAATTAATAATCACATCCCTCCTTCTAAGATGGATGCAGAAGGAGTCAGTCAGAGGAGAAGACTGTGGGATACACAGAAGCAGATGCTGTTGGTACAGTTAACCCATGTTAAGACAGAGGAAGGGGCCATAATCCAAGGAATACATGAAGCCACCAGAAATTGAAGAAAGCAAGGAAATGCACTCTCCTTGGATTCTCAAGAAGCAACCAGCCCAACCAACACCGTGACTTTTAGCCCAGTGAAACAGATTTTGGATTTTTGGCCTCCAGAGCTGTAAATGAATAAATTTGTGTTAAGTCACCAAGTTTGTGATAATTTGTTATAGCAGACATAGGAAACTAATACAAGGTCAGACATATTTTTTTCTGGTCTTGGAATTAGAGAATTTTTGAGGCTTTAGGAGAATTAGGAAAATACAAAGGTCAATTATTCTGCAAAGAAACAACTATGAATTGTATCAATTAGCAAACCATGTGCCCTTTTCTCCAATCCTGACCTGGACCTTGCCCCAGGGGAGGGCAAGAGTTGGGGTTTTTTTTTTTTTTTTTTTTTTTTTAGGCTTTTTGGAGGAAGGACAGGAGAGGAAAAGAAAGGCAGCCTACCCAACAGCCATCTTTCCTCCTTCCTTGCACACAGATGCCAAATATTGCTCAGGAAAGCTGCATGCCTTTACCTAGAAGATGAATCTTAATTGGTCTAAGCCCAGCACCCCTGTTACCAATAATTGGTCTAGGAATGGTCATGTGACCTCTTCCTGGCCAATGAGAAGTAAGCAGATGCCTCTTGAGATTTTTTTTTTTTTTTTTTTGGACAGATATTTTTGGTCCTTGTTCCAAATAAAAAGAACCACAGGAGAAAGGAACCCTTTTGTCCTCTTCTTTTTTTAAATATTTAAGTGATAAGGGGACAGTGACGCTTTGCCCTGAGGTGGCCATCTTGATACCATAGGGTAGGAACTTGAGGATAAGAGTTAACACATGAAGAGGCAGAGGATAATAGCTAACACATGAAGAGGCAGAGTGGCAAGATGGAAAGGCCTGGATTTTTTGGGGGGTGGGGGGTGGGGGCTGTGTTCCAGGCCCTTGGCACTAAGAGCACAGGGTCCAAACTTCTGGACCACCAGGGAATTCCCAGGGCCTGGGTTCTAGATGATACTACTGAGCTGTCAAACCTACCACCCTCAGACTTTTGAAGAATAGACCCCTTAAGGTTTAGATTTGCACTGATGGTCAAGATTCTGATTACTTGCTGCCAAACATACTTAAAGAATAAAAGAAAGAAGGAAAGAAGGAGGAAGAAAAGCCAGAGGGATACACAGCATGCCTTTACAGAAGTGAGTTGTCAGAAAACAAATGCACAGAAACGGAGAACAGAGGAGTGGTTACCAGAGAGGAAGTGGCAGGAGGTGGGGAGGAGGGCGAAATGGGTAAATGAGATCAACTGGATGGTGACAGATGGACACTAAATTTTTGGTGGTGAGCTAACTGTAGGCTATCCAGAAGTAGAAATATAATGTTGTACACATGAAACTTGTATAATGTTATAAACCAATGTAACATCAATAAAAATTAAATCCAAAAATTCACCATTAACTGTTCAGTTTGATGATGAAGTTTGTATCAGATATATAATTGTGTAACCACCACCACAATAAATACATTGAACTTGTGAATCACCCTTAAAAAAAATTGGACTGTCTGTTCTATAGCTGCTGCCAGAACTTCCAAAGTGAATCCTCAAAGTGGGCTGAAGGACACCCTGTGGGGTCTGAGGCACCCAACCCACCTTTAGCTGTAGAACTACATCTGCTCACTCTTTGCTCACCACAGATGCCTTTCCAAACCCTGGCACTAGTTATCCAAGTGCAGACAAAGTGCTACCAGCACCAAAACCACGAGAAAAGCTTGCAACAGAAAAATCAGAGTCACCACAGGAAAAGGTTTCTCAACTTTTACAGTTTCTTATCCTACTTCAGAATTTACTCTTTTGGATTTGGATTATATATGCTCAGAGGCACTTTTTTTTTTTTAAACCACACCTTGTAGCTTATGGGGATTCTCTGACCAGGGATCGAACCTGGGATCCAGCATGAAAGTGCCAAGTCCTAACCACTGGATTGTCAGGGAATTTCCCAGGGGTGCAATATTTCTGATGCTCAGAATCTCAAGCAGTGGAATCACTGAGGGGTTCATTGCACTGAACCTTGAATCCTGAGTCTGTTACTCGCTAGTCATATGACCTTGAGTTTTTTTAAATTTTTTGCCTTTTTTCCCCATCTCTAAAACAGGGTATTGAAGCTACTACTAGCACCCACCTCTTAGAGTTGTTGTGAGGCTTAGATGAGTGCATATATACATAGTGTTTGGACAGTGCCTGGCACAGAACAGATACTGTATGGTTACAAGCTGTTGCTGTTATTATTATTATTGTAATATTATTGTTACAAGCTCTAACTATTTCAGTATGGCCCTGGCTCTGTGCCCCCTGGTCACAGAGGTGACTTGAGCCAAGGACCATCCTACGGAGGCCACTCCAGTTTCTGGGACTGGCAGCAGTGGGACTCCAGTTCTCTCACAAGAGAGCCTGCGTGCTGCTCTTGCTGTGACTCCGGTTAGATTAGGCCTGAGGCCCTAGGACCCTTTCCCTCAGTCTGCCCGCCTTCCCCCTCCCCACCCCATGAGATCACAAGAGCCAGCCTCTTCCCACCTTCACTTGGTAGCCCTGAGTTTCTGTACTTGTACCAGAAGCTAGTCTTTACTGGGATGTTTGCAGGTAAAACCCCTGGCCTAGGTCTGTGGAGAACCGCTCCTGATGTGGTTAAAAACGCCATGCTCCGGACCACCATGAATTTTGAGCTAATGTCTTTGGTATTTGTCTTGTGTGCTGTGTGTGTGCTCAGTTACTCAGTCATGTTTGACTCTTTTCAACGCCATGCACTGTAGGCCTCCAGGCTCTTCTGTCCTTGGAATTTTCCAGGCAAGAGTACTGGAGCAGGCTGTCATTTCCTACTCCACGGGATCTTCCCTGACCCTGGATTGGCAGGCAGATTCTTTACTGTGCCACCTGGGAAGCCCATTATTTGTCCTGTAGTTGGAGTGAAATGAACTGTAATTCCTCTTCTAAGATGAGAGTCTTGAAAATTTTTTCCAGTGATGTTTTTCTTTCCTATTAAAAAGTAATATGGGACTTCCCCAGCAGTCCTGTGGTTAAGACTCCACCTTCCCATGCAGGTAGTGTGAGTTCCATTCCTAGTCAAGGAATTAAGATCACACCTGCCTCTTGGCTAAAATACCAAGACATAAAACAGAAGCAATATTGTCAGTAAAGACTTTAAAAAACTAAAAGTAAATTAAACTTGTTTTTAAAAAAATAATACAAGATGGAGCAAGATTGGTCATAGATTAATAATTACTGAAATTCAGTGATGGGTAGATGGTGAAGAGGATGGTTATCATAACTTTTTCTTTTTCTTTTAGTTCTACCACTTTATTGCTACCAACCCATCTCCCTCCACCCTCGTGCACACATACTCAGTCATGTAACCCCATGGACTGCAGCCCGCCAGGCTCCTCTGTCCATGGGCTTTTCCAGGCAAGAATACTGGAGTGGGTTGCCATTTCCTTCTCCAATAACTTTTTCTACTTTTTGTTTATGTTTTCGTTTTTCCAAAACAAAAAGTCCAGAAAAAATCACAACATATTCATTGGATAAATTTAGTTTAAAAAAAACTAAATATAAAAAAGAAACATTATCTTAAGCTAACCATTTATATTTTGGTAGATTCTGGTGGATACATTTAGTGGACTGGTTACATCTTTGGTGGATCTGGTAGACTATTTGGTGGGGAGATATATATTGGTTTTTAACTATTCTGGGGTCTTAGTATCTATGTTGAGAATTTGTCTTTCATTAAACAATGTATTATAAGCTCTCCTCATGTGGAAACATTCCTTGTTAATCATGATAACAACTGCATTTCATTTCATATGGTGTATGTACCATAATTTAACCAATCCTCTGTTTTAAGTATCAGTATTTTTTCAGTTCCTTATTAGAAATAATCCTGTAATGAACATCCTTGTAGCTATCTTGCAACATCCTCAATCATTACTTATTCTTGTTCTAGGATAAACCTCGAGAAATGGGATTTAGGGGTATAATTTTGGGACTTTGGATAAGTATTGCCAGGTTGACCTCCGGAAATGTTATACCAGGTAGCACTCCCATGAACTGTGGGCCATCATCTTCTGATAAGATAATATGAAACTATTCAACCTGATTGTTGCTAGGTTGCCTTGTATCAGTAACAGGTACTATTGTATGTATGCCTCAGAATCTCCACTAAGAAAATGCAAAGAATGTAAATTGTAAATCAAGACCTTTAAGGTCAGTTCAGACTTTATCTGATCCAATTCCTGAATTTTACAGATGAGAAAATTTAGCCCCAAGGTCAGATAGCTAATTGAAAACTATCTGGAATTTCTGTAACATCTGCTGAGCACTTTACTCCACGCTTTTCATGAATTCATGATTTGATCCCTCCTCTTTTTACATTTAAGTTAAGAAGACACTTGTCACAGTCACAATAATCTAAAAACTAAACATAGATCAAACTAAAAATTATATACAGGAGGATCGGGGAAAGATGTATGCATGTGGTTTAAAGGAGCAAATAAGCAAGAGGACAAAATCTTTATCCCTTACAGAGATGCTCAATCAGAAAAAAATCATTTATACATGATTTAGCAATATGGATATACTCAAAAAGCAGCTAGATGAAAATAGGAATAGAGGGAGAAATGGACCACAAAGCTATGTTTTTTACAAGTGACCTTGAAGAACCACTTGACTTTTTAAAAAATTGTGGACATGTACCACTTTAATAAAAACAAAAAATGAAGTGACAAAGAAGGGAAAAAAAAGGCACTAGGAGGTGAAATAACTAGACAAAAGACACACAACAAATACATTCAAGATTCCAGGTTTAAATCCAGGCAAATAACCCCCAAACTCAATTTAACCATAGATTATCAGTACATCCCTTATTTTTAATCCCGGAAGTGAAACTGAATCAATTAATTCCTTTCAGGGGATTTCCCTGGGGGTCCAGTGGCTGAGACTGTGTGCTCCAAATCAAGGGGACTGGGTTCCATCAATGGTCAGAAAGCTAGATCCCTCATGCTGCAACTAAGACCCAGCACAACCAAATAAGCAAATGCATATTTTAAAAGTAATAACAATAATTCCTCTCAGGCCAGACTGGTCCCCTCCCAGTATTCCAGGAGCACAGGTGTGACTGGAATCTTGTGGCTTTTATTCCATACCTGCACCTCTACCCACCCACCCCCACCCCACCCCCATGCTCCTGTCACTGCTCATTTCCCGTTAATGGAAGGATTTTTATGGAACTTCATGTTTCTTAAACTTCTGATTGTTGATAGGAGCTACTATTCTTAAAGCAAACCTTCTCCTGGAATAGCCTGAGAGAACAATGTGTGTGATTTCCCCCTCCTTAATCTAGATAGAGCTGGATGTCCAAACTTTCAGCTCTTCAACAGTACTGGAAATGATGACAGATACCGAGCAATTGTACCTTGTGAATGGTGACTAATTGACAGCTCTTCCTGGGGTCTTCCTGTCAAAAAGAAAAGTCCTGGCTGCTCCTGGACTATTATTTGCTGAAAACAATGAAAGAGTTCACAATAGCAGAGGAAAAAGTTACTGGGCCTGGAAATCAAGTAACCCGCAAACAACCCCCAGGTTACTCTGGAGCAAACCGAGGCAGAAATTTAAGGGCTCTTTCCTTCTTGTGTCTTCCAAGGTGGCGAAACATAATGAATTACGTCGCCTGGGCAGGGGCAACCATCACGATTCAGTCGTAAGAGAGGCGACAGAGTCATGTCCACAGCGCTCACAGAGAGGGAAGTCAGGGGCGAGAGATCGGATCATAATAAAAGTCCTTCGTTTCAACTTTTTCCTCTTTTCCAAACCTAACCTACACTTAGAATTCCGAAGGAGAACCTAGTCATTAAAGAACAAGACAGCCACCAGCAGATTACAATCTTATAATAATTTTTTTTTTTTTTTGCCAAGAAAGAAGCACCCCACCTTATGAATCATCCAACCACTATTCTTTGTCTGGCTTCTTCTCAGCTTGTTTTCTTAGCTTTGTCAATTGCCAATTTTTTTTTCTTTTTTTCTAATTGGGAAAAAAATTTTCTAATTTTTTTCTAATTGGCACCTCACTGGTGCCAAAGGTGGAACAGTGGTAAAGAATCCACCTGCCAATGCAGGAGATGCAAGAGACACAGTTTCGATCCCTGGGTCAGGAAGATCCCCTGGAGAAGGAAATAACAACCCACTGCAGTGTTCTTGCCTGGGAATCCCACGGACAGAAGAACCTGACGGGTTATAGTCCATGGAGTCAGAAAGAGTTGGACATGACTGAGCATCTGAGCTCACGCACACACACACACACACACAAACACACTGATGCCAAAGCCTGCCAGGAACACAACCCAGGTAAGATATGTCTTTAATCATCTGTAGCAGTAAAGAGCCATGGTTCACAGGTTCTGTGATTTCTGGGACTGTGAGTTGGAGGACAGAGAGCCTGGACACCTTTCCTTTTCTTTAAGGCATCAGCAGAGTCAGCTCAGGACTCTGCACAGCTCATGGAGCAGTTGCCAATTCATCCACTCTGGCTGAAACTCAGAAGGCAATTTAGAAAGGAAGGTTAGGGGGACTTCCCTGGTAGTCCAGTGGCTGAGACTCAGAGCTCACAAACAGGGGCCCGAGTTGGATCCCTGGTCTAGGAACTAAGATCCCACATGCCACAGCTAAAAATCCCATGCCACAGTGAAGACCCAGCACAGCAAAATAAATAAATAAATAAAAGTTAAAAAATAAAAAATTTTAGAGAGTAGCCTGGGTAAGCAAACTAAATTACCTTTACCTATCCATGTGTGCTTGTAGGCTGTGCTGGCATACCTTGATGGATATTAGTTAAACATCTTTATTTCTGTTGATGTGCACAGTGCTGTCTTCAGCATTGCATGTTACCGGGAATTGTGCCTGTTAATTGTGCTCAGATGAGACCCAAGATACTCCAACTCTGCATCATTCTCAGATTCTTCTGTCTCCACTCTCTTCTCTGCTTCACCATCATCCCAGAGCTTCATTCATTCTTACCTGTTTCCTCTCTCCTTGATGGTTTCATTAGTATTTCCCAAATTTCTTGACCATGGGTCTGCCATTTGCCAGCTACAAACTGGCACTTACCATCTACTTCTCCAAGGATTAAGTCATGTGCTGCTATAGGTGCCGATTTTCAACATTTGAAAGGAGTTCAGGGTGGAGAGCAGAAATGGGGCTCTCTGTGCTCAGGGCAGGGTGGGGGTGGGGAGGACGACTGTCAGAACAGGTCTTCAGAGAGATATTTTCAGGAAGTGATTTAATGAGCCCAATTCTTGTATCTCCTCAAATCGAGAAAAGCACTGAAATCCTTCATGGTGGACTGCTCCTTATGACTTGCAGAAACCTTCATGACACTAGCAGAAAGCTTCATGAGACTAGCAGAAAACTTCTGCAAAAAAAAATATATGTGCTTGATTGCATGTTATTTCCCCTTCACCAAAATCATCTATATACTGATCTTCGCCTCTATCTCTTTGGAGCAGTTTCTCAGAGCTATCTGAGGTGCTGTCTCCTGGGCTGCAGTCCTCATTTTGCCCCCAAATAAATCTTAACTCACAATTCTCATGTTGTGCATTTTTTTAAGGTCAACACATTATTATACCTTTCGAAACTCTCAAAACTTTGAACAAGTAAATAAACTTTCGGAAATGCCTCTCAGAAATACTGGTGATGTTCATCTGTATTCTTTGTGTCGTATTGAATTCAAAATTGGTAATGAGTTTACCAATTGGTAATGACTTTAAGAAGTGTAGAGATTCTAGGCTGGATTTGAAAAAGATAAAGTAAATAATCAGTCCCTTCCTGTAAATGGTCACTGTTATTGATAAATTAACCAGACTGAAGATAGAGGAGGGACATGGATAAGCACGTGGACTCTAGGATCAGACCTGCCTGGGTTCAAATTCCACCTTGTCCTAGCTATGTAACCTTGGTCAGATTACCTAAGATCTCCCCATTTTACCCTGTAAAATGGAGGTGAGCAAAGTAGCGTATCTTACAGGATTGTTGTGATTATTAACAATATTTTTATACTTATTAATCTAATAGTAAGAAATCACATAAAGTACTAATAAAAATATCTGACTCATAGTAAGCACAGAAGAAGTGTTAGCTATCAACACTTTGAGAGGATCACAAAATGCCAGGGAGCATGTGGATGATTTTGCTAATAATGTCAATCCTTTGTTCAAAGAGTTTTCATAGAATATGAGCTCAACTTTGCCCTCTGAAATGTGCTGCCAACAGATACTAGACATCCTGAAGTTTGTGTTAATTCCATGCTTGGGACTTCCCTGGTGGTCCAGTGGCTAAGACTATGTGATCCCAATTCAGGGGTCCCGGGTTTGATTCCTGGCCAGGGAACTAGATCCTCCATGCTAAGGAGGATCTAAGAGTTCCCATACTGTAACTAAAGATCCTGAGCACTATAACTAAGACCCAAGGCAGTAAGATACTTAAATGAATAAAAATAAAATATATGTATTTTAAATACAATGCTTATTAACAATAGATTCTAACTACCAACATCTGGCCTACAGATGGGAAGATCTTAGGTAACCTGACCAAAGTCATATATATATATATATGTTATATATATATTTACTCCAGGCTTCACTGGATGTGCTATCTTTCAGGAAATTTCCTTTAGCACCCCATGCTCCAGGCTTGGGAGTGGTCTCCATAGGGCAAAAGGTGAGGTCATGATTTCTGTTTTTACCCACAGACATGAGCCAAGTTTAAAATTTTCCCTGGAGTATACATGTGCATGCACACACATGCACACAGCTGTGTGCATACACCATCTTACATTTGTGTGATTCTGAATAATTTATAAGGAACTTTCAAATATACTCTCCTTCAATCCTTGGAATAACACTTTGAAATAAGCAAGGCAGTTATCCTTTTATCTTTAAGCTTTTCATTTTACATTGGATTGTTGTTGATTAACAAGGCAACTCTTCTTACCTTCACCCCCATATGTGTAGTATTTAACATTTAGGGTAGTTCAGCAACTTAATCACCCACCTTTTCCCTGTGATTCTACAAATTGTTATGCCGCCTAGACTCATCTGTGCTCTTTCATCTGCCTGACATATCCTTCATCTTCTTCAAGGGTCAGCTCAAAAGTCACATCCTCTGTGACAAGGCTTCCCATGTACCTGCTTCCTCCCCTGAGCTCCCAGAGGAAACTTCCATTACAACACAGCTAGCGATGGGAGAGGTAGGGGAGGTGTGTGCCTTGGGTTCCAGAAGGGAAATGCCCAGGCTTGACTCTCTAGTCCTCCCCTTGTTACTGGGTGACCTTGGGCAAGTCCCAGCCAGACCCGGGCTCTGTATCTTCTTGAATAAAATGAGGATAACACTTCTACCGTTTGTCATCTTCATGTGTCAGGCTCTCTACCAATCAGCTCACATATCCTTTCCCAAAGCCCTAAAAGAAGGGATTATTTTGCTGTTTTAGAGATCTCTCAGCCTTGGACAAGTTGTAACTCTGGTCTATTTGATTTCATTCCTTTCTAATAGATTATCCTCCACCTTTTACACAGGAATGATTCTTTCATGATTCCCGCTGCTCTAGCTTTTGAGAAGGTAGAAGAGGTGAGAATGTCAACAGCTTTGTGACTCAGCAGTTGGGTTGCTCTCCTTTTTCTGCTGTATCACACAGTCCTAATAGTCCTTCACCAGAGCAGTCTAACAAGTGTGGCCTCAGAGGGGTCCTTGAAATACGTCACAAAGAATGTTTGCATCAACTAGTGCCTGACCTCAGTAAATAGCAACCCATAATCTTTCTAAGTATACACAGACAGAAAACCAACAAACACACTTTTCAAATTGTGAAAAACAACAGATATACCTAAAAATGAGCAAAACATAGAATGCAAGCCTAAAAAATTATTATAAAGTAAAAATCCATAAAACTACCTCCCAGGTCAAGAAATAGCTTATCACCATAAATAAGCTATAAAGATATATTATCCAACAGGAAGAATATAGCCAAAGTTTTATAACAACTAAAGTGAAATGTAACCTTTAAAAATTGTGAATCACTATGTTGTATACCTGAAACATAAAGATTGTATATCAACTATACCTCAATAAAAAAAAAAGCATTAATAGCTCATCACCAGCACCCAGAAGCCCCTTCATGCTCCCTCCCAACCTCCCTCTGTTCTACCAGAGGTCACTACTATCTTGATGATATCTTTAATGAAAATCACTTATTACTTTTCTTAGTAATGTATTACCCAATAGGCATTTCTAAACACTACAGTTACATCTGGCTTATTATTTAATTTGGTATAAATGGGGTCATATGATGTATATTCTTCTGGATCAGACTTCTTTCACCTGGCATTATATGTTTGAGAGCCATCCATATTCTGTGTACATAGAATGTGCTCTTTTTTGTTGCTGTATAGTATTCTATTGCATGAATATACCACAGTTTATTTATCTACTCTACTGTGGATAGATATGGGGATTCTTCCACTTTGGGGCTATTAATGAAGAACAGTGTGAAGACTCCTAGAATATTGAGTCCTGTGGTCTTCTTCACTTACCCATAGAAGTTTTATATCTCTCTCTTATCCAGAAATTATACTTTCTTCCCAACACAAATCACCCCACTCCCACCACATTATCTCTTGTTTAGCTTGAAAATGTCAAAGCTTTATAGTATAAGCTGAGAACCAAAACCTATTGAAGAAATAAGAGGTCAAAAACTTCCCAAGACCTCCCTTCCTCCCCACTTCAGATTTGACTTCTGATAACAACAGCAGCAACAAGAAATACTTGAAAGCATGAGAAGAATTTTTATTCATTTCCTTCAGGTCTTGGGCTCTTGGGTGGTGGGGGCAGGGGGGATGGAAATAAGAAAGTGCTGAGCTTGTTCCTACTGCCAGTGAGACTGAGCCCAGTTTCATAAAAACCTCAAGCGAGGTTGGGGTTTAGGGAGGATCCACAAGGAAAGGGGAAAGGGCTGGGCTGCTTCTTCCTTGCAAGGCCTGATCCACAGCCAATTTTCAGACAGTCTGAAGGTGAAGGACAGTGAGGCCAGCAGTAAAGAGGCTAATTCTAGCCTCGAGCCGTGCAGAAAGCTGGCCAGGCTGACTAGGCCACCAGTTCACTCTATCAACTTGGCTCTAAGAAGGTGGGCCTGGGTGAACTGGAGGGACTGTCTCCTCTCCTGATAATGCCAGTTGGTGCCACAGTGGAGATGGTGTGTCTGACCAAATGGGCTTCTCACTGGGGAAATGAACCATAGAGGCTTCAAGTAGTTGATGAATGACAAGGCTGTAGTTGAGTAAGACTCCCCTACAGGGTCTGAACCAGTTGGCGAATCTCCCTCCTCAACTCAGTGTTTCCTGGGTCATCCACCAGAGAAACCATCCAGCCGCTGTCACTTATCTTGCATTTTCATTGTTTCCATTCGTTGGACAGTGTGCTGCTGGCAGAAACATAACCGCTATCATCTTTCTGCAAGGCTTTTTGGGAACAGGATCAGAAGCCTGGAAAACAAGCTTTCCCTTTGACCCTGCAATTCTACTTCTAGAAAGTGGTGTCAACTGCAAATTGACACTTGCCATCTACCTCTACAAGGATTAGGTCATGTGCTGCTAGAGCTGTTGATTTTCAGCATACCCTGAAAGGAGTTGAGGGTGGAGAGCAGAAATGAGGCACTCTGTACTGAGGTAGGGGCGGGGACTGGCAAAACAGGTCTTCAGATAGTTAGTTATTTTCAGGAGCTGATTTTATGAGCCCAATTCTTATATCTCTTCACATCTAGAAGAACACTAAAATCCTTCCTGGTGATGATTGCTCCTTGTGACTAGCAGAAACCTTCTGCAAAAATATGTGCTTGATTGCATGTACTCCATCTTCCCCAAATCACCTATATCTTGACCTTCCCCTGCTTCTTTGGAGCAGTTTCTAAGGTATCTGAGGTGCTATATCCTGGGCTGCAGTCCCCATTTTGCCTCAAATAAAACTTAACTCACAATATTCACATTGTGCATTTTTTAAAGTCAAAAGAAGCCATCCTAAGGGAATAATCAGAAATAGACACAAGAATATTCATCACAATATTGTTTATAATATGGAAAAATTGGAGTCAACTCAGACAATAAGGAACTAGTTAAATAAATCTACGGACATCATTATAGAATGCTATTAAAGAATGTTTAATAGCATGGAAAAGGAAAGGAAAGTGAAGTCGCTCAGTCGTCTCCGACTCTTTGCGACCCCATGGACTGTAGCCCACCAGGCTCCTCCGTCCATGGGATTTTCCAGGCAAGGGTACTGGAGTAGGTTGCCATTTCCTTCTCCAGAGGATCTTCCCAACCCAGGGATCGAACCCGGGTATCCCACATTGCACGCAGACGCTTTACCATCTGAGCCATCAGGGAAGTCTCAATTAATAACATGGAGTGATGTTAATTCATATTATAACATGATGGCTATCAGTATCATCCCAAAGGGAGAAAAAGACTGAAAGGATATATATATCTTCATAGAAACATTTTTATGGGTTCATATGTAATTACATAATCAGTATATACTATATATAATATTTTAAAATCTTTAATTTTTATTGAAAATGTAATACATGCTTCTCCAATACATGTGGTGTCAGAGAAGACTCTTTAGAGTCCCTTGAACTGCAAGGAGATCAAACCTAAAGGGAATCAATCCTGAATATTCGTTGGAAGGACTGATGCTGAAACTGCAATACTTTGGCTACCTGATGTGAAGAACCAACTCATTAGAAAAGACCCTGATGCTGGCAAAGTTTGAAGGCAGGAAGAGAAGGGGACGACAGAGGACAAGATGGTTAGATGGCATCACTGACTCGATGAACATGAGTTTGAGCAAGCTCCAGAAGATGGTGAAGGACAGGGAAGCCTGGCATACTGCAATCCATGGGATTGCAGAGAGTTGGACACAACTGAGCAATTCAACAACAAACCATACATGTTCACTGAAAAAAAATTCAAAGAATTTTATTCATGGCCACTCATTGGAGGTTACCACTGTCAACAATTTGGTCAGGTCAGACCTGTTTAAATTTTCAAGTGCTTTATAATTTACAAAGCAAACATCTCTTAATTTTTACAATAACTCCCATGGTATGTAGCATTTTTATTTTTTCCTGATTTTGGTGGGGGGGGGGTGGGGCATGGTGCTGCACTGTGGGATTTTAGTTCCTGGACTAGGGATTGAAACCAGGCCCCCTCATTGGAAGCATGGGGTTGTAACCACTCGACCACTAACTTTTTTTCTTTTTAAAATCATTTATTTATTTATTTGGCTGCACTAGGTCTTAGTTTTAGCATGTGGGATCTAGTTCCCTGACCGGGAATTGAACTCAAGCCCCCTGCATTGGGAGTGCAGCGTCTTAGCCACTGGACTACCAGGGAAGTCCCTGGACCACTAACTTATGTACAAAACATGGATGTAACTACAGTGCACACATGTGCGCCCAGTCACATCTGACTCTTTGTGACCCCATGGAATGTAGCCCACCAGGCTCCTCTGTACATGGGATTCTACAGGCAAGAATCTGGAATGGGTTGCCATGCCCTCCTCCAGGGGATCTTCCCAACCCAGGGATCAAACCCGCATCTCCTGTGTCCCTAGCATTGACAGGCAAGTTCTTCACAGTACATTTAGGGAAGTCCCATATGTTCCTGATATTTAGAGCTAAAGAAACAGACTCAAAATGATTAAATCTGGAACACCATCACTGTTTTCTGGAATACAAAATGGACACCAACATGAAGAGTTCTATCCTTGGTTAGTCCTAGACTTCTTTGTGTTATCAGTTCTTGGGCCCTTGGGAGATTAGATTTGGAAGAGGTGCTGGCCTTCAGTCCCCTACTGAACCCCCAGTTCAGGAGCCTCCCTTTCCTTCATTTGGAGAGGTGGCTCCCGGTCACTTCTATCACATGCCCAGGGACAGAGTGAAGGACAACCTCCTTTGCTTCGTGGAGCTGAAACCTACCCCCTGCAACTTGATTTCCTTGGCCAAGTCCTACGGCAAGTCCTGGCAAACCCAGCAAGTTATTTGCCCAGAGGGTTGGAGGTAGCCTTCTGGAAGAAAATGCAGTCATGGTGAAGGAAGAAGTTGCTAGACCAAAGGTTGGACCAAGGGTCAAGTTTGCAAGGCCCAGCTTCTAGACCCTAAACAGAAAATGAGTCAAGTGAATTGGGGGAGGGGGGAGGCTGAAGAAATTTCCTAAATAAACAAACAAACAAACAAAAAATTCAGAAGTTGCCTGAGAGTTACGGCAAGCATGCTGGTATTGGACTGCATCCAACATCTAACCTTGCATAGACATTCTGGAATGAGTCAGAAACTCACTTGCTTTCCCACAGAAGAGCACTCCAGATATTTGCACCCACCATTCCCCCTGTCATGACTCACCTTAGTCTTCTCTTCTTCTTGCCCCTGCAAGGATCAGATGTCCTTTTCCATACAGTTACTGTTTCTGGATAGGTGATGTATTGACTCGTCCTTGTTAATTTGATTTTAATTAACCATGTAAATTAGTCACTGAAAGCAAATTCTGTCATACAATTTGTCCATTGTGGGTTGGGCCCAAGGGAGTTCAACTGAATTAATAAGGAATGGGAGGTTCCTGAGTATTTGTTGTACTGTTCTTTATATTTCTGTGTTGTATTAAATAGATCATTAAAATGGTCTCAAGCCTATATCTTGAATATACAGATGCTCTTCATTTTTATATTCATGATATAGGCTAGTAAAAAAGATGCTAATAACAATACTATTAAAGTTATGAAACAGGAACTTCCCTGATGGCTCAGTGGTAAAGAATTAATCTGCCGATGTGGGAGACATGGGTTTGACCCCTGGTCCAGGAAGATCCTGCGTGCTACAGAGCAGCTAAGCCCATGCACCACGACTATAGAGCCTGTGCTCCAGAGCCTGGAAACCACAACTACTGAGCCCTGAAGCCTCAGCAACTGAAGCCTGAGCCCACGCTCCACAACAAGAGAAGCCACTGCAGTGAGAAGCCCATGCACCACAACTAGAAAGCGGCCCTGCTCACGGCAACTAGAGAAAAGCCCGTGCAGCAATGAAGACCCAACACAGCAAATACATAATTTAAATAAAGGACTAATATTGAGAAAATATAAAGTTATGAAACATATATTTCAAATAATTTGTTTGTTCACTCATTCAGTCCTGAAAGATAATGAGCCGGCCATGCACAGATGTAGGAAAGGGCCTTCCAAGAGAGCAGAAACAGCAAAGTCAAAGGCTCCAAGTGCAGTTAAACTTGGGAGTTCATGGGAAAGCAACAGACCATTGAAGCTGGAGCGTGGTAAGGTGAGAAGAAGAGGTAAGAGATAAAGTCATCAGAGTGGGCAATTGAGTATAAGTCAAGGGAGAGGTACAGGCTGGAAATATAAATTTGGAAATGAGCAGCAAATAGATGGTACTTAAAGCCTTGATACTGTGTGTGGATATCAATTGAGTGTGGCTAGTGCTCTGGGAGATAATAACTTTGAGAGATTTGGAATGATGAGATGAGGCTAAAGAGGATTGGCCGGAAAAGTGGAAGAAGAATCAAGAGTGGAGTCTATACAGATGTTAAATGAAGAAGTGCTGCAACAAGGTGCGAGAGCCTGTGTGTCCAGTGCTGCTGAAAAGTTGAGTAAGAATGAGGACCAATAAATACCCAGTGGATTTGGGAGCATAAAGGCCCTGGGGACATTGACAAGAGCTCTTTCTGTGGAGTAGAGGAGATGAACGTGTGGTTGGAGTAGATGCAGGGGAGGAGGAGAAGTGAAGACAGGAAGTGTAGACAGCTCAAGAAGTGTTGCTGTTAAGGGGAGTAAAGAAAGGGGGCAGTAGCTGGGGTTCAGAATGTTTCTTTAAGGTGGGAGTGTTCTTGTATATTGAGGAGAATGATCTAGAAAAGGGAAAAGCTGGTGATGATGCATAGACCCAAGAGTGAAAATGTTAGTCCCCCAGTCGTGTCTGACTCTTTACAACGTTATGGACTGCAGCTCACTAGGTCCTCTGTTCATGGAATTCTCCAGACAACAATACTGGCGTGGGTTGCCATTCCCTTCTCCAGGGTATCTTCCCAACCCAGGGATCAAACCCAGGTATCCTGCATTGCAGACAGACTCTTTACTGTCTGAGCCACCAGGGAAGCCCATACCAAAGAGTAATGGTGCTTATAGCTACTAAAATACATGTGCAAGAATGTTTGTAACCACTTTGCTCCTAGTAGCCAGAAACAGGAAATAATCCAAATATTTGACAGTAGTTTCCTGGTTATTAATTATTGTGCACCAAACAATTCCCAAACTTAGAGGCTTAAAATAGCAATATGTCTGTATTATTATGTCTTATGGTTCTGTGGGTCAGGATATCAGACAAGGAACAACAGAGACAGCTCATCTTTGCTCTATGATCTCTGGAGCCTCAGTGGGATGATTTGAACATGTGGGGACTGGCAAGGAAACTCTCTTTTTCTCTTTTGGCTGCCCTGGGTCGTCATTGCCTCCTGGGCTTCTCTAGGCTTAGTTGCCCCAAGGCATGTGGGATCTTAGTTCAATCCCAACCAGGGATTGAACCTGCATCCCCTGCATTGGAAGGTGGATTCTTAACCACTGGACCACCAGGAAGTCCCAGAAACTCTCTCTTTCTACTCTCAGCCACTTTATATGGGCTTTCATTAAGAATAGTGCCTTTAGAATAGTCAGTCTTCTTATATGCTGTTCTGGGCGCCAAGAGAAAGGAAGCAGGAACTGCCAAACCTCTTAAAAGCTAGGCCTGAAACCAGCTTAATAAGCTCACCTCCACTATACTCTTGGTCAAAGCAGTCACAGACCAGCCCAGTTCAAGGGGACACAGACCCCTCCATCTTTCAATGGGAGGAATGTCAAGGAATTTGCAGCAATCTTAAATCTGCCACAATCAGTAAAATAGGTAAATAAATTGTTGTGCACTCATAAAATGGAATGTTGCACAGCAATAAAAAGATGAATTCCTGCTCCTGCAGTTAATCTCACAGGCATAAAGTTAAATGAAGTGGTCAGGCACAAAAGGTTACATTCTGTCATATTCCATTTATATGAGGTCTTATTTGCATAATCAATTTAGGGTGATAGAGGTTAGAATGGTGGATACCCTTGAGTGGGTACTTACTTGGATGAAATGTATGGGGGAGGCTTCAGGAGTGATAAAAATGGTCTTTATCTTGACATGAATGGTAATCAGAGAGGTATATACATATATAAAAATGCATCAAGCAGTACACTTAAGATTGGTGCTTTTTGCTATATTTGCTATATTTTAAAATATACAAACTGGGAACTTTCCTGGGTGGTCCAGTGGTTAAGAATCCACCTGTCAATACAGGGACACAGATTTGTTCCCTGGTCTGGAAATTGAGATTCCAAATGCCACAGAGCAACTAAGCCCATGTGCCACAACTACTGAAGCCTGCATACCCAGGAGCCTGTGCTCCACAAGAGAAGCTACCACAATGAGAAGCCCGCACACCACAACTAGAGAGTAGCCCCCACTCACCACAGCTAGAGAAAGACTGTGTGCAGCCAAAAATAATAAATAAATAAATGATTTTTTTAAAGTATACATGCATTTTTTTAAAATCTAAAGCAAACCAAAATGATGCAAGAAAGAGAAAATAGTTACTGGAAATTTGTGTGAAAGGTAAGAGGGGACGGGATGCATGCATAGGCTGGCTGGTGTGGTTGTACAAGTGCATGGAGCAGAAATGCACACACATGTATGTGTGCATATATATATATATATATGCATGTATTCTTTTTCAAATTCTTTTCCCTTATAGGTTATTACAAATATTGAGTATAGTTCCCTTGCCATCCAGTAGGTCCTTGTTGGTTATCTGTTTTACATATTTTTGGTTGTTGTTTTAGTTGCTAAGTCATGTCTGACTTTTTCGACCCCGTGGACTATAGCTCACTTGGCTCCCCTGTCCAGGCAAGAATACTAGCTGCTGCTGCTGCTAAGTCGCTTCAGTCGTGTCCGACTCTGTGTGACCCCACAGATGGCAGCCCACCAGGCTCCTCTGTCCCTGGGATTCTCCAGGCAAGAATATTGGAGTGTAAAAAAAAAAAAAGAATACTGGAGTGGGTTGCCATTTCCTTCTCCAATGCATGCATGCATGCTAAGTCGCTTCAGTTGTGGGTTGCTATTTCCTCCAGGGGATCTTCCAACCCAGGGGTCAAAACTGAGTCTCCTGCATTGACAGGTGGATTCTTTACCACTAAGCCACCAGGGAAGCATATATATTTATATTTTATGTATAGTGTATATGTTAACCCCAACCTAATTTATCCATCTCCCCTCAAATATTCTTTCAAATTTTTAAATGAATTAAACATAAATAAAACTTGGATCTCACAGCTCTTTGGACTGCTGCTGTTTTCTCACTGGAAACAGGTAGCCTGTCAGACACTGATACAGGGGAAAGGCAGGAGCTGTGAAGGGTTGAAGAGAAGAAAAATTGGGAAAGAGTAGTATAGAATGAAAATGCAAGAGGATTTTCTAGTAGCACTAGATGCTCTATTAAAGTATTTGGTCATTTAATTTTAAGAGCGGTAGGTTGGTTCTGTGTGTCCGCATTCACTGGCTGCAGGAAATGAAGTAGACTTCACCCCAGTATGGTTTTGCTAGGAAAGCACAGTGGAAGGAGGCAGGGACAAGGGAGCTGAGGGTGTATACAAGGAAGTACAAGGCAGAGGGTGAGGGTCCCTGGGTGAGGAGCAAAGCGGGGGGTGGAAAATTATTAGAATTTTGGTATGAGAGAAAAGGAACTGAAAATAAAGCAAGTGAGAAGGGGAGGAACATTGAAATGGCACTTAAAGAGGAGGCAGAGCTATTGGTAACACAAGATGTGGCTATTGTTGTGTATTGGTCAGACTAGCTGCTGTAACAAATAGTCCTAAATCATAGTGACTTGGCGCATAAAGTTTGCTTCTTGCTCACACCATAGTCACATGCTTCTGGAGGAGGTGGGGGTGAAAGTTGATTCCCTAAAGTCATTTTGAGTCCTAGGCTCTTTCCATAGCAGCTCAGATTCTAGGCCCGCGCTTTTCAGTACTGAGCACCTGAAATGTATGTGTGCAACAAAGAAACTGAATTAAAATCAAGGGTTTTTTATTTTTTAATCAAATATTTTTTATGGGAACTTAACATTTGAATTGATTCGTGCTAAAAGTGTAAATTACCATTTTTGAAAGACTTAATATGAAAAAAGAATGCAAAGTATCTAATAATTTTTATAGTGATCACATGTTGAAATGATAACGTTTTTGACATATTGGGTTAAATAAAATATATTATTAAAATCAGGGGCTTCCGTGGTGGTCTAGTGGTTAAGAATCCACCTGTCAATGCAGGGGACACAGGTTTGATCCCTGAGCCAGGAAGATCCCAAACACTGTGGGGCAGCTAAGACTGTACCACAGCTACTGAACCCACATACCTAGAGTCCATGCTCCCCAACAAGAAAAGCCACTGCAATGAGAAGCCCGAACACCACATTAGAGAAAGCCCACGAATCACAACGAAGACCTAGCACAGACACAAATAAATTAATTAATTAAAAAAATTAGTTTCCCCCGTTCCTTTGTGTGTGTGTGTATGTGTGTGTGTGTGTGTGTGTGTGTGTTTTAAAGCAACCACAAGAAAATTTAAAATCACATGTGATCTTTCTACTGGACAGTGCTGTTCAAGGGCCTTGGACACTCTCCACATGGCTGTAGATAATAGAGCAAGCAGAGGCCAGTTTCCATATTCCTTCACGCAGAACTCAGTCATGATGCCACATCTGACTACAGATGAGTAGGGGAAATGTCATCTGCCCAGGAAGGAGAGGAAACAGATTTGGGGAGTCCAGCTGACCTCTGGCATAGGTAGGGTGAAAGAACAAAATCACTGAAGAGAGGAGGCTGAGGTGCTGGCAGAGAGGGATTGGCAAAGTTGTGCATATGAGTTTTTAAATTACCATGAATTAGGAAAAAGTGACAGAGAATCTTCAAGACTCCCAGGATCCACAGTTGATTCAACAAGAAGGAATATTTAGTAAATAGAGTCTGAGAATAGGATTCAGTTTGTGACCATAAACAAGTTATTTAATCATTCTCTTTTTTTTAATATTTATTTTTATCTACTTATTTATTTGATAGTGCCAGGTCTTAGTTGCCATATGTGGGATCTAGTTCCCTGACCTGTGGTCGAATCTGGGCCCCCTGCACTGGGAGTGTGGAGTCTTAGCCACTGGACCAACAGGGAAGTCCATATTTAACCACCCTGAGGTTTCCTTATTTTAAAATAGGGATAATAATAATACTTATCTAAATGGGGCTGTTGTATTAAATACTAAAATACCTGTAAAGTGTTTAGCATGTAGAAATGACTATATATAAGACAATCTACTAATGTAGCACTAAAAGCATGCTGATTTTCCTCTGTTTCTGTCTTCTTCCTTTGTGTATTTGCTTTCCTCCTTGTGCACCTTCATCTGGACTTGCTCGGGGACAGATTTAAAGCAATTCATCAATCCTACCCTTGTTCTGGAACATGATTCACTAGCAAAAGTCACCAGTTCCATGAATGTTCATGTTGTCATTCAGAACAAAGGATTGACTTTTACCTGATGGGAAATTGATTTAGTGGTAGACTATAATTGGAGAAAGGAGCACACGTTTCTTTTATAAATAAAGGTCTCATTTTCAAAAGGAAAAAGTTTTGTGTGGGAAGAGGGAGGTTCTGAGAGGAGGGTGTGGCTCTTAATCCTTTCCTGATCACAGTTGATGAAATTGCACAGACTTTTTTCCCATTGCCTAATAAGGCCTTGTATATAAACGGCACAACGAGGAGACACTCGGCAGTTTTTCCAGTGTTCCATTTGTTTCACACCATTTCCAGAGCAGGCCCAGAGAATCAATGGCTTCCATTAACATTATCTATAATAAATAATCTAAGCAGAACTTTCCAGGCATAAAAATTAAGTTTGTGTTGTATATACTGTTTACTTTCCAGAGGGGACATCCCGCAGGTCACTCTTCAAATCTCACACCAGAAAGTAAGGAGCACTTTAGACAGTCCTCAAAGTGGCCCCCAACCTTTTTTGGCACCAGGGACCGATTTTGTGGAAGAGAATGTTTCCATGGACAGGAAGCGAGGATGGTTTCGGGATGAATCAAACACATTACAGACGGTAAAGTGTCTGCCTGCAATGCGGGAGACCTGGGTTCAATCGCTGGGTCATAAAGGAAATGGCAACCCACTCCAGTACGCTTGCCTGGAAAATTCTGTGGATGGAGGAGCCTGGTAGGCTACAGTCCATGGGGTCGCAAAGAGTTGGACATGACTGAGTGACTTCACTTTCTTTCTTTCTCTTTATTTATATTATTATTATATCAGTGGAGGTTGGGGACCCATGAATGTGACCATGTGGGGAACAGCTACTGGTCTAGATTAAGGCTAGGAAAAGAGGTATTCTTTTCCAATAAATCACTATTCTTTGTTCCCTACAACTAGAGGAGAGCAGCAAAACCCAGCCTATCAGAAAGTTTCAACCTGTGCATAATTGAAGAAAAAGTCTCTCATACATTACTTGTTCTAGGAGAAGAGGATTCTGACCATTTGTGGTGGTTTTGTGAGTTTCCATCCACCAAGCCTGGCATTCTGAGGCACTCAGTGGGTGGGTCTGCTGGGCCCGCCCTTCTACTCTAACCACTCTGTACCAGGAAGTCACAGGCAGGTCCTGATTTTACAAATCAGTACTGAATCCAAAACTTCCAGGCATTTCCAGAACCCGAAACATTTCTAACTTATTTTTTCACACGTTTTATTTACATGGGGCTTTTCAGTACCTTCCTGTAAATTCTCATCAGAACCCTGTAAGGATGAGGGCTCTTGTCCTTACTTGTTAGTTAAGGGACTTGAATCTTGGAGAGGTTCCATCTTTCCAAAGGTCACGTGGTGATAAGAGGGGAGCAGAGGCTGAGTCAAAGTGGCCCTCTGAAGAGAAGTCCTGTCCTCTTGCACAATGCCCACAGTCTCTTGTGATTAAAAACTAAACTAAACCAAAATGAAATTAAGTACTGCTTACTCATGTAGCTAATTTTATCACCGTGACCAGTGATTCAAAGTCCATGGTACACTTTTTCTCAACGAGGTAGCAGCCACAACCAGCATTGGCTCTTGCATGCTCCAAGATATTCTCAGTGGCTGAAGTCTTTTTTTAAAATTTAAGTACAGTTGATTTACAATGTTGTGTGAGTCTCAGGTGTACAGCAAAGTGATTCATATATGTGTATATATATACACAGCTGGTGCTCACAGCCTTCCCAACACACAGCTTCTTACTGTCAACTCCTTCCCAGATTTCAAAGCCTCATTCCAACCCTATCTCTTTCAGTGAAACTTCTCTGGCCTCCACAGCTACAAAGAATTCCTTGCTCTTATGAATCTCAGTTGTTGGTAGTTTGATAGCTAATATTTATTGCCCCATATATATATATATATATATATACACACACATATTTATCCTTTTCCAGATTTTTTTCCATTATAGGTTGTTATAAGATACTGAATATAGTTTCTTGTACTATACAATAGTTCCTTATTGTTTATTTTATATACAGTAGTGTGTATCTGTTAATCTCAAAGTCCTAATTTATCCCTCCTACCTCCCTTCAGTAACCATAAGTTTGTTTTCCATGTCTGTGAGTCTATTTGTGTTTTGTAAATAAGTTCATTTGTATCATTTTTTTAGATTCCACATACAAGTGGTATCACATGATATTTGTCTTTCTCTGTCCAGGTTACTTCACTTTAGTATGATAATCTCTAGGTCCATCCATGTTGCTAGAAATGGCATAATTTCATTCTTTTTTATGGTTGAGTAATATTCCATTATATATATAATTATATAAACTATAATGTATGTATGTATTATAATGTATGTATGTATAATGTATGTATAATGTATGTATATGTAATATACATTATATATATATATATATCTCCATTCATCTGTCAATGGATGTCTAGGTTCTTTCCATCTTTTGACTATTGTGTACAGTGCTGCTGTGAACACTGGAGTACACATATCTTTTCGAGTTTTCATCTTTTCTGGATATATTCCCAGCAATGGGATTGCTGAATCATATGGTAACTATTTTTAGTTTTTGAAGGAGCTTTCGTACTTTTCTCCATAGTGGCTGCTCCAATTTACATTCCCACCAACAGTATAGGAACATTCTGTTTTCTCCATCGGTGTCTGAAATCTCAGGCACTGCAGAATCCTGCATAAAACTGTCTGCCCTCTCACAGCTGGTGCTCACAGCCTTCCCAACACACAGCTTCTTACTGTCAACTACTTCCCAGATTTCAAAGCCTCATTCCAACCCTATCTCTTTCAGTGAAACTTCTCTGGCCTCCACAGCTACAAAGAATTCCTTGCTCTTATGAATCTCAGTTGTTGGTAGTTTGATAGCTAATATTTATTGCCCCATCATTTTACCTCATCAATAAATATTTGTTAATGGAATGAGTATTCCCAGACGGATGGTATATCACTGGAGGTGTGTGTGTAGTTCTTTATTTCACCAGAATAATGTGTCTGTTTGAAGGGGGGATGTGATTGATCTGATTTTCCCTATGGTGTTCACAGTCTACATTCCAGAGATAAACCCATCACCCCTGACTCAAGCAAGTGGTGGTGGAAACAGTTTGGCCATTTTCGTATATCTGATGAGTGATAGTGATTCTTCGTCCTATCAAAGTGATTCTTTCTGAGAACATTCTTTGGGTTGTTATTTAGAAGAACAAATCAGATCCATCTTATTCACAGTGATGCACTGTGAACCTCTCCGAGGAAAATGGAGACCTATGTCTGTGTTCTGGCCCTCTATCCCATTTTTCCCCTTTCTGACCTTTCTATTGACTTACTGAGTCCAGTGATTTGGGTCTCTTTGCTTCCGTTTTTCCATCTGAAGGATTCTACTAGAATCAATACTTTTATTAGGGATTGTATTAGAAACAATTTAAACATCAAAAAGAGGAATACAATAGTTGATTGAAACATATCAAATCTCAGAGAATCCAGAAGCCCATAATGACATGGTAAATCCAGGGAATCACTCATTTGTCACATTTGAACCAACTCTTTGCTTTGGAAGTACATAACAAAGAAGAATCAAGTGTTTGTCCCATCTTTCTAGTAGCAACTTTACTGCAGAAACCAAATGACTCCATTGAGAAGGGGAAGCTCTACTTTACAGAAGAGTCACTTTATAGGTCCAACTGAACTGATTTTTCAGGCAAGGATTATCAGCTATTGTTAAAACCTCCATGTATGGGACTTCCCTGGTGGTTCAACGGCTAAGATTCCAAACTCCCAGTGCAGGAGGCCCAGGTTCAATCCCTGGTCAGGAAACGAGATCCCACATGTGGTAACTAAGACCTGGCACAGCGAAATAAATAAATAAAAGTAAATATTAAAAATATTTTTTAAAAGTTTTCATTGTTTAAAAAAAATCTCTATGGATGGATGCTCGTGGTTATTCATGTGGTATCAAAGTGGTAACATTTGGGTTATTTTCTGGTCACAAGAGATAAAAACATAACTGATAATGGAGGGATCAGACTGCTCCCACCTTAACCTCATGTTCCTCTGTCCCATTAGATGACTAATGGTGAGATAATCCACTGTATGTGTCTTTTGATGTGGTACAATACAAAATAGACAACATCATGTATATTGTGCTCTAGTCAAAAATGTTTAACTCAAATCTAACCACATGTTTTTGTTATTGTTGTTGTTTAGTCACTAGGTCATATCTGACTCTTTTTCGACCCTGTGGACTGTAGACCACCAGGCTCCTCTGTCCGTGGGGTTCTCCAGGCAAGAATACTGGAGTGGGTTGCCATTTTCTTCTCCAGGGGATCTTTCTAATCATGGATCGAACCTGAGTCTCCTGCATTGGCAAGCAGATTCTTTACCACTGAGCCACCCAGGAAGCCCAACCAAATGCTTATATATCCAATGTATTTACTAAAATATGGGGGCTACAGGGAGAAGCTAAACATCAATGTGGGGAAAAAGCAAATTGTAAAGATAACACGTTCTTTGGGACAGCTGGCCCAGGCTCTTAAACAAATCAGTGTAATAAGAAAAAGGGACCATGGCTGATTCATGTTAATGTATGGCAAAAACCACTACAATATTGTAAAGTAATTAGTCTCCAACTAATAAAAATAAATGGAAAAAGAAAAGAAAAAGGGACTCTTTCTAGGTTAAAAGAGAGTTTAAAAACATAACACTTAATATGGAACAGGTGGCTCTGGATTGGTTCCTAGTTTGTACAAACCAGCTATAAAGGACATTTTAGGCCAAATGAAGAAATTCAAATATTTAAAAATATTTATTTATTTATTTCTATTGACTTTGCTGGCTCTTTGTCACTACTTGCAGGCTTTCTTTCTCTAGTTGCCATGAGTGGGGAGCTACACTCTAGTGTGATTCTTGGACTTCTCATTGTGGTGGCTTCTCCTTTTGCATAGCATGGTCGTTAAGCGCTCAGGCTTCAGTAGTAGCGGCACCCAGGCTTAGTTACCCTGTCACATGTGGCATCTTTCCAGACCAGGGATCGAACTTGTGTCCCCTACATTGGCAGGCAGACTCTTAACGTTGCTGGACCACCAGAGGAGTTCTAAATATGTTTCAAGTATTGGGTAATATTAAGAAATCATCATTAATATTTTTAGATGTGAAATGTCATTTTGGCTATATAGGAAGATGTTCTTATTCTTTAGAAATTCATGCTGAAGCATTTAAGGCGGTATCAGGATTTTAAAACAGCAAATATATATTTCTCACTCACACTACATCACTATTCCAGGTGGGTGGCCAATCTTTTATCACCTTCAGTCTGATGTGCAGGCTGAAGGAGCAGCCCTATCTAGGACTTTGCTGGTCTTTTTGTTGAAGCAAAAGAAAGATGAAGGAACCTCACTGTGACGTGTAAAAGGCGGGCTTCACTTGCACTCCTGTTTTATTGGCTAAAGGATTAGTTTCACGGCCAAGTCTAGCACCAATGGGGTAAGGAATTATAATTCTCCCACAGGGTGGGGGCAGTAAAATTACTTAGAAATCAGTGACAAAAAGGGAACAAAGCACTTCAGCCTGAGTCATAACAAAATAGTTTCTCAGGGACCAAATTATAATGTTAAATCCAGATGTCAGAAAGCAAAAAAGGCTGAAAATAAATGAACTTAGCCTTCAACTCTAGAAACCAGAAATTTTAAAATAAACCAAAGACGATAGAAGGAAGGAATTAATAAAGATAAAGTAAATAGTATGAAATAGAACACCCAAAATAATAGCTTCAACCCCTAAGTTCTGATAAGATCAAAACATAGAAAGCCTTTGGCAAGTATGTTCCAGAAAAGAAAGAAAGCAAAAAGACTCAATAACATTCATTATGAATAAAAACAGGATGCGGAGATTTTTTTTGTTTTTTAATTTTTAATGCTATATACAGCTTCATTCCAGTGACTTCAAAAATCTGGACCAGGTGGAATGACTTTCTAGAAAAATATAAATTACCCAACTTGACTAAATAAAGAGAAACCCTGAAATCACCAATAATAACATAAGAAAAAGTGAAAGGTCTGCCTTCAAAACAGAAAACAAGGGACTTCTATGGTGGTCCAGTGGCAAAGATTCCACCTTCCTAATGCAGGGGGTCCAGGTACAATCCTTGATCAGGGAACTAGATCTCACATGCCACATCTAAAGATTCCACATGCTACGCTGCAATGAAGATCCAGCACAGCTAAACAAATGAATATTTTTTAAAAAGAAAAAGTAAACAAGTGCACATGGCCCATAAGGTTGAAAACTATCATGACTTCAAGCAAATAAACCCTATGTAATAGGAAACGTTCCTCCTCATATGTGTGGTGTGCTCAATCATGTCTGACCCTTTGGGACCCCATGAACTGTAACCTGCCAGGCTCCTTTGTCCTTGGAATTTCCCAGGCAAGAATACTGAAATGGGGTGCCATTTCTTTCTCCAGGGGATCTTCCCAACTCAGGGATCAAATCAGTGTCTCTTGAAACTTCTGCACTGGCTGGTTTCTTTACCACTGAGCCAACCTGTGAAGCTCATGTTCCATGGGTTAGTGAAAGGTGAAAAGCTTTCCAATAGCAGATTTTCACTTTTCAGTAAAAGGTACTGTAGAATCAATTTCTGGTCAATGAAAGAAGGGGAAAAAGAAGTATGTACTTTTCGGAAAGGTTTTCTACTCCAATAAAAAGAGTCAGATTTGTGAGAAAACCCTGCTCCCCAATCCCTGCTTGGGGATATGTCCCTGTGAAACAGCTACAGCCACTGTGTGACCCCAAGGGAACACTCAGCTGACCCACTGAGAATGAGATGGGAAGAATTTGGATTCTCTATGATACTGTTGAGCACTGAACCAGCTCTGAGCCTTCCTTCATGAGAAAAATATACTCTTGTCATATAAACACTTTTATTTATTTGTTTATTGGAATGGCAGCTGAGAACACCCTAACTAAAATATATGAGCTCTATCAAACTTTTACACAGCTCGAACATCCCAGATAATGTCAGTGGTTTCAGAACCCAGAAATAGTTCAAGAGGTTTGAAACTAATTTTGCATAGTCTTGCATAATCTTGTAAGTACAACCAAATACTTTCATATAGCATTTCTGGAGGGAAATTTGTCTTTTAATCCTATACAGCAGTTGGCCTATTGAACTGTTTCAATGATGAAATAGACACAGAAATTCTTTTCTTTTTTATTGTTGTTGAGGTAGAGTTGATTTATAATGTGTTAATTTCTGCTATACAACAAAGTGATTCAGTTATACATATAAATGCATACATTCTTTTTCATATTCTTTTACATTATGGTTTATCACAAGATACTGAATATAGTTCGTTGTGCTATACAGCAGGATGTTGTTTGCCTGAACTGTGGTGTTGGAGAAGACTCTTGAAGAGTCCCGTGGACTGCAAGGAGATCCAACCAGTCCATCCTAAAGGAGATCAGTCCTGGGTATTTATTGGTAGGACTGATGTTGAAGCTGAGACTCCAATACTTTGGCTACCTGATGACTCATTTGAAAAGACCCTGATGCTGGGAAAGATTGAGGGCAGGAGGAGATGGGGACGACGGAGGATGAGATGGTTGGATGGCATCACCAACTCAGTGGACGTGGGTTTGGGTGAACCCCGGGAGTTGGTGATGGACTGGGAGGCCTGGCGTGCTGCAGTTCACGGGGTCGCAAAGAGTCGGACATGACTGAGCGACTGAACTGAACTAAACCCCAAATTCCTAGGCCATCCCTCTCCCGTCCCCCACACCCCCACCACTTGGCAACCGCAAGTCTGTTCTCTGTATCTGTGAGTCTACAGAAACCACTGTTTTGTTTTTTTTTTTGCCATATGGTAATTCTGTATTTATTCTGTCCATTAGTAACTACTATTTGATAACATTTATAAGATTAATAAAACTTAATATAAAAGAAGTTCAACCTACTTTTTTTTTTAAACATTTCATTACTGGATATTAATTAGAAAGATAGTCTAAATTAGCATGGTCGAAACCTTTATGTCAAAAATTTATAACAAATGTTTGGTATATAGCCACATAGAATTAAGTTTTTGGTGTAAAGTTATTTGGCTTCAAGAAAGAACATTTGGTTTACTTCACTAAAAGGAATATCTCTCAGTGCTGGGATGGCCTCTTCTTGGTCTTTCTTCTGCTGTTGATTTTTGGCATAGTTATCTGTGATATTATGATTGGAGTCGAGTGGAGAGGTACTCATCATGTTTATTACAAATAAGAGGACGTAACTGATGATTACGGTAAAGAGGAGATACAAAGGTAGAGCAACGGTCCAATACTTTTGAGGTCAATAAGTTAAGCCTAAGGAGTTTAGCCAAGATTCAGGAATAAAAGCCCACACAAGATACAGCATGAAACCAAATTGGGAGCTTAAGAAAAGAACAAAACCATAAATCGCTCTTTCTGGCAATGGCGACGGTGAATTTTCCACCATTTTCCCTCTGGCTTTAGAAATTCTTGGGTCCTCCAAGCACCGACTACCCCTGCAGCACGTTCGGCCACCTCAGGGCCGAGGCCTCGGCGCACGCAGACCAGGGGATCCGCAGGAGCGGGAGAGAGTGAAACCACTGTCTTTAAGAAAGACGCTCCAAACAAATTATCTGCAAAACTGAATCACATTTCATTTTTTCCTGCCAAGATACCTTAGAGAAAACACAGAGTATGCTGAATCTTTTTCCCTCCTCTTTTACCTAGTGAGGTGATTATGGAAATTGTTATGACTATGATTCTTAATTCTTAAGCCTTTGATCTCTTGTAAAAACTAAAATGGGATTTATGACCAGATGGCTGTGATTGAAATGGAGCAGGATCCTTGCCCCACCCCACTCCCATGTCCCCAGCCTGCCTTTTGTCTGTGGGAAAATGTTAGCCAATGAATAAGTTTAGGAAGTGAGAAAATACAAAAACAAAAGAAAACAGTCAAAGGAGACCAAATAATAATAATGTAGTCATTAAGCATAGTCAAGGACCTTTAGTTCCTTCTGAAGGACAATAGATAATATTCTGAGCATATCCTGTGAGCTGTCTTATAGATACTGAAACCCCTACCAGGGGGAAGAAGCTAATTACACGATGACCAGACTGTAGCCATGACATAAGCTACCACAATTGGAAGACCTGGCCTCAAAGAAATGCAAACAAACTGACCCTGGAACTGAAGATTAACTGTAACTAAAACAACCAAAATGACACTGGTCAGACCATAGATGACCAATTCCAGGATGACTGTCTTTAAAGACTCTGTCTTTAAATGTTCTTGCCCACTGACTGTCAGGGGAGGGTAGTCAGTCTTTGCCCACCCTACCTCCTACTTGTTGCCAGCATCCAAAATAAAGCAAACTTTCCTTTCCACCAACCTGGACTCTTTATTGCCTTTTAAGCGGGGAAGCACCCAGAAAACACTTTTGGTAATATTATAATTGGTTCAGATTTTATTGAAACGTTTGCACTGTTTGTTGTCTATATCACACTGATAGTTAAGCTTCCTCCTGCTTATGTTGTGAGGTGTTAGGTGATCATCCAATTTTCAGTTGTTTGTTTTTTTTTTTCCTAGCCCTTCTTGTTTGTGTTCCTGTCAGCTGATGTAATTCAATGCTAGCAAGTTAATGAGCTGTTTTCAGTGCGATTCAGGGCATTCAAAAAATGAAAGAGCTTTGGGACTTCCCTGGTTGTCTAGGGGTTAAGACTGCACTTCCACTGCAGGGAGCACTGCAGGTTCAATCCCTGGTCAGGGAAATAAATTTTTTTTTTAATTAAAGCTAAGTGAAATATATGTCGCCAATTAAAAAACAAACAAACACTCTTACACCTGTGTTAGGTGAATGATTCCGTGCCAAGGAAAGGTGAAATGTATGCAGATAACTCAAGTGTAGGAGTTTAGGAGTCAAGGTCAGACAAATCTAGTTACTGGAGGGAACAGAGGGCAATTACAGAGGGCAATAACCTCCCTGTGAAACTGGGAGGGAAATGGAGTTATCAGGAACTCAGGAACAGAGCAAGGGTCAGTCAGGAACAAGCAGATGGGCATATCTTAGTTACTAAAAATCCAGAAACCAAGGTCAAGGCAGTTGTAGGAAAGAGCAAGACCAATCTATTCTGAGCTAATGAATTTCCAACAAGAGTTTGAGAGTTGGAAGCTTCCCGCCCACAGCATCATCCCTAGAGTGAGACGCAACCCTGAGCCTGGAGGAGGGAGGTGGGAAGAATCAGGAGTCAAGGAAGAGTTCTAAGACAAGTTCATTATATTAACAAATAAACTGCTCCCTCAGAACCTCAGCTGCAGTCTGAAAAGGCTGACAAACTACTTCTCTAAGAAGAGGACCTATTTACTTCCAAGATCTAAATGGAGCTGACTCTGGGAAAAAAAACTATGAAGACAATGTCTTGTGTTCAGTGTGTGTAAACTCTCCTCCAACCCCCAAGTTAAGCACAGTCAAGGACCTGTAGTTCTTTCTCAAGGGCAATAGATAATATTCTGAGCCATATCCTATGAGCTGTCTTATAGATACTGAAATCCAGAAAACAAAACACATTCAGAAATCAAAACACATTCACTTCAGAAGCCTGGCCCATCCAAGAAGTCCAAAGTGCCCATGCGCTATCACCTAACTAAACCCCTCTTAGTAAGCACTTGGCCTTAACTTCCAAAGTAACTGAGAATCAGTTACTATTTGTTCATCTGGAGAACATAAAAAGAAGTTAATCTCTGCTGGGATTAGCGTGAGTGAATCCATCCCTCAAGACCACAGATGACAAGTGTGTGTCAGCTCAGAAGTCATGCTCTTGAAGAGGGATGTCCTGCAGAAGAACATGAGGCCAAGGTGGGTACGGAAGCTTGGATCTAGTTTCCTCCTGGTCTGTGCACATTTGTCTTAGAACTAAGATTCTATCTTTCTAGTGTTCTGTCATTTTATCTCTCAGCAACACCCACAGGACTTCCCCTAATAAACGTGTGTGTGTGTGTGTGTGTGTGTGTGTGTGTGTATGTGAGTCTGTGTGTGAGTGTGTGTGTGTGTGTGTGTTTGGTTGTGCTGGGTCTTCATTGCTGTGTGCAGGTTTTCTCGAGTTGTAATGTATGGGCTTCTTGTTGCAGTGGCTTCTCTTGTGGAGCACAGGCTCAGTAGTGGTGGCCCATGGGCCTAGTCGCTCCACAGCAGGTGGGATCTTCCCAGGTCAGGGATCGAACGCACGTCCCCCACTTCGGCAGACAGATTCTTAAGCACTGGACCACCAGGGAAGTCCCCACTAAAATATTCACTGGAGACACAGAGTCAAATCTTGGTGAGAATCAATGGCCACCTTATTTTCTACTAGTTGGATCAGCAGGACTGCTGTTGATGTTCTCTGCTTTTCCAATTTGACTTCTCATTTTCATTTCCTCTCCCACCTTCCAAGTTTACTTTAGGTGCACCTGCTCTCGAACAAGAGCATGGAAATAAATCCCAGAGTTTACACTAGGAGGATCAGAGCATCCTGTTAACTCCGAAACATGCCTTCCGCCTGGGAATGGAAATATAAATGAATCCCCAGGCACCACTGATTTAGTGAGCTGAGACAGTGAGAGAGAGTAAGCTGTGCTTAACACCAGCCCATGGCAAAGCTGTCACCAGGGCCTTCCTCTTTTCATGATATCCTAGACATGTATCAGTTTCATTTGGTTATTTCACAGAGTTCTATAAACAGGGCCAGTATAGTCAGAGCAGGGTTGAAAACATTTCAGTTGCACTTGTTTCTCATTGTCTGCATGTGTTTTCCCAAAGGCTGCTTTCTCAAAGGGAGGCTAGGGAGAGGATTTTTCTGTTTTCTCTCTTGCTGCTTCCTACATAGTCAATGAGAACATGAGAAATATATGAACAATTTTTAGTTTTGTCCCTTCCCATTTTGCTTAGGAACTCACAAGCTAGAGAAATTGTTTTCTGATCTAACTCCACCTGGACTTGGGTGGTACTTGGGAACCTAAGTCAACCACTATAGGTTGTATCTACCCCTTCTCTCAGGTTAGGTAAGGGGTGTTGCCACCCAAGAAGTGGAATGTGTTTATTTTTCCTTGGCCACTCAGAAAAGCAAAACTTTGTTTTAAATGTCACTATCAAATCACAATATCATTATAAATCTTACATATAGAGGTGGATCACTTATATATCTTGACAATCATATAGCCCAAGGGTTCTTGACCCCGGCTTGGAGGAGTCTATTAACCCTCAAAGTGTGAATATACAGGTGGAAGTTGTGCCTGGTAGGCTATGTAGACAATGAGATGGCTATTTCTCTTTCTTTCCCAGAAATCTGAAAATGTAAGGAACAAGCCCCCCAAATATGGAGGCTCTTGGGAGACCAGTTTTCTTAGACTCATAATTCTGCCTCCAGTTTGAGCTCCAGTCCTTGGTGCTTTCTTTTACAAGGGGCCTAGCGATGGAGTCAAGAAGAATGAAGTCCAGACCTCACATATAGGGAGCCCTGAAGAAATGTTAAATGAATCAACGAACACAAGAATGACTCTAGGTTGAAATGTTAGTTGTTGTTTTGGGTTCTTTGTTGCTGTTGCTGTTTCCCGGGTGGTTTTTTTTTTTTTAAACCATACTGCGCAGCATCTGGGATCATACTTCACCAACCAGGTAGTGAACCAGGGGCCACCTGCAGTGGAAGTGCAGACCCCGAACCATTGAATTTCCAGGAAATTCCCTGAAATGTTAGTTTTCTAAGGCATTTAATTAAATAGAAGTCTGCAGAATTCATCTCCCCATCCCTCTTCCTAACACTATTCCAAATTTCTGAACAATGCAATTGAGAGGGATTGAGAGGTCAAGAATGGACCCTCCTGGTTTTCATCCAATCAGCAGACTACATCTCTCTCCCTGGCCTTCACCGTTGGTTTAGGACAAACACAGTACCCAAGTCAGGGTGGGGCTGGGAGGTCAAGAAGACTACATTTATGAGTTTTATTTAAGTTTTGAGGATGCCTTTGAGGCATCTCTCTTTTCTGCTGAGTTTATATCTGGAAATATGTAGGCCCAGAAGCTTCTGGAAACTAATCCTAAGGTAATAGAACCAATGAATGGAAAGCGAGGATTTACTGATTTTATTTGAGCCCTGGGTCAAACTTTTTTCAAAGCTGGACTTTACACTAAGTTCATCTGTACATTTTCCTTATTGTTTAAGTCACTTTGAACTTGCTTTCTGTTTCTTTCTGTGGAAAGATCATTAGCTGATATAAGCTTATGTGATTTGCAGGAAGTTGAAACACAATACGCATTTATGGGGATTTCCTAACTCCCAAACTGTCATTTAACCAAAAGACCATTCTCCTCATAATATCCCCAATAAGGCAGAATTATATACTTGTACACAATGCATGAGACATAATGAATTTGTGTAAAAGTAATTACCTATGGTAGCTATGGTCCTATCAGAAGTTGATTGCAACACAATAATTAAGAATCAAGGAACCTGAATGTCCATGGCCCTGGAGACATTACCAAGGCTCTTAGGAAAGAGTGCTGCCTAAAGTGACATTTAAATCTTCTTTCATGTTCCTTAGTCATATTGTGACAGGCAGTTCCTGCTTAAAAGAACATAGTTGCTTCTCTGATACAATTATTTTCCACTAAAAACAAAACAAGAAAGAAAAAGAGATTGTTTAAATAATAAGTCAGTGATTTATTAATGCTATCAGATAACACAATCCTGACAATTAGAAAATCAGATTCAAGCTCTGAATTGCTCCAGTTTTGCCCTAGAAGTTGTCTGGCAAACATACCAGCCTGCGGCTGATGTGAACAGAGGGAAATGGTCCTGATCACTGTTTGTGAGACATCTTTGTTCAAATAAAGATGAAGTATGGAAAACTAGGCACTACTATTCTTTTAGCCCACATTTCCTTATTCAGTGAAGGATGCCCTAGACTTCAGGATATGGAAAGTATTTTGTTTACCACCATTATTTCTGACCTCTGAGGGGCAACATTTTTTTTTATTTATAGAATTTCTGGAGAATCGTGACTTTTCGGGTTTACAAAAGTTCATTTTTTAACTAGTTTCTTTTTAAAAAAGAATCTGGAGAATCCCATGGACAAATGAGCCTGCATGCTGCAGTCCATGGGGTTGCAAAGAGTTGGACACAACTAAGCAACTAACACTTACTTACACTTAAAGAAAACTCTGGATATTTTTGATGGTGAATTTATGTGTTAAGCAAACATCACAATATAACAGAAAGAAGGTCTCACCAGGAGTGGAACACTCTCTGATCAGTTTATATATATCTTATTAACCTTCTGCATAGACTAAATTTCCCAGTCTTTGTAGGTACCAGTTTCCTCATCTGGGAACAGATAGCTGATCTTGAGAGTCCCTTCCCTATAGATGGAGAAGTCTATAAACAATATGCTTATCCTACTATAATATCTAAAACTATAATTTGAAACTACACATCCTCTACAGCTTTAATCCTTCATAGTTCTGTTCAATTGCTCAGTAGTGTCCGACTCTTTGCAACTCCATGAGCCACAGGACGCCAGACTTCCTGTCCATCACCAACTCCTGGAGATCACCCAAACTCATGTCCGTTGAGTTGGTGATGGCATCCAACCATCTCATCCTCCATCGTCCCCTTCTCCTGCCCTCAATCTTTCCAGCACCAGGGTCTTTTCAAATGAGTCAGCTCTTTGCATCAGGTGGGCAAAGTATTGGAGTCTCAGCTTCAACATCAGTCCTTCCAATGAATATTCAGGACTGATCTCCTTTAGGATGGACTGGTTGGATCTCCTTGAAGTCCAAGAACTCTCAAGAGTCTTCTCCAACACCACAGATCAAAAGCATCAATTCTTTGGCACTCAGCTTTCTTTATCATCCAACTCTCACATCCATACATGACTACTGGAAAAACCATAGCCTTGACTAGATGGACTTTGTTGGCAAAGTAATGTCTCTGCTTTTTAATATGCTGTCTAGGTTGGTCAAAACTTTCCTTCCAAGGAGTAAGTGTCTTTTAATTTCATGGCTGCAGTCACCACCTGTAGCGATTTTGGTGCCCCCAAAAATAAAGTCAGCCACTGTTTCCACTATTTCCCCATCTATTTCCCATGAAGTGATGGGACCGGATGCCATGCTCTTAGTTTTCTGAATGTTGAGCTTTAAGCCAACTTTTTCACTCTCCTCTTTCACTTTCATCAAGAGACTCTTTACTTCTTCTTCACTTTCTGCCATAAAGGTGGTGTCATCTGCATATCTGAGGTTATTGATCTTTCTCCCAGCAATCCTGAGTCCAGTTTGTGCTTCTTCCAGTACAGCACTTCTCACGATGTACTCTGCATATAAGTTAAATAAGCAGGGTGACAACATACAGTCTTGATGAACTCCTTTTCCTACTTGGAACCAGTCTGTTGTTCCATGTCCAGTTCTAACTGTTGCTTCCTGACCTGCATACAGGTTTTTCAAGAGGCAGGTCAGGTGGTCTGGTATTCCCATCTCCTTCAGGATTTTCCACAGTTTATTGTGATCCACACAAAGGCTTTGGCATAGTCAATAAAGCAGAAATAGATGTTTTTCTGGAACTCTCTTGCTTTTTCTAAGATCCAGTGGATGTTGGCAATTTGATCTCTGGTTCCTCTGTCTTTTTTAAAACCAGCTTAAACATCTGGAAGTTCACAGTTCATGTACTGTTGAAGCCTGGCTTGGAGAATTTTGAGCACTAGTTTACCGCATGTGAGATGAGTGCAATTGTGCAGTAGTTTGAGCATTCTTTGGCATAGCCTTTCTTTGGGATTGGAATGAAAACTGATCTTTTCCAGTCCTGTGGCCACTGCTGAGTTTTTCAAATTTGCTGACATATTGAGTGTAGCACTTTCAGAGAATCCTCTTTTAGGATTTGAAATAGCTCAACTGGAATTCCATCACCTGCACTAGCTTTGTTTGTAGTGATGCTTCCTAAGGCCCACTTGACTTCACATTCCAGGATATCTGTTTCTAGGTGAGTGATCACACCATCGTGATTATCTGGGTCATGAAGATCTTTTTTGTACAGTTCTGTGTATTCTTGCCACTTCTTCTTAATATCTTCTGCTTCTGTTAGGTTCATACCATTTCTGTCCTTATTGAGCCTATCTTTGCATGAAATGTTCCCTTGGTATCTCTAATTTCTTGAAGAGATCTCTAGTCTCCCATTCTGTTGTTTTCCTCTATTTCTTTGCATTGATTGCTGAGGAAGGCTTTCTTATCTCTCCTTGCTATTCTTTGGAACTCTGCATTCAAATGAGAATATCTTTCCTTTTCTCCTTTGCTTTTCACTTCTCTTCTTTTCATAGCTATTTGTAAGGCCTCCTCAGACAACCATTTTGCCTTTTTGCATTTCTTTTTCTTGGGGATCGTCTTGCTCCCTGTCTCCTGTACAATGTCATGAACTTCCATCCATTGTTCATCAGGCACTCTATCAGACCTAGTTCCTTAAATCTATTTCTCACTTCCACTGTATAATCTTTAGGGATTTGACTTAGGTCATACCTGAATGGTCTAATGGTTTCCCCCACTTTCTTCAATTTAAGTCTGAATCTGGCAATAAGGAGTTCATGATCTGAGCCACAGTCAGCTCCCAGGCTTCTTTTTGCTGCCTGTATAGAGCAGATCTCCATCTTTGGCTGCAAAGAATGTAATCAATCTGATATTGATGTTGGCCATCTGGTGATGTCCATGTGTAGAATCTTCTCTTGTGTTGTTGGAAGAGGGTGTTTGCTATGACCAGTGCATTCTCTTGGCAAAACTCTATTAGCCTTTGGGCTGCTTCATTCCGTACTCCAAGGCCAAATTTGCCTGTTACTCCAGGTGTTTCTTGACTTCCTACTTTTGCATTCCAGTCCCCTATAATGAAAAGGACATCTTTTTTGGGTGTTAGCTCTAAAAGGTCTTGTAGGTCTTCATAGACGCAATCAGAAATAAATTGTCAGGTATAGGATGACATACTCAGAAGGATGTTTGATTAGGGAATCAAACACCTCAGATTTGGTAGGAGATTTCAGTTTTATTAAAAAAAAAAAAGCTGGGCCTAAATTTTGAGTTTCAGATTATTAATACTATCAAGGTTGACCGAAAAATAGTAAAGTATAAGATATTGTTCTTAAGTCTGCTTTGCCCTTGTATAAGGAAATTCTTTCTGGCCCCTCTTTGGTTAGAGTTCTTCATGATAGCTATAAATAGAAAAATTATAGGGTGTATTACTTTAGCATATTACATGTCCAAGGGGCCTAAATATTTAATAGATGGCTTCACGTGACATCCTTTGAGCTTCAAATTTGAGTTAAATTAGTAAGTTCCTTTGTAAGAGACATATAAAACAAAAGTAAACCCAGACCCACAGGAGACTGATGGCTTACCCTTTCTATAACTAAAAACAGTTTTTTGTTTTTAAACAGAGCTCTGTGGGGTTTACATTTTTAAATTAAATTAAGTAGAAAAATCAATACAAAAAACTAAATGTATAGTGTATTTGTGCCAAGTCACCTTCAGTCATGTCTGACTCTGTGAGGCCCTATGAACTGTAGCCTGCCAGGCCCCTCTGTCCATGGAATTCTCCAGGCAAGAAAACTGAATTGGGTAGCCATTCCCTTCCCCAAGAGATCCTCCCTACCCATGGATTGAACCCTGGTCTCCTGCATTACCTTGTGGCTCAACTGGTAAAGAACCTGCCTGCAATGCAGGAGATCTGGGTTCGATCCCTGGGTTTGGAAGATCCCCTGGAGAAGGGATTCCCACTCCAGTATTCTGGCCTGGAGAATACATGGACTGTATAGTCCACGGAGTTGCAAACAGTCGGACACAACTGAGCGTCTTTCACTTTCACTTTCTCCTGCATTAAAGGCAGATTCTTTACTGTCTGAGCCACCTGGGAAGCCCAGAAAGAGCAAACCTATACGTAAAATAGACAATCAACAAGGACCTATTCTATGGCACAGGGAACTCTACTTGAAATTCTGTAGTAACCTACATAGGAAAAGAATCTGAAAAAGAATGGATATATGAATATGTATAACTGAACCTCTTTCTGTACACCTGAAACTATCACAACATTGTAAATCAACTATACCCTATATAAAATAAAAATTAAATTAAAAAAGAAAAATTAAATCCATGTCACTAGCCCTGTGCCACTAGAAAGGATACTCAAACATTGAGATTATATAATCACATATTCAAACCCTCCAAGAGCTGCTCAAAATAATACTGTATTTTAGTTTGCTTTATATTTGGAACACAGTTTTCTGCTGGTTTTAATTGATTTCCATTTAACAAAAGAAGCATATGTCTTCACCATATGACTAAACTTGTTTAGGAACTTAATGCCAGTCTTTGTGGCCATGGAGTCTACTTTCTGCTTGAAGATATTCTCCCTTCAAAACCAGTTGCTCTCCTAGCCTGCTTACAGTTGTTATTTTAGGCCTATATACATGTATGTATGTGTATATGTATATATACTTGTCCTTGTTATAGATACAATAGCTTCTCAAATTTACCTAAGGTTACTAATTAGAATACAAAAATATTATCTTATGTTCCCATAAGTCTATTTCCCATTAGTTTAGCTTTTCAAATAAAAAAAAATAGTTCTTTTGAAAACAATACATCTATACCTTCTTCTGATTATTTTTCAACTAAGTGAATCAGAAAAATGTGCATCAAAAAAATTGCCTATCCTTTGCCCCCATTAAAAAAAAAACCCAATTTGGGTTTTTTTCTATTCTGGAAACTTCCAAGGATATACAAAGTAAACAAAGTATAATGAACTTCATGTACCCATCATCCAGTTTCAATAAACATCAATATTCTGCCATTATTGTTTCACTTGCAACTTCACCTACTCCTGTTTATTTTTATAGCCAAATTATTAATTAAATAATCTTTCACATTGAGTTGGTCATTTGAATTTATACTTCATTTAGTAAATAACCCTGTTAGACCATATCATATACTCTTTTATAAGACACAGAACACCGTGTATGATAGTATTAGAAATTATTACCCAACACCCTTCCCCCACCACTTTACAGAGCACTTTCTGTGCCAATGTGCTCATGGTTTACGAAAGCACTGGTTCATTTAATTCAAGATAATCAACAATGCACAATCTGCCCTTTAACCTGCAAAGGAAGTAGAGATGCTGTTTGTTTAAGGATTAGTAAAAGCATTCAAAATTAGAATCAGTGTGTGGAAAAGAACATTTTCTGTGAAGAGGAATATGTATTCATGAATGTGTTTCTCAGATACAATAAAATGCCAACACAATTATAGCTGTCGCTTGTGGGAAAGAGAGGACTATTTCTAGGGAAATCTTAGTATCTATTCTCTGAGGGACAATGGTCTTTCAGTGATTTAGTACCACAGTCCTAGTTACACCACCAAGTTATAAATAAGATGCTGTTTTAAGAACTGGAATACTTTTTTCTATATGAATGAATGAATGTGAAGTCGATCAGTCGTGTCTGACTCTTTGCGACACCATGGACTGTAGCCTACTAGGCTCCTCTGTCCATGGGATTTTCCAGGCAAGAGTACTGGAGTGGGTTGCCATTTCCTTCTCCAGGATATCTTCCCGACCCAGGGATTGAACCCAGGTCTCCCGCATTGTAGGCAGACGCTTTACCATCTGAGCCACCAGGGAAGCCTCTTTTTCTGTATACATAATTCTAAAATTCAGAAATAAATGAAGAGTTTTAGCAAATTGAGAGCCAAAATATCTTGCTTGTGCCCACTAGAAACTAGTAAATGAATTCTGCTGACTGGAGAGCCGACTGAGCCAGTGGTCCACAACGATTTCTTCCTCATTCTGCCTCATCCAGCTTTTCGAAGATTCCCCAGAGCTTTGTCATCACGTACCCTGGAGGCAGTAATTGGGTGGTGGAGGCGAGATGGACGCTGAATCACTGTTGTTGTCTGATACTTTTTAAAAAAAATCTATTTATTTTGGCTGTGCTAGGTCTTCTTTGCTGTGTGGGCTTTTCTCTAGTTGTAAAGAGCAGGGGCGACTCTCGAGTTGGAGTGCACATGCTTCTCATTGCAGTGGCTTCTCTTCTTGTGGAGCACAGGGTCTAGGTACGCAGACTTCAACAGTTGCAGCATGCAGCTCATTAGTTGTGGCACACAGGCCTAGCGCATGTGGATGGAACCAGTGTCCCCTGAATTGCTCGGTCGCTTAGTTGTGTCTAACTGTTTGCAATCCCATGGACTACAGCCCACCAGATTCCTCTGTCCATGGAAAATTCCAGGCAAGGATACTGGAGTGGAGTTACTACTCCAACTCGGCCACCCTGACTACCACTGGGCCATCCCGACTACCACTATACCACCAGGGAAATCCAAAATAACTGCTTTCACAAGGGAGACTTAAGTATTGTAAAGTCCATCTAGAAGGAATAATACTGTGATTAAATTTGATATTTCATCTGCTCATACCTGGTGGGCCAATATCCCCCAATACACTTAGTATATTCTCTTCCAAGTCATGCTCAAGAATCATGTATCAGAGAAACAAATAGTTGCTGTGTTTTGAATTAGGATGTAAACTTTTCCCCAAACTGAAATTGGTTGGATTAGTTATTACAGTAAGCTAGGCATGAATTTTGAAAACACTTACTGAATTATATTTTTACTTACTTAATTGGAAAAGCATTATGTACGAAATGCATATTAATGACCATTAAAAATATACAAACTGCAAATATCTGGCAGTGTTCAATATCTTTGAAATGCTATTTCATAATGTTCTTGTTTACCATGCTTCTGTAGTGTGCGCCAGGTTATTTCCCGAAGTGTGCTTGTTAACACACACACAAAATCAATAAAGCAGATGGCTTTATATTTTATTTCAAACAGACTGCATCTTCACTGTTGCCCAAACTAGAAAGCCTGCTACCAGCTCTACTAATATTTTAGCTGTCCTCTAATTCGTAGTTCGATTTTAAATGAGAGAAAAATACTTAACTACTTCCATTCCTCAGTTCTTTTCCAACCTTATTTAAGAACTGTAGAGATGTATTCTAGTTTGCGTGCACAATATTTTGCTATTTCTAATACCATTTTCATGCCAAACTTTACAAAAGGCTTTGTAAATCTATTGCTGTCATTGGTTCAACAAAATAACTGGATTTGGTCATAATTATAAATTTAGGTTTCCTAAGCACAGGGGGAAATCACTTTATAATAATATATTCTTCTATCCCTTTTCAATTTGTGAAGGACATAATTCCTTGCTTAGATAAACAAAGTGAGGAAACAAGAGAAATGCCAGAATTTTGTTATCCACTTACTCCTTTAACGCATTTGCAGGCTGTTTAAAACTCTCTGATGGACTATAATGCATCATTCCAAACAATAAGGTGTGTGCTATTCCTTCATTGATAATTTTTATTTCCTGATAAAACAGAGGCCGTGCTCCATTTCTGTTCTCTAAAAACAAAACAAAACAAACCCCCACCTCCTGCCCAAACTCCCATTTAAATTTTTTCATGCTGTCACAAGTCTCAGAGCACGGTACTCTTCAGCTCCACCTCGTGTAGGAAAATAACGACTGCACCCTCAGCTCTGACCAAAGGGAGCAACCATGCTGTGGAAAAGATGAAAAGTCAGGAACATTATTTAGGAATCAAACTAAAGAAAGTATTGATTTCCTGTAGAGCCTGAGTGAGAAAAGCAGGTCTTAACAGCTGACAGGAACTTCAGGAAAACATGTGTATTGGTTTCACTGATAAATTCAATTAAATCTGGAGAAAACTATACTGAACTTACTTAACACCGGCAAACTTTGGATGAAATCCCCACTGACCTAGGATTCCTACTTGACTCCTTCAAAAGGGCCAAGTCAGCGCGTTCTCTGAGCAGCGCTATGTAGTACATCAAACATCTTCACGAAAAACTACAGCCGACTATCTTTTAGTCACGTCATAAAGCGCAGAGGAGAACGCCTGGAAACGGTTTGCGGAGAGAGGGGTGAGGTCCCCTTCTCGGTGAAGGCGACTTAGCTGACTGGAGTAGTTTCCGCGCTCTTCGCGTCCAGCGCTGCAGCAGGCAAGGAACCGAAGGGACCCCGGGTCCCGGTCGCCTGCAGCATCTCCCCAGAGTCCTCCTTCTGAGAAACCTGTGGGTCAGGGACGCTCATCTTCTGCTTGTCATTATAAACCTGCTTCTTATTAAGCTCTCGTGATATTTTTTTTTTTAAGTTGCTCTGCACAGTTTTCGCTTCCTCCGGCCAGGGATGAGGGAGCCCAGAGCGTCCCGGAGCCGGCCGGGTACCGCGGGGCGGGGCAGGGGCAGGGGCGGGGCAATGGGCGGGGCATCTTCGCCGCGTCCGGCTGCGCCCAGCCGCGGGCGGGAGGCGGTGGCGGCGGCGGCGGCGGGGCCTGAACAGCGCGGGGATTGGCTGCGGAGGGCGGAGACGTCAGGCTCCCGCGGCCGGAGCTGCGGCCCCGGCGCGGCGCGGCGCAGCGCAGTCCGCTTGAGCGCTCACCGCAGCGAGAAGGTTTCCTGTGCCGTCGCGCCTTCCGCCGCCGCCGCCGCCGCCGGGCTTCGCCGCTCTTGCCGGGACGCGCCTCCGCGCTCCTCGCCGCTTCCACCCCCGCGGCCGCCGCTCCTCTCGCAGTCGGCACACACACCATGACGAAGACAGACAAAAAGTCCTTCAACCAGAGCCTGGCCGAGTGGAAGCTCTTCATCTACAACCGGACAACCGGAGAGTTCCTGGGGCGCACCGCCAAGAGCTGGGGTGAGCGGGCGGCGGTTGGGCACCCGGGCCGGCCGCGGTCTGGGGGGGACGCCGGGCGGGGTCGGGTGGGAAGGGAAGGCGGGAGGTGGCTCCCCGCGTGGGGGCCCCAGGAGCCACCGCCGCCCGCAGCGGTCTTCGTCTCGGTCGCCAGACTCGAACGCGAGCCGCAGCGGCGGCCGAGGAGTAGCGCGGCCCCATTCATTTCTCTCGGGGCCGGCGGGCGGGCGAGGCGGCGGGGCCCGCTGGCAGCCCCCGCCGGTTCCTTCCTCCCCGCTGGGAGCGGGCGCACGTGCAGCCCGGGCCTGCGGCGCCGGAAGCCGGGGACCGCTGCCCCGAGCCCCGAGCGCGTGGGGGCCGAGTGCCCGGCCTCCTTTGTACGGAGCGCGCCGGCCCCGAGAGGGCCTGGCGGAGGCGGCCGGCTGCGCCGAGCGGTCGGGGAAGCTAGACCCTGCCCCACGCCCGGGGAGAGGAAATTTCCACTCCCGCCGCTATCTTGTGACTCGTCCACGCTGCCACCCCAGCCGGTCGGAAGAGTGTGAACGAGTGTTCACTGTGTGGGCTGCACGACTGTGTTAAGCACACAAGCACACGGTATCCGAAAATGCAGTTGACTTTGTCCAGTGAAAAGACCCTTAAAAAGGTCGCTTCCTCCCTAATTCCTTTTTGGCGACACAGGTTTTCTTCCTTACCAGCGTGCTTCAATAGGGGAAAGTAAATCCGGTCTGAAAGGCACGGGGTTTTTTTTGTTTGTTTGTTTTTTGCCCTATGCCTTCCAAACGTGTGATGGTTGTATTTGCTAGCAGTTTTCCTCTGCATGGGTTCTTTGTTTTAAAAGAAATATTTAAACCATCCACCAGTGTGGTGCTGCCTTCGAGTGCCTCTTTTTTTGGAAAAACTGTTAACATCTGAGTAAGGACTAGTGCTCCCCTCCTTTAAACTTAAGTAAACCTATTTTTTTTCCTTTTGAAAAATATTTTGTTAGTTGGTCATGACAGACTTTTCTGCGTGAGAGTATTTCTAGACTGGAGAACTATTTGAGCACGACACTTTGAAGAGAAGCATGAAGAGTGAATTAGCTCTGACTTAGGAAATAACTGTTGCTGCTACCTGAAATCGGCTCTTCCAGAATAGAAAGGCGGCTTAAAGCCCTATCACAAGTTTCAAGGGGGCCTTGGAGGGGTTTTTTTTAGCCCAAACCCTGCTTCAGAGATGAGAAAAATGAGCCCCAGAGAGGTGGTGATTTTGTTTGTGTAAAATTACATATTCCACAGAGCCAAGAAAAGAACCCAGTTGTCCTTTAATCCTAGTCCAGCGGTTGTATTATTTTACAGATGCCTTGCCTCACTGCATGATAATCACGATTTTTATTCAAATGGCTGGCTGTGGGGAACCCACTAGTGTGATGAGGAAATAGATCTTGCATTTAGATTTAAATGGGGGGGACTGTAAACAATTATTTTTGTTTTTAGAGTGTACTGTTTGCTGAAGGAATATTTGAGTGGTGAAGGGGGATGAATTTGTGTAGACTACCTTTCTCAGTTCCAGTACTAAGTATCTTCATGTTCTGTTAGAATGACATTTCTTTTCTTTTCTTTTAAATGACGTTTCTTAATGCAGGGTGTGCTCCTTAACCTTTGTATTACGTGTTGTTGGGGTAGAGATTTTATTTGGTATCAGAGAATGCAGGATTATGTAAGGGCAGTGGAAGGAGTACAAGTGAAGCTGGGATTAGATTTAGAAGAATGAAGGCAAGACTTTCTGTTTTCTGAATGGAAATTGTCAGCAAAGAGTAAATTTCTGCATTTATGGTAATAATAGTAAGCCAGCACCGAATGGCAGAAATAGGTGAGAACTATCCGTAATCCTATCCCAGCGGGCGTAAGGACACTCCGAGGAGATGTGGGGGAGTGGTGCCTGTAGGCTGGAATCCAACTGTCAGCGCTGTGTTCCCTCAAGCATGGGGTCCACCTGGAGAAGGCTGTCCTCTTGCCTTTCTTTATCAGAAGGGCAGTTTATGAGTGAGTTGCCTGATCTCATTACCCCTGTTAGACTCTCAGTAGGGGCAACTCTTTGCAACCCCATGGAGTGTAGCCCATTGGGCTCCTCTGTCCATGGAATTCTCCAGGCAAGGATACCAGAGTGGGTAGCCATTCCCTTCTCCAGGGGTTCTTCCCAACTGGAGAAGTCCACTATGCATATATCAGTACATGTGTGGGCAGACTTAACGCATATAATGTTATTAATTTTTTTTAACAGAGATCATACAGTAAATGCTTTATAATCTTTTGAGTATATTGTGGGCCTCTTCCTGTGTTATTAATAAAGATCTATATCATATTTAATAGCTATTCTATTGTATAGTTAGATGTACTTTTTTTTTAAGTCTAACATGTATCTTACGTATACATGGGAGATACCTATGGTAATAGAAATAATCCATTTTTTTTAAAACCAGTGCATATTGTATGTACTGGGCCCTCCTCCCCCCATTCTTTAATCCTTGTGCATTTTTGTAAATTGATTTCCTTGAAATATGTTTCTACTGGTGGAATTTCTGGGTTGTGGATAATCTATGTACGTTTTATATTCTGAAAGCATGTTATAGGTTTTTTTTTTCTTTTTAAACCTCATTTGTGCAGATGTTTTCTTTTGCTTTTGAAATTAATGAGGGAGGGGATTATTACATCTTTTTTTGACCTGGGTAGATTTGCTGGGCTGCTGGCGTGTAGAGACAACCTTTCTCTACCTCAAGGGTTCTATAAAGACATTCATTTAAGATGTTTCCTGGTTTTATCTTTTACATTCAAGTCTTCAGCACATTTGTCCCAAGAGAGGTTCCTTTCCAAGTGCACTATATATTAATATTTAAGAAGCAGTCTTGCTCTTTACATTTGGGATAAAGTGAACATACCTCATGATCCATGTCATTGCCTTCTTTAAAACAGCTGTGTGAGGATTCTGACTAACTTCTTGTATATTTGGCTAATGTGTTACACTTGGTTTCAGCAGTTTCGGAATGCTTATATACATGTACTTTATTCCATTTTCACAGCTTTCTAATGCATACCATGTAGGTGATCAAAGTGTTCCTCAGAGCTGATATCCAGGCTGAACGTAAGGGCAAGTCAGGAATACTGAAAGTATTCGTTGCTCGGTTGTATCCAGCTCTTTCCTAGCCCGTGGACTGTAGCCCGCCAGACTCCTCTGTCCATGGAATTCTACAGGCAAGAATACTGGAGTGGGTAACCATTCCCTTCTCCAAGGGATCTTCCCCAACCAGGGATCAAATCTGGGTCTCCTGCATTACAGGCTGATTCTTCACTGGCTCGGATTCTTCTGAGCCAGCAGAGCAAATCAGGAATAAGTAATCGCCTCTTATGAAAATACAGGACAAAGAAAATTTAGCAGCTTGTGGCTGATGTTGCAAATATTAAACCTAAATGCATTATATACAATTAGAGTGAAAGACAGTTTAGAGATCACCTGATGTTATTTAGTTGTAAACAGTGGGCCATGTGTTGAAACTAACGTTTTAAAACATAATGAAATAGAATGGAAAAATTACCAGTTTATTCTGCCTCATGAGTTTATTCTAAGGAAAAATGTCTTTCGGTGAAACTTTACGTATTTTGTATGTTCAGATAACCTGATGTAAGATGTATTTCTTGTGGTGGGTCACAGTCAAAAAAAAAGCTTGAAAGCCAGTAATATAGCCCTATACCCTCATTTCATAGGTGAGACAATTGAACCCACAGATCTGATCTGTCAGAATTTACTCAGCTAGTGATAGAACCTTTGGCCTTCAGACGCCCTCCAAGACCAGAGTTTTTTTTTTTTAAACTATGCCGTGAAAATGTCAGTTGCTCAGTTGTGTCCAACTCTTTGTGACCCCAGGGACTGTAGCCTGCCAGATTCCTCTGCATGGGATTCTCCAGGCAAGAATACTGGGGAGAGTAGCCATTTCCTTCTCCAGTGGATCTTCCTAACCCAGGGATCGAACCTGGGTCTCCTGCATTGCAAGCAGACTCTTTGCCATCTGAGCCACCAGGGAAACCCGTGACATGATGTCATTTAATGACATCTGCCTGTGGGCTTCTTTGGCCTTCATTAAGGTTATCTCTCAGTAGATGCTTTAATGTTAATCTAAAACTCAAGGTACTGATTCCAAGCAGGGTCAGGATTCTGGACTAAAACTACTAACATCTACATTTTGTTCATATGCTTCTCTTTCATTGTAGGCCCATGAATTGCAGTTTTTTTTCGATCACCTGCTCCCATTCTGGGTCATGCCTCAGTAAATACTCTGCTTTGGAGATCAGACTGTAGGGGAGAAGGCAAGTGTGTTTATTTTCCCAGTTTTGTACAGTATTCTTTGTCTGGTGGAATGTTGTATCAAAGAAACTTGACAAAAACTTGCACTGTTGGAAAAGTAACAGGACTTGCCTTACCCTGTGGGCTGACTGTAAATGAAGGTCAAGTGGTGGGTGTGGCAGCGGCAACAGCTGAGGCTGAGGGAGCCATCACCTGGCAGGAGCAGCACTTCCTGGGTTGACAGTGGAAGGGAGGGTAAGGGTGTGTGTTGTGGTCCAGATACCTGTAATAATAGTGTGGTGCTTGCACAGTTGCTGAGTTGTCTGGCTCTGTGATCCCAAGGACTGTGGCCCACCAGGCTATGTGATTACAGTAGTACGTGCTTTACTCTGTTACAGAGCAGCCTCCCCTCGCCCCCAAAATAATTTGATTTCTTTGAAATTGACTTTTGAATTTGCAGCTTTAGAATTAGTTGTATTAAAAGCAGCTTAAAAAAAACCCTCCTGTCCTTAGTAACATCTTCACTGTGGTGTATCATCATATTTAAAGACCATTTAACGCTTTTATTTTCCAAACAATTTTATTACAATGTGCCAAAGTACTTGGCAGTACAACTGTATGAAAAGGGGGAAAAATCATGTGTACAGTAATTTTTAAAAGTGAAGGTTACTCTTGGGGGGATATCTATTCCCCTTCCCCTCCCCCTTTATAGACTTCTAGCGTTTCCATTAGGATGAAGCCTCTGCTAACCTAGCATTTTTAAAAAAGAAATTGTGTCATAAAAGAAGAACAAAATTTTACTTTGGAAGATAAATTCATAGTTTTCTAATTAGGCATTCATTACATTGATTTTGAAGTAAAATCTGTCGTCTTGGACTGCATAGGATAACCATTGTTAACATTTTCCTATGTATACAGTTTTTTCAAATATATAAATAAGTGAAAATGTACAGTTAGCTACCTGGTTTTATCACTTAAAATTTAAGGGGAGTGGTTTTTACTCCTCTACCTCTTTCTTAGAGGTTGATGTGTTGGGGGTATCCTTGGCGCTCTCCATCACCTCTTTGGCGACCATCCACACACTCTGCTAGAACTTAGGTTTCTGATGACTTTAGGTATGGTGTCTATGTTGGGACTTACAAACTGCATTTCTGGTCCCTAAGACTTTTTGTGTTCTTATAACCTGTTGGAATCGTTAAAGATTGCCTGTCGGAAATCTTTAGTGGGCTGCTTCACAGCCACCTCTCATGTAAATCTCTATTGTCCTCAGGCTCCTTAGCATCATGTGCAGACCATTTGCAGTCTTGGCATATTTCTGTCTTGTCATCTACTATTCTACGTAGTTCTCTCCCATCACTTTTGGGCCTGTTTCCTAGATTCTGAACCCCTCCTTCCTTCACCTTGACCTAGTTACTCAGATGTCAGCTTTGACAGCCTGATCTCTGGTAAACATTTTTGAATCATTTTTTGCCTTGAGACTGTGTCAAGTGCTCCAGTGTATCCAGTGATACCTTTTTCTAGTAGAGCATTTATGCTTTCATAATCCATTTGTTAGGCTGAAGCTTCTTATTCACATCTTACTCCTCTGGAATTCCCTAACACCTAACCTATTGCTTGCACTTAGTGGGAATGTAGTAAAAATTGATTGAATGAATGAGCAGTATTGTGAAATATTCCCAGTGTAATTAAATGTAATTAGTCTTCTGCAACACTTTTTAGTGTGTTTGGTTTTAGTATATCACTGCATAAAGATTTACTCGATATTTGAGCATTTTCCTTTTTTTTTTTTTCTACCGCACTTGTTGGATTTCATAGTTTAGTGTTCAGAAAAAGTTTCCATTTAACTTTCTCATGGGAGACTCGGCTGAGTTTGACATGCCTAGGTCGTGCATCTGATTAGAATAACAGAACCAGGGTTATTATCCCGTCTCCTGTGTCCTGTTTTATTGCTGTGTTTAGCTTCTTATGGCTCTTATGAGAACTTCCTAGAGGCTTTTTCTTTTTAAACTTATCTGCTGTCAGATTTAATGAGGGTTTATTTAATAGTGTCTTGCTCTCCCTACAGGTGCTATTTAACTAGTAGTATTTTTGAAAATAATTCTCTGACTTTTAACAACCTCCCCATATGTGTTTAAACTTTGTTCCTGAGCCATTGGTGCAGCTGGCGCTTAGGTACAACTTTCTCCTAGTGTTTGCTGATGCCATGCTGAGGAATAGACCCTTGTCCACAGTGAGGTACTTTTCTTTTGGCAGTTTCTGGCCTGTTGTCAGTGTCTGGCCCGTAAAAAGTGGTCCTTACTCCTACTCCATACTTCTCTAACCAGTCTTTTTCTGATTCTCTTGTTTCCTAAAGTATGTTTCCCAGGCACTGTGTTTGGCTTTGTTTTCTCTTCATTTTCTTCATCTCAAAACAACTGCAAAAATTACTGACAGATTTTACTTCTTGGTTAACATCTCTGAGATGCCAGTTGCTTCTTGCATATCCCACAAATCTGAGAGTGAGGCTTAGACAGCTCCACTGCCTTATTAATCGACTGATAAACAGAGCTCTTTCCCCTTCTTCCATTGCAGTTCTGAGTTACTTCTGTGTTTGCAATGCTTGAAGACTGTCACTAGGCACAGTCCTACTTCCGTAACATTTTTAGAATCTCTTGGTGACCACAGCTCCTTACCACTGCTGTAGTTAATCCGGGAATGAATTTACTCTGACCTTCTCGCCACTCACCCACCTCACCCCACCCTGCAGTATCTTGTGAACACACACACATTCAGAGGAAGCCCAGGGTGCTTGTTTTTCCTGGCATTCTTACTGCTAACCACCTGTTGCAAATTGCATAGCCCGTAACATTCCCACCAACCCTGCCCCACTTTTTAAGGATCTGGTAGTGTCTTTTCTTGTCAATTCTCTGATGAAAAAAACTTGAAGGACCAGATGAATTGAAGATCTTTTGTAACTTTCTTTCAAAATTGTTCCAAGCTTAAATGGGCCCATTGGCTTTCCAACCTTTATCTGCTGCTGAAAAAGAAGTGTAGTGTTGTTGACTGGGGAAGGTAGGCTCTTAACTTCTGGTGCAGTCCCAGAAAGATCCTGGGCATCAGTTGGAATTACTGTGATCTAAACTAGTACAACCGCCCTGTTTCAGATTAATTTCTAAGGCTGCAGCTTTGATCAAGGTACTCCCCATATCCCAGAAGTGTTTGGATCCCCACTGCTTTCAGGTTTAAATCAGTTCCAGATAGCCTGGTATTCCAGGTGTATTACATGTTGGCTTAGAACTATATTTCCAGCCTTAAATAATCTGTCGTTTTATACCACACACCCCACATACCACTGTGTCATAGCCAAATGGCTTTATCTAAGGCCCCTGGGCCTAGAGTGCCCTGCTCATTCCCTCTCCCATGCCATTCACTGCATCGTAAATTCTTCCCTGATTCCTGCATCTAGGGCCAGCTCTGCCACAAGCCTTCTCTGACTTGCCCAGGTGAAAAGGATACCACATTATCATCTGTGACACCTAAAAACTTTGTACCCTGGATCAGAGTTGTTTATATATGTTGCTTCTACTAACTGGATGTTCTCACGGAGCAGGACTTGCAGGTGCATGTTATAGCCCTACAGCATCTAGCACATAGTAAACACTTAAGTTTTCTTTTTTTTGATACATTGTCCTTTAGTCAGTTTCCACTTGTGATTAACCTGTTTGTTGGGCTAAATGAAATTGAGAGTATTGTGGATTAATTGACATAACTCCATACTGTGAAAGTCTTGTTTGTGGAGAAACGTGTTTATAATTCCCCTCAGCTCACCGTGATTCTTTCTATTCCACTAAATTTCTAATTCATTTTGAGTTTCCAGATAGGGCATTATAGTCAAAGTGAGCCTATGGGCCATATGTATTTTTACTTGATAAGTTTAGAAGTTTACCAGTATACTGAGATGATCAGACCTAGGACTCAGAATATAGACCTGAATTAGAATTCTACGTCTCTGTCTAAGCTTAGATAAGTTGTTAAAAAAAAAAATCTTTTGGTCTGTTTCTTCTTTAAGGGAAGAGCTGCATGAGATAGTTTCAGGTGTCACTTTGGAATGAAAAACAAAGCCTTATGAACTGGAGGCTGCAAACTTTTTCTTCAAAGGACCAGGTAATATTTTAGTCTCTGCCAGCCAGGCAGTGTCTGTTACAACTACTCACTTCTGCTATTAGTAGCTTGAAATGGCCTTAAACAATATGTAAACTAGTGGCCTAAATGTGTTTCAGTATTTTATTTACAAAAACAGGGAGCAGCTGAGATTTGCTGAGCTATGCTTTAGAATTTAGTGGTCAGTATAGGCTAATCCAAGAAAACTGAATGGGGTCTTGAACGTGTGAACTCTTGGCTTTGTTCTTTTCATATAACAAAAGTCACTTCATTATTTGAATTTTTACAGTGAGTAGTCAGTAAGTCCACTCTCATCCTCAGTTTCTTCCCTGGGTAATCACTATTACCTATGATACTTTTTAAAACATATGTGGCATATCCTTTGGATAAAAGTCTGACAGTTTCCTATAAAAGTAAATATACACTTACCTCATGCCCCAGCAGTTCTAGATATTTACCCAAGAGAAATGAAAGCATATGTCCACAGAAATACATGAAAATATTCACAGTAGCTTCAAACTGGAAACTGCCCAGGTGCTCAGTAGAATGGATAAACAAACCGTGTCCACAAAGTGGATACTACTCAACAGTCCCCCCAAAAAAGAACAAACTACAGATAATGGAAAACCGGAGTGATTCCCACAATTAGGCTAAGCAGAAAAGAAGCTTTACTGAAGAGAAAGTACTATATCATTTCATTTCTTTGAAATTCTAAATCAAGCAGTACTTACCTGCTGGAAAAAAGCCCAGAGCAGTGCCTGCCTCTAGGGTGTCCTGGGGATTGACTGGGAAGGGACATGAGAGAACTTTATGGCAATGTTCTGTGTCTTGATAGCAGTTTGTATCATAGAGGTGACTGCATTTGTCAGAAATCCATGTTACAGTACTTTGGAGACTCGTATATTTCACTGAACGTAATTTCCCCCTCAGTTTTAGTTAATATGCGTGTTGAAGTGTTCAGGGGTTAAGTGTACTAACATCTGCAACTTGAAATGCATAAAAAAATAGATGGTAATTATTGAATAGATAGGTAGTAAATATGTAGAATCTAGGTGAGGTTTATGCCTGTTCACTTAATTCTTCTAAAAATTGTACTTGTTTAAATAAATATTATTACAAATTTAACAATCTTTTATACACTGTTCCCGACCACTTATCCCAAAGTATATTGAATAGTGAATCATCATTTCCTCACTGATTTGAAATGCCAACTTTTTCACGTGCATTTTACATGGATCCTTTCTTGGCTATTGTGTTTTGTTACTAATCTATATCTTTCTTCCTTTGTTATTATCACACTATAATATGTAAGCTCTATGTAAGCATTTGTAAAATAAAATATAATGTGTGAGGCTTGTGTAACTACTGGCTGTTTAGTTTTGGTGTCTGGAGAGTGCTAGCCTTATAAAGATTTAGGTAATGCATGGAGCATCCAAAAGAGATAGCTTATGTAAAGAAAAAGAATCTATTTTTTGAAAATTGGGAGAACTAACTAAAACCATTGGGATGTGGTATCTCTTTTAGGAATAGAGAGCTCTGTTTATTGTTTTGTAAAAACTTCTGATTTCCAAATGTTTATTTTCTCACAAAATCATATATTTCATTTATTCTCTAGTTTACTAGTTGGAAACTGGTTTTATTGATCGAATTAAATGCATTTGTTTCCATTAGCTTGTGATAGTATCTTAAATCTCTCTTACTTTCCCTTAAATTTATTTTAGTCTTGAATTTAAAACCTGACTTTTTTTTGTTAGTCTTCGGTTTTTTTTAGTGAGTTCATATAAAGCTATGGATTTTCTTTTGTGTTCTGCTTTGGCTGCACTATTGTTTTGTATTTTGAATATTTCATGTTTTGTTTTTTTAATTCAAAGGTTATGTAGAAAGTCCACTTTGTAAATTTTTGTTATACTTTCTTTGTTGCACTGGATTAGTTTTTTCCTCAAATATTTGGTAATTATTGGTTCTCTGCACCTCTTCTTTGTATTTAGACTTTCCTGTTACAGCATTCAGGGATGAGGCAGAGGTACCCAAGAACTGGTTGAGGTATGGAGATTCCCTCCACTCCTTGAGATGTTTACCAACCCATCCAATACCTTGGCCAGTTTTTAAATCCCAGCCACCCCCGCATGCTCCCTGCTCCTGTGAAAGAGTAGATGGTGCTGCTGCTGTTGGTAGCTGATGGGCATCAGGGTGGGGCGTGTGTGTGTGTGTGTGTGTGTGCATGTGCGTGTGTGTGCGTGTTTAGTTGCTGGGCACCGGGGGGGGGGGCGGGGGGGGGGGCGCGGTGTGTGGGGGCGGGGTCGCAAAGTTAAACTCACCTGGCTGCTCTTGCTGTGGAGTCCTCTAGTTTTTGGCCCAGAGCGCCCTCCTGGTCTCCATTTTGGTGAGCCAACTTGCTTTTTTCTGGGAGTCCTTCTCTGATGAAATCCTTCCCTTCCTCTTTCTGTTAGAGACAGTTAATTCTTTCTCTTTGTTTCTATGTCTGTCGCTTGTAACTGGACTCTTGGAGAACAGGAACAGATACCTTATTCCATATAAATTTTTGTCACCTGAAGTAACACAGAATGCTTGCATGATGCCCTTCAGAGAAAGGGAGTTTTGATTGCAAAAGATAATAGCTTGAGGCTCCCAGGGAGAGCAGACCAGGTAAGGTGCCACATGGAGAGGTACTGGTCTGGGTGTTTCTCTTATTGGTAGGTTAATCTTAGGCAAGTTATTTAATCTTGTTTAATATTTTTTATACTACCATATTTTTTTATAAATATATGAAATTTGAGTGTATGTGTGTATACACACATGTATTTTTAATTATAGAAATAGTTCGAAGGCAAAAAGAAGATCGGGGCAGCACAGGATGAGATGGGTTAGATAGCATCACTGACTCAGTGAACATGAATTTGAGACACCTCCAGGAGACAGTGGAAGAGCCTGGTGTGCTGCAGTCCATGGGCTCACAAAGAGTTTGACCGGACTTAGCGACTGAACAACAGCAATGGGCTAATTAGTTTAAGAAAATTCTTTCAGTTAGGAACAAATGATTTTCAAACAAGTGGTCCTGGGACAGCAGGAAATTGATATGCAAAACAGTGTAATTGAATTCTTTCTTTGCTGTTATTCAGTCGCAGTGGTTTTGGAGCCCAAGAAAAGAAAATCTGTCACTGCTTCCACTGCGTGCGCCCCCCCCGCCCCCCAAGCCTATTTTATTTGCCATGAAATGGAAATGATAAGACCAGATGCCATGAACTTAGTTTTTTGAATGTTGAGTTTTAAGCCAGCTTTTTCACGCTCATCTTTCATTCTTATCAATAAGCTCTTCCATTCTTCTTCACTTCCTGCTCTTAGAGTGGTAATATCTGAGATTGTTGATATTTTCTCCTGGCAATCTTGATTCCAGCTTGTGCTGCTTCCAGCCTGGCATTTTGCATGGTGTACTCTTCATATAAGTTAAATAAACAGAGTGACAGAGTGACAGTATACAGCTTAGATGTACTCCTTGATGTACTTCCCAGTTTGGAACCAGTCTGCAGTCTGTTGTTCCACATCCAGTTCTAACTGCTGCTGCTTGACCTGCACACAGGTTTCTCAGGAAGCAGCTAAGGTGGTCTGATATTATCATCTCTTTAAGAATTTTCCACAGTTTGTTGTGATCCACACAGTCAAAGGCTTTAGCATAGTCAATGAAGCAGAAACCCATGTTTTTCTGGAATTCTCTTGCTTTTTCTATGATCCAACGGATATTGGCAATTTGATCTCTGGTTCCTCTGCCTTTTATAAATCCAGCTTGAACATCTGAAAGTTCTCTGTTCCAGCTTGTACATCTGGAAGTTCTTGGTTCTCCCTTCTTCATACCATGTACAGAAATTAACACACAGTGGGTCAAAGATCCAAACTTGAGCTAAAACTAAGAATTTTTAGAAGAAAACATAGCTACAGGTCTTCTTAACTTTGGCTTAGGCAGTGGTATCTTAGATATAATACCAAAAACCATGCAACCAAGGAGAAAAGTAAATTGGACTTCCTTGTAATTAAGAACTTTTCTGCTTTAAGGGACACTCTCATGAAAGTGAACAGACAGCCCACAGAATGGGGGGAAATAGTTGTACATCGTGTATATGACAAAAGACTCATGTCTGTAATGTATGAAGAATTGTTAGAACTTTCATAAAAAGGCAATTCAGTATAAAAATGGACTAATGATCTGAATAGATAGTTCTCCAAAGAAGACACAAATGACCTATAAGCTCATGAAAAGATGCTCAACATCATTAGTCATTAGGGAAATGCAAGTTAACCCACTAGGAAGTATTGATAAGGATGTGAAGAAATTGGAATCCTGCCAGTGGGAATGTAGGATGTTAGAGCTGCTTTGGAAGACTGTCTAGGACTTAACTCAAAATACTAACCAGGGTTACCATATGACCAAGCACTTCCACTCATAGTGAATGAAATGTGAATTATACCTCAATAAATAGCTCCTTATAAAAATTTAAACTTACAAAGGACTTTAAATTTGTACTTGTCCATGTACTTGATTTTTTTTTAAAGTTATACCTGCCTTTGCTTTAAAAAAAGGATTTTTAAAACTGTAAGCAGGTTGCTAATTTATTTACCCAGGGTAAGTTGTTTCTTATCGAAATTCTCTGGAAATAAGACATAGTCTTTCTGGTATCTAGATAACTAGGAAGTTTGAGCAAGAAGTAGGCAGTCAGATCACACAGTCTCGAAGTGTGTTGAACGAGTGTGGATTGTCCAGGCCTTGAAGCCTAGTGACTTCCCTTGCTCACATTAACCAGCACTGAGGCAGGCGTGGCACATTTATTAGGTCCCCTCTGCCCTACCTGTAACTGACCTGTCATGACCTCGTCTCTGTGACCCCGTGGAGGGCTGTTCTGTCCATGGAGTTCTCCAGGCAAGAATACTGGAGTGGGCAGCCATTCCCTTCTCTAGGGGATCTTCCCCGTCCCAGGGATCAAACCCAGGTCTCCTGCATTGCAGGTGGATTCTTTACCATCTGAGCTACCAGGGAAGCCCTAAGAACTAAAGATTAACTGTGTGATTGCTATGTGCTCATTTGCTTGTTGCTTTTATAAATTTCATTTATATTATTTTTCCTGGAAATTGAAAATCAAAATTGAAAATGGTGTGTGATAAGAATACTTTTAGATGACTTTAAAGCACTGCTAAATAACTAAACTCTTAGCACTTCTGTGTTAAATTTTTCCAGCTTAGTATTGACTTCATCAGTTGACAAACTCCTGTGGCCTCAGACTGTCTGTTTTTGTTAAGTGACATTTTGTTGGAACACAGCCCCCACTCATTACATTTATGTATTTGTGCTCTGGCCTGCTGTGTAGAGGAATTTATCTGTTAGTTCCTACAAAGAGCCATATCTGAAAGAATGGTTTTTCTCCTGTATCTCATTAAACCAGCTTTTGGGCTTTACCTCTTTCATTTTCCCTTACAGTAAACTGATCACTTCTTCGAGGTTGGTCTTCCTTTGTTCTTCTGCAACAGGATTGCTCTGTGTGGTAGGGAAGTGCTGCTGCCTGGAGGTGAACATACCGTGCTCCTTTCTTCCTTCTGTCCTTTCGCTCCCTATTTTGGCCTCTTGGTAATTGGGGCAGTGGGAGGATGGGGAATGCCAGTCTGAATTAAGAAGAAATTGCTTTAACTGTTTTCCCCTAACAGTTTTTGGCCTACAGGTAACAAATGAAAGTTATCTAGCTTTTGCCACAATCTGTTTGGGGTCATAGGGTCTTTTGAACATCACAAGAATATTGTACAGCCACTCCACAGAGAAAAATAAATGGATGTATTCAGAAATGTATTATTATAGAAGTCTTAGAAGCTCTGAAGTTCATCTTTGCTGGGAATGGGTGAGGGTGAAGGGTCCATAGATCCTAGGTTGGGAACACCTGCTCTAGCCTTTCTTCAAGGACAAATATTAATAAACAAGTTTGTGTTAAGACTGGAAAATAAAGCTGATGTTAATTCAGCTCTGGGGAATTAAGTGTTCTTTACTGTTGCCATACCTGGGAATTAATTGAATGTTTTTTTATCGGTTTTTAAATGTTTAAATGTGTGACGTTAACAATGTATTGTAGCATATAATCTTGATGGTGACTACTTATGATGTTAGATCTTTGAATATAGACATTTGAGAAGAATAATTCTAGATGTTCACAAAAGAAATCACTGGCTTGGGATAGATTTTAGTGTTTCCAGATTGTGAAGAAAAAAAGGTTAGGCCCTTTATGTTGAAACTTGTGTGTGCCAGCTCTTGCTTCGTGCTTAGCAGTGGAGTTGTCAAGTCCCACGGGTCAGAGTGTCTTGTCCTCTCTGCACATTTTTTGCATGAGGCTTCCACTCAGCCAGTATTTCCTAAACTTTATTCATTGATAACCATCTTCATGACTTGCCTTCTCTGCATGCTTAACTCAAATTTATGCAGATAATTACTATGAAATACAGGGTTGATACGCTCATTCTTTTGTTTGTCACATACTCATAAAGGGAGTTTATCCAACCTAAAATCATCTTCTGTCTTTCTAGAGGGCATCAAATTCATTTTGGGAAACACTGCCTTATGTGCTGGGATTTTCAAGCTCTGATCTTGAATCAGTGTGATCTGTGGAAGCTGCTTGTATTTGGAAGTATCAGAGGAGAGGAGGGGATCACAGGATGGGTGGGTGCTGCCTGCTGAAATACCCCCTGCTTGGGCAAATTCATAATGTTTGGAATATGAAGATCTTGGCTGTGTGCATGGCAAAGCTTGGAATCCTAGCCTTGCGATGGTTGGTTTGTTTTTTCACCTTGGCCTCATTACACACAGGCAAACACACACAATGTGTGTATCTTCAAGTTTTATGAGTTTTGTTTTCTTTTACAGGTTTGATCTTGCTCTTCTACCTAGTCTTTTATGGGTTCCTGGCTGCACTCTTTTCATTCACAATGTGGGCCATGCTTCAGACTCTGAATGATGATATTCCAAAATATCGTGACCAGATTCCTAGTCCAGGTAATTATGTTGTGATTATTATGGCTTCTAACAAAATTGGATTATATTTTATCTTCTCTGGAAGTCTATATTATAGAGCAGGTAGGAGATGTTAAATTTCAGAAAGTTTTAATTTTGTTTAATATTTACATGCTGATATTAAGACCTTTAATATTTACATGCTGATACAAAGACCTTTAATATTTACTCAGTGATACAAAAACTTGGCTGATAAATCTTGAGTCTTTTGCCAAGGGTAAGCAGAAATAAATATTGAGAGTTAAAGTAAAACCATATTGATGAATATAGTTATGAGTGATGTTTATGAGTATTGAGTAGCAGTTTCACTTTGCCCTGAGTAATTTACTTATATATATTTCAGCTCTAGCTTGGGTTAAAGCATTGGTCTTATAAAATACATGCTTTATGGTTTTAATTGCTTAGTATGGAAAATTATAAGAAGTATTAAATTATCTATTAATAGAGAATAAAATGAGTGTGCACTTAATATGTTTATTCTCTGTTGATTGTCTTATGGAAAAAAAAATTCCTCTAAGATACTGGAGAATGTACTTTAGTACAGAAAAAGATCTTGACTAGAACACTTACTTAAATCACGTTTTCTCCCTCCCATATTTATTCCTTTTAAAGTTTGTTTTTGAATGCCAGCTCTGCCTTCATTGTTGCGTATGGGCCTTGTCCTCACGCTGCTGGCAGTTTTTGTGGAAGTAGGTAACAATAAGGCACAGAGCCCCAGTATAGCTGATTCCCACAAATATGAACAGCTTCCTGAGATTGTAGCGAAGGGATGGCTCTCCATGGAGGAGCACAGTTTGGCAGCAGGCAAAGTGGGCACACAAGTCAGGGCAGATGGGAACCTGCAGGAGGTTTCTGTCCTCACTGTTTCTGTCCCAGCTCTGATTTGCCCCCCAGGGCCATTCTGGGGATATTTTCGGTTGTCACAACTGCAGGCATGCTACTGGTGTTGCTGAACATCCCTGCAATGCATGAGAAAACCCCCCACAAGAAAGACTCATCCAATCCAGAATGTCATTAGGACCACGGCTGAGGAACTCTAGTCTAGATCCTTGCTCACTGCATGGGCTTCTCAGCCATAGCAGCAGCGAGAGTGAACCAGTTTCCCCAACCAATTTGTTCTGACAGCTTTTTTCCTTTGTCTGTAGCTGATTTTTATCAAAATATCATGAGCAACTCCATTAGTCTTTATGACCATGTGTCTAGAACCAGCTTTATGCTGATTTTTTTTTCCTCATCTCTCATTGTAGCTCTGTTTTCTTTCTCCCTACATGAATTCTAAGATAATTATTTCTTTTGCTGCCTTACTATTGATCATAAGCTGACATATTTCAGAAATATTGAACCATTTATAATTGCATGAATAATATAAGGAGTAAAGTGTGTTCAGTACACGTTTAAGTATATAGTTTTACACTGAGTTCCTTAAGTATTCAGAAAACGTGAAATGAATCAGAGGTTTATAGTTTTGCTGTGGGATTTTAAATTGTTACCTCACAGGATGCAAAGATAAGTGCAGCGCGTTAATACAGCCATGCTGTGGGCGTGTTCTTGTTCAGTCATTAAATTGTCTCCTGCTCTTCGCGACCCTGTGGACTGCAGCACACCAGGCTTCCGGCTGTGGGCATAACCCCCAGAATACCTGATCCCTGAAGCCCTGATTTATATTTAAGTGTGCGTAGTTAGCTCCCAAAGAGAAGCTAAAGTTGCGATCATCTAAATCCAAGTGATCTGATATGTTGAAGTAGTAACTGAATGCACAGTCTAATTGGAACTTTTTTGTGTACATATGGAATAAGACTTGCTCTGCCTTTTTGAAACATTGATTGTTTCATCATCATTGGCTAGCATCAGATTGAGTTTAACTCAAGAGCCTTGCAGATCAACACAGGCAAGCATTTAGGATTTAAAAGACATAGATTTGATCTAATATGAATTAGATGTCTGAGAAATTTTAATGAAAACTGAAATAGCCTTGGTTTTTGTTCATCTTCAGATTTAACATAAGACTTTTATGTATAGTAACTGATGTATGGGGAATGTTTAGTGACTAGTGAAAAGTTTAGGGTTTTTTTATTTTAAGCCTTTTGTGAAAGACTTAAAGTAGATCTAATGCTTTTAAATCGAGGCAAACTTAAAGTTGGAAGCCTGATTGTGTTTGTTGCAGATAAACATGCTTACATTTTCTATTAATAAACTCATGCAGACATATTCTAGAGACACAGTTGTTGATTGCTGATACGAAATTGTTGTTGGTTATATGCCAATTCAGTATGAGAGAACTACATTTTAGTTACAGAGCAGTGTTTATTATTGAAAGAAGAATATTGAACTATAGATTTTAAATTGTATAGTCCTCTTTCGTTGAATAAGGTTCGCTTTCTTTATGAATGTTTCCATAGAGCTGTGATTTCAGTGACAAAAGTGCTTAGACTTTGATTTGCTAAAATTTTCTCCATATTATTGACAAATTGGCAAACCCTAAAAACACTGAATAGAAAATGAATGTAGAGAGTACAAAGTAAAACTTGTGTCTTTTCACTAAGGACCAGAGCAATTCTAAGATTCAGAGGTGGTTTCTAATTGGTATTGTCTGAAGTGACATTGAAGACTTTGGGATTCTTTCCTTTTAGATGTCTTTTTGTAGTCAGACATAAGTGGGGAGTTCTTGGTGGTTCTCTCAATCTAGCTGTGAACACAATGTCCACATAATTTATTAAGACCTTCCTTTTTAGAGATAAGAGTGTAAGGAGAAGGAAAGAGAGAAGGGAATTTGCTACAGTTAATTTCCCCCGTTTTCTCTTATCTCTATAGGACTTATGGTTTTTCCAAAACCAGTGTCTGCGTTGGATTTTTCATTCAGCCTGTCTGATTCAGAATCCTATCAAGGGTACATTGATGACCTTAAGAAATTTCTAAAGCGTAAGTATGATTTTTTAGAGTAAGGTAAAGATTTTAGTTGTTACAGAAACTAGTACCAAATTATGATTACTTTAAAAAACATTGTTCTTAGAGTTCTGCCTTTTCTGTCTTTCTGCTAAAGAGAGGACTGGGCAAGTAGAATTATGATTATTCATGAGGAATTTATGATTATTTTATATTCTAAATTCTGGAAAGCATGGAGGTCTAAACCTAATGGGTAGTTGATTTTATTATTATTTTTTTTAAATCTACCCTATATAATAAGTACATGAGTAAGTCCATTGAGGCATAACATTTATACCTGCATTAAATCAAATAGCATTTGACCAAAGAGCAAAACTATATTATAAATCTTGTCTCTTAAGTATTTGGGTCTTTGGAGCCAAAGTAGTGCTTGTGTGAGGACGAGGAATGGTGTTTTATCACTAAAAGAAGTCTTACCAGTTGTGAGTTTTTCGAAGCTACTGATTGGTAAAGCTTTCGAATAGCCCAGTTTTCTCTGCATTTTGCTTTCCCTAACTCTGTGGTATTAACATTTGAATGAATAGGCAGCTCTTCCTCAGCCACTCTCTTCTGTGGTTTCTCCTTAGAACAGGTAGGACCCCATTGCCAGGATTACTGATGAAGCTCCCTATATCACCTTCTCCTTTGCTGGTATAACTTGCCCTATTTGTCTGCCTCTTGGGACTTCCAGTTCACTGACCCCTTTTATTTTATTCCAACCTCTCCACTCTCAGCTTCTCTGCTGGTCAATTTTATCAGTTCAATAGTTTTTCACTTCAATTTTATAGAAGCTAGTACTCTAAAATCCTTTGCCTCTTAGTCCATTTGCAAGTCGAAGAAGCCGTGTAATTCCTAGATGGAGCCCTTCCTTCCAGCCTGCCCTCTGAGAACTAAGTAACACTGTGAATACTTGATCACCTCCCTCAAATGGCCCCAGTCTAATGCCTGGAAGACCTGCTGAAATTCTCTGAAGGGATTATTTCCAACCTCTACTCAAAACTAGCTCCTTACCTCCCCAACCCTTTAACTCACTTTCTTCATATAATCTGGTTTCCTGATTCAAGAGAAAATAGAAATACTCAAGAGGAAACTCGCCAGGTTTCTGCAGCTGTGATATTCCTCTTGCTCTGGCAAGGGAAGCTGCCCTTCCTCTTATCTGTGTCCACCTGTCCACTCCCACTGCCTCAGAAACATTGTTGTGCTAATTACTGATCTTTCTCGTATACATTTAGCTTCTCTGTTGGATTCCTTCAGTCAACATGCAAAAATCCTCAGCTCCCATCTTAAAAACCTTTTGAATCCTGTACCTTCTAATAGCTACCTTCCTAAATCTCTTTTCTTTGATAGTTAAATATATACTTATTATTTAAATAGAGATGTTTTGTGAAAGTATAATTCATGGTTTAAAAAACAAATAGTAAAGAAAGCCCTATAATTAGAACAGTAGTTCCCTGCCCTATTCCATTCTAGCTGTAGTCCTGTTTGTTGCCTTATTCAACAGAGAATGTGCTTTTTTTGTGTATGTTAAGCACTCTAATTTCCATCAGTGAACAAATGAAAATTTTCTGAGTTCTGGAGTTTTTATGACCTAGTGGTATGTTAGAAAGTAATAAGTGCTGTGAGGGAAAATAAGGCAAAGAAAGGAAATAGAGTTAAGAGAATCATAATTTTAAACAGAGTGGCCTGGGAAGGCCTCATTGAAAGGGGAATGTTTGAGGAAAACTCTGAGAATGATGGAACTAGCCATGTAACTGTCTAGCAGTAGGTGGGAAGGCCCTGAGGCTTACAAGGTCCAGTGTGTTAAAAGTTCGTCAAGGAAGCCAGAGGGGCTGGATGGAGTAAGTGGGGAGAATGTACTAGGGGGTTGAGGTCAGGAAGGCCTTAGAGGCTGTTGCTCAGTTCTTTGACTTTCACAGCGATCAAGATGGAAGTTCTTATGCAGAAAATGACATCTCATACAGATTTTTAAAGGATCATTCAGGCTGTTTTTTGAGACTAGATTCTAGGTGAGGAACCAAGGAGGCTAGTCAAAAGCCCATTGGAGTCACCCACGTGAGTTGGAGATCATGGCTTGGAATTGGAGCATTGGAGACTGTGAAAAATTATCTGATTCTGGATATATTTTCAACAGGAAATAACTTCATGCTTTTGAACTTTTTCTTACAAAATTTTTCTTCTTCTTTTTTTTAATTTAAATTCTGTTTGTTTGGCTGCATTGGGTTTTAATTGTGGCGCACCAGCTCTCTCACTTAGTTGTTCCACAGCACGTGGGATCGTAGTTCCCCAACCAGGGATCAAAGCTGTGCCCCCTGCGCTGCAAGCTGGGTTCTTAACTTCTGGACCACCAGGGAAGTCCCCTTCTTATCTTTAAAAGTTTTGTTTTCCTGCTAGTTCTTGATTTACCACTTTTATACACTGTCTTTACTTCCTTTTATGTTAGATGAGGATTTTGCTCACTTGCCTCAGATGTCCCCCCATTCTCAATTCAAAAGTAATTGAACTACTAAGTTATTTTCATTATTGGTTGGCTTTTTATACTTGTCTTTACATTACAGTTTACCATCTGTAGAGACTCTTGTCTAACTTATGTTTGTATATTGTCATATGAGGTATTCTCTTAAGTCCTTTTTGCTGCAAAACTCCTTCCTAAGTCTTTCCCATTGCTGCAGTCTGCACTGGTTTCTGTTCAGGCATCTACCACCCAGCTATCATTTGGGGACTTCATTTGATCACTTTTGAATTGGATTCACTGTTTCTTGGCTTCAGCTTTGTTATTCTTTATTTACTCTCTAGTTTTGGTGGCATATGTTCTCATATAACTTTGTAAGAAAAGATACATGAATACTGTTCCATGGTATATATCACTGTACTAGTTAGCCATAAAAAAGAATGAAATCTTGCTATTTGCAACAACATGGGTGGACCTTGAGGACATGATACTACATGAAATAAGTCAAACAGAGACAGACACCAAATGATCTTACTTATGTGTGGAATATAAGAAACAGAACAAACAAGAAAACCAAACTCAGATCCAGAAAAGATGTGGTCCAGGGGCAGCAGGAGGTGGAGGAGAAATGAAAGATGGTCAGAAGGTACAGTCTTGTAGTTATACATGAATAAGCCCTGGGGATTTAATATACGGACGGCATAGTGACTGCTGTTAGCAATACTGTGTTGCGTATTTGGAAGTTGCTAACAGAATAGATCTTAGAAGTCCTCATCACAAGAAAAAGAATTTGTAGCTGTATGTGAGAACAAGATATTAACTAGATTTACCATGGTGATCATTTCACAATGTATACAAATAATTTAAGCATCCATTGTGTTGTACACCTAAAACTAACGTTATATGTGGATTACATTTCAACTTATATTTCAGTTAAAAAATTTTAAAGATATGTGGAATTTAAGTTTTTAGTCCTTTCATTTCTGAAAATGACCTCATTTTGCTTGTGTTGTTCGTAGTTTAACTCAGTATAGAATTTTATCAATAGTTCTTTTGTATCTACATTTTTCTGTTCAGCAGTGTTTGTTTTTTGTTTCTGTGTTTAATTATATTTCCTTCGGTTCTAAAATTTTGTATTGGTGTCAGCCTCTATAATGTCATTTTGCTGAGAACTTGATGAGGTCTTTCAGAATAAAGACTTGGGTCCTCCAGTTGAGGAAACTATTGTTACTTGAAAATTTCCTCACCTCACTTTTCTGGTCCTCTTTCTAGAACTCTTCTGTTAGTTGTTGGGTATTTGCTCTCTATTCTCTCGTTTTGTATTCTTATTTTATTATACTGGGGGGTTACTTTCAGATCTTTAATGTTCATCACCCCTCCTTCCCTTTTTTTAAACTTTGAATTGTCATTGTTGTTCTTAGGGATGCCTTTTTCGTGTTTAGAAGGTAGAGTCTCCTGTTGAAAGGATACATTATCTTATCTGGGGGTTTTCCCCTATAAGTACTAATTAGAGCTTAACATTTATCTAGTTCAGATGACCCCTCTCAGGTCTTTCCCCCGCTGTTTACCTACACCTCTGTGTCTTCCTTTAGGCTTTCCTGGAAAACGTGGGGCTGTCTGGTTGCTCTCTGAGAAGGCGGCCTTTCTGTGTTCCCATCAGGCCCCGCACAGGGACATCTTCGTATACTGACCATTTATCATCCAACTCCTTGCACTAGGTTTTGTGTAGAAGTGGAAGTTGGCATCATACAAAAATGATCCCTGATGAACTGTACCAACAGAGTGTATACAGGAGAGGCCCTTGGGGGCTACTTGTGCAGGCCTTGAATATTTTCTGCAGAATTGTGCCAGAAAAATAAAAAAAGGAGTGATAAATGTCAGTGGCTCTATATTCTGTTGTAAAAGTTTACCCCATTCCCCCTTACCCCGATACCTGAGTCATTCTTGGCTTTTAAATTGGTACATGGCCCAAAGGTATCCTAATTTTTGATAAATAAAAGAAGAAACCAAAAATTTTGACTTTTTTTTTTTTTTTTTTTTTAAAGGGGGTCAGCCACTGGTCTGGGAGCTAAGATCCCTCAAGCCTCGTAGCATGACAAGCAGGCAGACAAACAAATTTTTAATAAATAGATAAAATTAACTAACTGGGCTTCCCAGGTGGCTCAGTGATAAAGAATCTGCCTGCCAGTGCAGGAGATGCAGGTTTGATTCCTGGGTCCGGAAGATTCCCCTGGAGAAGCAAATAGCAACCCACTCTTAATATTCTTGCTTGGAAAATCTCAGACAGAGGTGCCTGGTAGACTACAGTCCATTGGGTTGCAAAGAGTCAGACATGACTTAGCAACTAAACGATGACGAAACTAAATGTGTTTACTTTGAAATTTTGGTTCCTGTTTTGGTTGAATTCATTTTAGGTGACTTTTTTCCTGGTACCAGTTATGCCCACAGTCAGGTGACTGACTGTGAGGCGTTGTGCTACCATGTCTTGACTGTTGATTAGTGAGTGTCTTGCAGTAGCCTAAGCTCATTCAGGGCAGGGACCACAGCAGACCTGCTCACTGCTGTGCCACTTTTTTGTCTAACACCGTGCCAAGTGCACAACACACATTTGAAAATAGTGAGTTGTCTGCCTCTCCTTTCTTCCCCACCTCCAAATTGTAACCATTTTGCTCCCCTGTCACTTTGAATCTGTCTCGTTACCTCCACCTCTGCTGAAAACATCATTTGGTAAGCTAACATTACCTTACATGGACCCCTTTACTGATCAGCTCTGTTGCAGGCCGTTTAGAATATAGGTTGCTGTAGCTCCATGTATCTTTAGGCCCTTCGGTTATGATTTTATTTAGCAATGTCTTCCCCACCATGATGTAAATAAGCTCCGTAAGGGCGGCTTCCGTGCCTTTTTATTTCCTCACCATTTTACCTTTTGGGCATCGAAAGCATTCAGATAATGTTGTAGCCATGGCTGGTGCCCCCTAATGGTGACAAAAGAGATCCTTCTGTCATCCAGTTTGTATTGAAATTAAGTAAACTGCAAAGCATTGGATAGTTGTTAGAAGTTAAAGGAACAGACTTAACCTTCTTTCTCTAAAATTTCCTGGTATGTGGCATGTTGTTTTGTGTTTGAAGAACATTGTCCAAAGGGTGATATAGTTCTGGTTGTGTTTAAGATCCTTTTTGACTGATCTATTCACACATACATATTTCCTTTTTAGCATATGGCTTAGAAGAACAGAAGAATCTCACAAATTGTACCAGTGGAGCCTTTTTTGATCAGAAGGGTCCAGAATACACAGCATGTCAGTTTCCTCTTGCCTTACTTGAAGCATGCAGTGGTGTGGATGATCCAACGTTTGGCTACCAAGAAGGAAAGCCTTGTATTCTTGTGAAAATGAACAGAGTATGTACAAAATTTGTTGCTGCCGCTTTTTTCTAATTTCGTATTAAGCTGACAACTGTTTACTCAGCGCTGTTTCATTTGGTGGTAGCTTATAAGGCTAGCCGTGATTTGTCCTTTTGAAAACCAGTACAGAAAAAAACCACAGTGGGTTCATAAGTTAGTCATAAATTAGGGAGTAACACAACTTCAGCTTTTCTCTTTTGGAGATAGCTACACACACACACACTTAAGTGTAGATCAGGGCTTCGGGCCTCAGGTATTCTGGGGGTCATGGCCACAGCATGGTTGTATTAATGTGCTATGCTCCTCTTCGCATCTGGGCAGTAATGTACTTTAAAATCCCTTGGCAGATCTGTAAACTTTTGGCTCATTTAACTTTTTCTGAATAGCTTTATAGTATACATCTATGTAATTAATAATAAAAATACAGATAAAATTGTATTAAAATGAGTGCAGCCAGCATTTTGCTATGTTGTCCAGAAGAGGTGCCTGAATTGTATAAGCACCAGCAAACCAAGAAGCTAATAATATTCTCTATGTCTAAGTAATAGTGTCTTGGGGTCATTGTGCAAAAGGAAGATGTTTTCCTTGCATAATGAAGTGATTGCCTAACCCTGTGCCTTGCTACTGTCTAAATGTGCTGCAGAGTTGTGTTCCAGTCCAGGTAACCTGTTGAGGCCCGCATTGTCTCTCCTGAAGAGTGAAATCATTCCTGGTACATTTATTCAGAGAATAGGCAGGTTCCTGAATAGGTGCAGACCTCTCAAGTTCTTGAGTATACACATCACTAAAGTCAGCATCCCTAATAAAGCTGAAACTGGAGTCTTCTGAAGCTGGCACTCCTAGATGGGGAGGTTCCCTTAGGGAGAGCCAGCTAGATGCTTAGGTGTCCAGACTGTCTTCCCGCCAGTCTATCCTTCCCTTTCCTCTGTGGACGATGGCAGTTCTCTGATTATCCCTTAGCACTCTAGAGATCATTCTGAAACATTGCCTGACACATGGTAGGCACTCAATAAATGTTTTAGCTAGACTTAAGAATTAAGGTTAAAGTGGAGGTGGAACCAATGGCAAGGTAGGTGGGCAGGGAAGTGGGAACAATGTGAACAGCTATTTGAAGGGGACCCCTACTTTCCCTAGAAATGGTAGGGAGCTCATACATACCACATACTGTTAAATAGATAAAGTAGAAATGAGTTTTCATAGTCCACACAAGAAATGATCCTCATAGTCATACATAGTTGACTAAAGGGACTGATTGGTCCCATCTTTAAAGTGGACTGTCTGTGGAGAATTGATTCTAGAACTGCTGAGGACACCAAAATCTGGGACTGTGCAAGTTCCTTTTATAAAGTGGTGTAGCGTTTGTGTATAACCTGTGCACATCCTCCTGTGTACTTAACAGCATCTCTCGATCACTTACACTTAATCCAGTGTAGATGCTGTGTAAAATAGTTGTCAACACACAGGAAATTGAGTGTTGCTTTTTGGAACTTTCTGGAATTTTTTTGCTCAATTGTTTTTAGTGTGTGATTGATTGAATCCACAGGTGTGGAACCCATGGATAGGAAGGGCAAACTGTAATATGAAATAGGTGATCCAGCTTTTAAGATGGGTTGAATTTATTCTCTTTAACAGGAATGCCTTTTGTAATTGCTGCCTCCTAGGAGTTTCCTCACAAAACCTAGATTAATGGAGCACTTGTTCCCAATAGAAAACCAAGAGAAGAAACTCTGGTACCTTCTCCCATGGCGCCAAACTTCCAAGTTTATTTTCTTTGCCAGTATGTCCACTGAATGAGGAGGGTCTGAGACTATAGTTGCTGATAGAGGCAGAAGTTGTCAGACTTGACAGGAAGATATCATCAGGCAAATGGGAATCGGTACTTAGATGCTGCATAGGAGTGTAGCAGGGCATCAAATCCCACTATAGTTTGTTCCAGAGTCATTGCAAGGGCACAGATAGTTAATGCTCTTGAAATTATTATTTAGGCTGCGACACTACTTTTCTTTGGGGGAGAGTACTTATATTTTAAGGCATTCACATTAAAATGCATATAAATTATAAACTAAAATGCATATAAATTCAAAATGTCAAAAATCCTCACAAAATACATGGATAAATATCATTCACACAGTTAGTTATATCAACTACATACATGAAAGTAGCTTCATTACGTAGAGCTGAATGGTCCCATCTTTAAAATGTGAGTCATTCAATGTATGTGTTTTATAGATCTGAAATACAGTAGGGTTCTGTAGAAGCCTTATGGAAACATGGTCAGGTGGTGACCTAACATATTTTCATGAAGAACAGTTACTTCTTTTTTTTTTTCTTTTTTATTTATTTTTGTTAGTTGGAGGCTAATTACTTTACAATATTGTAGTGGTTTTTGCCATACATTGACGTGAATCAGCCATGGATTTACATGTGTTCCCCATCCTGATCTCCCCCTTCCGCCTCCCTCCCCAGAACAGTTACTTCTTATATTATGCCTTTGCAGTGCTTATTTGCGTTAATGATGTCTTTATATAAATAATGAAATGTAAAGATTTCTATTATTTTAAGGGGAGCAAAGTACAATACTGTGTTTCAGTCAATTTTTTGATAACTGACTTAATTTTCTAAATTGCCCCAGTACTATAATGAGATAGATAATTGGTAAGATTATTATATTGAAAAGTCTATTCTATTCAAAAGGCAAATGTAAAAGGTTTTAAGGCAGTGGCTTCCCTTATAGCTCAGTTGGTAAAGAATCTGCCTGCAATGCAGGAGACCTGAGTTGATTCCTGGGTTGGGAAGATCCCGTGGAGAAAGAAATGGCAACTCACTCTAGTATTCTTGCCTGGAGAATCCCATGGACAGAGGAGCCTGGCAGGCTACAGTCCATGGGGTCGCAAGAGTCGGACATGAGTTGTCAACTAAAGAGAGTGAATGTTCATCTCAACCCTCCTATCCCTTGTCCTCAGCAACAGAGGAGGAGGTTCTGTTGTACACTGTTGTGATGTTTCAATTAATCAATGTTTCTTTACCTTAGATAATTGGATTAAAGCCTCAAGGACAACCAAGGATAGACTGTATTGCAAAGGTTAGTATTCAGAAAATAACCAAATTTCTGTTGAAGTTCTAGTGTATCTTAAAAATACTTTAAAAGTCTAATGAATTTAGTCATTTTCTTCCCCTTCCCTGTCATATTTTAAAGTCAATTGTAGTGCCATTCTTAGAATAAACTCCTCCAACCTTCTGTTTGCTAACGATAATGCGAAAAGACTTATTTTCTGTGTGCACTTGATATCACACTCTTTCCCTTTATATTTACATGTACCATATTTCATTGATTGTAAGATTCAATTTCTTTTTTCTACCTGAATAACACTGAAATTGAGACTGGCCTTATAATTGATAGAGTCTTAATAGTATATAAAATTTTTTCTCTCTTAATAGTACATAAATTGGTGTACATCAGTGGCATCTGAGATTTAATGAATCATGATATCTTTTCCTTAAGGTAGAGGCATTATTTTGCTCTCTTATCCCTACTTTATTTTTTCCAGAGTACTGTGCTATTTTCATTTCATAATTTCTTTTGTTTTCTCTCCATGCTGCAAAGTGCAACTAAGACAAATATGTAAATGATGGGTAAGAGTTTTTAGGAGAAACTGTTAAGTTCTAAATTTAATTTTCTTACTGTATAAAATATTAGCATTCCACCTCCAGTTAATAATGACAGAAGTGTCTTGATTGAAATGTTACATTGAAATCACTTCTGAAGTTGTTTGCCAAAGAAAACTGTAATCCCTTTTAATCATGAGTGAATTTCTTGTTTGGGCAGAAACTTGCTTGTGGTTCTCAAATCTGATCATGCCTCAGAACCACTTGGAAGATCTTTTGGGTCCCAGTTCTGCAGGTTCTAACTCAGTAGGTCTGGGGTGAGACCCCAAAGTTTGCATTTCTAACTAAGTTTCCAGCTATTGGTGATGCTGCTGGTCTAGGACCCATGCTTTGAGAACTCCTGCTTTAGAGTATCCTTATTGATGTATTTTGAGTATGTATTCATTGTTGAGAGTAGTATAAAAAGCCAGGAAATTTTGTGCTTTCTCATTTGGGTTGAAGTATGCATGTGCATACTTCACATGTATGCATAGGTATGTCCATAGGCAACTCACTGGATCTCCTTATGCTGTAGTCAGCTCAGTAGGAAACTTGGATAAAAATTCAGAATCTCACTTAAAACCAGATTCCGCATCTGCGCTCGGTTTTTCTTGGTATACAGATCCTTCTAAAAGTACAGTGAGCCTCGACTCTGCTGTCGTCTCTTAAGACGGAAGAAAACGTTTCAGCTACGTGACAGATTTAGGAAATGTGTAACTCTTTGATTGCCTTTGCTTGCAAGTCTTTCCAAGAGAAGGTTCCTGAAGCCGGGTGTGAGCCCTCAGCCAGGTGGAAGTGCCGATTTTATGACAGTGTTGTGTTTTCGGGGGAGTTTACCTCTGAAAGTGAGCAGACCGTGTAGATACACTTGAGCCAGTGAGTCTATGGAGCCAGCACCACCACGAAAGGAGAATGAACACACACACATACACAGGCCAGAAGGGCAAAAGCTTTCCACTCCTTTCCCAAGGTTTCATTTCTGTAAGCCTGTGGCCAGTATAAACAGCTCTATGTAACTCTTCCCTTAGGGTTATAAATGGGTTTTTCTCCTTGTTTATCTGTTAGTTTCTTTTGCTTCTAGAATAGTTGGGAGAAATGTTAATGAAAAATTTTGGTCTGATGACTCAGGTTTCAGTTGCTGTCCCTTTTGCTTTGAAGAGTCGTGTGGAAAGTATATAAAACAATCAAAATAGAGGTTTTGTTTGTTGTGGAATATTTTTGTTTTTAGAAAAAAATCACAAAATTGGAAGACATGCGTATAAAATCCTGCATTACTCATAGGCTGGTTCCAAAGGAGTAACCAGGTGGCATACATAAATTTTAGAGGTGTGGCTGTGTGAACAGATGGAAACATTTATTGCATATGATCATATTGCTGTTTTCCATTAGATTTGTCTATATCAAGTGTTCTTGGTGTAAATTCTTCAGTTGAATTACTTTTTATGTAATATATTTCTTTTGTCTTATATTCTTAAGTTTGATCTGCTTTAATTGCTTTTATACGAGTTAAGAGTTCTGGAAACACTAGAACATGGATGATAGGACATGCTCTTAGAAGTGGCCTTTAATTTTAAAGAATGGTTCCTGCAAAAGATGTAATATTCATATTTATGTCATTAGTTTTTTTTATTCCCTTACAAAAATGAATTGTATTCGTTAAAGAAAATTTAGAAAAATACAGAAGGGAAAATTTTGGTAAATTTTTGCCCAGAGATAACCACTGCTTAGAACATTTGGTGTGTGTTCTTCAAATGATTTCCAAGTGATGATGATATAGAATAAACAGAATGCATTCATTTTAAATCTTTATTTTGTTTTCAGTGGGATTTAGTGACTGCTAGTAGAAGACCATGACATGCAGCTTTACCCTAAAGTTTATTATTGTTCAGATATACCTTTTATTGTTTCTTAATTTCTGAATGTTTATCTTCACTGAAGATATAAAATGCAAGTTTAAAAGTCTGCCAGCTTGATGGTTTTGATACAAACCAGTGGAGCAGTTCATTGAGCATGTGGCCATAACTCTGAGCTTCAGTTCCCCTCTCTGTAATTGATTGCACACACGAAAGGGTTGTTAGGCCTAAACAAGGTAAATATAAATTGAGTGTTGTATCTGGCTGAACATACACACTGAAGTGATCAATAAACTGTAACCCAAGGAAAACCTTTTACATTTTGGGGAACATCTCTGTGTTTCTAGGAATTAAACTCATATACTAAGGTTAAACAAAAGTAAGGTACAGAAACACATTAAAGTGACTTTCTCCTGTGTAAAATATTATTTTAGATTTAGCGTTTTTTAAATTAAGGAGTACAGCATAAGGTGGTATTTGAATAGTGGTTGAAAAAAGGCTTCTATACTTAGCCTTGTTACCGCCTGTTCTTTTCACAATTTTTGGTCTGGATCATTAGAACTTGCCCCCCTTTTGGAGTGTCACTGCTTTAGGCTTTGCTGTCTTGTCTATATTGCTTATTCATGTATTTCTCTCACCCCCTACACACGTGCTACTTCACAGTGGTTCAGTGAAGTAAGCAGAGAGTAGGGATTCCCTTAAGAGGAGACTCTTAGTTTTGCTATAGTTTCATGTTTTCTTTCTAAAGTAGAAACTAGTTTATTCAAATCTACAATTCAAACATTTAGTATTGTTTTATATTACTGCCTTGTGACCTTGCCACTGATTTTAATCATTTGGTGTCTTTGTCATCTACTCAGTATGTGTAAAGATACAGTCATTAATACTGGACCTATTTAGAATGTGTTACTTGAAAATTTTTGTGAATTGGTTATTTTTCAAGAATACTAGGTTTGTGTTTTTATTGTGTATAAAAGTTTTTTTGAGGTATGGTTGATTTATAATATTACATAAGTTTTGGGTATACAACAGAATGATTCACAATTGTTAAATATTATACTTCATTTATAGTTATTGTAAAATATTGATTCTATTCTTTGTGCTGTACAGTGAATCTTTAAACACGTGGAATAGCAGCAGTCATATAACACCTTTAATTGACCTACATGTGCTCATAAAATAATTCAAGGAAAATGTGATATTCAAATTGCATAAGAAGAGTATTAGCTCAGAGTACTTTAAATTTTCCCTTCAGTTTTTTATCAGCTGCATGATCCGTTCCACCTCTGACTACAGTTATCATAGTTGTTTTGGACCTGCTGCCTCCCAGGCCCTAGTGCTACATTCTGGGTTGTGGCAGCTATTGCTTCCCAGTCTGGAAGTGCATAGTTATTTTACTCATTTTAGAATTCATTGGTCCCAGACCTACTGATGCACTCCTGCTGTCAGTGGCTAGAGAATAGGCATTTGGTAGTTGGAACGCAGATAAGGTTTTACAGACAGTGCATGAGTAGATCCAGCTATAAGTTAAAGGGACTGTCATGGAAATAAATCAGGCAATCAGGATAATTCATGTCAGGTGGTTTAAATCAACATGAGTAAGTCTCTTTTCAGAAAATCCTCTTGTAGCAAATGCAGTTGAAACAGCATTGTAGTTTCTCCATACTGTTTTATGATTGATATTGCTTTAATAAAAACATACTTTTAAAAACTATTTTTTGTGACCTAACAAGAGTTTCTTTTGTTTTCAACTTTAGAGTGAAAGCACAGCATTTCTAGCAACTTACCCTGCCAATGGAACGATAGATTTAAAATATTTTCCATATTATGGGAAAAAACTGCATGTGAGTATTTAGAAATTCTTAAGTGGTTGAGACTCTTGGGGAACTGTCACATCTGTATTAAAATGCCAGTTGTCTGGGTCAGATAGACATATGCCCTGTGTAATGAGTGCATCATCTATTCTGGTTTTTAAATACATTGGTGATGGCAAATGGAGACTCCAGGTCTACAAGTGGAGCACAAGACCGAAGCGGATAAGTTAAAGGATGATTATTTTCAAAATAGCATTTTCTCTTTCATGTCATAGAGTGTCCGTATTTAAAGAAGATAGAAAAGTGGTTAAGTCATTACCCAGAGATAACTATTTTTGTAGTGGAATTTCTTCCACATTTTTTCTATAAGTGTATTTTTATATATGTGTATTTTATATATATATATATTTTTAGCATTATATATATATAGTAGTAAACTTTTAGTTTTATTTTGAAATAATTCTAAACTTAAGTGGCTAGCGCAGTACAGAGGGTTCCTATTAACCTTTTGCCCAACTTGCCTGTGTTAATGTTTTACATCATTTGTTTTTATCAGTCTCCATATATATTTTTCCCATGAATCCTTTGTCATTAAGTTATGAACATGGTGCTTCTTTACACTAAATGGTCTTTACATTGAATTTCCTAAAAGTAAGGACATTATCATAATAACCATCATGTACTTAACAAAGGAAATTAGCATTAAACTGTATTAGTATCTGATCTACAGACAGTGTTGAAATGTCACCAGTTGTTCCAGTAATGTTCTTTATTGCACAGGAAAGTGTTTTCCTGGTCCAGATTGTTACATTCTTATATCTTTAGTTGCCTGTAACCTGCAGCAGTTCCTCAGCCTGTCTGCTTCATGCCCTTTAATTCTTCAAAAATGAGTGCAGGCCTTTTGGGGCTTACTTTGTGGCTTATGTTCCTCAGTTTGAGTTTATCTGATGTTTTTCATGGTTAAGTGTAGGTTGTGCATTTTTGGCATGAATGCCTCAGAAGAAATGGTATGTCCTTTTCAGAATGGCATGTCAGGAGGGACGTCGTATTGAGTCCCATTGACAGTGATGTTAACCTTGAACACTTGGTTAAGGTGGTGTCAGCCAAGTTGCTCTAATGTGAAGTTACACTTTTTTTCCTTTGTAATCAATAAGTATTATGTGGGGTGAATACTTGGAGAGTCTGTAAAACTATTGCTCCCATGATTTTAACATTTGTTGATTCGTTCCTGAATCAGTTACTAATAGAATTGTTCTCAAATGTTTTTTTCTAATTTCATCTTTCCTTTTCCCATTTACTAGTTGGCATTCCACTCTAAGAAAGTGCACTTTCTTCTCCACTATTTATTTATATCAATATAGTCTCATAGATTCTTACATAATTTAGGTGTTATGTGTTATAATCATTTATTTTGGTGCTAAAACTCTCCCGCATTTGGCTGGTGGAGACTGACTCTAGCTTTTGTGTCCTTGAGGCATATTCCCTAGATGCCTACAGCACTAACTTACTTTCTGGCACCACAAGGGCTCATCTTGTATTTTCCCTGCCTCGGACCTGGAATTAGCCCCTAGTTCCTTTTAGTGAAGGCTTGTATTTAGCAAGCACAGTGATGACAAAACAGTTATGAGTATATTTGCACCAAGTTAAACAGCAGCCATAAGGATATTAGAAACCTAAGTAACATCAGTGAGGTAATCTTCCACATGTTTATCAAACATATTAATAGATAAATACATGTTCTTCTCAAACACCTGGAACTGTCATAAAAGTTTATCATAAAAAAATGCATCTTCAAGTATTCAGTTAAGGAAAAAAGGTAGAGGATAGAAAAATACATCTAATAGATTAAAATCTTGTTTGTTTGTTTTTTTAATTTTTAAAGAATAGGCAAGCTCCTAAAAAGTGTAGTTAAAGTTACTGGAGAAGTTGAATTAATGTATTTTCCTTTATTTGCCAGGGGAGCTACCTGCAGCCACTAGTTGCCGTCCAGCTCAGCTTTGGTAGTGATGGTGACGCAAAAGAAGTAATGGTTGAGTGCAAGATTGATGGATCACCCAACCTAAAAACCCAGAATGACCGTGACAAGTTTTTAGGACGAGTTGCATTCAAGATCACCATGCATGCATAGTAGGAGTTAGGATGTCTCCACAGAGTAAACGTTGTGTTGTCTGTCTTCATTTTGTATCAGCGGGACCTGCCATTCCAGAATTATGAGACCGCCTTGGAGAAAGGTGGAGTGGTACATGACACTGGGATAACATAATGTGCTTCCAGATAATAGTGGTCCATGTCCTTCGAAGTAACTGCCTGTTGCCTCTGCTGCCTTTTGAACCATGTACAGTCACCGATAGGGACTGTGAACACCTGATTCTGAACATGCAGGTTGGGGGTCTTGTCCAATTTTTATGTGGTTTAATTGCCAAGTGTCTAAAGCTTAATGTGCTGTGCTATGTAAATATTTTATAGATTTAACACTGGTTAACTGTCATATTTTGATGCCAGCAAAGTTTTAGGGGATAAAATGGTACCTGACCAACATCAAATGACTTTATAGCTACAAGAAATTCAGTGTGTGGGAAAGTTCTGTATGTGAGGAGGAAAAAGGAAAATAAAAGTGGATTTGAAAGGTTGGCTTGGATATTTTGTAAAATTATTTTTTACATGCTGAATTAGTTTGTGGATCTTTTTGACTCAGAGCACAATCTTTTTGCTGTAAAACATGTAAAGACAGAAGGATAGTGATGGGATTATTTTAACACTGATACTAAATCTTTTAAAGTAGTTAGATTGAAGTATTTTAGACCATAGATAAAAACAGCATTTTTAGGTTGGCCATTAGGAATACACACCTAAATTTTTATGAAATTAAATTCATAAGATTTAAATTGTGCAAGAGTTTGTGGGATCTTATGACTGCTTTTATTTAGCTGACTGTGGAGTGGACTCTAATAAAATATGTAAATTGTGAAATATAAAAAACTTAGAACTTACTCAGAGCTTCAAACCAAACACTAGTTTAACTTCAGCGTTGTTTGATTCGTGTCATGAAACACTTCCTCCTGCAATCTGAGGTGTTTGGTATGATTCTTTGTCGTAATGTGAGCTCCTTTCTCCTCACCTGAAAAAGGTGTGCTTACCATAGGTTCTGTGGTTCTTTAAAAAGCCCCCCCCCCCCTTTTTAATTGTTACTTTTCTCCTTAAAAACCAAAGCTAGTATTTTTGAGGCTTTGTTTGTGTTAGTGCAAGCCAGGAAGAGCAGACACTCACCAGCGGGCTCAGGGATGGCTATCTGGAGAAAACCTGAGTGCTCTGGGTGGTCTTGACTGACCAGGTGGGCCTTGATGGCCCCAGAGCAGCCTACACACTTCGGTGCTTATCACTCAGCCCTGGTGGGAGGTCTGCTTATTGCTCTGCCACTAAGATCTTAGTGATTACAGATTTTCATTGTAGAAGCCTCCTTTGCAACTGAAGAAAATGATCTTTGGAATTTGTTTTTTTAACTTTTTAAACATTTTAAGAAATACTTATTTTTGGCCTGGCTGGGTCTTCTTTATTGCTGCGCAGCTTTGCTCTAGTTGCAGAGAGTGGGGCTGCTCTCTAATTGTGTTGTGCAGGCTTCTCACTGTGGGTGGCTTCTCGTTGCAGAGCACGGGCTCTAGGCACATGGGCTCAATAGTTGTGGCTCACAGGACTAGTTACTCTGTGGCATGTGGGATCTTCCTGAACCAGGGATCAAACTCATGTCCCCTGCACTAGCAGGCAGATTCTTAGCCATTGGACCACCGGGGACGTCCCTGGAGTTTATAAGTCGAACCTTTACTTTGATTTTCCCCTCAACCCCATCTCTTAAAAGTATAAAACAAGAGGGGGTGGGGGCAGCGGTGGTGAATGGCAGGCTGCAACTAGGATATTATTTTAGTCAGCTAAGTGTGAACAGGGCCTCAGCAGCTATCACTTAAATTTGTATTTTTGTATCTTTCAAAGTGTAGGGTGGATAGAAATTTTGTTTTAAAGAGTTTAGGTAAAAGCAAAGTACTTCTCAGAACATGTGATAATACTTGAGATATCCAAAGTAGGTTGCATGGGTTTCGGAGAGAAAGGGGCATACACACGAGTCACATCTGTGCCTCCTTGGTTCAGGAGGTTGGCCATGGCTCAGCCCAACTGCCTGTGACCTTAGTTGACATACCAACTTTTCCTAGCTCTGTTTTGTGTTGAAATTAGAGGTGTTTAACGGCTTCTTCTGGAGAAGGCAATGGCACCCCACTCCAGTACCCTTGCCTGGAAAATCCCATGGACAGAGGAGCCTGGTGGGCTGCAGTCCATGGGGTTTCGAAGAGTCAGACATGGCTGAGTGACTTCACTTTCACTTTTCACTTTCATGCATTGGAGAAGGAAATGGCAACCCACTCCATTGTTCTTGCCTGGAGAATCCCAGGGATGGGGCAGCCTGGTGGGCTGCCGTCTATGGGGTCAGACAGAGTCGAACACGACTGAAGTGACTTAGCAGCAGCAACAGCTTCTTCACAAGCTTGCTGTGGGCCAGGTAGTTTCCAGACTGAGGATAAAGAAATGAAGCAATGTGGTCTCTTGAAGATCTTAAACTGGAAGGAAGCAGGCTCTGAGATGATGGCAGGTACGTGCAAGGGAGCTGGGGTGGCCTAGGTCATTCACAGGTACCCCAAGATAGTCAGTGTGGGCAGGGGCTGGGTCTGTCTGGAATGGACACAGGCTGACATGGAGTGAATGGAGCCCTGGACGTGTGTTGAGTCTGCATTTTTGCCCCATTTCAGGTTTTTCTTAGAACTTCACGTGTATCTTGTTAACATGCAGATTCTGATTCCCTAGGAGACACTCTACACTGAGCAACCTCCTCAATGATGCTTATTCACAGACCACAGTTTGACTAGCAGGGGACAAAGAACTAAAGACAGCTTTGCATCCTCAGCGGCTGAGTCTGGCACTAGGTTCATTACTGGATGAGAAGATTAAACTGTCAGTTGACATTAACTTGTACTTAAAAATTCAACAGGTATGTTATTAATACATTTCTAGCTGAAAGAAAATTATGGGTTAAGTTTCTAAATTTCTTAGATCTCCAAACTTGGGAATTTTGTGTGTGTGTGTGTGTGTGTGTGTGGTTTTTAAATACTGCTGCTGCTAAGTTGCTTCAGTCATGTCCAACTCTGCAACCCCATAGATGGCAGCCCACCAGGCTTCTCCATCCCTGGGATTCTCCAGGCAAGAATACTGGAGTGGGTTGCCATGTCCTTCCCCAGGGGATCTTCCCAACCTAGGGATCAAACCCACATCTCCTGTGTCTCCTGCACTGGCAGGCAGGTTCTTCACCACAGCGCCACCTGGGAAGCCCATACTGTATCATAGTGTCTCAGTACATAGTATCTTTTAGTTGGGTTTTCTGTACTTTCCCTACCCCCCGTATGCATAGTTAGTCCTATAACTTAAGCGCTGTTCTCCTTTCTTAGTGGTAACTTTGCCCCCATGTGCAGAAGTGAGATAAGAAAGGCTGGTCTGCCCTCTTCATGAAACCCAAGAGGACTGCCCTGTCACTAAAGGTACAGCCCTGTGAGGAGGACTTCCCAGATTCTAGATAAAATCTGATGGAAGAGAGAAATTCATGTAGAATCCACGATCATTCATTGTGGAAGGAGGGGTAGGGGGAATTGGACTTAAATCTTGATTTGCATTTGATTGCTTGGAAATCTTTGGTGTGGTCCTTACTCTTCAGAGCTCCAGTTCTCATTTTAACTGTAAAATGAAGCTATTGCCACCCTTCAGGGCTGTGAAGATTAAATGGGGAAATAGACCACACCAACATGTAGTGTTATTATTCAGTCTCTCAGTGGTGTACGATTCTTTGCAAGCCCAGGGATGGTAGCCCATCAGGCTCGTCTGTCCATGGAATTTTTCAAGCAAGAATACTGGAATGGGTTGCCATTTCCTCCTCCAGGGGATCTTCCCCACCCAGGGATCAAACCTGTGTCTCCTGCATTGCAGGTGAATTCTTTATCACTGAGCCACCAGGGAAGCCCACCAACATGTAGTAATTGTTGACAGATGTTTGTTTCCAAGGACTTCCCCCTCCTTTTGAGGTTACCGGGTTTTCAGTAACTTGGGATAGTGTAACTGCTGTGTTGCTGCTGCGTTGAAGGATTGTTTATTACTGAGAAGGGCATGGTAAAGAAGGAGTTGAAAGTCTTTTTTTGGCTGCGTATAATCCTGTGCAGTGGATTTGTATGGAGAGAGGGGGACACAAGTGAATTTGAAACTGTCAGTCCACGTGAATTTGAATTTCAAAGGGTTATTCTTGCTTTAATAAAGTTATCAAGTTGTCATTTCAAGAAGGCTGAGTAGAATTTGCTATGTTGATACCAGTTTTCTAGCCCCCTTGATCCCCCCCTGAAGGAGCTGTGTTTCGAGCAGTGGGTCTTCATGTGCGCCTCTCTGAGATCGGCCGGAGGGTGACTCCCTCTAGGGAGGGAGAATCTGTTCCCGGAGGGCTTCCTTCACCCTGGAAGTGACACGAGATCAGGGTCTGTCTTCCTGAGCAAACCGGTTTCCTCCCAGTGGCTTCTTTTCAAATTAAGTCCCTATAGAACTTCTCAAGAGTGATCTTGGGATTTGTGTTCAGAAGCATAGAGCAGTCTTTGACGCCTGTCACAAGTGGCAGGATTTCTCTGTTGAGGACAAGCTTAATTTTTTTTTTTTTCCATTTATTTTTATTAGTTGGAGGCTAATTACTTTACAGTATTGTAGTGGTTTTTGCCATACATTGACATGAATCAGTCATGGATTTACATGTATTCCCCATCCCGATCCCCCCTCCCACCTCCTTCTTCACCCAATTCCTCTGGGTCTTCCCAGTGCACCAGGCAGAAACAGAATTCTCTAGAGAGTCAAGACCTGTAAGAGCTGATATCTAAGAGTGAAAACCAAAGCAGAGCATGTCTCCTAACGCACTCTTGTAAGATTATTTGTGTGGTCTTGGGATAGCTCAGAAAAGCCTTGATAGAATAAATCGGATCTGACTGGTGACCAAGCGGCTAGTGAGAGACTGTCATTAGTTGTGGATTTGCTTGAAGACAGGCCCACTACCCACTCAGATACGAATCTGTTCGCAGTGCAGTTCTGCTGGTTACAAGAAACCCTGAGAAAACCGGGAGGCAGGGCTACTGGCTCGGTGAATTTGGGGTGGTGCTGAGCTCCTAGAAGCCTTGTGCTGACACATGGAAGGGTCCCTTCTGTTCTGCAGCTCAGAGCCCCAGGTCTCTTAATGCCAGAGCCAAGGGAGAAGGGTGGGTGACATCAAGCGACAGGCATGGATACCACATGGGTTTTTTTTTTTTTTCCCGCATTAACCTTGTTCCTTACGGTCTTCCCTCTGGGTGGCTGAGAACAGCTGGGGGATGGTGTGGAAAGGATGGATTTCTTGCAGAATTATGTGCACCCTCAGATAAGAGCTCTGCTGGGTGGGGAAGGAGTTGATGTGTTGAGACTATATGAGAGGGTGGAGGGTGGCCAGTGATAACGAGCGAAACTAAGGGCCCGGGAGAAAGAGCCAAATGTGGTGTGGCAGGCAGACAAGCTGACAGAGATGACTGAAAATTCAGAGCGCTTTCTGAGACCATTCATCCAGGTAGGATCTGCTGCGGATGAGATCACTGTGGTCAGTGGCATTTGGGCCCCCATGACCTCTGTCAGGACCTGTGCTTTTGTTGCATCATGTGGCAGTAAGGACGTTGCAGATGAAATGAAGGATTTACTTATCAGTTGACTTTAAAATGACGTTATCCTGGATCATCCAGAGGGCTCAAGGTAAGCCTCTGCGTGAGGCAGAGGATGAGATGGTTGGATGGCATCACTCAATGGACATGAGTTTGAGTAAACTCCAGGAGTTGGTGATGGAGAGGGAGGCCTGGTGTGCTGCAGTCTGTGGGGTTGCAAAGAGTCAGACACAACTGAGTGACTGAACTGAACTGAAGCAGAAGTCAGGTCCCAAGTGTAAGAAGATACTGTTGCTATCCTGATGAAGAGGGCTGTGTGGAAATGGGAGAAGAAATCAAACTCTGGAAGCCAAGTTTTCTCAGTCCTCCAGAGGACAGTTCAGCCCAGCCCACATTGTGCCTGCAGCCCTGTGAGCCCCCAAGACTGCCGATCACAAAAATGGAGACAATAAATAAATGAGTATTATCTGAAGCCACTAAATTTGTGGTCATTTGTCATAGCTAATGGAAAGCTAAGATGGTCATTTTCTCAGTGAAGTTTGTATGCTCCGACCCAGTACTTCTCAAGTCTAGGGTACATGTGATCCATCAAGGAATCCTGTTTAAAATGCATATTCTGGACTTCCCTGGTGATCCACTAGATAAGAATCTGCCTGCCAATGCAGGGGACATGGGTTTGATCCCTGGTACAGGAAGATCCGACATGCCAGTGGGCCAGCTAAGCCCCTGCACTCCAGCTACTGAGCCCGCACACCCTGGAGCCCATTCTCTGTAACAAGAGAAGCCACCACAATGAGAAGCCCCACTCGCCACAACTGGAGAGAGACTGTAGCAACAAAGACCCTAAAAAACAAAGCTATAAACTCTTCTGATGCAGCCATGTCTGGGTGGGGCCTGAGAGTCTGCATTCCTGATATGCTCCCGTCTGCTGCTCCCAGGAGCACCTTTGCCCCCAAGGTCTTGTGCATCCTGGTCAGTGTACGGCCTGGAATTCAGAGCCAGGGCAAAGGAGGGAGGGAGTGAGAACTGAGTGGAGAAAGGCCTACTATGCATATCATGATGCTGTGGAACAGTATTCACAGAGGTTGAAGTGGAGAGGAGCCCTGTGTTATGAGCCCCTGGCTTTTACGTCTTGAGCTTCATAGCTGTGGTCCGTGGCCTGCATGGCAAGCAGGACCTTGATAAAGGGTGGGATGTTTCCATGTCCTTTGCTTTTTTCTGAGGCCTTAGAACTGGCAGCCATTGGTGCTACCTTCCTGAGGTAGTCAGACTGATGTGCCAGTCTGACATTTAGCAGTGTCCTTGCCAGCACCCCCTATCTCCCAGCTGAATAGAAGGTCAGCATCTGGAGGCCCACTGGCTTGGAGATGAAGGGAACTCACCTCATCAACACACTGCAAAGTTGCTATCACTTAGAAGGAATGGTCATTCATAAAAAAAAAAAAAAAAAAAGAATTTAGACTTCCCTGGCAGTTGAGTGATCAAGACTCTGCACTTCCAAGGTAGAGGTTTGATCCCTGGTCAGGGAACTAAGATCCCACATGCTGCAAGGCACAGCTTACAGAGTTTTAAAAAATTAAAAAATGTTTTAAATGTGTATCAGGAAGTGTACTAGGATCTTGGGACACATAGGGGATCAAAACAAGATCCCCGTCCTCATGGAGCTCACAGCCTAATAACTACAGCGAGGCTGAAACTGCTGGCAGGCTCTGTATGGGTGGCTGTAATTGCTGCTTTTCCAGGAGGCAGTAGCCTCTGGCCAGGGTGGGCTGCTCCCCCTGCTATGCTTGCTTTCTGCCTCTAGCCAGCACTCACCAGGCCTGGGGAGCCTCCTCTGAGGAGACTCGTTGGAACTGACTTTAAGTTGCTTTAAGTTAGGATCTACCCAGAAGGATGGCCATAACCACGTCTGCAGACCCAGTCTTCAGAATACTCTCCTTTTATAAATGGTTTGAGACAAAGGATTGTGGAAGGCTCTGTCAGATCCCTAACTCCAGTGGACAAGAAGTTTAGCAGGTATAGAACATGGAGAATTCAAAAATCTGTATTAATTGGGAAAGAATAGTGTGATATTTGTAAGTATGTTGCAAGTATAAGAAACACATGTTAGCATTTAAATGTTGTGCAAGGGCTCCAGAAAGCCTCCTCTGGTCTCTGGGGTTTCACAGAGAAGCAGCTGTTTTTAAAGTGTCCCAGAATCTATCCCAGAGAGTTAATGAGGCACCCCAAATAAAGTGATTTCCCAGCAGACCCCAAGGATCAGCCAGATACGGGGTGCCCCAGGCCTCTGTGACAGCCTTACTGGAGGAACCCCAACCAGTCAACTGTGTTGATACTGCAGATGCAAACAGCAGTGCATTTTTCTCTTTATAGTCTGGATGGGTGTATTTTTGACCTTGAGCCTTCTGATTAGGGGTGGCCTGGGCAGAGGAGCACAGCCTGTCCTTTGGGCTGTTGCAGATATGCCTAGTTGAGTCTTTCTAGACTCTTATCTTATAGATTATTACAGAATATTGAGTGCTATACAGTAGGTGTGACTGCTGATAGAAGCAAGGTCCGATGCTGTAAAGAGCAATATTGCATAGGAACCTGGAATGTTAGGTCCATGAATCAAGGCAAATTAGAAGTGGTCAAACAGGAGATGGCAAGAGTAAATGTCGACATTCTAGGAATCAGCGAGCTAAAATGGACTGGAATGGGTGAATTTAACTCAAATGACCATTATATCTACTACTCTGGGCAGGAATCCCTTAGAAGAAATGGAGTAGCCATCATGGTCAACAAAAGAGTCCAAAATTCAGTACTTGGGTGCAATCTCAAAAATGACAGAACTAACACCCAAAAAGATGTCCTTTTCATTATAGGGGACTGGAATGAAAAGTAGGAAGTCAAGAAACACCTAGAAAATTTGGCCTTGGAGTATGCAATGAAGCAGGGCAAAGGCTAATAGAGTTTTGCCAAGAGAACACACTGGTCATAGCAAACACCCTCTTCCAACAACACAAGAGAAGACTCTACACATGGACATCACCAGATGGTCAACATCGAAATCAGATTGATCATATTCTTTGCAGCCAAAGATGGAGAAGCTCTATACAGTCAGCAAAACCAAGACCAGGAGCTGACTGTGGCTCAGATCATGAACTCCTTATTGCCAAATTCAGACTTAAGTTGAAGAAAGTAGGGAAAACCACTAGACCATTCAGGTATGACCTAAATCAAATCCCTTATGACTATACAGTGGAAGTGAGAGATAGATTTAAGGGACTAGATCTTATAGAGTGCCTGATGAACTATGGACAGAGATTCATGACATTGTACAGGAGACAGGGATCAAGACCATCCCCATGGAAAAGAAATGCAAAAAGGCAAAATGGTTGTCTGAGGAGGCCTTACAAATGCTGTGAAAAGAAAAGAAGCGAAAAGGAAAAGCAAAGGAGAAAAGAAAAGATATAAACATCTAAATGCAGAGTTCCAAAGAATAGCAAGGAGAGATAAGAAAGCCTTCCTCAGAGATCAATGCAAAGAAGTAGAGGAAAACAACAGAACAGGAATGACTAGAGATCTCTTCAAGAAAATTAGAGATACCAAGGGGACATTTCATGCAAAGATGGGCACAGTAAAGGACAGAAACTGCATGGACTAACGGAAGCAGAAGATACTAAGAAGAGGAGGCAAGAATACACAGAAGAACTATACAAAAAAGATCTTCATGACCCAGATAATCACAATGGTGTAATCACTCACCTAGAGCCAGACATCCTGGAATGTGAAGTCAAGTGGGCCTTAGGAAGCATCACTATGAACAAAACTAGTGGAGGTGATGGAATTCCAGTTGAGCTGTTTCAAATCCTAAAAGATGATGCTGTGAAAGTGCTGCACTCAATACGCCAGCAGATTTGGAAGACTCAGCAGTGGCCACAGGACTGGAAAAGGTCAGTTTTCATTCCAATCCCAAAGAAAGGCAATGCCAAAGAATGCTCATACTACCGCACAATTGCACTCCTCTCACACGCTAGTAAAGTGATGCTCAAAATTCTCCAAGCAAGGCTTCAGCAATACATGAACCATGAACTTCCAGATGTTCAAGCTGGATTTGGAAAAGGCAGAGAAATCAGAGATCAAATTGCCAACATCTGCTAGATCATCTAAAAAGCAAGAGAGTTCAAGAAAAACATCTATTTCTGCTTTATTGACTACGCCAAAGTCTTTGTGTGGATCACAATAAACTGTGGAAAATTCTGAAAGAGATGGGAATACCAGACCACCTGACCTGTCTCTTGAGAAACCTGTATGCAGGTCAAGAAGCAACAAGTAGATCTGGACATGGAAAAACAGACTGGTTCCAAATAGGAAAAGAAGTTCATCAAGGCTGTATATTGTCACCCTACTTATTTATCTTATATGCAGAGTACATCATGAGAAATGCTGGGCTGGAAGAAGCACAAGCTGGAATCACGATTGCTGGGAGAAATATCAATAACCTTAGATATGCAGATGACACCACCCTTATGGCAGAAAGTGAAGAGGAACTAAAAAGCCTCTTGATGAAAGTGAAAGAGGAGAGTGAAAAAGTTGGCTTAAAGCTCAACATTCAGAAAACTGAGATCATGGCATCTGGTCCCATCACTTCATGGGAAATAGATAGGGAAACAGTGTCAGACTTTATTTTTTTGGGCTCCAAAATCACTGCAGATGATGATTGCAGCCATGAAATTAAAAGATGCTTGCTCCATGGAAGGAAAGTTACGACCAACCTAGATAACATATTAAAAAGCAGAGACATTACTTTGCCAACAAAGGTCCGTTTAGTCAAGCCTGTGGTTTTTCCAGTGGTCATGTATGGATGTGAGAGTTGGACTGTGAAGAAAGCTGAGTGCCGAAAAATTGATGCTTTTGAACTGTGTTGTTGGAGAAGACTCTGAGAGTCCCTTGGATTGCAAGGAGATCCAACCAGTCCATCCTAAAGGAGATCAGTCCTGGGTGTTCACTGGAAGGACTGATGCTGAAGCTGAAACTCCAAGACTTTGGCCACGTGGTGTGAAGAGCTGACTCAGTGGAAAAGACCTTGATGCTGGGAAAGATTGAGGGCAGGAAGAGAAGGGGACGACAGAGGATGAGATGGTTGGATGGCATCACCGACTTGAAGGACATGAGTTTGAATAAACTCCAGGAGTTGGTGATGGACAGGCAGGCCTGGCGTGCTGCAATTCATGGGATCACAAAAAGTCGGACACGTCTGAGCGACTGAACTGAACTGATACAGTAGGTTCTTATTGTTTACCTATTTTATACATAGTAGCAGTTCAGTCTTTTTATTTTAAACATATATTTATTTAGCTTCACTGAGCCATGTGAGATCTTTAGTTGCGGCATGTGAGATCTAGTTCCCTGACCTGGTATGGAACATGAGCACCCTGTACTGGGAGCTCGGAGTTTTAGCCACTGAACCACCAAGGAAGTCCCATTTGTCGTTTCGCTGATGGCCTGGCACACTTTCCACTTGACTCCGTGTGTCGCCATTTTTTGGGAGTCTAGTGTTACAGGGCTTCTGAAGTGGTGGTCTCCTGAGGCTCACTCAGTCTCTTCCTGGCCTGGCTGTCCCCAGCCTGCCCAGAATGTGCCTCTGTCCACGGCAGTCCTGCCTCAGGGTCGTGCGGCTCCACACTCGTGCTCTCTGTCCTCAGGCCTGTCTGAGCAGTGACTGTTTGCTGGTCACTGCCTGTCTGTTCTATTTAGACCTGGTCATTTGTGCTGTTTCATGACGCCGAAGCATCAGGTCTGTGAAATATGTATCTCTTCCTCCCCCAGGCCAGGAACCTCCCCTCTGCGCGCCTCTGGTCTCTTGCCCTCCTGCCTGGGGCTGCCTGTGACATCCCACCCTCTGAGGCATCTGAAGCCCCTGCACCTATTGTGCTGACTTCTGGCCTTACTCACTTTGCCCCAGTTCCTGAGGGCTGTTGCTCAGAGTTTAACATTCCTGCCCCGGGGCGAGGCACGTTCCCATCCTAGTTTCCCTTGAAGTGCCTGGGAGGCGCTGGGAGGGCACAGCGGAGGCTGCCCTCCACAGTGAGGATGAGAAAAGTTCAACCAGGGACTTGCTTTTAGTGGAGTTCCACTGGAGATCCAGGTCTTTGCTCAGACCTGCCCTCCCATACTGAAAAGCATGCCTGTTTTTCTTAAGCACCCAGTCCTCCACCACTGTGCACCTAAAACAGCGTTACTCCAGAATGCAAATGTTTCTACTTACAAGAAAGTCTCCTTCAGCAGGGCTGCTGCAGGTAAGAGGGGGTGTCCATGGTCTCTGCTTGCACTGACCCCTCTCTGCCTGGCCCCATCACAGCTCCTGGCTGTTGCCCACCTCAGGCTATGTGATCCAGGCGAAGCTGCCATACCGGCCAGTTTGCAGGGGTGAGGAGTTGCTTGAGCCGAGCTCATCTGCATGGTCTTTGCAGCCCGAGTTGGTGTTGGGGTAGCATGGTCCCAGGCTGGTCCAAGGAGCGTGAACCCCAAGACACAGGTCAGGAGAAGTGCTGACCTGGGCTGGAGGGCTGGGGGCAGTGAGGAGTCCAGCAGCTGCTGGGGACCATCTGGCCACCATCTGGGGAGAACTCGCCTGAGAAAGGAACCCGTGGGGTCAAGAGATGGGCAGGGAGGCAAACAGGAGACTTTTGGGCACAGCCATGCCACCTTCAGACACTGCCTGCTGGGGACCCCACTTCTAAAAGATGCTGCCCTCCCTTGGAGAGGCTGGGGCAGGAGAGAGGGGCTTTGTTTTATGCATTAGTCTTTCCTTCCTTTGCCACTGTCCCAGCTTGCTGCACAGACCTCAAAATCGTATTCTCATTCACAGGAAGACCCAGAGAACTGACCACCCATACCCTCACCACCGACCAACTCTGAGCCAAGAAATGACAGACAACCCATTTGACCTGGATTTCTTGGTGTAAAACATAAGCTTACACTTATCAGAATGGAAAAGACTGCCTTGAAGGGGCCTGGACTGGCTCTCACTGATCCTTAGGAGTACAACCTGGAGCTTGGCAGCTCATGTTCAATCCTGGCTCTGCCCCTCACTCTAGCTGTGTGACCTTGGACAGTAACTTCTCTGTTTCTCAGCTTTGTTTGTAAACTGGAACAGTGTCTTAGAAGAATGCCTGGTCATTAGTGCCCAATGCCTTAGCCACTTAATACTGGTTTCTTTTTTCTTTTGGCCAAATTTCATGGTTTTAGTAACAGGCACACAGTGTGCACAGAAGCTGTCTGTTCGTTTTCTTTGGTGCGGAGCCTGGCTTGGGGATTGATGACCAGCTGGGCTGCGGTCTCCACAACAGCTTGGCAGTTCTTGGAGGAGCTGTGAGCAGTCTTGAGCACCGTGAGGTCTGTTGCCCATCAGCAGCACTTCGGGGTCTATGATGGGCACCAAGACCTGGCCCTTGAATCTCTAACGCACCCTGTTATCTGTGCCAGTTCTGTTTCAGTTTAAAAAAATTTTTTTTTTTAATTTATTTGGCTGCCTTGGGTCTTAATGGTGGTACACGGGCTTGGTTGCTCTGCAGCACATGGGATCTCCCCAACCAGGGATGGAACCTGTGTCCTCTGCATTGCAAGGTGGATTCTTAACCATGGACCACCAGGGAAGCCCCTCCACTTCCTTTTGACTTAAGGGTCTGACTGGTGCTGGATCAGCTGCCTGGTCTCTCTTTGATGATCTAGGTCTTTACATGGGGTCTGAGGGTGGCCATGAGTCACATAGGAAACGACTGCCTCCTCTGTAGGCAGCACTGAGGAAGAGAGCTGCTACGATTAGAAAAGATTTGTTATTTAGGAACAGAGAATTTCTGTCTTCCCCCAAGATCTCTCCCTGGCCGAGGCACATTGCTGAACTCTGACCACTGTGGACATTTGGAGCCCACTTTTCAGCTAGGGAGACTTGATCGGGGCTGATCGTGGTTCCCTGGGATAGAGGAGAAGCATCTTCCCCATCCAAGACTAGTCACTAATTCAATGTACCAATGACTAAAAGAGTTTAGCCCCAACGAGCAGTGCATCCTTGGCCTGTGAACACACCTATGGGTGCAGAGAACAGGAAAACAGGTTGTGTGCCTGGCCCAGGAGACCTTTTTAAATAGACTTATCCCTAGGCTGGGTTCACCTTTTAAACCAGGCATCTTAAGTGACTCTTTAAACTTCCCTTATGATTATACGGTGGAAGTGACAAATAGATTCAAGGGATTAGATCTGACAGAGTGCCTGAAGAACTATGGACGGAGGTTCATGGTGACGTTGTACAGGAGGCAGACCATCCCCAAGAAAAAGAAATTCCAAAAGGCAAAATGGCTGGCTGAGGAGGCCTTACAAATAGCTGAGAAAAGACGTGAAAGGTGAAAGAGAAAAGGAAAAATATATCCATTTGAATGCACAGTTTCAAAGAATAGCAAGGAGAGATAAGAAAGCCTTCCTCAGTGATCAGTGCAAAGAAATAGAGGAAAACAACAGAATGGGAAAGACTAGAGATCTCTTCAAGAAAATTAGAGGTACCAAGGGAACATTTCATGCAAAGATGGGCACAGTAAAGGACAGAAATGGTATGGACCTAACAGAAGCAGAAGATATTAAGAGGTGGCAAGAATACGCAGAAAACTATACAAAAAAGATCTTCATGACCCAGATAATCACAATGGTGTGATCACTCACCTAGAGCCAGACATCCTGGAATGTGAAGTCAAGTGGGCCTTAGGAAGCATCACTATGAACAAAGCTAGTGGATGTGATGGAATTCCAGTTGAGCTGTTTCAAATCCTGAAAGATGATGCCGTGAAAGTGCTGCACTCAATACACCAGCAGATTTGGAAGACTCAGCAGTGGCCACAGGACTAGAAAAGGTCAGTTTTCATTCCAATCCCAAAGAAAGGCAATGTCAAAGAATGCTCAGACCACTTCACAATTGCACTCCTCTCACACGCTAGTAAAGTGATGCTCAAAATTCTCCAAGCTAGGCTTCAGCAATACATGAACCATGAACTTCCAGATGTTCAAGCTGGATTTAGAAAAGGTAGAGAAATCAAATTGCCAACATCTACTAGATCATCTAAAAAGCAAGAGAGTTCAAGAAAAACATCTATTTCTGCTTTATTGACTACGCCAAAGTCTTTGACTGTTTGGATCACAATAAACTGTGGAAAATTCTGAAAGAGATGGGAATACCAGACCATCTGACCTGCCTCTTGAGAAACCTGTATGCAAGTCAGGAAGCAACAAGTAGAGCTGGACATGGAAAAACAGACTGGTTCCAAATAGGAAAAGGAGTTCATCAAGGCTGTATATTGTCACCCTACTTATTTATCTTATATGCAGAGTACATCATGAGAAATGCTGGGCTGGAAGAAGCACAAGCTGGAATCACGATTGCTGGGAGAAACATCAATAACCTCAGATATGCAGATAACACCACCCTTATGGCAGAAAGTGAAGAGGAACTAAAAAACCTCTTGATGAAAGTGAAAGAGGAGAGTGAAAAAGTTGACTTAAAGCTCAACATTCAGAAAACTAAGATCATCCAGGGCCATCACTTCATGGCAAATAGATGGGGAAACAATGGGAACAGTGAGAGACTATTTCTTTTGGCTCCAAAATCACTGCAGATGATGATTGAAGCCATGAAATTAAAAGACACTTGCTCCTTGGAAGAAAAGCTATGACCAACATAGACAGCATGTTATTAAAAAGCAGAGACATTGCTCTGCCAACAACGGTCAAACTAGTCAAGGCTATGGTTTTTCCAGTGAGAACTGGACTATAAAGAAAGCGGAGCACTGAAGAATTGATGCTTTTGACCTGTGGTGTTGGAGAAGACCCTTGAGAGTCCCTTGGACTGCAAGGGATCCAACCAGTCCATCCTAAAGGTAATCAGTCCTGAATATTCATTGGAAGGACTGATGCTGAAGCTGAAACTCCAATACTTCGGCCACCTGAAACGAAGAACTGACTCATTGGAAAAGACCCTGATGCTGGGAAAGATTGGAGGCAGGAGGAGAAGGGGACGACAGAGGATGAGATGGTTGGATGGCGTCACTGACTCGATGGACATGAGTTTGAGTAAGCTCTGGGAGTTGGTGACAGGCAGGGAAGCCTGGCATGCTGCAGTCCATGGTGTTGCAAAGAGTTGGCCACAACTGAGCAGCTGAACTGAAAACTTAAACGTGGGGCTTGGGAGGAGTTTGGTGTTGACTTCTTCAGCATTTAAAGCTTTTCCCTCCTTGGATACAGAGATGGGGTGGAGTAAGCTCTGACTGGAATGCTGTCTTTGCAAATGAGGTGGTCTCTTCATGACCTTGGGAGAGTTTCTCCTCTTCTTTCTCCCCCAGGCTTCTGGGATGTGTTACTGATAAATTTACATGGAAAGCAGCTGGAAGTGTTCTCATCTGTTTTTGACTATGTAACATAACAAGCTCACACCCTCCCATGCTGGCTGACTTCTCTGGGCAAGTGTTCTCTTGTTAACAGCTGCCCACACTTAAGTAATGAAAAGTCCAGTGGCTGCTGGTTAGAACAAGTGTGTCAATGGCAGCAGCAGAAGGAATGAACTAATTGGTACTGGACAAGGGGCCGGGGGTCGGGGGTGGGGGCGGAATGAAGCAGCTGTTTCTGTATTTGAAACACGGACCATGTTGACTTGAGACTTAACCCAAAGAAGTATAGCGCTCACCCTTCCATGGTGTCCCACAGGGTCTTAGAAAATAAATACTAAGTTTCCCCATGAGGAGAGAAAGGGGGACAGCATGCAGGGGCCTGGGCTGGTTGGAAAAGCACAGTTGGTCAGTAGGCAAGTTGCTAGAAAGGTGTGCTCTCTCAAATAATGAGGGGGGAAAATAATGAGGCTCACCACTCCGATCTTCCTAAGAGGCAGCGTTTCCCTCCTTGGGTCAGTTGATTTGCTCCTACCACCCACTTACTTCTGAAGCCAGGCAAACATCTCACTCTCTTCTCCATCTTGTCCTCTCTTGACTCAATCTGGTAGAACATAGGGTGGTAAGAGACTGATCTTTCAGATTTACCCAGGCTTAGGCCAGATCATTCATGCTGAAGGTGACAGTACTAGTTGATTACTCAGACTAAGCAAAGGATCAATGTAGAGAGGGTGTAGCTTACCTGTTCATTCATTAGTTCAATAAAGACTTAACCTAGCATTACATACCAACTGCTGTACCAGGCCCCGAATTTACAAAGATGAAAGTCCATGTATAAGAAACAAACTCCTGATTGTAAATTACTTTCAGATTATTTTTAACTTCCGAGAAACAAAGATGTTCACATTGACAGTGAGTGACGCGCGAGCATTTCCGAGTGGGACAGGTGCCAAGTGGTGACGCCAAGCCTGTGAGCTTCAGAGACTTACCTCCCTACCGTTTCACATGAGTGAGCAAGCGTTCCCGCCACCAAGGTCCCTCAGACACACACACACACACACACAGAGGAGGAAGACAGGTCAAGGTGTGCGGTGTATTCTCTACCCTCCCTTCTGACTGTGTGTCTCACTTCCCTAAAAAATTTGCTGACAAAGTTAACAGACTGTCAACTGCAGTGTGTTCTGAAACTGTGTATTCAACATGACAAAATCCTACAGAAATATTAGAATTTGATTATAAGAATATGCATCGGAATTATGGGATTTGGATACAGACAAGTTTAAAGACATGTCAACTAAAATTTCTCAAGTGGCTACTCATTCAAGGTCATCAAATGAATCCACTGTGTCACTGGCTTATCTCCTCAATCTGTCACTATGTACCCAGCAGACTTTTTCTTTTTTTCCATCTGCTATTTGTTTGCACTGGGTCTTCCTTGCTTCCTTCTGGCTTTCTGTAGTTGCAGTGTTCAGGCCTCTCACTGCAGTAGCTTCTTTTGCTGTGGAGCATGGGCTCTAGGATTCTTGGGCTTCAGTAGTTGCGGTACGTGGGCCCAGTAGTTGTGGCACATGGGTTTAGTTGCCCTGTGGCATGTGGGATCTTCCTAGATCAGGGATTGAACACCTGCCCTCTGCCTTAGCAGGCATATTCTTAACTGGACCACTAGGGGAAGTTCCCCAGCAGGACTTTAATAACTCAATTAGAGACTCCCAGTGCAGCAGTTGATATTTGTTGAGCCTTACAAACAAAAATCTAAACACAGCATACCACTGCCATGCAGGACATCGTACTCCTGCTCTCCAGCTGACCACAGGCCAGGCCATCCAGCACCTCCATGGCCCATGTGGCTACTGCTAGGTGGGTATTGCAGTCTTTCATTTCTGTGCTTGTTCTGCCCATGGTATTTCTCCCCGAAGTTTTTTCTTCCATCTGTTCTGTGTCTGTCCTTTATCATAATGACTGGGAGTGGTCCCAGCCTGCCCCAGCAGGCAGCCGCCTCCCTGCCCTAACCCTGGCCAACCCTGCAACTTGCTAGTGCTTTGGCCCCCAGGCTCTGAGAAGCCTTTCAAATGGGATTCAGGGTAGGGAGGGCATGGGGGCAAATGCTCTCTCCTCAGGCACTGGATTTCTTTGGCCAGGCCTGTCTTTAACCTGCACAGTCAACGTACAGGCAGGTTTCTTGGCACAGGCCCTACTGGGAGGGAATGGCTGCCCTGATACCTACCGATCCTTAACCAAGAGGCTTTAGAAACGCCCTCTTGAGAATCTTCCCCGGAAGCCCCGGAGAAGGTGGTGTCCTTTAAAAAGCACTGTCTTTGACGGCAGACTCCTCCAAAGGCCTCCATCCGAGTCAGGTGAGGAGGCCACAGCTTGCCGCTCTTGAAGCTGCCTGTCTGCCTTCTCGGCGTGCTGCCAGGTCTGAGTCAACCCCGAAGTGAGAGAAGCAGGCAGGCCACCCCCTGCCCCAGCCTGCTGCCTGAGGCGGTGGGAGGATGGGTGGGGACACTGAGACCCCCAGAGAAAACATGTCTTTTCTTTCATGCCTTTAATCTGACTTTCAAGAGTGTCCACTGGATTCACATTTTGGTTTCTGTCTGGGTTTTTCTTTTTTTTTTTGGCCTCACCACATTTGGGATTTTAGTTCCCTGACCGGGGATCAAACCTTCAGCCCCCTTCATTGGAAGCACAGTCTTAATCACTGGATCACCAGGGAAATCCCTGGTTTTAGTTCTTAAAAATAATTTCTACAAGTCTTTTTTTTTTTTAAACCAAGAACTCAGTTTTTTATTTCATCATTTCTTGCATTTGAAGTACTCCTCTTTGACATCCTTGGCCTGAGACTCTTTGCCATAGTCCTTAAGCACCACATAACTGCAACCAACCACTTTACAGGGCTTTCCCTCGCTGTCAGTTTTACAGAGGCCTACCCATTCCCCTAGTTTCTTGTTGTCATCGACCTTAATCAGGTTGATTTGGTGCTCAGCACAAAGGGCCTCCACCAACTTGATATACACAGGCTTATGACAGTTGGATGCAAGCACACAGAGACGGGCTTGGCGCTTGTCTCAGGCTTTGGCAGCTTGGTGAATTCCATGTGCTAGGCCATCATGGATGAGGGCGGTCTTCGGCACCTCTTGCAGAGCAGTATTAACATTCATTAACCTCCAGCAGCAATGCCTTCCTCGGCCATGGCAGTGGGTTACGGGTGGAGCCGAATCTCGGATGCACCCGAGCCTCCACCTCCCTACTCCGTGGTGGCAGGGAAAGAGGTACAAGTCTTTAAAATAAAAAATCTTGTATTTGGATTAAAGATCCAGTGTTTGTTCATTGGAGGTTCAAATACAAGTCTGTTTATTAGCAGAGTCTGAAAAGAATTCCTGTGGTGATCATACCCTTCAGGACCATCATTTTCAGACTTTAGTACATCCTCTTCTCATGACTGGGGCTTACCTGGTAGTTCAGATGGTAAAGAATCCGCCTGCCATGCAGACTTGGGTTTGATCCCCGGGTCAGAAAGATCCCCTGGAGAAGGATTTGGCAACCCACTCCAGTATTCTTGCCTGGAAAATCCCTTGGACAGAGGAGACTGGCGGGCTAGAGTCCACGGGGTCTCAAAGAGCTGGACTGACACACTTCTCAGGACTTCTCATTGAATTCTGGCTTTTGGGGGCCATGGCCAAGTGCTAGGGCAAGAAAACAAATCTCCTGACCACAGTACAGTAGACAACAGTACTCGAGGCCCTTGGGCGAGGCAGGAGACATGCTAATGAGAAGGAAGTGGTTGGTGATGGCTGCTGTGCCCCAGTGGTGAAAAGAACTTGCATGAAAGCGAGTGGTTATGACAAGTTGTTCTTTGCATTCAATGGGCTTGGCTTCATCCACCCTGATACAGGCCTGCCTTCACCACAGAGCATTTTACACTGAGATTTCCTGAAAGCAGGTTTTGGCAAGAAACTGGAAAGGCCTCTCAGGAAGAAGGCAGAGCTGGCAAGGAGCTCCCGGGCATTTGGCAATTGTCCACAGTAAGAACACCCTGAGCCCTCTTTCCAGACGAGAAAGTGGGGGAGGTCGGAGGTGTCTTCAGGCAGCCGTAAGAGGAGCTCCAGGAGTTGGTGATGGACAGGGAAGTCTGGCATGCTGCAGTCCCTGGGGTCACAGAGTCAGACATGACTGAGCGACTGGACTGAAGAGGAGCCAGTGCTCAAAGAAATAATGTACAGAAATGGAGTGTGGAACTGCTGGTGCAGTTCATCAGATGGACTGAGGTAAAAATAGCTGCTGGGAATAGGAACCAAAAAAGGCAGGTGACTGTCAGATGAGTTCTGCTGCCAGAGAAGACCCTTGGCTAAGGGTGTCTTCTGATGCCTTGTTACTAAAAGCTCCAAGGAGCCCAGATCAAGGAGCTGTGTATGGAAGTCAACAATGCCTTGGGCTCTGTGGACACCCTCCCTGGTCAGCACCGTGGCCACTGGCTGTGTAGATGGCTACCAGCGACACTCCCAGCAATCCTTCACAACATCCCCAACATGACCACAGGAGCAAGAGCACTTTCACGTGATCAAATCAGTGACCCAGTGTGACTCGTGTGGGTCCTTGGGCATGTCTGCCAAATGGCTCTAGGAGGTAGCTACTCATGGTCCTGAGCAGAGAGGACGTGCTACCGGTTTGGGCTTACCAGTTCAGGAAGTCCTTGGGATGAGGGGTGGGCATTGGTTCCCCACTTCCGACACTGCATAGTCCACGCTGTCACCGACTTGATCTGCTGATCTCAGGGAGAGTCTTGCAGGGAAGATGCCTTTCCTCCTGGACATTAACATGCTTTTTTTTTTTTGGCCATGCTGTGTGGCTTGTGGGATCTTAGTTCTTTGACCAGGGATTGAATGCATGCTCACTGCAGTGGGAGTGCAGAGTCCTAACCTCTGGACAGCCAGGGAAGTCATGCTGGACATTAACATTCAAGTGAGTGCTTCCTTAACCATTTCCTCGTGTCCCTGAGACGTGGCCCCAACCTGTGATCCCCAAATTGCTCCAAACCCTTCGTTCTGACTGTCCACATGCCCACCACACACCCACCTCAGATTGTACACATTAACACAGTGTTATCAAGGCCCCTGCCTCTCCCAAGGCAGGCAGAGTTTGCTTGAGCAGGAGGTGCTGGGAGCCATGGTGACTCCTGGGGCCTGGCAGCACTCTGTACTCATCACTGTAGAGCTTGTCTCTGATGCTGGGGTTTGGTTAAAGGGAAGATCAGGAAGCATCTTTGCTAAAAAAAACTATATTCAGGTCAGTCATTTCTGGGACTGTAAAGACATTATTTATGCAGGTTTTTTTTTTTGGCCACGTGGTACATGTAACTTTAGTCCCCCACCAGGAATGGAATCAGTGCCCCCTGCATTGGAAGTGCAGAGTCTTAACCACTAGACCACCAGGGAAGTCCCAGTTATTTTTTAAAGTGACCTTATAAAGATGGACGGGCTTCCCTGGTGGCGCTAGTGGTAAAGAACCTGCCTGTCAATGGATGAGAGACGCAAGTTCGATTCCTGGGTCGGGAAGATTCCCCTGGAGGAGGGCTCCAGTATTCTTGCCTGGAGAATCCCATGGATGGAGAAGCCTGGTGGGCTACAGTCCACGGGGTTGCAAAGAGTTGGAGACGACTGAAGCAACTGAGCACGCACACATGTATAAAGATGTAACATTGTAGGTCTCCAACGTAGAAAACCTTTTAAATGTCTGACATTTCCATCCTCGGTGGGACAGGTGGTAGACGCGCACTGGAGTGCTCTGGGGACATGACCTGTGCGTAGTGAGGGGGGCAGGGTGGGGTAGAGGGGAGCTGAGCCATGACACAGTTGCCGGAGGAACCAACCAATTCCATGAGGCATTCCGAAGTGCAGGTGGCCCTTTGGATACCCCAACTGGGCCAAGGAGGCTGGATTTCTGTACTCCCTCACTGGCTGCATGTGGTATAACCCTGGGTGAGGCAACTCCCTTGTGAAGGCAGATCTGGGGGAGGGACTCAGCGAGGGCTGTGCATGCACCATAAGATCCACTAACTAACCCCCCAAAAAATGAGACTGCCATTATTTTAAATTATTTATTTTCTCTATAGTACATCTCATTCAAATCATAGAACAGTCTGATACATTTTTTTCCTCAAGCACAACTTAAAAACTCATTTCAAAAGCTTATTCTTTCCTTCTTTGAATCTTTCAGGATGGACAAAGATACACTTGAATGGACACCAAAACCACTCAGAGTTTATTAAAATTACAGCTTCCCAGGCTCTGCCCCTCCCCTCCCCCCAGAGCTTTTGAGTGAGCATCTGGGGTGGGCCCTAGGAAAGCAAAATTTAAAAACTCCTCCCATCAATTCACCCCCATGTGTGGGTGGTCCTTGAACCATCCTTACAGGAGTACAGATTAGGACTTGTCCATTACCTATTGGAAGCAACTTCAGAAAACCCAGGAATAATTAGGTATACAGAAATAGCTCTTCTATAAAATTTCCATATAAAAATAATGGTATTTATTTACAAAGTCTGAGATGCTACAAAATAATACATCATATTAGGTTAGGTACTTCAATCTAATAAAGTCTACATTAGGCAGGTCAGATGTGGTGTTTGCATTTTCCCCTTATTTCTCTTGTTTAAATGCTTGAAGCCTATGGCACCATGATGACTCCTTCATGCAAAGAGAAGCAGAACTATATTTTCTGGACATAAAACCTAACAGCACGTGATCAGAGTACAACATTGCCAAATGACAAGGTGAACTGGCTGGAGATTTGGGCTCGTGGCCTTTCTATTCTGGCTAACAGTCAGGGCGGGGATGGGCATACAGCCACCTAGAGGAACCACAGTCGTGAACCATGGTCCCCTCTGAGCTCTGGCTCGGCTGGTGGTTCCCCTTTTTGGGACACTGAATGGTTGAAGCCACCATGACTCTACTGGCAAGAATAGAACTGCAATGCACCCAGAGAAATCTGCTAGCAGAAAAGAATCTGGGTTCCCACAGACTCGTAGCATGACAGAAATCTGTGACCCAGTCGTGAACAAGCAGAACCACCGGGCCATTTGTTCAGTTAGTGCTCATCATGTTGAAGATGACTCAAGACAAGTGACAGAACGGTGTTTTGAAGCGACAAATCAATGGGTTTCAAAACTCAAAACAATCTGGTGACGTTTCCTTGTTATACTGGGATAGAAATGGAGAGAAACAAGCTAACATGGAATAGAAGGGCCAGGTGACCTCCAATTTGCGTGAAGGCCTCTGCCCAGGGAGGAATGGGTTTCTTCCGAGGTTTGACTGGCTCAGCCTGGGTCTTCCAAGCCGAGAAAGGCCCAGAGATGATGCCATAGCCTCACCCTGGGCCCTCATGAGCAAAGTCCCACTCCTGCTCCTTAGCTGTTTAGCACTTGGTGTGACAGAGGGCTGATGCTAACCCAAAGGCCCTCCGTGAGGACTGTGGTGAGGGCTGAGTGTGTAGGAGGCAACGTAGCCCAGGAGGGAGATTCTGGGTGCAGTGCGGGCCCTGGAGGCCACACAGGCTGGGGGGCATTGAGCCAGTCAGCTTTGGGCTTGTTTCACATGCCTGAGTCGGTAGGTGGAGGAGATATTCTCCCCCACTCTGAGGCCCTTGGTGAAGGGGCCCCTTGGTGAAGTTCTGCCCCTACGTTTCAGCTACACTGGCTTCTAAGGTGGCTACAAGCAGAAGAACTGAAGTGAAGTCTGCTGGAAGAGCAAGGGGTCAAGACAGCATGGAACGTGTGGGCCTTTGTGTAAAGCCTAGGCCTCATAAGAATGGTGCAAGATTTTGTCTGAAAGAGCATCTGTACAGAAATATTTCTTAAGTGAACAAGCTTTCTCCTGTCTCAGCAGCAGTCGGTGGATACCTGCTGCCACCAAACGAAGCTTCTGGACTTGTCAGGGATTTCCAGGGCTGAATGGGAGTGAAGAAGTACATGGGAAAAAGGGATCCTAAAGGTTGTCTTTTCTGAGATCTTGGCTGATTCCTGAGAAATGTAATTTATATGGGCATTTAGCTTGAATTTTTTGAAGAAAAAGGTAAAAATCTTAACATCACTTTTTCCTTTTAGGTAGTAGTGTTTGGCTCAACTGAAGTTAAGCAAATGGACTGAGCATTGTATGGACTGTAGATCAGAGGGTGGGGAGGCACATTTCTAGAGGGTCACTCCGGCAACATGGAGCGGGGCCCTGGCACACAAGGTCAGTGCTGGGGGGCTATTGCTTTGGGTGCCTGGAAATGGGGAACCAATTTGGGAAAATGGCCCTCAGGTAGTCTTTAGCGCCACTAAAGCCAGTCATACGCAAGATAAAAGATTCTTTTATATATCTAATATAAAAAGTAGATCTTTATGTATCTAACAGCTTGTAAAACTAGAAGAAAACACCTAGAAAAGTCCTCCATTTCTAATCACTTTTCTCTTGTGTAGGTTCAGCTGGAAGGTAACAGCTCATAATGAGAACTTCATGGGTTAGAATGTTCCCTTAGTTTTATGGCTACTGCTGGTAGCTAAGTCTGGTTTTCTTTTAAAAAGTCCCTAACAGACTCCATATACTGAAAGCTGGGAACAGTGGGGCCTTTGGAATTTAGCAGAGATTCCAAGTGCACGTTGTGGGGTAGAGTGGCCTGGAAGAGACGTCTTTCAATGGTCTGATGCAGAACAAATATCACCTTTTCAGCTCCCCACTTCCCCTGGATACTGCCAGCCACAGTAGCCTGTCCTCCCGGCCACAACCCTGTCGTTTTTTCCATAGCACGATCAGTCTGAACGTCTTCTGTTCTGTTCTCACTCAAACACCTACTGAAGGATTCAGTCTTCACTCACTGTCTAGCCTTCACCCCTCAGGGACCCCATGATAGCATAGCCTTGAAGGCCACCTCACGGATGTGCCCACAGGGAGGGGGCTGGCTCTTGAAGCAACTTGCCCATGAAGCTCAGCAGGCTTCTCCTGCGTGTGGTTCTGGTAGAAACTGCTGAGGCGGTTCCCTTCCTTTGCGGACCCCGACCCACAGACACCCATCCTGACTCTGCTCTCTCACCATCCCAGGGCCCACGTTATACCCAAACTCTGCTGTCTCTGTAACAGCTGAGTTTGTGATGTCTGCATGGCTAAAGCAAGCCACTCCCTTGTGAACTGTCTCTGAATTACCTGCAGTGGCTCCTGTGTTTGGGGGTTCACCCAGGCATCATTTTTCAAGTGGGGCAGAGAATGGTGACCACTGTCAATTCTGCCAACGGGGAGAGTTATCCTCTTTATCCTGGTGAAATGGCAGCAACTGCATAGTTTTCTCGCCACCACTTCTCTGAGACATGGGTCATCATTTGTAATGTTTTTTGCAGGGTGGTGGGCATGGCTGGGAGGCAAGGATCACCATCTTAGCACCTCCCTTCCTGCCCCTTCCTGAGGTCCTCCATGATCATAAGGCACAGTTTATGTCAACGCCTGCTGGAGCTGCTTCCATCATCCCATCATCACAAGAGAAGATGAAGCAGGTGACGGTGCACAGTGGGGAGGGAAGGAAGAGTGGGCAGGTGCCTGGGCGCCGTGGACCCTCCCGCATCAGGGCCAAATACAGCAGGCTGGGTGCCACCTGCGTGAATATGGAACAGATCATGAATCCACTGACTGGGGGTACTATGCACGGCAAAGGCTACCAACTACACTGGACCTTGAGGGAACAAGGCCTCTTGCACTTCTCCCAGAGCAGAGTGTAACCAGCACTCTCTGGGAGGAGCGTCCGTGTGTGTGTGTATACACGTGTGTACAAATACGCCCAAGTTCTGCTCCTATAAAGAAGCTTGGATGTTGTAACCACAATTTCCTAGCATCCTTTTCTGTTTGATTTCTCATGAAATTCTATCTGGACTTTACAACCAGATAAATCTATGGGGAAGAAGCAGAAGAATGACAGAACTTCCCTAAATATCTCCATTTGGGTTTCTGCTCAGGTCAAGTCTTCCACCTGTGCCGTGTCCTGTGACCCCAGTGTGACCCCACTGAGCATCCTCAGCAGGAACCCAGGGCCATCACTGAGGAACAGAGGCCAGTTCTGCTAAACCCCCACAGTGCCGGCGCAGGTGGCCAGTGACGAGGCACGGGGAATGAATGCTAAGAGTCTCGGCTGCTTTTTCTCCTGAGCCCATGTTTTATCTGTAGCAGGGAGAAGGGAGAGGTTCCCCACGCACTCTGGTGAGGCTGAGGCGCACTCATCATCAGTGCCCCTGTCATGAATGCGGACGGGTGGGTCTGGGGCCTGTGGCACAGTATTTCCAAGTCTGAAAAGCTAGTTGTGGCCTGGTGGCTCTCCAGGGCCTCTTTCAAGCACGGGGATGAGAAAGGCTGGGATAGGTACAGGTGGAGGCAGCCTGAGGAGACCTGGTTCTACCTGACTGTGCAGCTGATGACCTTCCCAGTCAGAAAGTCCCCTGGAGGCCCCTGGCCACCCACCTCCTCCACACCCAGCATCCTGAGATGCACCAGAGTCATCCCGCACCTGCCTCCACCTCTGCCTCAACACTCTGCACTATGGCTTATTCCCGACAGAATGAGTTTTATCTCAAAGGAACTTAATGCTCTACATTCTTCTGTACTAGCTGTTTGGGATAGTGAGGCCCTGCCCCTCTGGTCACTGCAGGCATTGGCCTGCATACTCCCCCAGCGGGATTTAGAAAAGAATTGGTGGGCTGAGCTCACAGACACCAGATGCATAATTTAAGGACAAATACAAAGAAGTCAAGTCAAAGGCCTAGAGTTAATTTTCCATTATCACTTGCTCCTTTCCAAGGCCTGAATGTGCCCTTAAGTTGGGGTTTGGCCATGGTGGCAGCTGTCTCCACACCCATATTCAGAGGGGCAGGGACTGAACCCAGCATGTGTTGTTCCCAGTGGCGTCTTTGGCTGTCATGAGAGTCTACATCCTGCTCCACTGCACGCCCAGCCGCCTGGGGTGCTCAACATTTTCTGGTGTTTCTGTGAAACTATCAGGTTAGTTTGAAATGCGTTTCACCCAGGAATCAACCCAGTATGGTCATTTTGATTCATGAGAATGCAGAGAAGGTGACATGTACAGGAAAACACTGCTTGTTCGTATTCTTGAACTCCTTTTCAGACAAAAGTAATGGCAGTTCACTTTTACAAATTGCACACGGGGTGAAATCATACAATTATTTGCATGGAACAGTAAGTAAGCAGTTCAGTCATAGGGATATGTTTCTTCATTTTGTGCTAAGTGGAAAAGCTGTAGGGAACGCATAGCTCTGATTAAAACCACAGAGACAATTTCCTGCTCTGTGACACTCCAGATTTAGGATGCTGGCGAAAGGCAGTGCTGGCAAAGTATTTAATGCACGTGAAAATACTATTCTATTTTGGCTTCCAGAAGTAGCCCTAGAAAATTCTATGCACCAATGCATTGGCTACAAGTGATAATTTCAGTTGGACTATAAATTATTCTAAATGTCACTTAAGTACTTCAGAATTCGCGCTCGCTCCTTTTTAGAAGCCGTCTAAGGCAGCTGATGCATAAAGCACCTCAACTAGACTTTCAACTAGTTCGGTTCGATCTGTGCTCCTGGGGCCCCGTGGTCTCCCTCACTCACTGCACAGCTCCTCCCACCAGGAACCCCTTGTGGTCAGTCAGCCTCGGGAAAGGGCAGCCCAGGCCAGGGAACGGGACGAGGGACCCAGGCCATTAGGGGCTGTTCATGTAGCCATCTCAGTTCTAAGAGGGGGTGGGTGGATGCACGGGCCACAGTGGCCCCGCCGCACGGAAGGGGTATGTGTGGCATCCATGCTGCCCGTTCCTCAGGGATGGTCCCCTCCTCCACCTCAGAGAACAGGCTTTGTTTGCCATGTTGTTTAGGGTTTCATTCACACTACGTTAGCTTTCTTCTCAACCATCTCAGCCTTCAGGTAATTTGCTTATTGTGTTTCCCTAGTTTTCACTGAACACACAGTGCAAACAAAGGCAAAGACTGAAGCAGTCGTTTCAAAAACAAGAGCTCACACTAAAAACACACATGAGCATCAGAGAGCAAAACGCGGGTTTGCGCCTGTCTTTATTCTGGGGAGGATGAGTCCTCCTCGTCCTCTTCCTCGTCTTCATCGTTGAATGAACAGGGCGTTTCACCTCGGGACTCAGAGCAGTGAGAGGCCGCACTGCTGGACTGGTGACTGTTTGGGGCAAGGAGCTGCCCCGTTGCTAAGGCCACTTCAGCATCCAGGCACAACCCTTGGTTTACACTAGCAAACAATCGGAAACACACAGGCTCGTTAATGTGGTGTATAGGCTTTAAGCTTTGGAAAACATAAAGGACGAGAGCCCAGGAAAGGTTATGGTCACAGGTGAGCTCTGCCGGGATCCGCAGGAGTCCCAGCTGATAGCGGCACATGGGGCTCCCCTCCAGTGAGGAGCAGGCTTGGAGGCTAACCCTTCTAACCCTGAGAAAATACATACCTTGATTGGGACAAGGTGGCACCGGTGGTCAGGTCTAAATTTGAAACAGATTGGGTAGAGTTCAAAAGCAGTCCCTGATTTAACCAAGACGGTCCTGTGGAGATGTCTACAGGAAAAAACAAAAATAGATGGAGGCCTGGTAAGTCCTGTGGCTGCTTTTGCTATGGTCTGAAGAAAGCACAGACGAATGAGGCAAGCAGCCAGTTCTAACTTACAGTCTCTTGCCCTGGGGAGAACCCAGGTTTCTTCAGCTTGGAAAAAGGAAATTTCTAGAACATAAGAGTGGAGGAACGGGGAGGATACAGAGAGACAGACTACAGCTTGGAAAGAATTCAAATTAGACCAATCCCAGACTCTTCATTCTTTTTCTCTTGCAGAAGCCCTTGCGAGGGCATCGCACTGAATATATTGATGGTTTTACTGCTGCTGGACACCCGCTGGATGCACCACAAAAGCCTCTGGCTGCGGTGTCAACAACCAGAGCAGGAGTGGATAAGCAGTCAAGCCAGAATATCTTATGTCAGAAGGACAGACGCATTCTTGGCTCAACCCCCCACACCCCCACCATGTTTTCAAGTGCCCCCTGGTGAACTCAGTGCTATTACTGATCAGGATTTACTCTTTTTCCTGGTATCCTTTGCTTTAAAACTTGAACTAAACCTTATTTTAAAAGGCTATGCACAGTCACGTTTTTCATGAGGGCACTGCTGTTTCAGTCTGCATAAAATATTTTGGAAATATATCTGTGCAGTCCTGTTTTCTGTGCATTTACCATATTTCTCCTATCACAGCCCTGACTGGTTCTTACTGTAACTTTATTATTATTTATTGATGGCTGTGCTGGGTCTTCGCTGCTGCACAGGCTTTTTTCTAGTTGTGGCAAGTGGGGGCTACTCTGTAATTGCTGTGTACAGGCTTCTCACTGTTGTGGCTTCTCTTGTCACAGAGCACAGGCTCGAGGGCACACAGGCTTAGTTGCTCCCTAGCTTGTGGGATCTTTCCGGATCAGGGATGGAACCTGTGTCTCTTGCACTGGCAGATGGATTCTTTACCACTGGGCCACCAGGGAGGCCCTGTACCTTATTTAACCCTTGCCTCCTTATCTAGACTGTTAGCTCAGAGAAGGCAGTGACTGGGACAAATAAAATCTAAATGTTAATGAATGAGCATTGTGTATTTCAAAGGTGAGTTTACAACACACGTGGTAGAAATATCAGAAATTCTTGAGAAAAACTTATTTAACTTAAGTTGTAAGATGAGACCAAGCATAGGCTCAGAAAAAGCTAAATTGCCAAAATGAGTTATTACATTAATCAAAATAGTTTTGTAATTACTGTGCAAAAAAGAAAAGAAACCATGTATTAGGACTGGAGGCTCTGCCCTCCCAGTACTACCTGATCAAATGAGAGGCTTCCCACGTAGGAAAAAAGTAAACTAACCAACCACATTCATCTTAACATGGCCTGTGAGCCTTTTCTTCACACTAACTAAAGCAGCGGCAAGGCGGGGGGTATTCTAAGAACAGCAGGCTTTAAATGGGTACAATAAGAACAAGTCAGTACATGACATTAAAGCCAGAATCCTGTGCTAAGTATTATTAATTAGTATGTATGGAAACCTTCTGTCAGAACACAGCTCTTGACATGATACATTTTCCTTTCACAATGGCTCTGAAAAGCTGACCCACACAACAGTTCTCACAACCCTCCTCAAGAGCCATCCTGTCCCTCTGCACGGTGGAGACACACGCTTCTGCACCAACCAGAAAGTCTATCCTAGTCTGGAAACGAGGCCACCAAGAGATCAGAACCACAGATCCTAATCACCCGCAGTCTTTTCACTGAGAATGAGCTAAAATAAAGTCCTGGTGACTTACACAGTAAGAGCCTTTTGCAGACCCTGCTGGATGGCTAGGATGCCTGAGCTGCTAAGAAAACAGCAGGTCCTCCTCTGGAAGGAGCAAGGGGAGAATTGGGGGGGGGGGGTGGTGCAAATAGGGGACTGGGAGGCTGAGGAGCAAGAAGAGGGGGTCAGACAGGAAGTGTGTGGTGTGAATTTAAGTACTAAATGCAATAAAAACCAAATCTCAATCCAGGCTCTTGTGTTGTGGCTAAAACCATAAAACAGTGGCAACTGCTTACATCTGGCTTAATAATCCTTAGAGCTAATATTAAAGTGCCTTTAAGATACGGTATGAAATGGTAGGTCGTAATACTTATAAATGAAGGCAACTGGTAAAAAAGGTAGAAGAACGCTTGTGTCTATACACCCAAATTATATATGCAGAATATACCATAATTTTAGGAACTATGATCATAAAGAAGATTTCTTAATTATTGAAAATTTGAATTTTAGGACATGCAAGACAAAGTGTTTCTGTTTTCAAGTATACTCTTATAATGAAAAGACAACCTAGTTTTAAAATGGTCAAAGGATCTGAATAGACATTTCTTCAAGGAAGATTCACAAACAGTCAATTAGCATATGAGAAGATGCTCACCATCAGCAGTCATTGGGGAAATGCAAATCGAAACCTCAGTGAAATACCATTTCAATTTCACTAGTGTGGTGGTAATAAAAATAAGATGAACAATAACAAGTGTTGAGAAGGATATGGAGAAATCAGAACCCTCATTGCTGGTAGGATTGCAAAATGCTACAACTGCTTTGGGAAATAGTTTGGCACTTTCAGAATGCTAAATATAGTTACCATATGACCCAGCAATTCCACTGCTTGGTATACACCCAATAGCAGCAAAAACTTATGTTCACACGGAAGCATGTACAATGTTTACAGCAGCATAATAGCCAAAAAGTGAAAACAACCCCAATATGTGAACTAATGAACAGATAAAGAAAATGCAGTATTATCCACAAAATGGGATGAGGTACTGATTCACGGATGAATTTTGAAAACATTATGCTAAACAAATCAGTCGCCAAGGCTACATTAGTGTAAGATTCTATTTACATGAAAGGTCCAGAATGGACAAATCCACAGTGACAGGAAATAGATTAGTGGTTGCCAGATGCTGGGAAGAATGGTGGGGGTCGGGGGTGGTGGTGGATGGGAGTGAATGCTAAACACATGTGGAATTTCTGGGGTGATAAAATCATAATTAGATAATGGTGATGACTACAAAACCTTGTGAATATGCTAAAAATCACTGAACTGTACACTTTAAAGTGGTGTATCATATAGTATGGGAATTAAATCTCAATTTAAAAAATAATGATATGAGTTCACATCCACCTGCCTGTTTTGGAAGGTGCCACCTGTTTTGGAAGACAAAACATTCCCACTCTGGGGGTAGAGTATACCACGTCAAAATCAAGCTGGAAAGCCATGGAGTCATCTAGTAATGATGAAGATGGACCTGCCCTGGACCCAGCAATCTCACTCGTAGATACATGCACACAGTCACCGAGATACAGTAATGGGAATGTTCAAAGTAGCACTGTTAAAATATCAAGAGATGGGAAACAAAACTAAAGGTTTATCAGCAGTAAAACGAACAAATAAACTGTGCTTCATCCACACGCTGGAATTCTAGGCAGCAGTAAAAATGCATCAATTACAGCTACATGAAATCATGTGGATAAATCTAAAGAACATGATGTTGAGTGAAAACAGTCAAGTCACCAAAGAATATATCACTTTGGTTCCATTTCTATAAAGGTGAGAATTAGACAAAACTAAATAATAAATTGTTTCCAGCTCACTGTATTTTTTTGTGTTTGCATCTCTAAAGAAAAGTGGTGATACATAAGAAATTCAAGAGAGAGGTTACATTTCAGGGTAAGGGAACAGAATTGACAGGGGGCAGATAGCAGGCGCTAATTTTCTATGAGAAAGGTTTTAGCAAGTTAGGGTCTGACATTTAATCAAGTACCACATTGACAGCATTAGTTAACATACCTGTGATATAGCCTTCCAAAGCCTTTGGCACCAGTGATTTAGCAAGTTTCAGATCCTCCAGGGAGCATTTGCCTGACTCCAGGCCAAAGGACATCCCCATTCGCTTCAGCACTTCTATGTCATCATGAATCTCAAAGGTGTTGTCAAAATTAAAAAGATATTCAAACCTGTATCAGGAAACAGAGTTAGTGAGGGGTTTCTGTGGTGTCAGGGAGGTCTGAAGAGTGTTGTACTCTGTATATTCAATGGAAGCGTGAGGACCTAAGCTCAGCTACAGTACTAGAGATTGTTACCGTTTAGGGCAGTGAGTCATTCTGCTGGGTTCAGAAGAATGACATCTCAAATAAACCGTTTTCCTGATTAAAATAACTTTCCTGTGACGGACAACAGGAGTCCTACATTCCAGCCCTCATTAAGCTGTGGCAAACTGGAGACAGGAATTTTGGTCTAAATCCATTATTTTTCAAAGTTGTCTGTAGCTTTGTCATAAAAGAGAAAATATTAATGGACTTTTTTCCAAAACAGATGTACAGATGGCCATGAGACACATGAAAAACTGCTCAACATCACTAATCATGTGGGAAATACAAATCAAAACCACAGTGAAGTATCATCTCACACCTGTCAGAATGGCTATCACCAAAAAGACAACAAATAACAAACACTGGCAAGGATGTTAAGAAAAGGCAACTCTCCTACACTTTGGCTGGGAATGTAAACAGATGCAACCACTATGGGAAACAGTTTGGAGACTTCCTAGAAAAAATTAAAAATAGAACTACCATATTATCCAGCAATTCCAAGTATTTACCCAAAGAAAACAAAAACACTAATTTGAAAAGGTTACACTCAGCGTTCACTGAAGTATTATTTACAATAGCCATGATAATGGAAGCAACTTTAGTGTCCATCAATAGGTGAATGAATAAAGATGTGGTATGTATACACACACACACGGGGATAGTACTACTCAGCCATAAAAAAAAAACCTGCCATTTGCAATGATATATATAGATCTAGAGGGCATTATGCTAAATGAAATAAACCAGACTGAAAGACAAATATCACATAATCTCATTTATATGTGGAATCTAAAAAACCAAAACAAATAAAAATAGACTCATAGAGAACAAATGAGCAGTTGCCAGAGGGGACAGGCTGAAGGCAGTAGGAGAAACAGGTGAAGGGGATTAAAAGGTACAAACCTTCAATTATAAAGTAAGCCCTGGGGATACATACAACATAAAGAATATGGCTAATAATATTGTAATAAGTTTGTACAGGGACAGATGGTTACTAGACTTATCATGCTGATCAGTCTGTAATGGATGCAAATGTCAAATCACTATGCTGTATACCTGAAACTAACACAATATTGTATGTTAAGTGTATGTCAATAAAAGTAAGTAAATCAAGTAAAGAACTCATCGGGAGAAAAAAAAAACATACACAAAGAAAGCCTTTCCAATTTAGTACCCAACTTTCCTACCATGAGTTGTCCTACTAGGGTTGAGGAAAAAGCATTTTGGATGCTTACATCATTTTCATGAGTCAAGTGTTAGCCATATCACACCTTAGATGAGCAAAAAATGGAAGGCTTTTTACAAACTAACCAAACCCCAAACCCGTCTTGAGGGTCTCAGGAGTAAAGATGCCCCAATCAAACATACAGTCAAGAAAAAAGTGTCACATATAACACATAGCACATTTCCAAATGTTTCTGAAAAGTGCCAAAGCACGACGCCCAGCTGCCTGGCAAAGGCTTTCAATAGGGGCCACTGTAAGAAGAAATGGTCCTCCTGGCTCCCAGGCTAGGCTTGGAGCAATGTCGCCAGGAGCCTCGGGGACAGAGGGTAGGTGAATGTGCTGGGACAGTGGTGGGCTTACACTGTCATGAAATTCTGAGATCTTAGATCAGAGCAAACTTTTTCATTTAAAGCAAAATGCCATACTTGCACCCCACCTTGAATATCAAGCCCCTGTAAGCAGCTCGGAGCCTCCTTTACACCATTTGGGGGAGGGCGAGGAAAGGATAGGAGTCAATAACCACCTGAGAAGGAAGATGATCCTTAATCCTCCTAGGCCACTGGTCCCTAGACTTTGCTGCTACTCTTTAAAACTTCAAAGACTGACCAAAGTGGAGAGTTTTAGTAATGTCCTACCAAACAAGAGGCTAACCAGAGAGAGTAACTAGAAATCTAACAGTTTATTTTTCCCAAAAATACATTAACCAGTCTCGGATTTATGGGAGTATGTGACACGTCCTTGTAGACACAGGTTTCTGTCCAGACTTTAAAGTGTGTGAATACTAACATACATATCTATAACATTTACCGCCCTCTGTGCTAGTCCTTTATGACTTTTGTAAACCAGCAAGTTAATTATCAAATACTTTAGAAATCCCTGTTGTTTCTCTTCTTTTTTTGGTGCCTTTTTATTTGCTTCCCTGGTAGCTCAGACGGTAAAGTGTCTGCCTACAACGTGGGAAACCTGGTTTCGATTCCTTGGTCAGGAAGATCCCCTGGAGAAGGAAATGGCAACCCACTCCAGTGTTCTTGCCTGGAAAATCCCATGGACTGAGGAGCCTGGTAGGCTACAGTTCCTGGGGTTGCAAAGAGTTGGACACGACTGAGCGCCTTCACCACACCTCCTGATCTCTGTACACAGTCAAGATAGGGAAGCAGTACTGCCAAGACAAAGAGTGAGAAAAACCAGGGAGGGTAAACCCCACGGCAGTGCAGTAGCTCCAAGGAGCCCAGAAGTTCTGGCCCTGGGACAGTCCTGGGCTGTGCCTCTGCAGCGATGTGATCACTGAGCCCCCTTTCGGTCTCAGATGTATCCCAATTTGGATGATAAGTTACATACTGACTCCTTGGAATAGCAGCTAATATTTATAAAGCACTTTCCAGGAGTCAGATCTTTTAGAGGCATTGCCATATTTAAAGAAATGACAGAGGCCTGGTATCATCCCCATTTGTTCTTCAGACAAAGCTTTAGAGCAGCTGTTTGGGGGAGCCACAGTCCGTATTTCCTTCTATCTCACTCTGCATCCTGTGCCCTCAACTACCTCGATACTGATTCACAGCCTGAAGAGCACTACTGTTTTCATGAAGGATAAAATAAATTATAAATAGACTCTGTATTTTGAAAACTGCTATTTCTCACTTACTATGATAATAGTAATATATTGATATTACCATCAATCTTAGTTAAAATGAAAAACATGTTGGTGTGAATGTAAACTGGTGCACCCACTGGAAAACAGTATGGAGGCTTCTCAAAAATTAAAAATAAAACTATCATATAATCCAGCAATCCCACTTCTGGGTATATGTATCTGAAGGAAATCAAATAACCATCCTGAAAAGACGTCTGCACTCCCGTGTTCACTGACCGCAGCATGACTTGCAATAGCTGAGGTGTGGAAAAAACCTGTGTTTTTATCATCAGATGAGTGGATTACAAAACCGTGATGTACTTAAGACAACAGACCATAAAAAAAGACAATGGACAACAGATCATAAAAGAAGGAAATCCTGCCATCTGCAACAACACAGATGACAGACCTTATATATGGATCTCAAAAACCCAACTCACAGATGCAGAGAAGAGACTGAAGGCTGCCAGAGGTGGGGGGGGTGGGGGTCGGGGGGAGTGGTGAGTGAAATGAATAAAGGTGGTTAAAAGGTACAAACTTCAAGTTAGTACTTCAAGATAATAAGCAAGCAAGCAAGCAGAGAACACCATCTAGTACTTTTTTTTCATCTAGTACTTTTGTGTCCATTCATTATAAACAGAAGCACGGTCAACTACGATATAGCAAAAAAAAAAGAATTGCTTTAGTGCCACATGCCGATCTCCACTATCTCCACCATAAACGTGACAATGCACAGTGAACCTGGTGAACCTACCATGTCCCAGACGCTCCCTGATGCTCTAGTTTACTGCAGTGACTTGCCCACTTATCTCGTCTATGTGTGCACACACGCACGTTCTAGCTTGGGCACCGCTATGTCTTCAGCACAGGCAGCACAGTGCCGGCCCAAGCGGGGATGTGGAGGGTGAAGAAGGACGCGAGCACTAGAAGATGACAGCACTCTTGTCTGAAGGGTTGTTTCATGAGGCCCAAGGGAGTCAGCCTTGGAGGACTCAGGTAATATTACAAATGATAGGAATTACGTTAAACGGAAGGCTGGCCCTGCCCGCTGCCACTGGCTCTCCACTTACTTGTCACTGGAGATGCTGCAGTCTATGACTGTTTTTCTGCTTGTGTTGATGATTATAAATGGCAACTGAATGGTGGAGTTTAGAGCTGGAGGGCCCTGGTTCTGCTGTTCATTTTGCCGATTTCTTTGCACCAGGTTTTTGAAAGCGATTTGCTGTAAGGATCAACAAAAACATACACAGACATTTAATGTGGATAAGTGAGGTGGAACTAAATGAATTAAGTACATCTAAAATATAGTTTAAAATTAGAGAATTTAAAGAGACCTTCCACCTATGAGTTAATTAAAATTAAACATCTAAGAAAAAAACATTAGAATGATCTAACTCAAGAAATACATTTCAAGGGCAAAAAATATTTATTTAAATGGTATCTAACATATCCTAATAAAAATAATGGGGCCCACAGTTTCTATCATCCATAGAAACAGGATCTTACAAATCTGAGAGAGAGTGATACAGCAAAAGTGGACTTGTTTTCCATTTAACTAACAAACTCCTGAGGGTTTAGGGTTAAATACATCTCTTAGATCATCCAGCCCAGAAGCATACAAACTATACAAAGCCACAGAATCCTTTCTTCAAGTGAAATCTTCTGGGACACCCACTGTTTATAAAACAGATGAACACATCCTTGCTCTGGTTGGCTGCACGGAGGCTGAGTCCTGAGCCCTGCCAGCTCAGCCCTCATTTACCCTTTGGGCTCCTTCACAGAACTTCTAAGCATCTACAGGGCACAGTTTGGAATCTGGTCCAAGCCCCTCCCCAGCTGACATCTTTCAGGAGAGGAACCTGAGGCTTAGCGCTGATTTATAAGGTATATCAAGGCCTGAATCTTTGCATTGAATCTTGCTACTACCTTTAAGCTATAAGCATTACTCAAAAGTCAAAGAAAGTGACCCTGTCACCCTGCCTTTTAAATAATAAGGCAAATGTATCGCAGAATTCCACAGGTAGAAAGACCTTACACAGTGAAGTCTTTCATCTGCTTGCGGAACAGATACAGGTTAAAAGAGCTCCTAAAGTCAGAGGCTTTCATCCCTTCCATCAGCTTGTTCCCTCTGGTCACCCAGTAGTGATGGATTTCAGTTATTTTCTATGCTTTAGCAACTTTATCCTAGCAGTGTTTATTTTAGGTCCTGGGCCTTAACTGAAGTTTGATTAAAATTTATGTTGTCTTAAAACAGTTGGGTGCTAGCTCCCTGAAAAGTAAACATTTACTCCTTTAAAATGCACAAAACAGAAGGGACACCAATTTATTCTAGGGACACCAATTTATTCTAGCCCTGACAGTGTGTCTAAAACCATCACTGTCAACACCATTCGTTACCAAACATTACTTGAGTCATACTTACTAATTTGTTATTTTCTGCTGCTAATGAACTAAGGCAATTATATTCAATGCTTAGCTCATTTAATATTGAGGAAAAATACGCTGAAACTATAAAACTCAGAAAAAGAATTATGTTTGAATACCTCCACCTGGCTATCTTACTCTTCCAGAAAACACATCCTGGAGACAGCCCATACCTGGCCTAGCTCTGCGGTCTTAGTGCCATGGGAGGGCCTCGGTAGAGGGAGAAATACAAACAGTGGTAAGTAAAAGTTCTTACATATTTATGATTCACTGTTCTATACTGTGCACATTTGATAGCATCAAAGATTGTTCTTGGGAAAAAAGCTGTGACTATACATACAATGTTATTTTGATAGTAAAAAGAAAAATCACCCCATTTGTTTTAAACTGATTTCCTTATTTGTTGCCATTTGATTTATATTTAGCTTTTTGTTTTCTTCCAGGCTTATTAACATTTATTTCAGAGGCTAAACAGCTGTAGGTATATTCAGACATTCACTTTACTCTGCATTAGTAGCTCTGGAAAAGTTTAAGGGCTGGAAAGGACAATGATATAGATAAAAGCAGGACATCTGGATCATCTGTGGGTAGAATCTACTCATATCATTCCTGTCCTACATGACCAAGAGAAGAGGTAGCATGTGAGTAAAAGTGACTTGGATCATGTGATGTCAGTAGTTGTGACATTCACTAGTTAAAAAATTAAGCTTGCTTAGCCACAGAGAGGTAAATTATTGGTGTTCAGGGACGACTTGCTTAATGTACTTTCTGTGACAACTTCGTAATTTGCTGAAAGAAAGAAAAAGGAAACACTAGGAGGAAATAAGCTGTATGTCTACCAGGAGACTAGCAGTAGTTGTTTTCAGTTATATTTTGTGTTTCGTTTCACAGTTCAGAGAGACCTGCTTTTATAAATGTTGACAGCTAGGTTGCGCCTGCGTTGAAATCTTCTGCAAGTATTTGGTTTGAGACAGAAGAGAAAAAGAAATTTAGAACTTAAAAAAAAAACAACGCAATGTTCATTGTAGAAAGGGGAAAAATATTCCAGGTCACCTTTTTTTTTTTTTTTTGGCCATACCTAGAGGCATGTGGGATCTCAGTTTCCTGACCAGGGATTGAAGGTGGAACCCACACCCCCTGCAGTGGAAGCCTGAATGAAGTCTTAGGCAATGGACCGCCAAAGAAGTCCTCTGGTCCATTCTTTGTGCTAGGGATAGGAAAGCCCACATAAATGAGGGCGATCTGGCCCAGCACAAGTCTTTCTGATTAACAGATAATTACAGACACGCTGATAAACAGGTTTTCATAATAACATGCCAAAAATGGAGCCCCCAAGTGTTCCATGAGAGCTCTGAGGAAATGGAACAAGGGCCAAGCACAGGGTTTTGGGGACTGTGAGTTGGGAGGGAAACACTGCAGATGCTGCCGAGACAAGACAGAC